>NC_069079.1:118800212-119439855 GCF_025698485.1 Gossypium arboreum | reverse complement strand
AGTCCCGAGGAGTTTAACCCTTGCATGCTCAACTCACGATGACCAACTGCATGGTCACTAGGAGCTGCTCAAGCACACTGCACCGTGTCCGTGATGTAGGTGTGACACCTTACTGTACTCCAAGCCAGTTGTGCCGTGTTCGTCCGGTCAATGACGACTTGACGGGTCTAGTCTAGCCATCGATTGGACCGTCGGCCGGTTTCATATACTAAGCTCGGTTCGACCAATTTTGGATCTTGGTCTCGTTTTGTATTTCCGGACTCAATTTACGATCTCGGTCCAATATTCAAGTTCAATTACCCATTGAGCCAATTGTCTGACTTGAAAATTAACTTCCAAAAATATCATATTAATTTTAATTTATTTGATTAATTTAATTTTACTTGATTAAAACAAATTTATCCAAAGATCACTTAGATTTTTCAAATTATTTTTTCAATAAAATTATTTATTCAAATTCTCTAGTTGAACAATTCACACGCCTACCTAATTTAATTCCACATCAAATAAATCGACTCAATTAAATTATTCCCAAAGTTGTAGAATTTTCTTCTGATTCAAATACGATCCGATCGAGCTTTTGTTGAGCTAGCGGAGGACCAATCGATATATACAATTAGGCTCTAGTGATTGCATTTATGTCTAGAAGTATTGTTCCGATAATTCGCAATTATTTAATCAGGGAGTTAGTTCACAAGAAGTACCATGATTGAAAACTCCTTATTGTATATTCTTTACGAAAGCAATTCATCCAACTGCTTTATCCAATGACCTTATCATGTATGTGTTACCCTCATATGATATCATTGATTCCTTTAAGTTAAATTCGTTCACTCAATAGAATCCTATTTTATCTCATTGTCACCATTGTGTCTTCTTAATGATTAATATGATTATTGTTAACAAATGACTATGATAAATTACTCGTTTGAGAACAAGCAACCCGTGGCCACGTTCTATATTTATCAATCCACACAATGCCAATAAGAGGATATCATTACTCCTTAATTGTGATATGAATTTCATTGTTGCTAGTAAAGCCATGTCACACACAAGTCAGGTATCCAATATACTGGCTATGGGTTCGATCATCTTTAGAGCATAAGCCTCCACTTATATCAAAGCACATGAGTTGCATAAGCATTGTCAGTGACTAACTCAGGATTTAGATAAATCACACCATAAACGACATAAGTGAATTAATTCACAAATGGAATCAGAATTAATTCATCTTGGGTCTAGTCTAATGTATCATTCTACCAATGAATACATCTATGTCTCTATTTGTGGAGTCATCTGCTTCGATAGCAGGACTAGTCATTTCTCCAATTGGAATTGTAGACGAAATAATAATCCTTCTCAAGATTTGAATCAAATGTTTACTTTGATTCTTTTACGGATTACGACTCATTTATATTATCCATAAGTAAGTTGTTTTTCTCGCAATATAAACGTTCTTACAATGCCACTTATTTTCAGTTTGAACTTAGACAATCAATTTGCTTGTCATAATTTTGTTATGCATGCAAAATATAAAAGATATAATATTGAAATGTGAAATTAATTTTATTTATTTTTCATTGTTCAAAAAATAAAAATAGTTATATGTTTACTACAATATAGGCACATTTCCCAACACTTAACAATCATCTTTTAAAGAACTGCATAACTAATAGGCATAAAATTTGCTAAATTCATTGGGCATGGAATTTTAGGAATCAAGACAATATTTGTAACATTTAAAGGAGCTAAAATTTTACCTTCATTTAATACCTCCAAACAATAAGAGGAAATATCATTCCCAACAAAATGTCAACACCATTGATAGAACAGAGCGAAAAGCCATCGTCCTTGATGCCTTCGTGAGACCCATACTATTCAATGCCTCCACGACTTCTTTCTCTTGTATTGTGTTGTTAACAAATCATTTACTTCATTAGAGATACATTGTCTTACCCGAGAATATGGCCCTATCACCAATCCCCTTTGACTTAAAAAGGGATTGAAAATAATTCCTAGCAATGCCTTCCATCTCAATCTCCCCTCTCATTAATCGTCCATCCCCTCTTGCAAGCTACTAATTCTATTTTCTCTCCTTCTTTGAGAGGCAAAATTATGGAAAAAAGTCGTGTTCTTATCCTCTAACCTTAGCCAATTCACCCTTGCCCTTTGTTCCCAAGAAAAATCATCTTTATCAATCTCTAAATTTAACTAAACTTTAGTACCAATCAGTTCCACAAGGTTATCTGTAACACCCCATATCCGTCGCAAGAATAGGGTTACGGAGCATTACCGAAATATACAAAATAAATATAGACATTTCATATTATTTAACATTCATGTCGAAATTATTCATAAAGTCCCTTATATGAGCCATCGAGGCCCAAAACATACATTAGAAACAAGTCAAGACTAAACTGGGTATCAAAGAATTTTTCATAAAATCTCAAAATTTTTCAAGGCGCAGAGGACACACGTCTGTGTGGTCGGCCGTGTGAGTATTCAAAATAAGGCACATGGCCATGTCCCAACCCGTGTCTATACTCGTGTAACTCTCTAACTTGGGTCACATGGCCAAGTCACACACCCGTGTGCTAGGCCGTGTGTAGGTGCAGGAGTTACACGGCCAAGCAACAAGCCCATGTGCCAGGCCGTGTGAAAAATCCTCAGCATTCTGTTTTAATAGGGGACACATGACCAAAACACACGCTCGTGTGGTAAGCCATGTGTCACACATAGCTGAGAAACACGCCCGTGTGGATGAAATAAGCCATTTCTAAGCCTTATTTCTCACCTATTTAGTCCTCCACATACACTAACATTTTAACGCATTCAAAAGCCAATCCAAGACATTTAAATTAACCAAAATCAAGTCATAAACATGTCATATATCCTCATTTCTCATCATTCAAATTTACCATATTAATGAAAACATCTATTTGCTTACTTATACCAACTATACTATCTCATCTCATACATCAATGGGTAATTTTATAATTTCTCTAAACTTTTGGGTCAAGTTGTAAATCAAAAAATATCTTTAGAAATTTTATGTAATAATTTCTTGAGAAATTTCTCTTTATAACTTTCTCTTAAATTCAAGTGTATGTAAATAATGACCCAATGCTCGTTTTATTTAGGGAGAGTTTAGAGAGTTCAATTATGATTAAACTTAATCACTTTAATATTAAATTAATATAATAAATGTTAAGATAAATATTAGATTAAATTTAATATAAAATCTTATTAAAATAATAGAATGTTTATTTACAAGATAAACATTAAATTAAATTTAATATTAAGATAATCACTTTAATATTAAATTAATAAAATAGTATTAAGATAAGTACTAAATTAAATTTAATATTAAACTATTAAAATAATATTATTTTTGGAATAATTAATCTAAAATCAAATTCTCTGGCAGAGTCCCAGTAGGAGTTTAACCCTTGCACTGCTCAACTACCGATGACCAACTGCAGCCGGTCACTAGGAGCTGCCGTCACAGCCACTGGCACCGCTGTGTCCGGTGATGTAGGTGTGACACCCTTACTGTACCCCAAGCCAGTTCGGCTGCCGTCGGTTCGGTCCGGGTCAATGACGACTTGACGGGTCTAGTCTAGCCATCGATTGGACCGTCGGCCCGGTTTCATATACTAAGCTCGGTTCGACCAATTTTTGGATCTTGGTCTCAGTTTTGTATTTCCGGACTCAATTTACGATCTCAGGTCCAATATTCAAGTTCAATTACCCATTGAGCCAATTGTCTGACTTGAAAATTAACTTCCAAAAATATCATATTAATTTTAATTTATTTGATTAATTTAATTTTACTTGATTAAAACAAATTTATCCAAAGATCACTTAGATTTTTCAAATTATTTTTTCAATAAAATTATTTATTCAAATTCTCTAGTTGAACAATTCACACGCCTACCTAATTTAATTCCACATCAAATAAATCGACTCAATTAAATTATTCCCAAAGTTGTAGAATTTTCTTCTGATTCAAATACAGTCCGATCGAGCTTTTGTTGAGCTAGCGGAGGGACCAATCAGACATATACAATTAGGCTCTAGTGATTGCATTTATGTCTAGAAGTATTGTTCCGATAATTCGCAATTATTTAATCAGGGAGTTAGTTCACAAGAAGTACCATGATTGAAAACTCCTTATTGTATATTCTTTACGAAAGCAATTCATCCAACTGCTTTATCCAATGACCTTATCATGTATGTGTTACCCTCATATGATATCATTGATTCCTTTAAGTTAAATTCGTTCACTCAATAGAATCCTATTTTATCTCATTGTCACCATTGTGTCTTCTTAATGATTAATATGATTATTGTTAACAAATGACTATGATAAATTACTCGCTTTGAGAACAAGCAACCCGTGGCCACGTTCTATATTTATCAATCCACACAATGCCAATAAGAGGATATCATTACTCCTTAATTGTGATATGAATTTCATTGTTGCTAGTAAAGCCATGTCACACACAAGTCAGGTATCCAATATACTGGCTATGGGTTCGATCATCTTTAGAGCATAAGCCTCCACTTATATCAAAGCACATGAGTTGCATAAGCATTGTCAGTGACTAACTCAGGATTTAGATAAATCACACCATAAACGACATAAGTGAATTAATTCACAAATGGAATCAGAATTAATTCATCTTGGGTCTAGTCTAATGTATCATTCTACCAATGAATACATCTATGTCTCTATTTGTGGAGTCATCTGCTTCGATAGCCAGGACTAGTCATTTCTCCAATTGGAATTGTAGACGAAATAATAATCCTTCTCAGTATTTGAATCAAATGTTTACTTTGATTCTTTTACGGGATTACAGACTCATTTATATTATCCACTGAAGTAAGTTGTTTTTCTCGCAATATAAACGTTCTTACAATGCCACTTATTTTCAGTTTGAACTTAGACAATCAATTTGCTTGTCATAATTTTGTTATGCATGCAAAATATAAAAGATATAATATTGAAATGTGAAATTAATTTTATTTATTTTTTCATTGTTCAAAAAAATAAAAAATAGTTATATGTTTACTACAATATAGGCACATTTCCCAACACTTAACAATCATCTTTTAAAGAACTGTGCATAACTAATAGGCATAAAATTTGCTAAATTCATTGGGCATGGAATTTTAGGAATCAGTACAATATTTGTAACATTTAAAGGAGCTAAAATTTTACCTTCATTTAATACCTCCAAACAATAAGAGGAAATATCATTCCCAACAAAATGTCAACACCATTGATAGAACAGAGCCGAAAAGCCATCGTCCCTTGATGCCTTCGTGAGACCCATACTATTCAATGCCTCCACGACTTCTTTCTCTGTGTATTGTGTTGTTAACAAATCATTTACTTCATTAGAGATACATTGTCTTACCCCAGACAGAATATGGCCCTATCACCAATCCCCTTTGACTTAAAAAGGGATTGAAAATAATTCCTAGCAATGCCTTCCATCTCAATCTCCCCTCTCATTAATCGTCCATCCCCTCTTGCAAGCTACTAATTCTATTTTCTCTCCTTCTTTGAGAGGCAAAATTATGGAAAAAAGTCGTGTTCTTATCCTCTAACCTTAGCCAATTCACCCTTGCCCTTTGTTCCCAAGAAAAATCATCTTTATCAATCTCTAAATTTAACTAAACTTTAGTACCAATCAGTTCCACAAGGTTATCTGTAACACCCCATATCCGTCGCAAGAATAGGGTTACGGAGCATTACCGAAATATACAAAATAAATATAGACATTTCATATTATTTAACATTCATGTCAGAAATTATTCATAAAGTCCCTTATATGAGCCATCGAGGCCCAAAACATACATTAGAAACAAGTCAAGACTAAACTGGGTATCAAAGAATTTTTCATAAAATCTCAAAATTTTTCAAGGCGCAGAGGACACACGTCTGTGTGGTCAGGCCGTGTGAGTATTCAAAATAAGGCACATGGCCATGTCCCAACCCGTGTCTATACTCGTGTAACTCTCTAACTTGGGTCACATGGCCAAGTCACACACCCGTGTGCTAGGCCGTGTGTAGGTGCAGGAGTTACACGGCCAAGCAACAAGCCCATGTGCCAGGCCGTGTGAAAAATCCTCAGCATTCTGTTTTAATAGGGGACACATGACCAAAACACACGCTCGTGTGGTAAGCCATGTGTCACACATAGCTGAGAAACACGCCCGTGTGGATGAAATAAGCCATTTCTAAGCCTTATTTCTCACCTATTTAGTCCTCCACATACACTAACATTTTAACGCATTCAAAAGCCAATCCAAGACATTTAAATTAACCAAAATCAAGTCATAAACATGTCATATATCCTCATTTCTCATCATTCAAATTTACCATATTAATGAAAACATCTATTTGCTTACTTATACCAACTATACTATCTCATCTCATACATCAATATGCCTATAACTTATCCATCACTCAACTACATCAAATACAAAAAACATGAAGAAGCCACACAAATATATACTTAACAAAAGTATGTCCAACTCAAGCCATCCTAATGGCTATTTATAACCAAAACACATATTTGTCATCAATGGCCCAACTGAACCTATAAATGCCATTATACCAAAATTTAGTTCATTATATATACCAAAATGAGCCGAAGGATACTGTGATGATACTCCGACCAGCTTCCAACCCCTTCAAGCTTCTGAATTACTATAAAACAAGAAAAATAATACAGGATAAACATATTATGCTTAGTAAATTCGTATAATGGGAAATTAACTTACCATTCATTTATATTTAAAGTAAGTATGCAAAATTCATCCAAAGAAAATTTAGCAATTTGCCTAAACACATATAATCTCAAGAAACATTTTAGTCACATACTTCATGTGAATATCAAGAATAAAAAATGAGCTCATCATGTAAAAATTTTCATATACACATGCTTTCCACATCATATATCCATATAACATGTATATTTCCATAATAATTCATCTCAAATTCAGATTATTACATGTGGAAACTTTGACCGTTGAATTATTAGAAATATCAATACACAGGTAGTACACTTGAAGTGTACAAACTGTAATTCGTCAATTCATATACGGGAGTGCTCATTAAAGCACATAATCGGGAAGCCCTCTTTCAAGCCATATAACAGGAAGCTCATGTGAGCCATATAACGGAAGCTCATAAGAGCCATAATCAAGAAGCTCACGCAAGCCAATAACAGATAGCTTCAAGAGCCATTAACGGAAGCTCCAGATAGCCATATATCGGAAGCTCGAGATCCATTAATAATGAAGCTCACAAAGAGCCTTTAATCGGAAGCTCATGAAGAGCTATATAACGGACATTCATAAGAGTTGTGGTGTGTCTACAACATATACGAATCACAACGATTGGGATACTCAAGAGCTATTATCGGAAAGCTTGCAAGAACCATATGACGGGAAGGTCGAAGGGCTAATAACAGACACTCTTTCGAGTGGTGTGCTCGCAACATATGCGGACCACAACCAATACGAGAAATCCTGTATCCATCAAATTTTATTTACTCAAACGGGACTTGACATTTATCCGGCTTTGTTGGATATGCAATTAATTTCATATATATGACATTTATACAATTCACATATACAACATTCAATTCAAATATATAAATATACACAATTTAGTTACATGAACTTACCTTGACAAGTATTCGTTGATTTGTTGTCTAATAATCCAACACTTTCTCTTTTCCTTGATCTAATTCGTATTTTGTCTAACCGAATCTATACTGAGTAAATTTAACTCAATTTAACACAATTCATATTCAATTCAATTCAATTCACATCTTAAGAAAAATTACCATTTTGCCCCTATACTTTTAATTGATGACGATTTGCTCTAGGCTCGAAAAATAAAATTTATGCAATTTAACCCTTATTCCAAGCCTAACCGATTTTTACATGTAACATTTGTAGCCCATGTAATTCATAAAATTTAGAATTTTTCCATAAATTTTACATCTTTGCAATTTAGTCTCTAAATTACAATTTCATTAAAATTCACTTTACAAAAGCTATTTATCTATCAAGCAACCTTTTATTTTTTACCATAAATTTCATAATTCATGCATATTAATCAATGTAAAACTTTAATACTTTTATAACTTTATAAATTAATCCTCGAGATAACTAGATTAAGCTATTACGATCTCAAAATATAAAAATTACTAAAAAGGGACAAAATTATTTACCCAATTAAGCCAAGTAAGCTTGCTTGAGTTCTCTTCTCTTAGTTAGGGTTTCCACGTATTTAATTTTGGGAAAGATGATATAAATGATGATATTTTATTTTATTTTATTATTTATCATCTTTATTTTTATCTTTCCAATTTTGTCCTTTTTTATTTAATTTTCCATTGATGAATCGTCATACTTATCTACTAACCTCTTTTAATGGTCTATTTGTCATATAAGGACCTCCAATTTTGAATTCCATAACTATTTGATCCTTTTAGCTACTAAAATTTAACTTTTCATTTTATGCAATTTAGTCCTTTTATCAATTAAATATGTAATCATTAAAATTTCCTAACGAAATTTTTATACGATATTCTATCATACGATGAACCATAAAATAATTTTAACATAATTTTTCTTACAGACTCAGATTTGAGGTCCGAAACCGTGTTCGATTTAAGCGAGAACGGGTTGTTACATTATCATTATCTCTATCCCTTCCATTAGAACTCCAAGCTTTCTTATTAACTTTTTTCCCCACTTTCTTGAGTCTAATTTCCATTGCCCATCTCCCAAGCCACCAATCCTCTCCAACTTAACATGAATATTATCGTCACCCTCCTCCCATCGATTCCTATACTCTTATTCAAAAGTCTCCTCCAATTTTAACGCATTCAAAAGCCAATCCAAGACATTTAAATTAACCAAAATCAAGTCATAAACATGTCATATATCCTCATTTCTCATCATTCAAATTTACCATATTAATGAAAACATCTATTTGCTTACTTATACCAACTATACTATCTCATCTCATACATCAATATGCCTATAACTTATCCATCACTCAACTACATCAAATACAAAAAACATGAAGAAGCCACACAAATATATACTTAACAAAAGTATGTCCAACTCAAGCCATCCTAATGGCTATTTATAACAAAACACATATTTGTCATCAATGGCCCAATGAACCTATAAATGCCATTATACCAAAATTTAGTTCATTATATATACCAAAATGAGCCAAGGATACTGTGATGATACTCCCACCAGCTTCCAACCCCTTCAAGCTTCGAATTACTATAAAACAAGAAAAATAATACAGGATAAACATATTATGCTTAGTAAATTCAGTATAATGGGAAATTAACTTACCATTCATTTATATTTAAAGTAAGTATGCAAAATTCATCCAAAGAAAATTTAGCAATTTGCCTAAACACATATAATCTCAAGAAACATTTTAGTCACATACTTCATGTGAATATCAAGAATAAAAATGAGCTCATCATGTAAAATTTTCATATACACATGCTTTCCACATCATATATCCATATAACATGTATATTTCCATAATAATTCATCTCAAATTCAGATTATTACATGTGGAAACTTTGACCGTTGAATTATTAGAAATATCAATACACAGGTAGTACACTTGAAGTGTACAAACTGTAATTCGTCAATTCATATACGGGAGTGCTCATTAAAGCACATAATCGGGAAGCCCTCTTTCAAGCCATATAACAGGAAGCTCATGTGAGCCATATAACGGGAAGCTCATAAGAGCCATAATCAAGAAGCTCACGCAAGCCAATAACAGATAGCTTCGAAGAGCCATTAACGGGAAGCTCCAGATAGCCATATATCGGGAAGCTCTGGAGATCCATTAATAATGAAGCTCACAAAGAGCCTTTAATCGGGAAGCTCATGAAGAGCTATATAACGGGACATTCATAAGAGTTGTGGTGTGTCTACAACATATACAGAATCACAACGATTGGGATACTCCGAAGAGCTATTATCGGAAAGCTTGCAAGAACCATATGACGGGAAGGTCGAAAGGGCTAATAACAGGACACTCTTTCGAGCTGTGGTGTGCTCGCAACATATGCAGGACCACAACCAATACGAGAAATCCTGTATCCATCAAATTTTATTTACTCAAACGGGACTTGACATTTATCTGGCTTTGTCGGATATGCAATTAATTTCATATATATGACATTTATACAATTCACATATACAACATTCAATTCAAATATATAAATATACACAATTTAGTTACATGAACTTACCTTGACAAGTATTCGTTGATTTGTTGTCTAATAATCCAACACTTTCTCTTTTCCTTGATCTAATTCTGTATTTTGTCTAACCGAATCTATACGAGTAAATTTAACTCAATTTAACACAATTCATATTCAATTCAATTCAATTCACATCTTAAGAAAAATTACCATTTTGCCCCTATACTTTTAATTGATGACGATTTCGTCTCTAGGCTCAGAAAAATAAAATTTATGCAATTTAACCCTTATTCCAAGCCTAACCGATTTTTACATGTAACATTTGTAGCCCATGTAATTCATAAAATTTAGAATTTTTCCATAAATTTTACATCTTTGCAATTTAGTCTCTAAATTACAATTTCATTAAAATTCACTTTACAAAAGCTATTTATCTATCAGCAACCTTTTATTTTTTACCATAAATTTCATAATTCATGCATATTAATCAATGTAAAAACTTTAATACTTTTATAACTTTATAAATTAATCCTCGAGATAACTAGATTAAGCTATTACGATCTCAAAAATATAAAAATTACTAAAAAGGGACAAAATTATTTACCCAATTAAGCCAAGTAAGCTTGCTTGAGTTCTCTTCTCTTAGTTAGGGTTTCCACGTATTTAATTTTGGGAAAGATGATATAAATGATGATATTTTATTTTATTTTATTATTTATCATCTTTATTTTTATCTTTCCAATTTTGTCCTTTTTATTTAATTTTCCATTGATGAATCGTCATACTTATCTACTAACCTCTTTTAATGGTCTATTTGTCATATAAGGACCTCCAATTTTGAATTCCATAACTATTTGATCCTTTTAGCTACTAAAATTTAACTTTTTCATTTTATGCAATTTAGTCCTTTTATCAATTAAATATGTAATCATTAAAATTTCCTAACGAAATTTTTATACGATATTCCTATCATACGATGAACCATAAAATAATTTTAACATAATTTTTCTTACAGACTCAGATTTGAGGTCCCGAAACCAGTGTTCTGATTTAACTGAGAACGGGTTGTTACATTATCATTATCTCTATCCCCTTCCATTAGAACTCCAAGCTTTCTTATTAACTTTTTTTTCCCCACTTTCTTCAGTCTAATTTCCATTGCCCATCTCCCCAAGCCAGCCCAATCCCTCTCCAACTTAACATGAATATTATCGTCACCCTCCTCCCACTGATTCCTATACTCTTATTCAAAAGTCTCCTCCAACACCCACTATGCCTCAAAATGAAAACGTTTAGGTCGAAGATTATATCCAACTTGCTCTAACTGAATAAGAAGCGAACAGTAATCAGAAAACAGCGTGGAACATGGCGTACCATTGCATTAGGAAACAGAGCCATCCATCCTTCATTTGTTACCCCCTATCTAATCTCTCCCTAATATTTGTTTCCGGGAGATTACCCCCATCCCAAGTAAACCATGGTCTAGAATATCCTACATGCACCAGCTGACAATCACTAAGAACCTTTTTAAAAGCTTTCATTCGCCTTTCCTCTCTAGGTAGCCCTAATTTCTTTTTAAAAGCATCCAAAATATCATTAAAATCACCTCCCACAAACCAAGAGAGATTTTGGGATTGACCTAAAGTCTTAAGTAAGTTCCATGTGTCATCCCTATGTCGTGAATCTGGGGTCCCATAGAAACCTGTAAATCTCCACTTACTCCCCTCCTCACCCTCCTTAACTTCAATATTAATATGGTATTTCGAGAAACTTCTCAAAGTGATTATGGAATTTCCTCTCCAAGCTGGACTCAAACCCCCTCGAGAACCATCAACTGTAACATCAATCCTGTTCAAAAAACCACACCTCCTATGAACATTCTCTATCTTTCTAGAATTTAATTTAGTCTCTATTAAAAAGACAATTTTGGGATTATACACCTTCAGCATATGTCGAAGTCTCTTGACTGTCCGTGGCCTCCCCAAATCGCAAACGTTCCAACAAAATGTTTTCATTACGACTAGTCGACTTACCTCTTGGCAGCCACTGATATAATATGGTTACTTCCTACACCCTCCTACTCTTAAAAACAAGAGATCCCAGTTCCTCCCTATCAACAGATTTATCACCTTCCCTTCTAGGCCTTTTTTTCCCATCACCCCATTCAATCACACTTTCTTCTGAGTCATGTTCCATATTCGTCTGTTCATATATTTTTGATGACCTCCCATCCAAACTAAATACGATATTTAGATCCCCTTCCAAATTTACTCCCAATATAGGATCAATGCGCCTACCTAAGTTCTGATCAACAAAATTGTTCCCCCTCTTTACCCTTTCCCCATCTTCTCATAGCCACACGTTGCTCATTGCAAGGACTCTTCTAAATTAAGCTCACAATGAAAGATCTTAACCCATCCCAACTATATCAAACCCTAGAGCCATTTTAGCCTGAGAGAAAAATCACTATACCTTAATCATCCACAGAAAAAAATAAAATAGGATCAGGCATTCGTATTTAAAACTAATATAGGAACAAACCCCAACTAAAAACATAACTTTCTTTGTAACAACCTGAACCCTAAACTGTCGCCGGAATAGGGTTACAGAGCATTACTAGACATATCAGACAATTTACAAATAATTCATAAATAATTTAATATACATAGTATAATTTAATCATTAAATCCCTATAATGGACCCCTGAGGCCAAAAACACATATTAGAAGTGGAATGGGACTTGTTCGAGTACTCCGGAAATTTTCGTAGATATATATTTTTTTGAACACAATATAACCCTTTTGTAAATATCTAACTTTCCCTGCAATTTCAATCCGCAACCAATTTACAGTTAATATGGAAACCAACACATTTTCACGTACAAACATACTTAAATCATGCCTAAAACATTAACTTATCAAATTGATCAACAACATTCTAAAACATTGACTTATCAAATTGATCAACAACATTCATGATACTATATAAAAGTTAACTAATAAACTTCATTTATCTCATTTCAACTTTAGTACCAAACATACCATTTTATAACTTAACATTTCATTTATCATTCAAACATTAGAGACCAATTCTTTACAACCAAAACTCACAAGACTCTTAAATAAGACCTAAGTACATGCCACATTTACCAAAAGGAAAAAAAAATACATCACCAAAGTTGTGCTGAAGTCGGGATTGATCTGGATGGTGAATCGGGACCTTTAACTTCTACTGACTTGCGCACGGAAACAACCGTACGCTGAGTATGTCTATACTCAGTGGTATTACCATAATTCAAACTAAATAACATTAATGTTCTATAAGCATCAAATATGCAACAACGTAAATCATAAGAATTAATTTACATTCAAAATCATACTTCATTTATAATAATTCATCAACTTATATCATATATCAACAATTCGAATCTTCAATCAATTCATGAACCTTAGGTTCATGTTTGCAAATCTCATATCTCAATTTCAATTCACATTTCAATTCATAATTCCACTTTCTCATACTTTTAGTAGATCAATCGATCAAACTCATTCAATTTTCTCATTTCATTTATTTACCCCTATTAACAAGACTCGGACCTTGGTGGATACACGGATCCAACCAAACACACCAAAATAATCCAACCAAACACGCCAGAATGATCCATCCAAACACACCAGAATAATCCACCCAAATACACCAGAACGACACTAAGTGCCTCTTCAGATAGTCTGAAGAAATATAGTAACCTCAGTGTCTCCTTGGCCAAGCCAAAAAATCCCCAAATCCTTTCAATCCTATGGCATGCCAACTATATTCGACTCAGCCCGACTAATTAATAGGGTATTCAATTTTCATATTTCAATTCAATCACTTTCTCATATTTTCAATTCAAATCATTCTCAATTTAATCACAATTCAATTCAATACATTTTTCCACTTTCCAATCAATATACCATCAAATATTCATACATAATCATACTTCATCTTAATTTCATTCATTTCAATATTGATACTTACCTTATAATTTACTTACCATACATATAAATTTAAATATAACATTTAATAAATAGTAGTTTAAATTATAGTAATACAAACCGTGATTTTCTCGTGTTACTCCTCGTCTATTTTCTATTTCCCCTTCTTGCTCGACGCCTCGATTCTTTGTTAGCTATGAAAATTAAAATAATTTACACTATTAATACATCACTAATTTATATTAAATAATTGAATTTCTATTCAATTTCTACCTTAATTTCAATTTGGTCCTAATTAAACTCATTTACTTTTCTAACTCAATTCATACTTTATTTCTACCAAATTTCCTACCAAATTCAACTTAACTATCTAATGTTCATGATAAAACCCTAATTTCAAATTTCTTTCAATTTAGTTCCTCTAACACGAAACTTATAACTTACTTTACAATTTAATCCTTTAATCAATTCTAACTAGAAATTCTATCAATTAAACCCCTAATTCATCAATTTGTTCAACATAACTCATGTCCAAAAACCTAAGACCTTTCAAAGTTTCAACTTAAATTCAACAAAACTTTGTCCTAAAGCTTCTAAAACATCAAAATTAAAGGAAAAGGACTTAATTGACTTACCAAATCAAAGCTTAAATCCTTAAACCCTTGTTTTTCCTTTTTCTTTTCTTTCATTCTTTCTTTCCTCCTACTTTCAAATACTTCTGTTTCTTTTCTCCTTTGTTTCTTTTATTGTTTTACTTTATTTCTTTTAGTTAATAATATTAATAATAATACATAATAATAATATAATAATATTTAATTCATAAATATCTTTTACTTAAATTATAAGAAAATATTTTATTTTATTTTATTACAAGTGTATTTTTGTATATTTTACACATGTTTAATTTAATTTGTCTTTAATTTAATTTATTCTATAATATAATAATAATTATATAACATATAAAATCTAAGATTTTCTTAGATTTTTCTAAGTTTGCCGCCTCATTTATGCTAAATGGCATATTTTCCATTTTGGTCCTTTTTTACTTTCTTTTAATCTACAATTTAACTTTCACCCTTTATTCAATTTAGTCTTTTTTCCTAATTACTCTTAATTAAGGTAAATTCACTTGATAAAAACCTAATTAGACACTAGACTCATAAATATTTTTAATAATTATTTATGAGTTTGATTTACTAAGATGGAAGGCTGATAATGTACTTTTTCGATGCCCGTGAATTTTGGGTCATTACATTCTTTTTCCTTTCCAGAGGTCTCCTAACATCCAACTATACCCTTATACGCAAATAAGTACACAACCCCTTTCCCAGATTGGCGCTGTTAACCTCCTAAAAAATTCCCAAGAAAACCCTCAATTTGGAGAGTTAAAATCAGTATAAAAACCTGGTAGTGCTTCATGAATTTGTACCCAGAAATACACAAAGTTGAATGGCACCTTTAGTGGATTTTCATCCTTCTCCAATCTATGTATCATCAAAAAATGGTTATTAAAAGCTCATGGAGATCCTTTTAGTACTCTCTCCAAATCCATCTTATGAAAAAATTTGAATAAAAACATTTTCTCCCCTAGATTTGAGATGTGAACCCCTTTTATCGGATGCCATAAAGTTACCATTGTATTTCTCATTGTCGAGAAATGTAAAACACTTGCTGTCAGAAAACACCCAACCAGAAAAAGATAAATTTTCATATGTACAGAATCAGGATTCATCTATGCTTGCAATATTTCGTCTTCCTCATCATCCCACGATAGATCTACCAACTCTCTCTCCATAAATCAAAAAATCAAAAGCAACCAAAATGTAAAAATGAAAGAAAGAATTTGAACCAAAATCAAACACCGTCAACAAAACCACCAATAAAGAATCACTAAAAACAAAACAAAAGCTTGCTAGAAACAGCAGATAAGGGCGTGCTAGAAAAGCAAGACAAATTTTTTTTATTTCTTATGATTTATTTTTTAATATTAAAAATTTTTATTTAAAATAATTAAAACCATGTTAATAACTTTTAAAATTTCTTTTCTTTAAACAAATTTTAATTTTTAAAAAGGTAAACTATACCAATAATCACCCAACTTTTATCATCTTTCTATTTTGATCACCAACTCCAAAAATTTTGATTTAATCATTAATATTATTGATATTTGATATTTTGGTCACTCATCCATTAAATCATTAATGAAATGCTATTATGACTTTTTATTGGCATAATAAAAAATTATCCTTCCAATGTTTATACATTCTATTATTTTGGTCATAATTAACTCAAACAAAATCAACCAATTTAGCCCTCAACTTTCCATATTCTATCAATTTAGTTATAATTCTAAAAATTCAAAAGAACATTAAAAATAAAAATTACTCAAAATATAATTTTCAATAAAATAAATATTTTTTACGAAAAATATTAAAAATGATTTTTTAAATCTATCAACCTCGACTTCATGGCATAGCTCTTGAATGTCTTCATCTCTTTTCTAGATTTTCCACCCAATTTTTGCAACAAACTCTACCATCTTATCCTTTTGGAACTAAGTGAACTTTTTTCTGAATCTTTTCTTTGGGTTGGAACCAAGATTTGCGATGAATAGTGAGTGGCCACCAGCTGCCAAATGAGAGTTTGTGAGTCATCCTGAAAGAGCTAAAATCATGTGGGAGAACTGAAGATAGTAAGATGATGACATCGATGGTGAGGAAGCTAAGTTAGGACTACGATTTAGCTAACTTGCTAGTGGTGATGGTATGGTGGTGGAAGTTGTGGTGGCAATACTTAGTTTTCACTATTAATATTTTTATATCTTCTCGAAGCTAAATAAAATAATGTTTTAAGAAATTGCACTTACAAAAATAATAAAAAAGTTAACATGAAACGAAGAGCAGTGTTGCTTCACTCAATAGCTCTTCTGAAAAAACAACTTTTGTTTAGAATAATTATATTTTTAGAACAACTATTTTTTGAGGATAGCTATACTCGGAGTAGCTATGTTCAGAATAGGGCTCCAATCTAGAACAATTATCAATTGAAATAGCTATCATTTGAGAACAACTCCTGTTGAGAACATCTATTGTTTAAAATAATTACACTTCTAGAATAGTTATATTCAGAACAACTTCTATTTAGAACAATTGTTTGGAACAACCTCTACTATGAAAAACTATATTGAGAACAACTCATGTTTGGAACAAGTCAAAATAACCACTCTCATTCAAAAACAACTCTTTGACGAAAATAGCTTGCATTCCTAGAGATGTTCCCTAAAATAATTTTCATAAGGAGTACTTCATCGAAATACTTGAGAGCTTGACTTGATGGATCAAATATGTAGGTAGTTAAGAGGTTTATTCTTAACCTTTTCTTATAACATTGAGTGTTCTCCCTTAGTCTTTTAGAAACATAGTGAACTCTTGTCCACTATTCACCATCACTATTATATTTTATACTCTTTATTATAAAAGGAACATTAATTTGTGAATGGATTTTGTTTCAACACTTTTTGCATTTGAAATCTCACAATACTCTTTCTAAAGCTCTTTCAACTTACTAATTTGCTTAGCCTTCTCCCACCTTACAACCACCAGCTGATGTTGCACTTATTGTTACAATATTTACTCTAATATTTGTCTTTACCTTCTCTCTGTACATTTAATTCACTTATTTGCAACACTTTTTCTCTTCACCAAAAAATCCCCTACACAACCACATACAACACATTTAAGAGAAGTTGAGTTAGTTGGGTTGGATGTTGGAGAAAGCATGAATTAATCGCAACCATCTAAAGCATGGCCATGTAAGGTGGCTGCATGGTTCTTGAGACATTCTTTGTAGGTTATAAGGATAGGTGGTGCTTGGTGGTGGTGAGGTTATTGTAACAGCCTAATTTTCAATGGTATCGGGAATAGAGATTTGAGATCACTAAATCTGACGGGTGAGTTGAAAATTTAATAAATTAATACCTGTGAGTCAAATGTGAATATAAAAGCATTTTTGAATTAGTGAATTTGGTGATTTAAAAGAATTAATTAGGTAAATTGGGTCGAGAATGAGGTATTGAGACCTCGACTTCATAAATTAAGCCATAAATATTTTCAGAAATATTTATGGAGTGTTGGTGAGGTAGTAATAAAATTTATTCAGAAAATTTTGACGTTTGGGTGGTTAATTAAATAAAAAGGACTAAATTGAAAAGGGTGTAAAAGTTGCTAAAAGGATTAAATAGCTCAATTGTCAAATGAGGAAGGACCTAAAGTGCAAATAAGCCCAAAGGAGATATTTTGGGCGGCGGTAGCTGAGAAAAATCAGGAAATGGGTGAAATAAGGGCAAAATTGGAAAATTGACAAAATTGGCTAAATAAAAATGGGACTAAATTGGAATATCGAGAATTCTCTTTATTTATCTTCATATTCATCAGCTGAAAAACAGCCATGGAGGAGGGTTCAAGCTGGTTTTCATACTCTAGCTTCATGTAAGTTTAATTCTTGCTTTCTCCTTGACATTTTTATGTTTTTGAACTTTTACAATTGGGTCCAACTTACTATTTCATTAGTTTTTGATTCCATGTCTAATTTTTGAAGTTGTTATGGATGAGTGCTGGAAGTATATGATGATTTGGCATGGAATTAGAGCTTTAAATTGTTTATATTCTGATTTTATTGAAAGAATTGAATAGAAAGTGAATGTTTGGGACCTAATTGTAAAAGAGTTTGAAGTTAGAGCTTTATGTGGAAATTCTGAATTTCAATAGTCATGAAATAACTTATAATGTTTAGAAAAAGTATTAATTGAGAAAATTATCCTAATTAAGGGGTTAATTGAGCAAGGACTGAATTGTATGAATTGTGAAATTTGGAGTAAAATGGAAATCAACATTTTGCACTAAAACTGTTTTGGGCAGCAGCAGTAGTTTAACTTTGAAAAATGACCAAAAATTTTAGAAATCGAATTAGAGGATGAATAAAATATGAAATTAAATCTTATTGAGTCTAGTTTCTTATAAAAAAAATTATGTAAGCAATTGAATTGTAAATCATGAGATACAATAACTTTTGTGAGACAAGGTCAGAATGATTTCTGGTTCCCCTGTTCTGAATTTGGAAAATCATCAAAAATTGGATAAAAATAATTAGAGGCTTAAATTTATATATTTAGAATCCTGAATGAGTCTATTTTCAATAGAAACAAACGAGGACATCATTCGAATCTTGTACGAGAAGATAATTAATTTTTAATGAAGAAGGGTCGAAACTGTCAGACAGCAGAACAGGGGAGAATTCAATGAATAAACTGTATTAATTGGCCCAACCAAAAATTATGAAATTTTTATGGTAAGAAGACATAAGAGTATAGTTTCTGGGAAAATTTATAGATCTTAATTTGGAGTTCTGTAGCTCAAGATAAAAATAATTTAGTGACTATAATACAGATGGACAGCTTGAATATTCACATAAGTAGATAGTGAAAATTATGGATAATGTTACCTACAAGTGTGTTGTTTATACTAAGGATGTGGATGGAGAGGTGGAGCAGGAAAATATACAAAAATATATGAATGACTCGTGTATAAATTGATCACATGCCCGATTATAAATGATAAGTGTTGGATTAGAAATGATATAATGTTTTATTTGGTATATTTATTATGAAATTATGATTATCGTTATAATACAAAAATTGAACTTGTGAGTTTATATGGCTAAATTTTAGTGATTATTTGTTAATTTTATGAATTTCATGATGTGTTATTTCATATGTATTGATGATAAAATCGTGAATAACGTAAAAGCATGAAAATTGAATAAATGATCAAATTGAGCATTTCATTCGATGATAAAATGAATTGAGGGAAAAGACCATGGTTGGACCATGGCAACAAGTGATAAGTGATAGCTTGGCTACACTTATCGATCAAGAAAAGTGAAAGTGATAAGTGATAGCTTGGCTACACTTATCGATCAATGACAAATGACAAGTGAAAAGTGGTAGCTTCACCACGATCGATGAAAAGTGGTAGCTTCACACCGATCGATGAAAAGTGGTAGTTCGGCTACGATCGGTGAAAAGTGGTAGCTTCACTACGATCGATGAAAATGGTAGCCGGCTACAAGTGACAAGTGACAAGTGATTTCAGTATAAGACCATATCCGGGATATGGCATCGTGTGATATATGCTCTTGTATAAGGCCATATCCGGGATATGACATCAGTGAGATATGTGATTCGTGTAAGACCATAGCTGGGCTATGGCATCGATATATGAATATGTGTAAGACCATAGCTAAGCTATGGCATCATTATGTGAAGATGTGTAAGACCATAGTTGAACTATGGCATCGAGAAAACGAAGTACTCAATTTCGTAAGACGTTCACTAATTTGACAAAGTTTGGTAAGTGTTACATGGAATTATGTGATACAAGGAAGTACGAGTTGATAAGATACGAGTATAGAACTTGGTTGATAAATGAATTCATTTATGATTTTATAATTGTTCATCTTGAATGTATTGTCCATATGTATTGATAATTCAAATGTTTTAATGAATAAAATTCCGATATGGAATAAATTGAACACGAGACAAATAATTATGAAATTGAACTCGTAATTCATGAAAATGACGGTTATTGATATATGGAGACATGAGGCATTGATATATGAATATAGAAAATGTTTGATAAATGTGTTTATTCATAATTATAGAATTATATACCTCATGTGTACTATTTGCATAAAGATGATATTTCAAATACTTTGGTTATTTAAGCTTAAATATGAAATAGTCTGAAATCAAGATAAGTTGTTATGAAAATATATTTAGGTTACAGAGATATGGCTGATATATGTTGTATGATTACATAACATGAAATTGTGTATATATATGAGAAATTGAATGAGAATTAAGCCCATACACGTTTCTTGTTATTTATATGAAGTGTACGACTGACAAGGGTAATGAAGTTATAAATAGAGAGTTACACGGGTTGAAAACATGAGCGTGTGACTCTCCAAAGTGTGAAAATTTTCTAATTGTTGAAAAAGTTTCATATGTTTACGGTTTGGTCCCGAACCACCCTGAATGTATGTTTTGGGCCCCGTAGGCCCATATAAGGGACGTTAAATATATGTATGAAAGTTTTTAATTTAGAAAAAATTTTATGGTTGATTGTTTTTACATGATTGATCATATTAAGTTTGGTAATGCCTCGTACCCTATTCTAGACTCGGAATACGGGTAGGGGGTGTTACAGTTATGATGCTTGATAACATCATTGGTGAAAGATATGGGCTTGGTAGATTGGATCCAAGTTGGTGTTTCACTTAATGGCGCAACCTCTGGATACTTTAATGTGGTGCTTATAAGAGCTATTTCCATCATTTAGGCAATGGGGAATTATTAAGGTTTATGCAAATGAAAGAAATTTGAAATTGGTGAAGACTAACATTGGTCTTATATGCAAACATAGTTTGGTTTTGACATTTTCATTTCACAATTCTCCCAAAGTTGAAGCTAAGCATTGTGTTGACTAAGGGTGAGTAAAACTCAATTCGACTCATAAAAATTAAAAAAAATCAAATTTCGAGTTAATCGAATCCAGTTATTCGAATTATTCGAGTCAAGTAGAACAAGTAATTCGAGTTTCGAGTTTGAATCAAGTTGAATTTTACAATTCGAATAACTCAAATAATTTGAATAACATATTAGTGTAAATACATTTTTGGTCCCTATCAAGTTTGAAAATAAGCAAATTGGTTTCTCTCAACAAAAATTGCAAAAAAAAAAATTCAAAATAATTTTAAAATTAAAATGTTTATAAAAATTCCAAAATTTATATATTTTTAAAAAATTATAAAAATTCAAAAAATCTAAAAATATATAAAGAAAGTTAAAAATAAAAAAATTTCTACAAATAATAATTTTGGGGACTTAAATAAGTTAATTAATGATTCGAGTTTATCATACTAAAGTATATTTATTATAATTATTTTGCTTTGAAAAAGTTTCAAATATATATGGTTTCCAATTTATGTGTTTCAACATGAAATTAATTATATTGTAACAAGATTTTAATTTGACATGTTTAATTTTTAATTTAACTCGAACATTTCACTCGATTCTACTTGAATTGATTAGAAAAAAATTCAAATCTAGTTAGGATGATAAAATAGGATTCGTCAACTCGATTAACTCGAAATATTTTCAATCGATTCGACCGAATACTCACCCTTAGTGTTTACTAGATAAGTCATTTGGGTTCCCTATATTTGATTACTTTCTCTATTATAAAATTTTTATTTTTAAATTGTTATGAATTTTATTGATAATGAAATTTGAAATAGTTTGTATTCTTTAAAAGGTTCTTTTATCAATTTTAAAATTTTTAAAATAAAACATAAATTTATAGATTGTGTAAAATTAATGGCTAAATTTGTGAAATTAAGACCAAATTGATAAAATCTATAAATACTAGAAGGCTAAATTTATTATTATACCAATAAAAAAGGTCATGTTGGTTGCGTTAATACTTTATCAAAAGAGTGGCAAAAATATTAAACTTCAATAACATTAGTGACTAAATAAAAAATTTATCGAGTTGGATAACCAAAACAAAAATCCACTAATAATTGGGTGAGTACTAGTATAATTTACCCATTTTAAAGTACTATGAAGGCTCTTATATTAAGAGGTAAATAGCATTTTGCCCCATCTATTAAAAATAGACAAATTAGTCATTGTAAATTAGATTAAAGAGCAAACTAATTTTTCTGATACAAATTCTATTAATTTCTACCCTTAAAGTTGTCCTACATATCAACATAAGGTGTATTTATCGTGCCACTACCTTGTTTTTTCATCAATCATGATGACTTTTAACAGAATAAATAAAAATTTTAATAGAAAAAAAATCAATTTTCACGACTATTTTACTAAAAAAGGCTGATTTCCAACTTTATTTACAGAGATGGACAACTTAAAACTTTATTTACTGGTGTAGGGCCCAAAATTTGCCCGGCCCAAGATACAGACCCAAATCACTAAAATTAAAAGGCCCGATTACAAGCCCAATGACCCAAATTTTTTCAAAAAATAGCAAACCCTAGGGTTCCATTTGCCAACGCCGCAACTCCCACGCTTCAACACCCACGAACGGATTCCTAGCTCCCACGTTGCACGATCATGCACTCTTCCTCCACGATTTCACAGCACCTGTGACTTGAGCAAAGAAATAGGCAGAAACTGTTTGTATTTTGGTTATAAAGCCTTCGTTTTTCATTGTAAAAGGGACGATTTTTGAATACAAAATATACACGAAAAAACAATAAGAGATCAGCCAAACGAATACATTTCAAAAGGTGGTTGTTCATCATTATTTTATTCTGTTTTTCCTTTTTTTCCATTTTCATTTAAGTCCACGAAATACAAACTAATATTTTATAAAAGGGAGAGACGTACCTTTCGATTTGCTAGCAAAAGGGGGAGAACTTCGGCCTTCCGATGGCTGTTTACGGCCGTGTATGAGGCGGCGAATGAAAGCTGGGTTTTAGCCCTTCGGCTGAGAAGTGAGGGAGAAGAGAGAATTTTAGGTTTTTTTAAAAAAAAACAAAAGGGTAAAATGTTTTTAAGGAAAAGGGGGTTTTGAAAAAATGTTTTGGGTTTTCTAAATCTTTAATGTTTTTTAAAATAAATAATAAATGTTATGTTTAATTTTAATGGCATTTGGGGAAGGGAAAGAGATAGCCTGCGTGTGGACAGGCTGGATCTACGCATGTTTCCCTTAAATGGGTAATTTTCGCTTCCAGTCCTTCCCATTCGCGCCAGTTTTAAATTGACCCCTATTTGCACCTTATTCATTTTATTAAATTTTTCCTGTAAATTACGCGTTGTTGTGATTTAGTCCGCGCCCAGGTGCTGAGTTTTGGAGATTTGGGTCATTTTCGTTTTCGGTCCTTGAGAATTTGTGCCCATTGAGTTGTGGTCCTTAGCTTTAATTTGTTGTTCTAGTTATTTGTTAATTATCCCTTTCAAGTTTGGTTTATTTCAATTGAGTTTTTCTATTATTTCAATATGTGTTTCTTTTATTTCAATATGATCAATTTAAATATCCTCATACATTTTCTTTATATTTACACATAATTTAGTTTTTTATATATATATATTATTGTGTTATATCATTTTTATAAATATTTTTTCCTCCTTTTACAATTTTTTTAATATATAAACTTTATTCTGTCATTTTATTATTTCAAATACTTTTTATATATTGATATTCTTATATACCAATTATTTATATTAAGTTTTTTATGTAAGTGGATATATGTATTATTTTGTATGTTATCTACTTCATATTATTTATTTTAAAAATCATTTGTATATTATTATAATATTTTTTCTTTTTTTTAAATTCTTATATTTATCAACTGTTTTAAAATTTTTGTATAGTTTGTATAGTAATGATTCCAAATTATCTTTCTTACTTATTATTTATTTTATTTTATATTAAAACTTGTTATATTTCATTTGTGTAATTTGTTTGGAACTTCCTCTAAATTGGTTTCTAATTCATTAGCTTTCGATTATTAACGTTTGTATTTATACAGTATATGATATGTTGCTATTGCATGTAACTTAGTTCTTTGTAATTTCCTTTTTATTATTCACATAATATTATGGTTGCATATATTTATTTCATGCTCAATTCAATGCTTGTACGATTGTTATTTTCATTGGACTTTAAAATTTCAAATGTTTTTTTTGCCTAATATCAAGCACTTTTTTACCTTTAAATAAACTAAAAAGTATATCTTGAGCCGGTTTATAATTGTTAATTTAGAAACTCCTCAAAACAAGGTAATATTTCGTGTTTGGAAATTCGAGAAATCGTTCCCTAACATGCTGGGTTTCTTTTTTTTCATTTGGCCAAATAACAGAATACCCTTTTAAGATTTCATTATGTGTTTATTACTGTTGTCTATGTTTTAATTTGTTTTTTTATTTATTTTCATATATTGTCCCTCATTTGTATAATTGAAATTTTTGTGAGTGTCACACTGTAATTGAAATTTTCAATTTGTTGATCCAAAATTTCCAATTTATTTTCAAATCAAATTGATGCGTTTTGAGCCGGCGTTATTAAATAAGAGAGATGTTTGATGTTGGGAAATTCGGGAAATCGTGCCCTAACGTGCTGGGTTTCGATTTTCTGTTTGTTCAAATAATTGAATATCCCTTTAAAATTTCGTTTGTGTTTTCTAAACTTCAAAACAAGGCAATGTTCTATATTTGGAAATTCGAAAAATCGTGCCCTAACGTGTTGGGTTTCAGTTTATCGTTGAACCAAATAACCGAATACCCTTTCTTTTTTAATTTTGTTGTGTGAGGTGATCTCAGTTTTTGAAGGCTTAGAATATCGTGTCCTAACGTGCTGGATGTGATATTTTATTCATTTCGAACGAATGAATCTTAAAATTTAACTCGGTTTGTTCGCATATTTTTAAAGGGATCATATTTCAATTTTTTTTCAAATTTTCAACCATAGGACATTAAATAGTCAATTGGTACCAATTTTAGGTGTTACGAGGGTGCTAATCCTTCCTCGTGCATAACTGACTCCCGAATCCTTTTCTTCGAATTTTGTAGACCTAAAATTATTGTTTTAATAAATCAAAATGTTTTTTTAAAATGATCAGTCTCAAGGTGATCCGATTACACCACAAAAAAGGTTGGTGGCGACTCCATACCTCGTTTTAAAGTTGATCCCTATTTTTCAAATTTAAAAATGGTTTCGACAGCTGGAATTGGCAAAAAAACCCAAAATGCGCCTATGTGGAAGCGTTTATAGGGAAAATTTCAGAAAAACGAACTGACGAGGAAGCGCTTTACCCCATATAAGCAAAAACGAACTGATGTAGGAGCTCTTTTGCCCGTGCTTGGATTAAATTTTCAAAAAAAATTATTTTTTTAAAACATTATAAAAATAGACCATTTTTTTTTTGAAAATTTACGAGAATAAGCTTTTATAAAGATCCAAGGTGGCAACACCATTTTTTTGGTGTTGCCAATTAATGTGGAAATAAAACTTACAAAATAGATCTTTATATAGACCCAAAGTCTCATTTTACTTGTTTTTTTAAGCAATGTGAGATATGAGATATATATATATAGACTCATGAATAGGCTTGCAACTTGTTCCTAGATAATATGTGATTCTTTCCTCTTTTAAGTAACAACATAAAATTAAAGGCTACACTATAGTTTATATTTTTTACTTATAGAGTTTAAATTTTTTACAAAAGTTAACATTTGTTACATTATAAATAAAATTTTAAACTCTATAAGTAAAAAATTATAAAATATAAATGAGTATGGTAAAATATTAAAAAATTACTAATAGTTTAGTGATCATTTTGTAAGTTTTTATAATTCGCTAGCCAAAAATCATAGTTAAGTGACTATTAATGTAATTTAATCTAGATATAAAAATATGAAAATAATTATTATATTTTATGTATATTATATATTTCTATAAAAAACTTATTTAACATAATTATATATTATTTTTAAATTGATTATCTATCTAGTCAAAATACATTCTCAAATAAATTTATTAGTATTCATTAGGTGATGAAAATTAAATTAAAATTAAGATTAAAAAATTAATGAGTATAGTAAAATATTTAAAAAGATATATCAATTTTTAAAATTACAAAAAAACTATTTGAGTACCAAATACTCATAATTTATTTATTAATCAAACATTCATAACATAAAATAAAATAAATAATAAAAATTTAAAAATATAGCTTCTAAATTGAAATAATAGAAAATTATTTTAAAAATAAAATTACATGGATATTAACTTCAAACATTTAAAATTAAATAGAAGATTACTATATGTACAAGTTTTATATGTATAATTTGTTCTTTTTTTAATAGTCTTTTGTATATGCTAACAATTCTAAAATATAAAAATTAAAAATCTAAAAGATAATTTTATAATATGAGAAAATATTAACAAAATATAAAAATAAAAATTGTTTTATAAAAATTATAAAATATAATATAAAATTTAATTATTAGTTAAAAGAGAAAGAAATTTAGGAGGAGTTGCAAACTTTATCAACACGCTTTTTTAAAATTAAAAATTAATTTACTAGTTTTTAGTAGAAATGCAAGATGGCTTTAAAACATATATATATATATATATATATTACTATTTGAGGATATGTATGGATATGTCAGTACTTCACTGAAATTTGTTTTCGTGAAATTAAAAAGACAAGTGTAGGAAAGCAATCTTTAAGCAAACGAACTGAGAAACTGCTCTTCGTCTTCCCCGCCGATCTCTCCAAATTCTATTTTCAAATCGAAGTCAACAATCAATTTTAAAGCCCTTTCCCCTCTCTTTCCTAACGAAAGGAGATGAAGCGAGTCTTCGGCGTCAAGAAAGACAAGGAACCGCCGCCTTCGATTCAAGATGCCTCCGATAGGGTTTCTCTCTTTCTCACTTTACTTTTCGCTCTGACTTCTTTAACATTTTCGTTTGATCTTTTGATTTCTTAGTATTAGGGTTTATGTGGTTCATTACTTAGTTTGATTTCAAATTTTTGCCTATTTTGTGAAATAATATGGGTGGGATGGAGTTTTCGTGATCAGATAAATAAAAGAGGGGACAATGTGGAGGAGAAGTTGAAGAAACTGGATGCTGAGCTTAGTAGGTACAAGGAACAGATAAAGAAGACAAGGCCTGGCCCTGCTCAAGAGGCCATTAAAGCTCGAGCCATGAGGGTTCTCAAGCAAAAACGAATGTACTTGCTTCTTTCCTACCAGATTTGCCTTAATTTTCTCGCAGTTATTACTTACTTCATTTCTGTCTAGTTTCTACATATGTACTAAGAAAATTCATGCTTGACGTTATTATATGATGTTGGATGGAGTCATTTAAGCCAGTTACACGTGTCTTTATGGAAGCTTTATGCTATATGATTTGTCCTATTCTTTTTGTTTAATCTTTTGCTTGATTGAAATTTGCAGCTTAGGTTGTATTTTTTTTTTTCATTTTTTGGTATTAAATATTTGGTTATTTGGTCAACTAACAACTGGTTTAGTGGAGAATGAGTCCGTATTGGTACCAGGTCCCAAGTTCAAACTTGGACAAATCTTCCCCCTTGTCCATTGATCAGAAAAAAAATTGGCTATTTGATTCTCATTTTTCGTGGTACCGTTGAGGGGGATATTTGTTTTATTATACCTAGTGTCATTTTTACATACTAATTCTTTAGTTTGAAAACTTACAATAGATACTGATTTCTTGAGTTTGAAAACTTGCAAAGTGAGTTGTGTGTCTATTTCAGTATATCTGATACTAATCGGTTTTGACAGGTATGAAGGGCAACGTGATATGCTTTACAATCAGACGTTCAACCTCGATCAAGTTGCTTTTGCTTCTGAGGGTCTTAAAGATGCTCAACAAACAGTATGTGGTAGCCTTCAATTTCATTGTTATAAATTCCATTCTGTATAACTGAATGTGGACTTGCTGTAAGTGATAAACTAGCATTTATATTTTCTAATATGATATTGTTATATGCTCTTTAATTGATAATTGCTCCTGTATATGCTTTTCAAGGAGCATAGGCAGTAGTTTGTACGTGATATTAAATGTTTATTCCATGCTTCCATGCTATGGTGGATTTATTGGGGCTGTGGTATATTTACAGTAAAACATTTGTGTTTCTTGGTAGCGCCCAAAGGGGCACAGTTCAGGACAATCCAGTCGGAGCTTTTTCAGTTCCCTTATTGGAATCGGCTGCCTACCTCATGAGAGGTAGGAGATATACCATTTGTTGCTGGGGAGAGGTTTCTTCATTGAATTTGTGCTTAATGATTAATCTATATCATGGTTCATGAATTCTTTCTGCTCATTGCAGCATCATCAAGCCGGAAGGATATGAATTCCTTTAAACATACTTGCAAAACTGTTTATGACTATGTCACCTTATGAATTTTTAATCATGTTTCTTGTCGGTGCCAGATGTCAGCCCTGAAATCTGCCAACAAGGAGCTGAAAGGAATGATGAAGACTGTTAACATTCAGGACATAGATGTCTGTACTCTCTTTATACACTCTGTCGGTTTCTGCTATAAAGAATTTATTTTCTGGTGACATTGATTCTTTTTATCTATAGAACTTGCAAGATGAAATGATGGACATGATGGATGTTAGTAATGAGATTCAAGAGACCTTGGGTAGAAGCTATAATGTTCCCGATTACATTGATGAGGAAGAACTCATGGGCGGTAATCTTTGAGCTTACCTAGAGTCACAATCATGTCCATTTTATTCAAGTTTTCTCATTACTTTTGCATGATTTGGGATTAGTATAGTGATTTGGTTTTACTCATAAGAATGGAGTGAGGCAATTTTAGAAATTGGCGTTGTTATCCTCATTATTAATACTATTATTTGATTTGCAAATAGTAACTTATACATCCTTGTATAATCAGTGGTGAAATAATAACTTATTTGTTTCCTTACCCTTTAAATTTTTATGCTGATCCATGTTGGATTGCAGAACTTGATGCTCTGGAAGCAGACATGGGAAGTGAAGCTGATGGCATCCCCTCTTATCTTCAACCTGATAAGGAGGAACCGGATTTGGACACTGAGTTCAATTTGCCTGCAGCACCCACAGGAAATACAACAGCCCAGGTAAATCTGTTACCCTGCAGTTTTAGTATAGGTTTGCAGTGTGCTTATAAATTGGGATATTTGTGCTGTTGTCCCATTTTTCTTCACTCTCTATGTTATACATATATTTTGTTCAAACCTGTCATTACTTTTCCCACTTTAGGGTTCAATTTAGCTGCCGTTTAACAATATGATAAAAAGTTTGTTTTCAAACGATATTAAGATTTGCTGTGCGTCTGAGCTCAAGATATCTGTTGTCAGTCCCCGTGTTTTCTGCATTTCCACCTATGACCATCTTTTTACTGAACTTTGTTTATAGCTGGCTTCTCATGATCTTATAATTTATTGGTAGTTATAATTTGTTTTTAGAGCCGCTGGTATCAGGAACTTGAGATTCAATTTTGCATTTATCTTTTTTATCTGTAGTTAATGTAACTTTGATGCTCAGCAGGGTGAGGATGAACATGGTTTGCCTACTGTTCCTCGAGCATCTCTCCGTAGTTAGATGGTTGGACTGCTACAATGTGTTACTGCATGCAATATAAATCAAGGTGAATGAGGCCTGCCCTTTTAAACATATTGTGCAGAATTAACTTCAATGGGTACTTCAATTGAATTGGCTCAATTATTGCATCCATTTGATGAAGTGTATCTTTGGTTGCCACTATCACACTGTATTATGGATATGATGGAACCACCTTACAATGGGTTTAGGTGTAGTAGGGGGTATGTAGGTTGACATAAGAAATATTCATGGGTCGTGTTTTGCTTATTAACATTTTATATGTCTGATTGAGAACTAATAGAGTTTGCAAAGTGGAGAAGGGAGTTTGCATTGCGTGATTGAGAAGTAAAAGGTTAGGGTTATCGAACTTGGATTGCCAAGGATGTATCCGCAATGGCATCATAGAGAAGTCTCCATTGTTGTATCTGCATCGGGTATTTATTTTTTATCTGAGGGAGATTAAATTGTTGTGATTTTATATTTCATTGAGGCCCATGCTCCATAACAATTAAAATTTAGAGTAAATTCACCCAACGCGTTTCTATTTCGGTCATTTGGATTTAAAAATCTATTTTAATCACTAGCGTTATTGAAATTGAATAATTTAGTCATTTATCCCTGTTAAGTCGCTAATGAAGGATTTTTATTTTTATTGGTACAATAATAAATTTATAAATGTTTTTAATTTTAGTATTGATTTTAAAAGTTAAAATTAAAAAATATATTTAAAACTTTATTTTTTGATAAAATTCATAAGATTTTATAAGTAAACAAATTTTTTTTCTAATACGAAATTTGTTTATTAAAATAATATTTTATTAAAATTTAGAGATTAACTAGAATAATTGAGGCAGAGATCTGTGTTTACCCTTAGCTTGAGAAACGAGACAATGAACTAAAGTGGGTTTGCATGTGACATCCCTAATCAGATATAGCAACCTCAAATTGGAAACCACGTCTGCCCACTAGTTCCCTGTTTTTGGTTGTTAGTTAGGCCAGAATTTTAAATGACTTTGACCTCTGATTTAAACTATTAAAAGAATCAATTAAATTATAATAGTTGTTATAGAACTAAATAGGATGTTGTAATAATAAATATGAGAGAGTAATAAGACACAAGGGATGATAATTTTTCTTTTAACATGCCCTCTATAAATTTTTAACCTATAAATATGAAAATTGAAACACCTCATAAATTCTATTAGAGTTGAGATGTCATCTATATAATTGTTGGGCTATGAGAGTTGAAAAGAGATTTATTTGTGAAATATTTATAATACCCTCTACAAAATGTCTCTTGTTATAATTTTATTAAGAATAATTATGGGATTAAGACTTAATGAAAAAAGAGAGTATACAATGTTGTATACTAATCTTTCAATGTAACCACCCTCTCTTAAAAGAAACATTAATTAAAGGAAAATAGTACAACAATGTTTTAGATTTTTCCTAATGTCAACATCACATTATATTTTTGAGTTGATGCATTCCATATTGTGTACTAATCTTTTAACATAACCATCCTTCAATTGAGTTATACATGTTGCCTTATCTTTGTATAAGAGAGTTGGCATCTTTTCCCGTAGAGGTAAACCACATAGCTTCTAAATATGTTGGGTCAACGACCTTAGCCAAACACACTTTAGGCTTGCCTCATACATTGCAACTACTTTTGCATGATTTGAAACGACAACTAATGTTTGTTTATTGAATGCCATGACATGATTGTACCCTTACAAGTAAATAAATATCCTGTTTAAGATCAACTTTTATATGGATTCGACAAATATTCAACATCAACATAGTCAAACTAATAGAAATTTTGAATAAGTTGAATAAAATAACTTACATTCCAATGGTTCCTCTAAGAAATCTAAATACATGCTTAATTTCATTCTAATATCTATGTGTTGGAGAAGAATTAAATTTTACTAACAAACTTGTAACGATGTTATATCAGGTCATATGTTGATTGCAAGATATATTAATGTCCCTAAAGGACTTAGATATGATACTTCATGATTTAAAAGCTTTTCATCATTCTCATAAGGAAAAAATGAGTCTTTATCCATATCTAGTGATTTTACAACTATCGGGGTACTCAATAAATATGTTTTATCCATGTAAAATTTCTTTAAAATCTTTTTTGTAAAAGGTAACTGATGGACATGAATTCCATCCTTTAAATGTTCGATCTATAGGACGTCATAGAACTTTGTTTTCTTAAAATCTTTCATCTCAAATTCTTTTTTTTTAATAATATATTGTATTTTGAAGCTCTATAAGATTTCAAATAATTTTTAAATCATCAACATAAACAATTATCACAAATTCAAATCCGCATATATTTTTTGAGGACTTCGTTCATAAATAGCAATTGCTAAGAGAAAATTCAATTTAAAATTCAAACAACTCACAAAAATGAAATAATTAAATATATTGTTATGCATTAAAAACATGAAATCGATATTCATTATAACGATTGTACCATATACATTTAAGTTGTTTTAATCAATATAAGGACTTCTTTAATTTGATTGAGCAATTTTCTCAATAATTTTATATTTTTTGGGATTTAAAATCTTTTAGGGAATTTTATATAAATTTCACTATATAATGAGCCATACAAATAGACTGTAATGACATCTGTTAAATAGATATTAAGTTTTTCACACACTATCAGACTAATCAGATATCTAAACGTTATTACATCTGCCACTGGTGTCTCTTCATAATCAATGTTGGGTTTCCTTGTGTACTGGCTCGCCATGAAACATTTCTCTGGTCAAACTCTTCACTCGACTATCTCAGACGCTTTGCTATATCGGCGAATTCATTCCTTACTTTTGATATTTCTTTCCTTACTTTTTCCCCCTTACATGGGGTGTTTGTCGACTTTAAATTGACATGGTTATTTTTCGGCTTCCCATTATGAACCCTTTTGGTATCCTTTTCAACTATCCATCCAAGAATTCTTAGGAGATACCTTTCTTGGCAGACTTATTCGTACCAATCCTTGGCAGACCCTTTCTAACCATAACTTAGTCCCGATGGACTCATTGACATTCCATGTTGTGTTGACTTACAATAGATTTCGCCCTTTTGGCAAACCCATAGTTTATCGTTCTGGCAACTATGCGAGTTCTGCCATATTACTTACTCGTTTCCTTCTTACAGAGTTATCCTTTCTACGGTATAGCTGCATTAGACTTTTTTCAAAGAGGAACAATCTTGATAGAAACACTGTCCCTTGGATAATATCCTTATCCTTTTCACGATATTTACTTCTTGGGTAAAACTACATTGAGCTTCCTTTAGTGGCTCTTCATTTCAGATCCTTGCTTGCGATCCTCAGATACTTCCTCTATTCATTTCCATGAACAGGTTAGCTCTCGCTTGTTCTATCTTCTTTTAATTCTCGTTGGGTCTTTACCCATACCTTATTGCCTTCCATCATTTTTGGCAGATTCCTCAATGTCCGCTCTCCATACTTATGCTTTTTTTGCCCCTTCCTCCACTTACATAGTTTCTCATACTTGGCGCACAGGCTCCTACTCCTCACTTGAGGTCTTGGCATACCTTCCGCATCTGTTTCATGGCAGACTCTAGGGCTGTCGTAGCTGAGTTATGGTCTAATAGCCTTTTTCCTCATTTTTTACGTCCCCTTCAACTTACCTTGTGTTTACTATCCAGGCGGATTTCATATTTGTTTCGTGTTTACTGTCCCGACGGACTTACTTTTTTCTGTGTTTACTATCCCGACAGACTTACTTTGTTGATGCCATAGTGTCTTTCATCTATGGTCTTATTCATCATATCTGGCTGTTATAACGTCTTTCATTTATGGTTTTACACTGTATACCTTATATCTTGTTGTCATGGCGTTTTTCATCCATGTCTTACGCCATATACCTTTACTGTGTACCATGCTACCATGACATCTTTTATTCATGGTCTTACACTATGTACCACATACCAGATTGCCATAGCATCTTTCATTTATGGTCTTACGTCATATAAAGTCGTCACGGTATTGTACTAAAGGATTAGTCAATACCGCCGTCGCGGTAAATATTATTCCAAAATTTTATTTCCCGAATCGTCTTCCCATTACTTTCTTTACACCACCTAACCTTGATGCTTGAACATCGTAGTGTTCCCTCTGCAAGGCTCGGAGCTTCACCCAAGGCGATAACTAATGGGTTCTCTCCCCATTCCCATCCTAACTTCATTTATTCTTTTAGGGTTTACCCACAATCATGCAATGCATGCACATATAATCATATTTTATGCTTATGCAAACACAACATGCTTAACAACATAGAACACACTAATAGGGTTGGAGTTTGAAATTCACCTGAATCCTTATCGTTTCCATAGCTTATTCCTTATCTTAAACACCAGAGCTTCCATTCTCCGGGCAGTAGCTTACAACCAAAAATCCATTGGTTAAACTTACGCTACATCTCAAAAGCTTAAGCTTCCATAAGCATGCAGAACCCTTAAAATAGTTATGATGTCCATAACTTAATACTATATACACAGAAGGGTTAATAACCTTACTCGCTTGTTGCTTTCCCTACTTTTTCAACTCCATTCTCACGAAGTCTACTCAATGCGGAACCTTCCATGACTACTCCTTTTTCGAGCTACCGAAAAAAATAAAGAACAAGAGAAATTGGGACAAGGTCGGGAATAAAAATTTTCCTTGGAAACTATCTCCCAACTATTTATAACCCTTCCCGTGCTACTTCCAACCTTATAAGAACTTTTTATTCTCAATCGTTATGTCTTCCATTGAGGAATCGACTGGTTCCATTCTAACCGAACCAGGTTTGATTCTCAACTTTATCCAATTCAGTTTCTAGCTTCCCCGTTTCTTCCAATAGAAGCAGTTAATTTGTGGTCTTTTTCAATTTAGTTCTCCAATTCGAGTTTACTGATACATCTCAACAACTCTTCACATGCCTTCCGAGTGAACGAACCATCATATCAAGCCACCATCCACATTTAACCCTCAATAGAAATAAAACATCTAAATTTATACTACTTACAAACTTTTTAATTAAATTGGTCTTACGAGTTAATTTATTGTTTGTGTATTGAAATAATTATAAAGGCCAAAATATTAAGAGTCTGTTTAGACATCACAAAGTAACTGAATGGAACTGTAATTGCTAGGGTAGTAATTACACTCTCTTGTAATTACAAAGAATTGTAATTCCCTAGACGTGTTTGGCTGATAGAGTATAATTACATTGTAATTCCCTATAACATGTTTGGTAGTACAAATTGTAATTACATTGTTACATAATTTATATTTTTAAAATATTAATTATTATAAAAATATTAGTATGATAAAAATAATTTCTAAACAAGTAATAAAGATTAAAATCAAATCGTCATATGCATAATGTTAGTCTAAAAAGTAGATGATAATACAATTACTAGTAAAAATAACAAGAAAATTAAACATCATATGCAATTTTATCTAATTATTAAGATCTCATTCTTTTATATACTCTTTGAAGTATATGGATCATCTCAATTCGATCTATGATTGAAGTTATAAAATATGCAACATGCTAGTACTATTCAACTTTTTTTATGCTATACAAAGGTGATGTGGTTAATATGAGAAATATTTTTTTAGAACAACAAATGTTTAGTTAACCACATTTCGAATTATTGAATGTGTCAAATTAAAGAGCTCATGAGTTGTCTATAGTGCTTGTGTTTGACTCTATTATCTCAAATGATATCATACCACACGATATAGTGTAAGAAAACCTTTTTTATATGATAATTACCATTGACCTTATAATATTTATGTTCGCAGTTCAAATAATTTGTAACTTTAATTATAAAACTTATATAGACTTAATCGGAGAAAGACTTAGGCTAGGTTATATCTATTTTTATAATATGTAAATTAAGTCAAAATAATATAATATTTATCCTTTATAAAAAAGGTTTTATAAATTGTTGAAACTTTCACAACACTCCATATAAATAATATAATTTTGTCATATTTTTATAAATAAGTTATTATAAAAAATTATAACATTTTTATGAATAAATAGATTATTTTATAATATATAGCATTGCACGTAAATAAATTATATCCATACTTGGTTATAAATTTTATAAATAAATATATTATAAAAATTTTTATAACATGTAAATTATTTTTTATAACAAATTATTTGGCTATAACTTTAGAAATTTTTAGCATTTAAATAATATAAATTTTTTATAATTTTATAAAATACACAAATTATTTTATTATATAATAATCCAAACACTTGTATGTATCATGCTTATAATATAATTTTATAATTTGAATAAAAATAAATTTTAAAATTAAATTTGGTGTAATTACCTATATAATTATTCTAACTTCACTTTCTCACTAAGAATTGAAAATTGTAATTGGGGGTACTCCAATTATACTCAATTCGATAGACCTACCAATTACAATAGTTACTCAAACATGCTATCCTTATTTAATTACAAATAATTACACACAAATTAAATTACCTAAATATACCTAGGAGTGAGCAAAACTTGATCCGATTAGAAAAAATAAAAAAATTCAAATTTCGAGTTAATTGATTCAAATTATTTGAGTTATTCGAGTCAACTAGAATAAGTAATTTGAGTTTCGAGTATGGGTTGAATTTTACAATTTGAATAATTCAAATAACAAGTTGTTGTAAATACAACCTTGGTCCTGTCAATTTTAAAATGAACAAATTAGTCTTTCTCAACAAAAATATAAAAAATCAAAATAAATTTAAAATTTATATATTTTAAAAAAATATAATTAATTTTTAAAAATATATAAAAAGTTAATTTTAAAAAAATTATAAAATCTAAATAAATTAATTAATGATTCAAATGATAAAATAAAACTCGTTACCTTAATTAATTTAAAAATGTGTTACTCGATTTAATTGAACGGTGGACTCTAAATATGGGCATTTGGTGCACTTTAGTTGGATAATTTATTGTATTGCGTATTGAAATGGAACATATATAAAAGAAAATGGGACAGGACCCAATACAAAGTCAGGAAAGCTTTCAATTAATGGTACCATTAACCGATAAGCCCGGAATTGATAAAAACCCTAAATCCGGCCAAGCGCGTAAACCCTGCAAATTATGTCCAAACACACGTTTATGCCTCTTTCCATATGTTTGTTCTTTTCTTGTTATTTTAATGCGATAAAAAAAACATTAAATAATGTTGAGATTTAGATATAAACCAAGTTTCAAGGACTCCCCACTTCCACTCTCTTGTAGTTGTAAAACTTGGAAAACAGACTTCTTCCTTTTTCAACGAGTAGGCCAAGACTTGGTAAACCATACTTTTTTCCTTTTAATATAAACTTATTTTTCCAATGATCTTCTTTTAACTTTCTCATCCTTCAACTTTACTCATTTGGGTTTCTGTTTTTTTCCTTTTGGACTTTTGGGGTGTTTTTCCTTTTGAGCATTTCAAGTTTGATTTTTCCAATTACTGAATTTGAGATCCAAGGAGTTGTATGTGTTTTTCTTTTTCTTGCATAGTTAATTTATTTATTAATTGGTGATTGATGATTGTGTTGACTTTTTTCTCAGGTTTGCTTCTACAATCATCTCCCGTAGTTGTTGTAATCATTACTTTCATTTTTTTATGGATAGATTTTGAAGTTTGTAGGTAAGTAGTTAGTTCTAGTTTGGTTTTTGATATAAAGATTTTCCCTTCTAGAGGAGAATATAGGGAGCTTGATTCTTATTAGGAAGATCAGATCTTTTGGTATCAGATTGGCCCATCTATTGGTTTTAGATATTAATGTTCAAAACTTTTGATTGTATTTTGAAGAAGAAATTTAAGTGTCAGAGTAGATGGGGAATACTTGTGTAGGACCAAGCATTTCCAAGAATGGGTTTTTCCAATCGGTTTCCGCCGCAATGTGGCGGTCCCGAATGCCTGATGACTCGGTTTCGAGTTCTAATGGGGGAATTGGGAGTGAGGTAGCAGCTAGAGAACCTGAATCACCATTGCCAGTCCTAAACAAACCTCCAGAGCAAGTGACAATTCCTAAACCAGAGACCAAACAAGAGGCCAAAGAGGAGGCCAAACCAGAGACCAAACCGGAAACTGAACCCGAAAAACCGGCCAAACCCAAGTTTCCTCATATGAAAAGGGTGTCCAGTGCAGGGCTTAGGACTGAGTCTGTGTTACAAACAAGGACTGGTAATTTCAAAGAATATTTTAGCCTAGGGAGAAAACTAGGACAAGGGCAATTCGGGACGACTTTCCTTTGTCTGGAGAAGTCAACTAGGAGAGAGTATGCTTGCAAATCAATCGCAAAGAGGAAGTTGTTAACTGATGAAGATGTAGAGGATGTCAGAAGAGAAATTCAGATAATGCACCACTTGGCCGGGCATCCGAATGTTATATCTATAAAAGGAGCTTATGAGGATGCAGTGGCAGTTCATGTTGTTATGGAATTATGTGCTGGTGGAGAACTTTTTGATAGAATCATTCAGCGTGGACATTATACAGAAAGAAAGGCAGCTGCACTTACGAGGATTATAGTCGGGGTTGTGGAAGCTTGCCATTCTTTGGGGGTTATGCATAGAGATCTCAAACCTGAGAATTTTCTTTTTGTGAATCAGCAGGAGGATGCACTTCTCAAGGCTATTGATTTTGGATTATCAATATTCTTTAAGCCAGGTAGTATTTAGGCTAGCTAAGCCTTTTCAATTTGATCTTCACTTTATTGTTGAAACGGCATGGATTTCTTGGCTTAAATGAGTTATTTCTAGGTCCAAATCTAGTAAATGAATTCCTATTAAATTATTGAATAAGCAAAAATTAAGAAATTCTTTGCTACAGAGAGCTTATTCATGCTACCAATTCCTGTCAGAAATTTGATATTACATTGGAATTATATTCATATCGGTCTTATACATTACATTTCAAATGGTTTGTGACACTGGGAGTCATTATATGCTGTTAGCCCTATGGTTATATTCTGCTACCAGCCAGCCAGCCATTAGGCAATGATAATATGGTATCACTTGCACATCTACGTCCTATGCTTTCATCATTGGTTTAGGCATGTCAGTTGTGTTTGATTCTTTAATGATTGTGACACACAAGGTTCCTTTCCCTTGGTTTTCTTGTTTGAACAAAATTCGCTTGCATTATCTATAGTTTAGAGTTTCAAAAGTAAATTTTACTTTGAGCCCCAGTCTTAAAGTGGGCCATTTCTTTCTTAAAATAATCACTATTTAAGAAAGACAAAGATTTCTTTTGGTTTGCATTAGCATGAAATTTATTAGGCTTTCCATTTGTTTATTTGTAAAGAATTATTATAGAGCTTTTATTCATGCATTGATTTGTGATCTTCCTTGGTTTGCATTGTCAATATAACATAGAAAATTGATCCCATTTGTGATTACCAACATCAGTAGAGGAATTAAGAGAAGATTTACTTACTTTTTAACTGTAATTCTTTGCCATGCAGGTGAAAGATTCACTGATGTGGTTGGGAGCCCATACTATGTTGCCCCTGAAGTCTTACGAAAGCATTATGGTCCAGAAGCAGATGTTTGGAGTGCAGGAGTAATTCTTTACATTCTCTTAAGTGGAGTTCCTCCCTTTTGGGCTGGTAAGAAATTTTCTGATGTGTAAGATTTTCTCCGTTTTGACTAGTCACTTCCTAATACAACCTTAATTTAGCCAAGTGCAATTATTTTAGCTGCCCCTTTGTTTACATCATCATGATTATGTTTTGATTTTCACTGCCATGATGTAGAAAACGAGCAAGGCATATTTGAAGAGGTATTGCATGGTGACCTTGATTTTGATTCTGATCCTTGGCCTAGCATCTCTGAAAGTGCTAAAGATTTGGTGAGGAAAATGCTCATCCGAGACCCTAGGAAACGGTTAACTGCACATGAAGTTTTGTGTAAGCCACATTCTTTTATTCCGGTCCAGCTTTTTTGTTATCAAAGAACTTTTAGGATTTATTAAGCCTCCATTTCGTCAGCAGTTTTACTTTTTTCTCTTTGCTTCTGGAAGCAAAAACTACATTTGGATACAAAAGCAAATAAAACTTTTAAACGGTTATATACAAAACATGTAATTGTTTTAGATGACAAAGTGCATAATTTTCAATTTTGTGTAGACAAGTAATGTTATAATTGGCTTTACATTTTAATTATTTGTTCATTTTTTAATCAATTATGATATTGTATTTTACTTTTTTCTTTTGCTTTGTAGCAGTTATTCAAAAAGAAAATAGCCAAAAGTCAGCAATAACCATCAAATGGTGCATTTTGTTGCATTTTTTTGTAGAATTGTATTAGAACTGAGCTCCTTTTGTTATTATTATGTAGAAAGATTCCAGTCTGCCATGTTATTGGCAATGCAGATGGCTCCTACTTATATGATAAAATGTGTAACACTAGGTTCCAGGAGGGCATTATTTCCGTTGCTAATATTGTTAAAAAATCTGTGCAGGCCACCCTTGGATACAGATTGATGGTGTTGCTCCTGACAAGCCTCTTGATTCTGCTGTTTTAAGTCGTATGAAGCAATTTTCTGCAATGAATAAGCTCAAGAAAATGGCTCTTAGAGTAAGTCTCTTGACATGCTAGGCATGATATATGGGAAAAGTTGTGAGATGGGGATGGAGGGATTGATGGATGAAGACTTGAGTGGATACTCAAACTATGAAAACCTATTTTTACATTTAAAACCTTTTTTAGATTTTCCAGTTATGTTGAACTGAAAATTTATTTTCTTTTTCCATTCAGGTAATTGCAGAGAGCCTATCTGAAGAAGAAATAGCTGGCCTGAAAGAAATGTTCAAGATGATAGATGCTGACAACAGTGGTCAGATCACATTCGAAGAACTTAAAGCGGGACTGAAAAGAGTTGGAGCTAATCTTAAGGAGTCTGAAATTTATGATCTTATGCAAGCAGTAAGTATACCGACTGCTAGTCAGCCAGGACTAATGTTATGTGGATTTGGGATGATTCTCTTAGGGGATAATTAGTTAACCCTTCTCTTCCTCAACTATCTTTCCTAGACCAGAGGAAACCCATTTCTTGACCTTTTTTACATAAATCTAGTAACAGCGGTGGCAACTTAAACCTCTCGGCTTGTTCAATGAAATTTCTAGAATATCTTCCTTATCTACATCCGAGGAATAAGTGTAGGGGTGGTTGCTTCAAGAATTTTTCTTTCTTTTCGAAAGAGACATTTAAGGCAGCTCATGTCTGCTTATGCACTTCCAAAGGGTAGCTATGGTTTGTGAATTTGTTGAGATCTCTAGGCTTCTTTACTCAATTTAGGATTTTCAGTGTTTAAATGCAATAAATATAGATATACCGGAAGAAGGAAGATATACCAAATGGTATGGAGTGTCTTCAACCATGGAATCATATGGATTCTTCAACGGTCTTAGGCAATTACAATTGCATCCGCTCCATGCCTCAATTTGTATGAGCATAATTGAATGTGTACCCAGTACCATGTCTTTGTCCAAAGTTGACAGTGGCAGACATGACTTTAGTTTCACAAAACTGACATCTAATGATGATCTAGTAGTTTTTCTTGGTTTTTACCTTTTGTCTTCTTTGTTCTATACCTAATACAAGGCTAATTGGGAAAAAGCAGTGACAAGTTGTCTCTAATGCAAATTTGTTAAACTACAGGCTGATGTTGATAATAGTGGCACAATTGACTACGGGGAGTTTGTAGCTGCTACGCTGCACCTAAACAAAATCGAGAAAGAAGATCATCTATTTGCTGCCTTCTCCTACTTTGATAAGGATGGTAGTGGTTATATTACTCCAGATGAGCTCCAAAAAGCTTGCGAGGAGTTTGGCATAGAAGATGTTCGCCTTGAAGAAATGATCCGAGAAGTTGATCAGGATAATGTAAGTAGTCTGTTTTTTTTTTTTATTTTTTATTTAATTAGATCATTATACATTATATAGTTGACCAAAATTAAGAAAGCTTGCCCTGAAAATGAGTTGGTAGTCCTTTCCTTAACTTCCACATTCAAGATCCGTAAATGGTCAGCCGTTGGATCATGTAAAGGTATCTAATTCTCATAATAAAACCCTCAATGCATCCATTTGCAATAATCAATCCTTCATTTCAACCAAGACCATAAAATATGTCAATGTTGTGCTAAATTATTATCAGCACTTTGTTGCCTGCATATAATTTATGCACTGATCTTATATTCTACCGATCATATGCAGGACGGACGCATCGATTACAATGAGTTTGTGGCGATGATGCAGGGTGGAAATGTCGCCGGTGCTGGTAAGAAAGGCCTGCAAAATAGTTTTAGCATCAAGTTTAGAGAAGCATTAAAATTTTAGTACAGGCAATTGCACTAGTTCTTGTTCCTTTTTTCTTTTCACCTTTCAAGTTTTTGAGGGAACTGAGGTTTGTATAGTAAGAAGTTACCTATTGTTCTTTGCCAAGAACAGCCATGTCTTTGCATGGCGCTTTGGCCATTTTCTTCCACCTTTTTTGCTATTAAATTATGTTCCATCATGTTGTATACTTTATACAGAACGAATCTATGTCTTTAATTTACTACAAACTGTCGTTTTGCTACGTGTTATTTACTTATTCTTTTTAGATATTTCCATCTGTATATTGGCTGAGAATTTTTGCAATGAGAATATTGGAAAACGAAAATACTTGCAGCCTTGGATCAAAATGAATGTCTTAAGTTTTAGATTTATCATTTATCTCATCTCATTGATGAGTGTCAAAATTCACCAAATTCGTAGTTAGAGAAGTAGGATCAATCCACTTGACAGAATTTAAATTCTCATTAGTAGGATGAATCTCACTTCATAAAATTTAAATTCGTAATTAAAGCAGTAGGATCAGCTCTTGTGGGTTTCAACAACCTTACAAATGAGAGAACGATCTGCGCGAATTATTTAAATTAAATTACTTAAAAAGAAAGAGAGCCTTCATTTGTGCATACACTTTTCTTTTTTTTAGGGAAAGTGTGTCATGGTGCAAGATCCTATTGATCATGTTGACACTGGATCTCCTAAGCAAGAGGCGAGGCAGCATGAGAATGTCCAGCTAATGCACATACGCACCGACGCAGGGGAGTGAAGGAAAGGCACCGACGCAGGGGAGTGAAGGAAAGGAGGGTGCGAACAAATTTAATGGATTTTGTTTGCTATTGAATCGGTTATGAGGATTACTATTTAATATTTCATTTGTAATAAAAAAGGCTATCAAAAAATCAAAAACTGATATTATCCCTGAATCTATTATCTTCTTCTATTTTTCATTGTTTGTGCTACTGAGTTCTTAACATTTTGGTGCTTTCGTTAAGAGGTTACCATGGTTAATAACACAGAAGCAATCAGAACTTTGCAAGAATCGACTGCGTCCCTATAGAAGCATGCTGAAAACCAAAGTCGATGAAATGAGATCACTGAGAAAACTTTACAGGACATGGCCAAACAGTTTAGCAGGTATTGCGGCGTCATTGTAGAGTTCACTTTCATTGTCACAAAAGGGAGATGCCAACGTCTGTCGTGGAAAAGCAAAGATGCGATCAGATTTAGAAGATGCCTTCCCTTTTGCTCCTCGACCCGCGCAGGTCGAACTTTCAATCTTCACAGGAGTGGATCCTGAGGAGTGGCTGGCTTCCATTTAGGATTTTTTGAGTTCTACCATACTGAAGACCACCACCGCGTCACCATGGCATCGTTTCGGATGGAAGGAATAGCGAAACGCTGGTATCGCTGGATGCAACGGCAACGTTAGTTATCAAGGTGGAATCATCTTGTAGAAGCCATTCGCTGCCGATTTTTTATCACAGAAATTGAGTCACCAAAAGGACAATTGACGAAACTTACACAGTCATCCACGGTGGAAGAATACCATACTCAGTTCGAAGAAATGGCCATGTGAACGACGGCATCGTTGTCGAAGGAATTTTTAACTCAGTGTTTCATCTCTGGGTTGCAATCTGATATTAAACATGAAGTACTGGGTTAGAGGCTCAAATCAATGATCGAGGTGTTAGCCTTGGCCTGCTTCTATGAGGTGAAATCGGGAGAACTAAAGAAATTAGTGCCGAAAGGTATTGGGCCCAAGTTACCTCCTGTGTTGACCACTTCCTTTCAGTTCACTTCGGGACCCAAATCCTTACCAGGGCGACCTCCACCATTAGAGTTTCCTCTTCCAAGAATAAACTATAATCAACCGCGTCGATTAACTGCGGTAAAGGCACAGACACGCAATGAGAAAGGGTTGTGCTATTATTGCGATGATAAGTACCTCAAGGGTCATCAATGCAAGGAGCTACAGTTTTTCCTCATAGACGAGGAAACCCTAGAGGAAAATCGAGAAGATAGGGACCTGCGAGGGACAAAATCTGATGGACATGATAATGCGGACGACACATAATTGCTTGTGTCGTTTAATGCTTTGGTAGGCTATATGACCCTAAACACGATCCAGTCAAAGGCATGGTGAAGTGCGCATTTTACTCGATGGGGGAAGTACCCACAATTTTGTCCAGACGCGTACAGCTAAATATTTGGGTTTACCTATCACCACTGCTTCTAATTTCAAAGTTCTAGTAGGTAATGGGGCGACATTACAGAATGAAGGGTGTGTGAAGAATTTGAAAGTGGGGATTCAAGGAACGGAGATAACCACGAATTTTTATGTGCTACCACTAGAGGGTACTGAAATGGTGTTGGGGGTGGCTTGGATGGCCACATTGGGACCGATCACCATGGATTTTTCGAAGCTACAATTTAAGTTTGATCAAGGAAACGGGGAACACGTATGGCAAGAGGAGACGAAAGTGGAATCGTAACCCGCTCATTTTCAATCCTTGAGACGTATAACTGAAACCAATGGGGTAGCTGAGTGTTACAGCTTGCAAGTGTTGGGAGCCGAGCACCCCACCATAGCAATTGAATAGAAAGAGATGCGCTAGTTGATCGAAGAGTTCTAAGACATATTCTAAGCTCCCAAAGAATTGCCATCCGAGAGAGCATTTAATCATGCAATTCATTTAGAACCGTCGAGCAAGCCAGTGAGCGTGAAACCCTACCGTTAACCTTACTTCCAGAAAGCAGAGGTGGAACATCAGGTCAAACAGTTGCTGGAATAAAAGTTCATCAGAAGGAGCCAGAGCCCATTTTCATCTCCTGTGTTACTGGTTAAAAAAAAGGTGGGAAGCGGAGGTTCTCATCGACTACAAGGCTTTAAATGCAATCACAATTAAGGATAAAATCCCCATTCCCACTGCTGAGGAATTGTTCGATGAGTTAGGAGGTGCACAGTTTTTTTCAAAATTAGATCTACTATCAGGTTACCATCAGATACGAGTGCGAGCTTCAGATGTACCAAAGATGGCATTCAGGACACACCAAGGCCATTACAAATTTCTCGTAATGCCATTCGGCCTAACCAACACGCCTTCCACCTTTCAAGCTACAATGAACGAGGTATTCAAGTTCTTCTTGCTTAAATTTATTTTAGTCTTTCTGGATGATATTCTAATCTGCAATGGGTCTTGGCAAAAGCATTTAAACCATGTTAAGCTAGTTTTGACCAGGCTAAGAGAGTGTGAGGTGGTGGCTAAGGCATCCAAATGTAGGTTTGGACAAGAAAGAGTAGAGTATTTGGGGTATTTGGTAACTCGAGAAGGCTTAACAGTTGACCCTCAGAAATTTGAGGCAATTAAAGTATGGCCACAGCTTACTAGGGTAAAACGGGTGAGAAGCTTCCTAAGAATTGCAGGATATTATCGCAAATTCAACAAGGGCTTTGCCTCAATTGCTGCTCCCTTGTCTGACTTGTTGCACAAAGAAGCTTCTTTCACATGGACTGATACAGTGCAGGAAGCATTTGAGAAGCTCAAGCAATGTCAATGCACCTCACCTGTTCTGGGACTGTTGGATTTTACCAAAAGCCTCGTATTGGAAACTAATGCATCTGGAGTGGGGATCAGAGCCATTTTACATCAATGTGGGAAGCCTTTAGCTTTTTATAGTAAAAAATTGAGCCCCAGAATGCAGGCCGTTTCGACATACCATCATGAAATGTTTGCAATTACACAGAGTGGAGAAATGGAGACAATATTTGCTCGGCAGGAAATTTGTGATCATCACCGACCAAAGCTCATTGAGAGAGTTAAATCAATAGACAATTCAGACTCATGAACAACAGAAATAGTTATCAAAGTTGATCGGGTATGATTTTGAATTTTAGATATAGGCCAGGAAAAATGAATGAGGTGGCTGGTGCTTTGTTTAGGAAAATGAAAGGGAGCTGCATGGTTTTATCTCGACATGTGTTTTGTGTACTCGAAGATATATGAGCGGCCAGTTTTTTGGATCCAGAATTACGCCAATTGAGATATTCACTTAAGGAAAATCAACAAGATCATTGAGACTACAAAGAGAAAGAAGGGCTAATAGTGTTCAAAGGGCGCATTGTAGTTCCAAATGAAATTGCACTCAAGACTTTGTTGATGAGAGAGTTTCATGATTCCAAAACTGGAGGACATGTAGGAATAAACCATACGTATCAGAGAATTGCAGCTAATTTCTTCTGGTAAAATTTAAAGCATGATATGAGAAATTTTGTGAAGAATTGCTAGACTTGTCAACGTATGAAGAGCGAGAGTTTGATATCTGCTGGGCTTTTACAACCACTGCCTATACCAGAACAAGTCTTTGAGGATTTATCATTAGATCTCATTGTTGGGTTGCCTAAATCTAATGGGAAAAAAGCCATTTTAGTGGTCGTAGATCACCTTTCCAAATATGCTCATTTTTTTTCACTACCGAAGAAGTTTGATAGCAAAAGAGTAGCGAGGATATTGGTCTATGAGTGGAAAAGCTACATGGAATCCCTAAATCCTTAGTTAGTGATCGGGATAGAGTATACACTAGTGATATTTGGACTGAAATGGCGAGACTTCAAGGTACAGAGCTATGCATGAATTCTGCATACCACCCCCAAACTGATGGACAAACTGAAGCCTTAAATAGATGCTTGGAGATGTACTTAAGATGTATGGCAGATGAAGATCCAAGTAAATGTGAACAATACCTGCCTTGGGCAGAATACTGGTTTAACACAACATATCAAAGCTCAGCAGGCATGACACCGTTTAAAGCTTTGTATGGCCGAGACCCACCCCTTATTATAGATTTTTTAGAAGGTGCTTCAAGAAATGAACTGGTTAACCATCTTCAGGAGCGAGATGAGATACTTCAAGTGTTAAAGAAAAATCTGATGAAAGCTCAGATCAGAATGAAGAATCTGACAGATCAACAACGAAGGGAATTGGAGTTGGAAGTGGGAAGTTGGGCTTTTGTAAAACTTCAACCCTATCGGCAATTATCTCTTCGGTTGAGAAGGCAACAAAAACTTAGTCCACGTTTTTTTGGACCATATCAAGTAGAAAAAAAGGTGGGAGCAGTAACGTATAAATTGAAACTTTCAGAATCCGCTCGACTCCATCTTGTCTTCACATTTCACAACTTAAACCTTACCGGGGCCAACCAATGCAGCAGGTTACACCATTACCCTTTCTACTCGACCATGATGGTCATCAAGAAGTCTATTCGAACCTTGAGGACAAGGTTCCAATTGAATAGTGGGTGATGTCATGGTGTAAGATCCTATTGACCATGTTGACACTGGATCTCCTAAGCAAGAGGCGATGTAACACCCTCACCGAGACAGGGCTCGAGGCGTTAACGGACTTAAACATTCACAACAACACATAACATATTACCAACCATGTATGGCAAATAAGCATATGCACATCACCAATATCAAACATAAATAAATAGCTAGATTTATAAGTCAGAATCATTAGCTTACTAAAGACCAATATATTTGGCCAAATTATAATAACACATGTTATAAAACTAGGTCCCTATACATGCCACTCACTTGATAATTCTAGCATATATGTTTATACTGTCAAGGTGTTGGCTTGATAGTGTGATGCTGCCTCCGACGATCTCCAACCCTAAGCTAACCTAACAACACTAAAAGAAATGGAAAGGAGGGGGTAAGCTTTACGCTTAGCAAGCTCGCATGAAATAATAATAAGCAATTTACTAACATGCTTTCCATAGTAAAACTAACCCAATTGTACATTTACACATGTTCTGGTTAAGCTACTTTCTTGAGTCACTAAATCATTTATATCTGGAGTTACGGAACTCCAAATTAAGAGTCGTAAATTTTCCTAGAAAATATACTCATATATATTTCCATCATAAAATTTTCAGAATTTTTGGTCCAGTCAATAAGTACAGTTTATTATTCAAAGTCTCCCCTATTTTGCTGTTTGACAGCTTCGACCTTTATTCACTAAAATTTATTTATCTCATAGTACGAGACTCGGATAATGTTACCGTTTGTTTCTATTAAAAGTAGAATTATAAAATATTCTAGGAATATGAATTATAACCCATAATTATTTTTCTAAAATTTTTAACAATTTTTCCAAGTCAGAACAGGGGATCTCGAATTCATTCTGACACTATCTCACAAAAATTAGAATATCACATAATATAAAACTCTTTTTCTCCCCCTGTTTCCTTTATATAAAAAAGACTCATTAAGATTTAATTCCATAATTTATTTGAAATTTAATTCAACTTACACAATTTTTGGTGAATTTTCAAAGTCACAAAACTGCTGTTGTCCAACACTGTTTTACTACTAAAATTCACTCTTATAAAATTTCACTTAATCCATTTTGTCTTATCGAAGTCCACTCAAATATCGAGCATATTGCTCAAAATTTTCTTAAACATATGCCTGCACTTATTCATCATAAAATCATGTTCACATATATTTTTACTTAATCGATTTTCCCGTTGACCTCTTCAGAATAATAACTGATACTCAGTTGCCTGCACATATTTTCACACTTGTAGCCAAAGCTATCTGATACGCATAGTAGCCTGCACTAAGTACTACACATGCGACCAATTATCCAGTACACATAGTAGCCTGCACTTAGTACTACACACATGACCTAACCATCTGATACACATAGTAGCCTGCACTTAGTACTACACACGTGATTGAAGTTATCGGGTACACATAGTAGCCTGCACTTAGTACTACACATGCGACCAATTATCCGGTACACGTAGTAGCCTACACTTAGTACTACACATGTGACCTCACAATAGATCATTCGTATCGTTTCTATTCCGAAGGTTCAACCGGGAAATTCCTTACTTTCCAACATGTTACAATTTATTCATAGTCCTTTTTCAATTTGCAATTTACAAAAAATAATCATTCTATAGGCAGCCACATTTCATATGATAACAAAATATAATAAAATAAAAACATTTCATATGATAACAAAATATAATAAAATAAAAAGAATAGATAAATTATTTACGTGCAAACTTACCTCGGATCCAGAAATGGCAATTTACTATTCTAGTCCACAACCTTGTATTTTCCCGATTTAAGCCCAAATCTCGATTTTCTTGATCTATAATATCACTTTTAGCCTACTAATTAGTCACACTATTCATATGGGTCTAAAAATCATATTTTTATAAATTTTCATTTTGACCCCTAAACTTTTGCATATTTGCACTTTTGCCCCAAGGTTCGGAAATTAAACTTCTTCCTATTTTCTTATGTTTTATGACATGCTGATCATTTTTCCTTTCTATGGAAACATCAAATTCTCACTGTAACATGTACTTATGAACATTAGGTATTTTTATCGATTATACCGTTTTACTCGTTTTCACGTAAAATCGCTTAGCAAAAGTTGTTTAGCACAATTTCAAGCTTCATATTCTACCATTAAACATCAAAATACATTCATATCATTCATGGGTAAATTTTTAAACATAAATCCTAACTCAAAATAATGGTAGAAATGAGCAGATCATGTTACCAAGATTTCAAAAATACATAGAACATTAAAAACGGAGCTCGGAATCACTTACTATTAAGCTTGGAAGCTTGGCCAAACCCTAACCATGGCTGCCCTTGGTACATTCTGCTGTAGCAAGAAGAAAGGGACACATTTGGAGTTTAAAATTTGTCTTTTAATTCATTTTACCCCTAAATGACCAAAATACCCTTTTTACTATTCTTTTAAAATTTACCCAATCAAGTCCATTTTTGTCCAACAAGTTATACAATGGTTTAATTATCATTTAAGGACCTCCCATTTAAAATTTCATAACAATTTGATACCTCTAACATGTAGAACTCAACTTTTGCACTTTTTACAATTTAGTCCTTTTTACTAAATTGAGTGCCCAAACGTCGAAATTTTCGAACGAAATTTTCACAAAATCATTTCGTAAAATCATAGACCATAAAAATATAATAAAAATGAAATTTTCCTCATCGAATTTGTGGTCCCGAAACCACTGTTTTGACTAAGGCCAAAATCAGGATGTTACAGGCGAGGCATCATGAGAATGTCTGTAACAGCCCGATTTTGGGCCTAGTTGGAATAGTAGTTTTGGGACCACTATTCCGAGGCTAGATAAAATTATTTTAGTATTATTTTGTGTTATAATATAATTTTATAAGTGCATGTAAATTTTGGTAAGTTAATTTTAGCGATTTCTAGTCCAATTTCAAAAAAGGACTAAATTGCGTAAAAGGTAAAAGTTGAGTTTTAATACCTAAAGATGTTAAATTTCCTTGTATTTTAAATTGGGGGTCTTTAAAGTGAAATTAGGCCATTTAAAGAGTGATGGCCGGCCATGAGACAAGGAATGAAATGGTCAAACATGTTAGGTAAGTGTTGGGTGACTTATTTGACAAATAAGTAATAAAATAAAGAAAAGAAAATATCATCTTTTCTTCATCTTCTCTCCACCGAAAAAAATGGCAGCAAAGAAAGGGTTTAGAAGCTGGAAACTTTCAGCAAAGAAACTCCCTTTATAATAAGTGATTTTAATGCTTTTTCTTGATGATTTTTACATTTTTGGAACCCCTAAAGCATGAGCTTTCATATGAGGGGTCTATTTTGCAAAATGATGAAGAGTCTAGGGTTTTTCCATGAGAGTAAATGTGTTGTTTTCTGTGTTTTTATGGAATATTATGAGTCCTAGTTGTCTAATAAACAACTTTTGTGAAAGAAATTGCATGAAAACACCTTAAAAAGGGCTAAATTGCTAAGTTGTAAAAAGAGTTGTAAATGTGTGAAATAGTTGAAATTATGAGTTTCTATAGTTATGAAAATGGTTTATCTAGACTCAAGGTGTAAAGAAATGTGATAAAAATTATTTTACGAGCCTAGGGGTAATTTGGTAATTTTGGCAAAATATAGGGGCAAAATTGTAAAAATTGCCCAAGTGTGTCAATGGACTAATTTGATCAGTACATTGTTTTAATAAGTTGAATGTGATATTTTAGATGATGAAAATCGAGATTTGGACCTAGAACGGAAAGAAATCGATTAATGGATAATTACGTCTTTTTTTCACCTTTGTGGTATTGAGGTAAGTTCATATGTAAATAATGTAGCATAATTGTTATTTTTAAGTTATTGATGTTAAATATATGATATGCTGATTTTTATCATGAAATATATGCTTTGTGGTTATTTTGAATAAAATGCAAGTTATGTGTATTATCATTAAATATAAAGTGCTACCGAGTATTGGTTTCGGTATTTTATGGAAGATGGCAAGGATATGTGTTCGAGGAAAATCCCGTTTGAACCTTAGGAATAGATTAGGATACAAGTGACATGGCACTAGGATGGTTGAGCATCCGAACTCGTTGAGTTGAGTCCGAGTTCACTTATGGATGCGAATGTTCGAACTCGTTGAGTTGAGTCCGAATTCGTGAGATGTAACTAGGCATCCGAGCTCGTTGAGTTGAGTCTGAGTTCACTTATGGATGCGAACGCCCGATGTAACACCCTTCGCCCATATCCCTCGCCGGAACAGGGTTCGAGGTGCTACCAGATTTAAACTCATCCATTTATATAAAACCAGACCGTAAAATTTTTTGATCAATTTTAAACTTTTCATACACGTATATTATCCTTTAATCGGGCTTACAAGGCCCAAAATATTCATGAGGCATTATTAAATATTTATCAATATCTTAGTCTTGTATCATTTACTTACTCAACTTTACAACCCTATACATGCCATAGACTCGAAACACTAAGATTTACTTACGCCGATAGCGTAGACATGACAATGTGATAATATCTCTGACGGCCTCCAACCCGATCTAACCTGGCAACCCTAGGGAATATGGGAAAGAAAAGGGGAGTAAGCTTTACGCTTAGTAAGTTCATAAGAAAACAATAAGTAACTCATTAACAAGTTTTATCAATGTTTACAACATAATCACAAATTCACTACAAGTTGTCTTCCTGAGCAATAGTCACTAAATTATTTATAACTGGAGCTACAAAACTCCAAATCAAATTGCCGTTAATTTTCCCTGAAAATAGACTCATATATATTCCATCCATAAAATTTTCAGAATTTTAGGTTTGGCCAATCAATACCAGATTTTTCTTAAAGTTTCCCCTGTTTCACTATTTGACTAATTTGACCACTCTTCACTACGAATCAAATTTCTAATTTTACAGAATTCAAAATATGTTCTATTTGATTTCATTTGAAACTAGACTCATTAATGAGTCTAAGAATATAAATTTTATCTTATAACCATTTTTGTACAAATTATAATGATTTTCTAGAAACAGAACAGGGGACCCCGAAGTCATTTGACTCTATCCCACGCTACTTCAAATATCTGATTATCAGCAATTCTTTTGCTTACACGGTTTCTTTTATAAGAAACTAGACTCATTAAGCTTTAATTACATAATTTATTCAGCTTCTAACTCAACTCTAACAATTTATGGTGATTTTCCAAAATCACGTTACTGCTGCTGTCCCAAGCAGATTTATTACAAATTTACTCTTTCACACATTTTTTGCATTCACATTATTTTAACATGTATATCACCAATCAATTTCATCACATATCTATAATTTCACTCAAGCATAATCTCAATACAATACATCATGCTCAATGATTCGCACACAACCGTTCAAATTAGCAATTATAAGATGATTCCGCACATAGTCCACCCTTATCGATAATTTACGATGGTTTTGCCCTTACTCACATATATGACATAGGCATTTTCACCTATGCTTCTCATTTCACACTCATGATTCAATTCCAATCGATCTAACATGCATAAGAATATATCACATACCTGGCCAACTTAATGCATTGAACAAATTCAATTGCCGATTTAACTCAAGGTCTCATAGTCTTAGACTTTTATCAAATCACCGGCATTTAGTCTGCTAGGTTTTAAACCCGATAATATTATTCACCAGCTTAAAGCTTGCTAGGCTCAAAGCCCAAATATCACTATTATAAAGTCGTCTCATAAACAATTCATATAATATAGCATGTATACCTATTCACTTTGCTCTATTTAATCATTCAATCACAATTTATAATTTCCCTTTGAATCATTCGATATTTTGCACACTAAGTGTCATTCTCAATATCTCACACACTAAGTGCCATTCTCAATATTTCGTACACTGAGTACCATATTTGATTGCCCCGCACACAAAGTGCCACATTTTGTCGATATGTTGTCAGACATTAAAATATTCACGTATATACAATTTATACAATATTAAAGCATTAGAAACATCAATTTAACAATGCTTATTGCATACGAACTTACCTGGCTAAATTGTAGAGATACCAAAGTTCAGGAGCATTTTGGTAATTTTCTCATTTTTCTCGATTTTCCACCCGATCTTGATCTAAATTAATAATTTCATTCAGTATATTAATTTAGACATTAAAACACCTCATTTCATACAATTTGGTCATTTTATCATTTTACAAAATTACCCTAAAGTTTTACTTTTATTCATTTTAGTCCCTGAGCTCAAAACATGCAAATTAACCATTTTTAACCATAATTAAGCTTAGCAAAATGTTCATGGTATCAAAACAGTCCATAATTCACTTTATGGAAAAATTATAGTTTTGCCTCTAATATTTCAACTTCTTTACAATTTAGTCCCTATATCATAAAAATGCAAATTCATGAAATTGAGTAAAATTATACTATAGAAGAATATCACTAGTGTCTCTAGCAGCCCGCACATTTCATTTATTTGACATTTTAACCACAAAGTTTTCACATTTATCAATTTAGCCATTAATTGTCAATTTCACAAAAATTCACTTAACAAAAAGTGTTTAACTATCAACAAGGACTCATATTCTTCCATTAAACTTCAAAGCCCTATTATACTCATCAATGGTAAATATCAAACTATTCAATGGTTTTGCAAAATAGTCCCCTCATTAGATAGATTAAGCAACAACGATCCCGAAAATATAAAAATAATTAAAAACGGGACTAGAAATGCCTACCATGCATTAGCTGAAAGTTGGAAGCTTCTTCCATGGCTTCTCAAGCCTTCATATTCGGCTGGTAAAAAGAGAATGAAAAAGATGACACCTTGATTCTTTTATTATATTCATTTTATTATTATTTTTAACCAATTTACAATATTAACTTTTATACACTTTATTTATTACATCAAATGCCAAGCCATCATATCCCACTATCTCTTTAATGGGCTAATTACCAAATAAGGACTTCTACTTTTAAGTTCTATATCTATTTAATACCTTTAGGTTATAGAACACAACTTTTGCACTTTACACAATTTAGTCCTTTTTGTTTAATTAACTATCGAAACGATAAAATTTTTCAACGAAACTTTAATACCATCTTATTGCCACTACATAAATATTTATAAAAATATTTACGACTCGGTTTATAGAAACAAGGTCCCGATACCTCATTTTCTAAACCCACTTGACCTTAGGGTCATACCACTTGAACTTAATAAATCGCTTATAAAACAAAAATCACAATATCAAAAAATTTTTTAAAATCACAATTAACTCGTAACTATTAAATATAATATTTACCAACCTACTCGTTCGGATTTGGTGGCCCCGAAACCACTGTTTCGATCAACCCTAAAAAAAACGGGCTGTTACACCCGAGCTCGTTGAGTTGAGTCCGAGTTCACTTATGGGCGGGTTACATGGTAGCTTGGCTACATATGTGGCACTTATGTGTAAAATTTCCATGTATCCAAATTATATTCTGATGTATTCAACGGGTAAAATTCTACTCAAATGGAGGAATACTCGAGATGAAAGGGACGTATTGGTAAATGTTGTGAAATGGATACTTGGAACAGGTATGTACTTAACCCTCGGGTTAAAAACTCGACATAACAACAATATGGTAAGATGGTAAATGAAAATGTGATATGAATGTCTCGGTGATGATTATACAAACGATGTTGTATTAATTTTGTGAACAATGATCATGAATGAGTAATTTAGCCTTGACAGATTTGAGTTACTGCAGTAGTGTAGCTTTGAAAATACACTAAAAATAGTGGAAAATGAGTTAGAGGTAGAATAAAATATGGGATTAAAGCTTAATGAGTCTATTTTCACATGAAAGAAACAGGGGAAGAAAAAGAATTCCATATTGTATGATATTTGAATTCTTGTGAAATAGGGTCTGAATGAATGCGAGATCCCCTGTTCTGACTTTAGAAATTCACCAAAAATTGTAAAAAACCTATTAAGAGTCATACCTTACGTGAATGGATTCCTTATTGAGTCTATTTTTATGGGAAATAAACACCATGGTCTTTGGAATTTTTTACAGGGAGAAATTCGGTTTGTAGTGCACATGGGTCAGAGTGGTCATACCTTGAAATAGGGGAGACTTTAACTAATAAACTGTACTAATTGGCCCAACTAAAAATTCTAGAAAAAAATTAGTAAGTAGAAATATGAGTCTAGTTTCAAGATAAATAGACTATAACATTATTAAAGTCTTGTACTATGACATAATTGAACTTTAGTACAGAAGGGTCGGAACTGTCAGATAGTGAATCAAGGGTAACTTTGAGGAATAAACTATACTATTTTGCTTAACAAAAAATTCTGAAAATTTTATGGAAGAAAGGAAAATAAGTCTAGTTTCAGGGAAAATTAATGGAACTTAATTCAGAGTTTTGTAGCTCTAGATATAAATAATTTAGTGACCGTTGCTTAGAAAGACAGCTTGTAGTGAACTTGAGAATATGTTGTAAGCATTGATAAAACAAGTTAATGAGTGCTTATTGTTTTCATATGAACTTACTAAGCGAAAGCTTACCCCCCCTCTTCTTTCCCATGTTTTCTAAAGTTTCCAGGTTAGCTCGGGTTGGAGGCCGTCAGAGATATTATCACACAGTCAAGCTAACATTATTGGTGTAGTGATTTCAAGTACTTTGAGCCTATGGCATGTATAGGAGTTTAAATATTAGAGTATGTGATATGGCTTTAACCATATGTGTTGGCCTATTTTGATTATGGGGTTATAAATCTATTTTAATTATGCATGCATGTGCTATGGTATTACGTGATGAGTTTATAATGATTATAGTATGAATGTGGTAAATATGTGAGTAAAATCTATGATATCTATTGCATGTGAAATTGCCATAATCATGACATGTTAGGAATGTTTAAGTACCTAATTTTGCCATGTTGTATGTTATTGTATAAGTATGTGTGTATCTATTGTGAGTGTGACAAAATGGCTTGGAAAATAGCCTTGTATTTGTCCAGGTTTTTAGACACGGGTTTGGGACACGAGTGTGTCCCTAGCACACGGGCGTGTGCTCTATACCCACACGGGCGTATGAAGCCTTGATGCAAGAGATTTTCTTAGTTTTTCATGAGTTCTCGGTTGGGTCCCGAACCACTCTGGATGTATGTTTTGGGCCTCGTAAGCCCGTATATGGGATAGATTGTATGTGAAAATAAAAGTTTTTAATTATTTGAGATTTCATGGCCCTGTTTAGTATGGAAGTGTTAGTAAAAGTCAGGTAGCACCTCGAACCCGAATCCGTCGGATGCGGCGAGGGTGTTACATTTAGTGGTATCGAGCATGGTTTAGTCGGTTCTCGGACTAACCTAACGTAAGAGGGTCTAGCTATACATGCCATAGTATTACTCGTGATAGTGTGATATCTCTCGGCCCTAACAAAACTGTTGATTAAGACAGGAACGAGTTCCAACCGAGCAAATCTTAATAGAGATAAGAGTAAAGTTGAGATTATTGAATCATGCTTATGATATGCTGAAAATTGAGAAAGGTATGAAAAGAAATCCATATTTTTTTTATATGAACTAGTATTCATTATGTGATACTCTTGAGATAAAGAATGTGAAATAGTGGAGTAAAACACAGTTAAGTTGTGAAAAATGCTTTTATGCATGTTAGTATTCATACGATGTTAAATGTCCAACTTGATTTGGCCAAGTGTTTAAGAAAAGAAAGAAATTTTCTAGAAATGACAGAATGGATGTATGAATGCTTTTATTGCATGATTAATAATCAGTATATACATGAGGTTGACATTTATGTCTAGATTGATGAAGTCAAGATGCAGTAATGTTATGCTTTATAATCTCAGTTACAGAATCATAAATGTCACAATAGCATGAAAGTTGTAATGAAAGATCAAATTGGGTGGAATGCAGGGAATGAGTACAATCGTTCACTAATGAATTAACGGAAAAGACCATGGTTGGACCATGACAATACATGAGATTTGTGTGCCAGTGTAAGACCATGTCTGGGACATGGCATCGGCATTGAGACGAGGGCTAGTGTAAGACATGTCTGGGACATGCATCAGTCATATTATGAGAGCCAGTGTAAGACATGTCTGGGACATGTATCGGCACGGTTACATGTGTCAGTGTAAGACCTGTCTGGGACACGGCATCGACATAGATAGACAAAAGCTAGTACAAGACCATAGTTGGACTATGGCATCAAGTAAACGATGTACTCAAAATAGTAAGACGTTCTCCAATTTGATAAATATTGGCAAGTGATTAAGACTAAATATGGAAACTTGATAAGACATTAAAGGTAATTTAAGAAAAAAGAAATGAAAGTTTGAGTTATGATAAATTCACTTATGTTTAGCTAATATTCGCATGAAATAAAGTTACATGTATTACTGAGATATGTGAAAATGTGTTTATAACAAGTTGGAAATTTGAAATGTTTGAATCAATATATGTAAAGCTATGTTGTTGTTGAATATGTATTTGCTTGAGAGTCAAAAGTTTAGAGGCTTTACAATCTTCGCCCCCTTACCAGAATAGAGTTATATGATGAGATTCTCAAGAGATATGTTGCATAAGCTTGCAAAAGTGAAACTGAAGAGTACAAAAATGGAATAGTATGAGATTAGCGAAGACAGAATTAGTTAGAGGAATAATGTCGGACTTCCACAGATGTCTGAGTATGACGAATTCAATTAAACAAAATTGATGGCTATCTTTCTCTTCTGAGTATTCTATGTTTTCCTCTATTCTGGGAAATACGTATGGTTATCCCTTTCGAGTGGGAATTCTATTGTGTGAGGATGCTGAAGACTGTGATATTAGATGAAAAGTTCTATTGGTCCAGTTAGTTATGATCCACATTTCCCCATCTCTTCAGATTTCTATTCTGATATATTGGAATGAAGTTGACAGTAAAAATCTATGTAAGATTATTCTGATGTTCTATTGATTATGGTTTATATATGCGAGAATTATATTATCTCTGTTATGAGAAATTCTAGAGCGTACAGACAATAGTTTCCTTCTGGTTTTCTCTGAGGGATTTTCTGGATCATCTTTATTATTTTCTTTTGGATTATATTCTCGAATTTCTGGTATAGTCTTTATATCTTGGAATTTCTTATATTGGCTCTTCTCTCGTTCTTGTTTCGAGAATTATCGAGCTTGGCTTATCTTTATGAGTAATCCTTGACTTGCGACATTAAAATCTGTTATGATTATGCTTCTGACTCAACTATAAAAGTGTGGGGATTTCAGTGTCGAGATTTCTTTAAAATTCCTGGGGTAAAGAATGGTTATTCTGCAAAAGTAAATCTGAGTTATGTGCATTTAAGTTTATTCTCGGTTCAAGAATCTTTATTACGTGTTCTTTGGTAAGTAGTCGTCAAATCGAAATGATGGGGTTTTATTCTTGAAAGTATGTTATGGAAACATATTAGTTGGATTTCTCTTGTTCGAGAGATGTTATAAGTATAGTTATCTTGATTAATAAAGAGACCACATCTATGAAGTTGGAATCATTTGATTCATGTTAGTAAAGTTTCTAAACAGTTGATGATCAGAGTATAGAAATGTGGCTATAAGTGGTAAATTAAACAAGTACAACATGATTCGACTTTTAATTTGGAATTGCAAGGAAGATTTGATTTCTGGTTTCTGTTACTATTATTTCAGAGTAAGATTAAGTCTTGAGAAACTTCAGCTATCAGAGAATTGTGTGTCTGAGTTCACAGCAGTCTTTTGTTTATTCTTCCAAAGGATGTTAAATTGACTACTGGGTAAAGCCGATTATCAGATATATTCAAGATTATAATTGTCACATTGAAAGAGAAAATTGAGAAAGGATTAGTATGAATTTCATATCGAGATGTCTCTCTTCTCCGGGAAATAAGAGATACCATATTGGATTTTGATAGATTGATGATAGTAGTCTGCATGACTATTCTGGTATATACAGAGGTATTGTTAGTTGGGTTTGGACAAGTTCTGCTTCTAAGCTTATAGTTCTTAGAATATCAGTTTTCAGTATTTCGAATTGAGCCGAAAATTTTATGGTAATTGAGGAAAGATTACGGAAATCATGAGTATGAGTTTCAGCTGAGTTGTTTTGTAAGTTTTGAGAGAAAAATATAAGTCACTCGTGAAAGTAGAGAGTAATTTTTTTTCTGGTAAGATTTTCGGGGACGAAAATCCCTAAAAGGGGGAAGAAATGTAACAGCCCGATTTTGGGCCTAATCGGAACAATAGTTTTGGGACCACTATTCCGAGGCCAGAGAAAATTATTTTAGTATTATTTTGTGTTATAATATAATTTTATAAGTGCATGTAAATTTTGGTAAGTTAATTTTAGCGATTTCTAGTCCAATTTCGAAAAAGGACTAAACCGCGTAAAAGCTAAAAGTTGAGTTTTAATACCTAAAGGTGTTAAATTGCCTTGTATTTTAAATTGGGGGTCTTTAAAGTGAAATTATGCCATTTAAAGAGTGATGGCCGGCCATGAGACAAGGAATGAAATGGTCAAACATGTTAGGTAAGTGTTGGGTGACTTATTTGACAAATAAGTAATAAAATAAAGAAAAGAAAATATCATCTTTTCTTCATCTTCTCTCCATCGAAAAAAATGGCAGCAAAGAAAGGGTTTAGAAGCTGAAAACTTTCAGCAAAGAAACTCCCTTTATAGTAAGTGATTTTAATGCTTTTTCTTGATGATTTTTACATTTTTGGAACCCTTAAAGCATGAGCTTTCATATGAGGGGTCCATTTTGCAAAATGATGAAGAGTCTAGGGTTTTGCCATGAGATTAAATGTGTTGCTTTCTGTGTTTTTATGGAAGATTATGAGTCCTAGTTGTCTAATAAACAACTTTTGTGAAAGAAATTGCATGAAAACACCTTAAAAAGGGTTAGATTGCTAAGTTGTAAAATGAGTTGTAAATGTGTGAAATAGTTCAAAATTATGAGATTATGAGTTGCTATAGTTATGAAAATGGTTCATCTAGACCCAAGGAGTAAAGAAATGTGATAAAAATTATTTTACGAGCCTAGAGGTAATTTGGTAATTTTGGCAAAATATAGGGGCAAAATTGTAAAAATTGCCCAAGTGTGTCAATGGACTAATTTGATTAGTACATTGTTTTAATAAGTTGAATGTGATATTTTAGATGATGAAAATTGAGATTTGGACCTAGAACGGAAAGAAATCGATTAAGGGATAATTACGTCTTTTTTTCACCTTTGTGGTATCGAGGTAAGTTCATGTGTAAATAATGTAGCATAATTGTTATTTTTAAGTTATTGATGTTAAATATATGATATGCTGATTTTTATCATGAAATATATGCTTTGTGGTTATTTTGAATAAAATGCAAGTTATGTGTATTATCGTTAAATATAAAGTGCTACCGAGTATTGGTTTCGGTATTTTACTAAGATGGCAAGGATATGTGTTCGAGGAAAATCCCGTTTGAACCTTAGGAATAGATTAGGATACAAGTGACATGTCACTAGGATGGTTGAGCATCCGAACTCGTTGAGTTGAGTCCGAGTTCACTTATGGATGCGAATGTTCGAACTCGTTGAGTTGAGTCCGAGTTCGTAAGATGTAACTAAGCATCCGAGCTCGTTGAGTTGAGTCTGAGTTCACTTATGGATGCGAATGCCCGAGCTCGTTGAGTTGAGTCTGAGTTCACTTATGGGCGGGTTACATGGTAGCTTGGCTACATATGTGACACTTATGTGCAAACTTTCCATGTATCCGAATCATATTCCGATGTGTTCAATGGGTAAAATTCTACTCAAATGGAGGAATACTCGAGATGAAAGGGACGTATTGGTAAATGTTGTGAAATGGATACTTTGAACAGGTATGTACTTAACCCTCGGGTTGAAAACTCGACATAACAACAATATGGTAAGATGGTAAATGAAAATGTGATATGAATGTCTCGGTGATGATTATACAAATGATGTTGTATTAATTTTGTGAACAATGATCATGAATGAGTAATTTAGCCTTGATGATTTGAGTTCTTGCAGTAGTGTCACTTTGAAAATACACTAAAAATAGTGGAAAATGAGCTAGAGGCAGAATAAAATATGGGATTAAAGCTTAATGAGTCTATTTTCACATGAAAGAAACAGGGGAAGAAAAAGAATTCCATATTGTGTGATATTTGAATTCTTGTGAAACAGGGTCTGAATGAATTTGAGATCCCCTGTTCTGACTTTAGAAATTCACCAAAAATTGTAAAAAAATTATTAAGAGTCATACCTTATGTCTATTTTTTAGGGGAAATAAACGCCATGGTCTTTGGAATTTTGTACAGGGAGAAATTCGGTTTGTAGTGCACAGGGGTCAGAGTGGTCTTACCTTGAAATAGGAGAGACTTTAACTAATAAACTATACAAATTGGCCCAACCAAAAATTCTAGAAAAATGTTAGTAAGTAGACATATGAGTCTACTTTCAAGAGAAATAGACGAGAACATTATTCGAGTCTTGTACTATGAGATAATTGAACTTTAGTACAGAAGGGTCAGAATTGTCAGACAGTGAATCAGGGGTAACTTTGAGGAATAAAATGTACTATTTGGCTTAACCAAAAATTCTGAAAATTTTATGGAAGAAAGGAAAATAAGTCTAGTTTTAGGGAAAATTAACAGAACTTAATTCAGAGTTTCGTAGCTCCAGATATAAATAATTTAGTGACCATTGCTCAGAAAGACAGCTTGTAGTGAACTTAAGAATATGTTGTAAACATTGATAAAACAAGTTAATGAGTGCTTATTGTTTTCATATGAACTTACTAAGCGAAAGCTTACCCCCCCTCTTCTTTCCCATGTTTTCTAGAGTTTCCAGGTTAGCTCGGGTTAGAGGCCGTCAGAGATATTATCACACTGTCAAGCTAACGCTATTGGTGTAGTGATTTCAAGTACTTTGAGCCTATGGCATGTATAGGAGTTTAAATATTAGAGTATGTGATATGGCTTTAACCATATGTGTTGGCCTATTTTGATTATGGGGTTGTAAATCTATTTTAATTATGCATGCATGTGCTATGGTATTATGTGGTGAGTTTATAATAATTATAGTATGAATGTGGTAAATATGTGAGTAAAATCTATGATATCTATTGCATGTGAAATTGCCATAATCATGACATGTTAGGAATATTTAAGTAGCTAATTTTGCCATGTTGTATGTTATTGTATAAGTATGCGTGTATCTATTGTGAGTGTGACAAAATGGCTTGGAAAATAGCCTTGTATTTGTCCAGGTTTTTGGACACGGGTTTGGGACACGGGCGTGTCCTTAGCACACGGGCGTGTGCTCTATACCCACACGGGCGTATGAAGCCTTGATGCAAGTGATTTTCTAAGTTTTTCATGAGTTCTCGGTTGGGTCCCGAACCACTCTGGATGTATGTTTTGGGCCTCGTAAGCCCGTATATGGGACAGATTGTATGTGAAAATAAAAGTTTTTAATTATTTGAGATTTCATGGGCCTGTTTAGTATGAAAGTGTTAGTAAAAGTCAGGTAGCACCTCGAACCCCGTCCCGGCGTCGGATGCGGGCGAGGGGTGTTACAATGTCCAGCTGGAGGATAAGGCACATATGTACATACATAGAGGAGTAAGGGAAAGGATGGCGCCAACAAATTTAACGGATTTTGTTTGCTATTGAATCGGTTATGAGGATTACTATTTAATATTTTGTTTGTAAGCAAAAAGGATATAAAAAAACCAAAAACTAATATTATCCCTGAATCTTCTATTTTTCATTGTTTGTGCTCTCGAGTTCTTAACAAAGTGTTCTTTTACTATTATAATTCTATTCAAACTAAGATAAAAGTCTATCATTTAGTTAAAGGTGTTTAAATATAATGATTGAATATATTATGTTGTTCGATAAAAGTTAATACTAATTTTTAAAAGATTATTTATTTTAATTTTTAACCTTATTAATATAATATTTTATACTATTTTGGATAGTTTTAGATGACAGTTAAATAGGATAATTTTAATTTTTTTAAAGGATAATTATCACGCCCAAAATCGGGACTAGAAGTTAGAAAAGAAAAAAAGAAGAAAAAATTTACGTAATTAAGTGGAAGAAAAGAAAACACGAGTTTAGAAAATTTGGGAAAGTGAAATTCGGGTTAGAGAGTAATAGTCAGAACTTCAGATTAGCTAAGGTGGTCTGAGAATTGAAATCGGGGATCAAATTTAATTTTGGCCAATTTTAGCCTCTAAGGACCTATCTGAAAAAAGGGGCAAGGTTTCTATCTTTAGGAAGAAAATACTCCACTTTTTGAAATTTCAACCAAATCACTTTCTCCTCTTTTTGTTCCAGTCGGTGACCAAAGACCATGACCACTTTTTCTTTTATTTTAATTTTTCCCTTAAATCTATCCTGTTTTCTCTCAAATTTATCATCAAACAAGTATTCTAGTTTGGAAAAAAATTACATTTTCTCTACAAAACAACAATCAATTTCACTCGAAAACTCAACAATTGCTGTCAAATCGAACTATTTTATTTCACGAATTTTTTAATATTCTTCTCGAATTTGATCTTTGAAACTTGCAATTGAGGTAACAGATAGATTATAAAGTTGATTTTCATTCTTTTTCAAACCTTTACAATTCGATTTTACGTTCTAAATAAAAAAACTTCCAAATATTTTAAAGCTTCTTTTAAGTTTGAACCCATCCATGGTGAAATCATTATTTCTTTACCATTCTTTAATTTTAAAGTGTTTTTAGCTTTATTTTATGAGGAAAAAAATGTTTAGAAACTTGCTTTCAACTTAAAATGAGGGAATTGTTAGTCAACTGAAAAGCTTATTCAAAACTTTTCTTTAAAATTGGATAGGTAGCATTACAAGGCCAATTGTATAAGTTCTGACTTCTATTCTTGAATTGAGGTTGTAATGAAGCTATTAGATGGTTGAATTGAGATTTTGAACAAGTGGTTTGAGATTTGCCTAAAATGGACACTTTAGACTAGTTTCAAGAAATTAGAGAAAATGATTATTTTGATGCAATTTTTATATTCCAATAATGTTTTTAGGATCCTAATGAGTGATAATTGATCCTGTTTTCAAGAAATGTAATTTGGAAGGCCGACAATCGAAATTGACAAAGGAAAAGCTAAAGTGAATTAGGTGATCAACAATCGAGGCGTACACGAATCGATGTGTGTCTTTACCTACAGTTTGAGTAGGTTATGGTGCTAAAATATGTGTGTGCTTGCTCTTGAGATTATGTGCTTAAGTATATGTTAACGTGTGAAATGGTAAATGGTACAAATGGCTTAAATAGTGCCTATATTGGTAAGTGTGAAAAGCATACTTGAAATGCTCATTTGGTGACCGGAATATATTATTGGTATAGATTAAAGTTGCTACCATTGGTATGTGTGAATGCCTAATATTTTGCATTTGGTTTGTGATGATTAAGTGTCAATAATATGTTAAGTGCATACCTACCAGTTTTAATTGCGTTGAGGTAAGTAATTATGTGCAAAACGTGTAAGATGATACTTATGCATGATTGGATTTGAAAATGAACTTGATTAGTGGCTATTTGTCTATGTGACCTCAATGCAAACATGCTTAAGGAAATAAGAAAATTTGGAAGTGATAATGTGTATGTGAAATTAATTATTAATGTTGTTGAGTAACAAATTGAGTAAATGTCATTGTATATATGTGGAAACCGATTGGTATGATTGGCATGTCATAGGAAATTTGGAACTGTCTTAGAACTGAAGTTTTAAGCATGATGTGCTAGACTGGTTCACCAATAATTTTGCAATTCACTATTTGAGTCATTGACTTACCTTTTTGTGTCGAACTTTGGTTCATTATTTGATGCGTTCAGGATGGAGAGCTACGACTCAATATTTTGGTATGTTCAAGTTGGGGTCCGAGTATTGGATGTGTGTCTTATTGTAGACTTGGGTAAAAATCAAAAAGATCATCTTTTGGTGTGTGCAATGATATAAGAGTAGTGCTACTTTGTTGTGTATTAAAAAACATGTTTTAAATTGTTATGTATGTAACTGAGCATGATGTGATGTTGAATTGAGTAGAATATGTCTAATTTAAATTGTGCATAAGTAATGAGCATGTTACCGGCTAATGTGATTGTGTGTGCATGGTGTGCACCTTGAGGCCACACTAAGCTTAGTAAGCTTATTGTTTGAGCTTTATTTATTTTCAAGATATAGTTGATATCAGAGAGGGGACATCAGTATTGAAGGATTACTAAAAGTCTCACAAGTCAAAATTGTAATAAAATTGGATTTTTGGTACTTTCTTTCTTTTATAGTGGCATGGGACACTTATTTGGGTATTATGTTCATAACGTTTTTGGTTTAATATTTTCATATATTAGATTTGTGTTGCATGTTTGAGATTGTATGAAATTGGTTTCAAAAACTAGTTTTAATGATTCATAATGTGAATTGATTGAATATTCGAGTGTAAGTGTATTGTTTCTAGTCTATGTCACTTGGTGTCTAATGTGATCCTTGAAACTTGGTTGAAACTCTTGAGCCGGGTTTGAGGTGTAACATTTGGTGGTACTAGAGTCAAGTTTATAAAGCTCAGATCGCGAAACCCACAAGCCTACGTTGTTTGGGTTCGGTAAGCCTTGGACGTATTGATTGGATTTGATGATTGCAAATGTTTTGGGGCTTAAATGGGTACCATGCCACCCTTATTTAATGATTTTCTACAGGACTTTTCGAGGCTCTGATATCGTTCCTGAAATGTTTTGTTTGTTGTGAATGTGTATAGATACCTAACATGTGATTACTCGAGAGTTGGTGATGAACACTTGAGGAAGAAAAAGAAAAGTCACGTTGAGGCAAAATCCAAAGGCATAACAGACTAAGGGTCCTCCTGCAAGAGTTAATCCACTAACACCTCAAGGAGATCCACCTACTCCCGAAGGTAAACAGACTGCATTTGGCCATGAGTAGGCACATGAAAGGGCATTGAGAGAAAATGCACTTATTAGTGCCATGAAAAAGGTATTCCAGAGGGTCACAGGAACCCAATTGGGCCAGTTGCTTGAGGAGTACCTACTGAGAGGCTCATGGCTAATGGGGCTAAGAAGTTTAGGGAGTTGCAGGTGTAGCTCTGATGGTGGCCGAGTAATGGCTGGAGGCTACTGAAAGGATTCTTGAGATTTGGGGTATACGCTGGAAAAAAAGTTGGAATGTGCAGTGTTGTTGCTTCGAGATAAGGCCTACCATTGATGGAAAACTATAGTGAATGGTGTCGAAACCATTTTTTTGAAAAAGGGTCGACTTTTGTTTTGAAAAACGAAAATTGGGAGTCGCCACCAATCTTTTTTATGAGGTGTGATCGGATCACCTCGTAGTTTGATCGTTTTAATAAAATGTTTTGATTTATTAAAACAACGATTTTGGTCTACGAAATTCGAAAAAACGGGTTTGGGAGTCGTTTACGTGCGAGGAAGGATTAACACCCTCGTAAAGCCCAAAATTGGTACCTAATTGATTAATTAATGTCTTAATGCCGAAAGTTGAAAACTCGAAAAGAATAAAATCCTTTTTATTAATGCTAACTTTTTAAAGGAAACACTTGAATAAATTGAAACGAACATTAAAGGCCCTCTTGTCTTGAGATAACAAAATGTCACATCCCGTAAGTTAGGACATGACATTTGAATCCTCAAGAATAAGCTTGCCTTTTAAAAATTTTATTTAAAACTCAAATATTTAAATTTTAAAAGGGTATTCGATCATTTAGGTTCAACGAGAAAATTGAAATCCCGTAAGTTGGGGTATGACTTCTCGAAATTCTAAATACGAAACATTGCATTATTTTGAAAACTTTCCTTTTTCGAATAATATCAAATGTTTTGCGAAATGAATTTTTTTCATTTTAAAACGGTGATATGCGAATAAAATCGTCGCGCGAATGATAATGAATATTCTAATAAGAATGACTTACGAGAGTCGCATAGCATACACTACTTTAATAATATCAACAATCAAAGATAAATGAAATAGATAATAACAATGGTAATAATACCAAAGCATGCACATAAAAGGACAATACCAACTTAAAACAAAGAAATAAATAAAATAAATACATAAATAATGTAAGAGAAAATAGTTTATAAAAGTATTGAAAATAAAGAACCAAATTAAAATATAAATGAAATTTAAAGGTACAATTTGGAATAAAATATATAAATAAATGAAATAATAATAATATATGTACAAGTAAAAAATCTAATTTTAAAGGTATAAAAAAGGTAATAAACAAATAGATGAATAGATAATAATAAAATAATCATTGATAACAAAATACCAGTAATAATGAAGGCATAAATAAAATGAATAACTAATGAAAGAAAATAAAAATGGAAGAATAATAAGTGAATACAAGGATAAAAATAAATAAATGAATGAATGAATGTAAAAATAAATAAATAAAATAAAGCAAGAATACTGTGCATGTAAAAGAATAAAAGTTTGAAATTAAGCAAATAAAGGATTAAATTGGAATTAAAATGAAATTTAGATCCTATATTATAATAAAATAAATGAATAAACACAAAACGCACTAGATTGAAACTCGAATGGAATTTAAGGGGCATAAATCGAAATAAAAAATGAGGTAAAGAACCACATTGAAAAGCACGAATAACATAGAGGGACCAAAAGGGAAAATATTCCCGCCCTCCAAAACGCAACACTTTACACGAGGCTAAAATGCAATAAAAGCAAAATTCTAAGGCAAAATCAAAAGAAAAAAAAAGAACAAAAAGGATCTAATTGAAGCGGGCGAAGAAGCAAAAGGACTGAACAAGTAAATATCCCTTCCGCTTAAAAAAACATGCGAATCCTTAACCTGGAGCGGGTCGGGTCAGCCCATTTCACATCAAACGACACTGTTTAGTGTCTAGGGTCATTAAATCAAAACGACGCCGTTTTGATAAGTTATATAAATCAAATTTTTACCCAAAAATTTCATTTAGCCCATTACTTTAAAAAAACTTTAAAAAACCTTTCAAAAATTCTCTGAAGCCTCCCCACGTCCGGCCATAGCTCCAGCCAGTCGCCACCGCCATCTACGAAGGTCGAAAAATTGAAAATTTCTTTTTCTTTTTTGGCAATCGAAAACCGGTGAGTCTTTTTTCCTTTTTTTATATTATATACGTATATGTATAAAAAGAAAAAAAACATATTAAAAAAAAGGAAAAAAATAAAAATAAAAATAAAACGACCTTTTAGTTTCTAATTCGATTTCCTCTTTTGTATTTTTTTGCTTGTTTTTTGTGAACTTCTTTCTTTGTTTTTTTTTATATAAAAAAATCTCTCCCCTTTAAAATTACATCGATTAGGGCTTTTATAGCCGATTACATATTTGCCTTTTTGCTACTGTTGATTACTGTTCCTCGCTATTACATTTCTGCTTCTTTGTTACTATTCTTGCACATGGTTTCTATCTCTTTCTTTTCTTCCTTTAAAGATGGTGTGGAGGTCAACAGGTAGTAGAAGCGGATATCTTTCTGTTTTGGTGAAATGGTGGCAAGGGGTCAGGCCTCGGGACGAGGTGCGGGCGGGGCGACCGAGAAGGGAGCCGTGCACATGGGCAGCGAGGCCAGAAACCCTAGGGTTTCTGGCTTCTGCCAAAATTTGTTTAGGTAGTGGGCCATAGAATTGGGCTTTAGGGTTTTTTATTTTGGGTTATAAGTTTGGGTTTGTAAATTGGGCCTGATGTTGTAAATGGACTTTAATAATTTGGACTTATTTTATATTTTTGTTTTTATTGGTGTTTTGATTTCTGTTTGTTGGGCCCGGGCAGATTTGGCCTGTAACAGCCTAATTTTCAGTGGTGTCGGAACAGTGATTCGATTATTTTAAAGATCATTCAGATTACGTAATGTCACTGTTAAAGAAAAATTTAACCTCGGCTAATCAACTTATTCGGATATGATGTCTAAAGTATGTGTTTGCTGAAGTTTTTCCCGAATTGGTTTTCGTTAGTGAATGGAATGATGCAGGGTTCATGATGATAGAATTAGTTAGAGAAATGATAATTGAGTAGTAAAGATGTCTGTGTGTGTGACAGTTATAGTTGAAATGAATATGATGATCTTTTCTGGGTATTATATATATTCTTTTATCCTCAGATATATGTGTGTGGTTGTTCAGTTTTTTTTTATGGAGTTCTTATGTTGTGAGAATGCTAGCTAACTATGATGTTAGACGAAAACCCTGTTGGTCTGGTCGGTTTATGATTAGTATTTCTTCATCTCTTTGGAATTTTATTCTAATATGTTGGAATAAAGTCGATGGTAATAAAAAAATTATATGAGACTAATATTATGTTTCTACTGATTATGATTTTATTTTACACATGCGGGAAATATATTATCTTTGATATGATGGAAGTCCAGAATCGGTAAACAGTGTTTTTCTTCTGGCTTTCTCTGAGGAATTATCAAGATCTTTGTTATCTTCTTGTGCGTTAGATGTCCTAGTGATTGTAAGAGCGTTACATAATATTTTTTAGTTCGAGTTCAAATATCTATTTGTTAGCAAGTAAGCCAAACATCAAGAGCATTTAGGATTATTGTAGTCAGTGATAATACTAGTGTGATATGAGATAGAATGGCTAGAGATTTCGAATTGGGATTGTCATTAACATCAGAAAGGAAAATGTTATTTAGTTTATTGTTAATCATTTGACAAAGAAAAATCTGTATGATCATTTCAGTAGGTACAAAATTTTTATTTGATAGATCAGCTAAGTATATGTGTTCCTAAGAAGGTAATTTAAAATTTTGACAATAAGTTCCAACATTTATTTTAGAGTTCAAAGGTGACTGGAAAAAAATAAATAAATAAATAAATAATATTCAAGGTTAAACTGAATTGTGATTCTGAGAAGTTAGTAAAAGTGTTTCATGAGTGTTGAAAGCAACTTCTTCTGATAAGATTTTCGGGAACGAAAATCCCTAAAGGGGGGGAGAGTTGTAACAGCCTAATTTTCAGTGGTGTCGGAACAGTGATTCGAGATCACTAAATCTGACAAATGAGTAGGAAATATTATTAATTTAGTGAGTATAAGTTAAATGTGAAGTTAGGAAAAATTTTGAAATAGTGAATAGTGTACTAAAAATGAATTTTAAAATAATTAGAATAAAAAACGAGGTATCGAGACCTCGAGAATTTTAAATCGAGCCATAAATATTTTTATAAATATTTATGGAGTGTTAATAAGTTAGTATTAAATGCAAAATTATGAGAAATGATTAAATAACTTAAATGATAAAAGAAAGAGGGTTTAAAATGCAAATAGATCCAAGGTATCTTTGGGCTGGATGGCAAGGGCATGAAATCAGCAAGAAAACAAGGAGAATTAAGGGCAAAATTGAAAAATTGCAAAATTTACTTAATAAAGCTAGGACTAAAGTGGAATTATCTAGATTTCTCTTTATTTTTCTGCATTATCATCAGCAAAAATGCCATGGAAGAGTTCCATTAAGCTGGTTTTTCATATTTTTACTTCAAGTAAGTTCAATTCTTGATTATTTCTTAAATTTTTTGTGTTTTTGTGACTTTTACAACTAGGTCGACTTGTTGAATTCATTAGTTTTTGATTCTATGAAAGAAATTGAAAGTTGCTATGAATATGTGATGGAAGTATATGGTGATTTGGCATGGAATTAGAGGTTTAAATTGTTTATATGCTGATTTTATTGAAAGAATTGAATAGAAAGTGAATGTTTGAGACCTAATTGTAAAAGAGTTTGAAGTTAGAGTTTTATATGGACATTCTGAATTTCAATAGTTATAAAATAACTTATAATATCTATGAAAAGTATTAATTTAAAAAATTATCTTAATTGAGGGGTTAATTGAGTAAGGACTGAATTGTATGAATTGTGAAATTTGGGGCAAAATGGAAATTAATATTTTGCACTAAAACTGTTTTGGACAGCAGCAGTAGTCTAACTTTGAAAAATCACCAAAAATTGTAGAAATGGAATTATAGTGTGAATAAAATATGAAATTAAAGATTATTGAGTCTAGTTTCTTATAGAAGAAATGATGTAACCAATGGAATTGTAAATCATGAGATATGATAAATTTTGTTAGACAAGGTCAGAATGATTTCGGGTTCCCCTGTTCTGAATTTGTAAAATCATAAAAAATTGGATAAAAATAATTATGGGATTAAATTTATATGTTTAGAATCTTGAATGAGTCTATTTTTAAGAGAACTAAACAGAAACATCATTCGAATTCTGTATGAGGAGATAATTAATTTTTAGTGAAGAAGGGTTGAAACTGTTAGACAGCAGAACAGAGGAGAATTCAATGAATAAACTGTATTAATTGGCCCAACCAAAAATTATGAAATTTTAAAGGTAAGAAGATATGTGAGTCTTGTTTCATGGAAAATTATTAGATATTAATTTTGAGTTTTGTAGCTTCAGATATAAATAATTTAGTGACTATGACACGGGTGGATAGCTTGAATATTCACATAAGTAATTAGTGAAAATTATGGATAAGGTTACTTACAAGTGTGTTATTTATACCAAGGATGTGGATGGAGAGGAGGAGGAGGAAAAATATATGAATGACTCATGTATAAATTGATCACATGCCCGATTATAATTGATAAGTGTTGGATTAGAAATGGTATAATGTTTTATTTGGAATATTTATTATGAAATTATGATTATCGTTATAATACAAAAATTGAACTTGTGAGTTTATATTGCTAAATTTTAGTGATTATTAGTTAATTTTATGAATTTCATGATGTGTTATTTCATATGTATTGATGATAAAATCGTGAATAATATAAAAGCATGAAAATTGAATAAATAATCAAATTGAGCATTTCAGTTCAGTGACAAGATGAATTGAAGGAAAAGACCATGGTTGGACCATGACAACAAGTGATAAGTGATAGCTTCGGCTACACTTATCTGATCAAGGACAAATGAAAGTGATAAGTAATAGCTTTGACTACACTTATCTGATCAAGGACAAGTGAAAGTGATAAGTGATAACTTCGGCTACACTTATCTGATTAAGGACAAATGACAAGTGAAAAGTGGTAGCTTCTGCTACCTGATCAGTGAAAAATAGTAGCTCCGGCTACCTGATCAGTGAATAGTGGTAGCTTCGGCTACAAGTGACAAGTGATTTCCGTATAAGACCATATCTGGGATATGGCCTCGGTGTGATATATGCTATATGCTACTGTATAAGACCATATCTAGGATATGGCATCAGTGAGATATGTGATTCATGTAAGACCATAGCTGGGCTATGGCATCGATATGTGATATGTGATTACGTGTAAGACCATAGTTGGGCTATGGCATCGATATATGAATATGTGTAAGACCATAGCTGGGCTATGGCATCATTATGTGAAGATGTGTAAGACCATAGTTGAACTATGGCATCGAGAAAACGAAGTACTCAATTCCGTAAGACGTTCACTAATTTGACAAAGTTTGGTAAGTGTTACATGGAATTATGTGATACAAGGAAGTACGAGTTGATAAGATATGAGTATAGAACTTGGTTGATAAATGAATTCATTTATGATTATACAATTGTTTATCTTGAATGTACTGTCCATATGTATTGATAATTTAAATGTTTTAATGAATAAAGTTCCGACATGGAATAAATTGAACACGAGACAAATAATTATGAAATTGAACTCGAAATTCATGAAAATGACAGTTATTGTTATATGGAGACATGAGACATTGATATATGAATATGGAAAATGTTTGATAAATGTGTTTATTTATAATTATGGAATTATATACCTCATGTGTACTATTTACATTAAAGATGATATTTCAAATACTTTGGTTATTTAAGCTTAAATATGAAATAGTATGAAATCAAGATAAGTTGTTATAAAATATATTTAGATTACAGAGATATGACTAGTATATGTTGTATGATTACATAACGTGAAATTGCGTATATATATGAGAAATTTAATGAGAATTGAGCCCATACACGTTTCTTGTTATTTATATGAAGTGTACGACTGACAAGGGTGATGAAGTTATAAATAGAGAGTTACACGGGTTAAAAACACGGGCGTATGACTCTCCAAAGTGTGAAAATTTTCTAAGTGTTGCAAAAGTTTCATATGTTTACGGTTTAGTCCCGAACCACTTTGAATGTATGTTTTGGGCCCCGTAGGCCCATATAAGGGACGTTAAACATATGTATAAAATTTTTTAATTTAGAAGAAATTTTATGGCTGATTTTTACATGATTGATCATATTAAGTTCGATAATGCCTCGTACCCTATTCTAGGCTCGAAATACGGGTAGAGGGTGTTACATGGCCCGTTACAAATGGTACACATTCTGATTGACTCACTTGAGATTTCTTTTTGGAGGCATTCCAGAAGAAATATGTTGGGATGATGTACATTGAGGCTAGGAGGCTGGAGTTTATTGGGCTAGAGTAGGGTAACCGGACGGTGGTTAAGTACGAGACTGAATTTTTGAGATTGAGCTGGTATGCACCTGGTATGGTTACTACCGAGTTGGATAAAAGCTTAAAGTTCAAGGTTGGGTTGAGGTATGACATCAAGTTTCATGTTGCACCTCACCAAGAGTAGGTATTTGAGAATTTAGTTGAGAAGGGTAAGATAATAGAGGAGGTGAAGAAGATTGAAAGGGGCAACAGCATGGGCAAGACAAGGCTCATGGTAAGAGGATTGTTGGTTCCACTGGTTTGAATGTTTATCCCCCGAAATGAGCCAGGAATTTTCGGGACAATAGGTTTTCGACACCCTAAAGTGATATAGAAGTGGAGCTAAGCCACCCATTGTTTCGATGGTTAGTACGAGAGGTTCTGATTGGGCCTCAGGTGTTCTGGTTTGTGATTGGAAAAAAAAAAGTGGTGTATGTTTTAAGTGTGGATCTATGGAACATTGCATGAGTACTTGTTCCTAGAGAGTTAGTGCCACCCCGACACAAACTCAGGGTTCTGCACCAGTGCTACCAATAGGAGCAGGTCAGGGTAAGGCAGTTGTTACTGGGGTTACTTTTGGTAACACTAGCCATAGACAGCGCACTCAGGGACAGGGTTCTACTCGGGCAGAAGTTAGGTAGCCGGTGCTGGCCTATACAACAAGGCAACGTGAGGATAAAGATTCGGCTGATGTGATTGCAGGTACATTTGAGATTTTGTTGTTACATTTCTATGCATTAATTGATCCTGTTTCTACTCATTCCTACATTTCTAGTGTTGTGTCAGGTAAATTGGTTATAGAGGTAGAAAAAATTGAGTATGCTATTATTGTTATCAGTCCGCTGGGATAGAGTTTAGTTATTGATAAAGTGTATAGGAGATACTCGTTAGTGATTCAATATGTGGAATTTTCGGTTGACCTTGTGGAGCTGCCATTTGGTGAGCTTGATTTGATATTGGGTATAAATTGGTTGACTGAGAACTGGGTGATGCTTAATTGCGACTTGAAGAGGGTAATGCTGAGGACACTGAAGGGAAATGAGATCGTGATGGTAGGAGAATAGTCAGACTACATCTATAATGTGATTTCAACAATGGTAGCCGAGAAAATGATTTGGAAAGGATGTGAGACATTTTTAACCTATGTGATGGATAAGAAGGCAGATGACCCTAGTGTTTGTAATATTCGTACAATAAAGAATTTTCTTGATGTTGAGTTCAGGGTAGAAGTTTTCCCTAGAACCACAACTGTGTCCATTGCATCTTATCGTATGACACATAAGGAGTTAAAAGAGTTGAAAGTCCAATTGAAAGAGCCTTTAGATCGAGGCTTCATATGACCTAATGTGTCACCTTGGGGAGCTCAGGTTTTCTTTGTGAAAAAAAAAAGATGGGACATGTAACACCCCTAACCCGTATCCGTCGCCGGAACAGGGTTACAAAATGTTACCGAAGTTTATAATTACACATAATTTCAAAAATTTTCTTATGTTTATAACAAAACTGTCCACTCAGTTGCTCCTAATTTCACAAATTCACCTATCCAAAACCTAATTAACCATACAACTAACTTCATAAATATTTATTAAAAATATTTACGAATCCGGTTTACTGGAACGGAGTCCTGAAAATGTATTTTTTTCAATTAACTACAAAATAAATAAAATTTTCTTATCAAAATTTTCACGCAACCTTTCTATCATAATATAGACCATGCCATAATTTTAAAATAAAATTTTCTTTTTAGCTTGGATTTGTGGTCACGAAACCACTGTTCCAATTTCACTGAAAATAGGCTATTACAACTCTCCCCCCATTTTAAGGATTTTCGTCCTCAAAAATCTTACCAGTAAAGAGGTTTGGGTATTGTTTACTCATTGTCTCCTCCGGTTCCCATGTCGCTTCCTCAATCCCGTACTTTTGCCACAACACTTTCACTAATTTTTTTTTCTAAGCTCTTTTGTTTTTCGTGCCAATATCTTGACCGGTTCTTCATTGTAACTTATATCCGGTTGAATCTCCACTTCTGTCGAAGAAATAACATGTGAAGGATCTGACCGATATCATTGCAGCATAGACACATGAAAAACATTATGGATTCTATCAAGTTCCGGTGGTAATGCCAATTGATAAGCGACCGGTCCAATTCTTTCTATGATCTCATATGACCCGATAAATCTTGGACTCAATTTACCCTTTCGACCAAATCGGAGAACTTTTTTCTAAGGAGACACTTTCAAAAATACCTTGTCACCGACCTGAAATTCAATCTCTTTTCGTTTAAGATCAGCATATGATTTTTGACTATCGGAAGCTACTTTTAAACTATCCCGAATAACCTTTACTTTTTCTTCTGTTTCCCGGATCAAATTAACCCCATATATCTTCTTTTCACTGAGCTCTGTCCAATATAACGGTGTTATACATTTTCTACCATACAAAGCTTCATACGGAGCCATTTTAATACTGGACTGATAACTGTTATTGTAAGCAAATTCAATCAAAGGTAGATACCTCTCCCAATTACCTTCAAACTCTAATATACAACATCGGAGTATATCTTCCAATACTTGAATTATATGCTTAGATTGGCCATCTGTCTAAGGATGAAATACAGTGCTGAAATACAACTGAGTACCTAAGGCTTCTTACAATTTTTCCCAAAAATGAGACGTAAATCGGGGATCTCTATCCGATATAATGGAGACCGGTACTCCATGTAGCCTGACAATCTCAGATATGTACAGTTCAGCCAGTTTATCTAAAGAGTAATCCATACGTACAGGAATAAAGTGCACTGGCTTTGTCAATCGATCACCCAAATAGCATCTTTTTTCCTCGGAGACAACGGTAACCCCGATACAAAATCCATAGTGATTCTTTCCCATTTCTATTCCGGTATAGTAATTGGCTAAAGTAACCCCGAAGGTACCTGATGTTCAGCTTTAACTTGCTGACATATTAAACACCTTGATACAAACTCAGAGATACCACGTTTCATTCCCGACCACCAGTACATCTTTTTCAGATCATTATACATTTTATTACTCCCCGGATGTACAGACATAGTACCGCTGTGAGCCTCGTGTAGAATCTTACAGATGAGCTCAATTCAAGTTCGAAATTGAGAATCGATCGTGACTCACACTATGCCCATTTAACCTGTAACTTCTCATCATTCTTCTGAGCTTCACATATTTGTTGTAGAAATGTCGGGTTAGCTCTTAATTTAGCTAGGATTGAACCATCATCAGTTAGTGACAACCGGGTATTCATAGCTCGTAAAGCAAATAGAGATTTTCGGCTCAAAGCATCAGCTACAACATTAGCCTTACTTGGATAGTAATCAATAGTCAAATCATAGTCCTTTATCAGTTCAAGCCACTTGCGCTGTCTCAAATTCAAATCTTTCTGCGTCATCAAATATTTCAAGCTTTTATGATCAGTATAAATATAACATTTCTCACCGTACAAGTAATGTCGCCATATCTTCAGTGCAAATACAATAGTAGCTAATTCAAGATCATGTACTGGGTAATTTCTTTCATGTGGTTTAAGTTGCCTTGAAGCATAGGCTATTACTTTACCTTCTTGCATCAAGACACAACCTAAACCATTTAATGATGCATCACTGTAAATAACAAATTCCTTACCTGGTTCAGACTGCACTAATACAGGTGCTTTCGTTAGTAGATCTTTCAATCGGTTGAAACTCTGCTGACATTCATTAGTCCACTCGAACTTTACATATTTTTGCAATAATCGAGTCATTGGAGAAGTATCATAGAGAATCCATGTACAAATCTCCGATAATAACCAGCTAAAAGAAACTTTTAACTTCAAATACATTCTTCAGCGAACTCCAATTGACAATAGCTGAGATTTTACTTAGATCTACCTTGATGCCTTCGGCGGATACAATATGTCCAAGAAAATCCACTTCTCGAAGCCAAAATTCACATTTTTTGAATTTATCATATAACTGCTTCTCTCACAGAATTTGCAACACAATTCTCAAATATTCTGCGTGTTCTTCTTCATCCCGAGAATAAACCAAAATATCATCAATGAATACTACCACAAATCTGTCTAAGTACGGTCTGAATATTTGGTTCATCAAATCCATGAATACTGTGGGCGCATTAGTTAACCCAAATGGCATAACCAGAAACTCATAATGCCCGTACCTGGTTCTGAAGGCTGTTTTTAGCACATCTGACTCCTTTACACGTAACTGATAATAACCTGATCGGAGATCAATCTTTGAAAACATTGTAGCACCTTTCAGCTGATCAAACAAGTCATCAATCCAAGGCAACGGGTACTTATTCTTTACTGTGACTTTGTTGAGCTGCCTGTAATTGATACACAGTCTCAAAGATCTATCTTTTTTCTTTACAAATAAAACTGGAGCACCCCAAGGTGATTGGCTAGGTCGAGTAAAACCTCTGTCAGTCAATTCTTGCAGCTGTGCTTTTAACTTTTTCAACTTAGTTGGAGCCACCCGGTAAGGTACAATAGATATTGGAGTTGTTCCAGGAACCAAATCTATAGAAAATTCCACTTCTCTTTCCGATGGTAAACCAGGTAACTCTTCTGGGAATACATCAAGAAATTCACAAACAATAGGCACTGACTAAATTTTCGAGTTAGATACTTTTGTATCAAGTATATATGCCAGATAAGCACCATATCCCTTTCTAATATATTTCTGTACCTTTAATGCTGAAATCATATTTGACAACCTGTCTGAATTATCAGATTGAATATAGAGCAATTCACTATTTTGACATTTTAACAAAATATATTTCTGTTTGCAATTCACTACTGCATCATGTTGGGTTAACCAATCCATACACAAGATTGCATCAAATTCATCAAAAGGTAATAACATTAAATCAGCCAGAAAGCAATAACCATTTACCATCAGTGGACAATTTTTGCAAATTTTATCCACCATCACATTTTGACCTAAGGCATTCAAGACTTTTACCCCAATTTTAGTGAATTCCACAAGTAAGTTTTTATCAAATACTAATTTCATGCATATATATGAGTGTGTAGAACCAGGATCAATCAATGCAATAATATTAGTGTCAAGTAAAGAAAATATACCGGTAATAACATTTGGTGCGGATGCCTCCTCTCTAGCATGTATAGCATATTTCCAGGTAGGAGCTCGTGCCTCTGATTTTGCTGTTGAATCTTTTGTAGCGCTACGGCTACCGCTAACATTTCTGGATTGTCTGGGTGGTTTTCCCCTCGAGACTGGATTATTCAGCTTTGGAGTCTGATCAATATCTTTTTCAACTCTTTCTGGACAATCTTTGATAAAATGATTAAATGAACGGCATCTATAACATGCTCCACCTTTAAAACGACATTCTCCAAAATGAAATTTATTGCAATGTTTACATTTTGGTTTCGAATTACCAACACTGCCAACACTAGTTATTGAAGGAGATGAAAATCTCGGGTTGGAACGTTGAGAGCCCCGCTCTCTATCAGAATATCCCTCAGAAGTAGTGAAATGATCCTGATATTTCTTGGATTTCTTTGATACAGATGACTGTGCCTTACCAATAAATCTCTTCCCAGAAACCCGAGCTTCTTTTTTAGCTTGTTTCTTTTCTTTATTTAATTCTTCTGCTTTCTTGGCCAGGTAAGCTAATACAGCAAATTCTCTCAATTCAAGAATTCCAATCAACAGTTTAATATATTCGTTCAACCCCTCTTCAAAGCATTTGCACATCTCAGCCTCGGTTTGAGCTCATTCTTTTGCATATTGACTTAATCGAACAAATTCTCGTTCATACTCTGATACAGTCTTATTCCCCTGTTTAAGCTCCAAAAATTCTTTTCTTTTTTGGTCCAGAAATCTTTGGCTGACATATTTTTTCCTGAATTCTATTTGGAAAAACTCCCAAGTAATATTTTCTTTTGGAACAACTGATGTTATAGTTTTCCACCAATGATAGGCTGTATCTTTCAATAAAGAAACTGCACATTTCAGGCACTCGGCTGGTGTACAAGATAATTCATCAAATATTCGGATAGTATTCTTCAGCCAAAACTCAGCTTTTTCCGCATCATCATTTGTAGTAGCTCTGAATTCTTCAGCCCCATATTTCTTAATTTTATCAACCGGAGCTTTACCAATTCTGACAGACTCAGTACCCAGTGGCATATCAGGAACATGTCGAAAAATAGGTGGGGAAGGTTGCTGAACAGCAGGATTTAGATTTGTTCTTATGTACTGTGGAAACCATTCATTCATCATTTCAAAGAAATCTACTTTAGCTTCATCACCTCGACCTTCAGACTCAGGTCTTCTACTACTAGATTCAGCTCGATATCCGGAAGCTTGAGCTGTACTCTCAGCTTCCTCAGGTTCAATTCTTGTTCGGTTGGAAGACATTTACTATAAGAAAAACACATTTTAAATAGTCAGGAGATATCACACTATTAAATATAAATAATGGCATTTATAGCTAATCCCATATTTGCTACGTTAGTCCGAGAACTGGCTAAATCGTAGCTCTGATACCAATAAATATAACACCCCTAACCCGTATCCGTCGCCAGAACAGGGTTACAAGATGTTACCGAAGTTTATAATTACATATAATTTCAAAAATTTTCCTATGTTCATAACAAAACTGTCCACTCAATTGCTCCTAATTTAACAAATTCACCTATCCAAAACCTAATTAACCACACAACTTACTTCGTAAATATTTATTAAAAATATTTATGAATCCGATTTACTGGAACGGAGTCTCAAAAATGCATTTTTTTCAATTAACTACAAAATCAATAAAATTTTCTTATCAAAATTTTCATGCAACCTTTCTATCATAATATAGACCATGCCATAATTTTAAAATAAAATTTTCTTTTTAGCTCGGATTTGTGGTCACGAAACCACTGTTCCGATTTCACTGAAAATAGGCTGTTACAGGACATTGAGATTCTATATTGATTACCAGCAATTGAACAAGTTAACTATTTAAAACAAGTACCATTTACTAATGATTGACGACTTGTTCGACCAATTTAGGGGAGCTATAATGTTTTCTCAGATTGACTTGAGATCGGGTTATTATTAGATGAAAGTGAAGGAGGCAGATGTCTCTAAAATGATTGTAGGACTCAGTATGGCCACTACGAGTTCCTATTAATGTCATTTGGTTTGACGAATGCCCTTGTTGTATTCATGGATTTGATGAATCGGGTATTCCAACTATACTTAGATTAGTTTGTGGTGGTGTTCATAGATGACATTCTCGTGTACTCTAAAATCGAGGACGATCACGGTGCTCACTTGAGAATTGTTGTGATGAGGTTGGCATGCCATAGGACATTCAGAAGTGTCTTAGAAGTGAAGTTTTGAGCACGATGTGCTAGATTGGTTCACCAACCATTTTGCGGTTCACCGCTTGAGTATTAACTCGCCTTTTTTTGTGGAACTTTGGTTCATTACTTGGTGCGTTCAGGGTGAAGACCTACGACTCAACATTTTGGTGTGTTCAGGTTAGGGTTCGGGTATTGGATGTGTCTTATTTTAGACTTGGGCAAAAATCTGAAAAATCATCTTTTGGTATGTGCAATGATATAAGAGTGGTATTACTTTGTTGTGTATTAAAAAGCATGTTTTAAATTTTTATCTATGTAACTAAGCACGATGTGATGTCGAATTGAGTAGAATATGTCTAATTTAGGTTGTGCATAAGTAATGAGTATGTTACCGACTAATGTGATTGTGTGTGCATAGTGTGCACCTTGAGGCCACACTAAGCTTAGTAAGCTTATTGTTTGAGTTTTATTTATTTTCAGAAGATAATTGATATCAGAGAGGGGGCATCAACATTGGAGGATTATCGAAAGTCTTGCAAGTCAAAATTGTAATAAAATTGGATTTTTGGAACTTTCTTTCTTTTATGGTGGATGGGGCCACTCATTTGAGTATTATGTTGATAACATTTTTGGTTTGATATTTTCATATATTTGGTTTGTGTTGAATGATCGAGATTGTATGAAATTGGTTTCAAAAACTAGTTTGAATGATTCATAATGTGAATTGATTAAATATTATTTACAACTCTTTTTTGTTGAAAATTTTATATTAAGTAGACAATTAAAATAATTATCAAATATAAAATATTAAAAGTTGAAAATTTTCAATTTCAATAAAATAAAAATTTCAATGGTTTATTTACCACATCTTAGCTAAATATAAAGAACTATAAGCTTAATTAAACTCTTAATAAAAATATTTTTATAAATAAATAAAATAAAATAATTATTAATAAAATATTCCTAAAATATAAAAATTTTGTACGCCAATTTTTCATCTAATGTCAAATCTCTCTAGTAATTTCGCATTTAAGCTTGTATCCTAATATTTTGGTCATGTGTTGCACTTAAATAAACAAATAATCATCAGAATTAGTAGCATCATATTCAAATTTAATTATAATAAATTATAATTACATATCAATTAACCAGATCATCGTCATTAAAACTCTAATATATCATTTGGTACTTACGTTTGACAATTTTTGTTAATGTGGTATCTCTGTTATTTTCGGTCCAATTTGATATTTATATTTGAAAAAATTAAATATTTTAGTACCCCAAACGTAAAGATATTAACTTTTTGTGTTTAATCTGGGTTTTATGGTTGATTTGATAAAAGTTAATTGTTAATATTATTATGTTTGAATTTTTATAATTTTTAATAGAATAAATTTAGTGTTAATTGTAAATTTGTTTAAGTTTACGTTTAATTTGTCAAATACAGTCCAATGCATGTGTTTTGATTTGAGTTTTAAGGGTTAATTTGATGAAAGTTAATTAATAATAGTATTAGCTAATTATGAATTTTCATTAAATCAACCCTTAAACCCGGATTAAACTCTAAAAAGTTAACATTGTTATCTTTAGGTATCAAAATGTATTACCAAATACATGTACCGCATTGGACACAAAAATAACACAAATACCACATTAAAAGAACTTTTAAACTTAGATACCAAATTATACATTAAACCATCATTAAAATAAAAAGTCTATTACCCAAACTTTTTCTCTTTTTCTTCCTACCATGCAAATAAAAAGAATATAAAAAATTGTATCACTTTATTTCATTCCATGCAACCAAACAACTGAATTATTTATTATAGATTTATTCTATTACAACTCTATTTTATTACAGTCAACCAAACGTAATGTAAAAGTACAAAGAAATCTTCCGATTTTAACCTGTTTTAGGAAAATGATTTTAATTGTACTATATAGATTATTATATAATATTTTTTAATTCCTTGAAGTTCTGTGAAGTATTAATCTCTTAATATTTGATTTTATATACTTCCTATTTCCATATTCTTATAATCAATTTTTAAAATATTTAAAAATGTATACAATTATTTAAAAAAACACACACACACATCCATGTGCATCTATGTAAAGCACAAATGTGACACCCTCATCAGTTTACACGTATCCGAGATATACATACATAAAAATTTCTTACTTGACAAAGCCCCTACTCAATAGAAATAAAAAGTCAAAACTGAGCATTTTATCTTTCTATTATTGGTGATTCAACAGTACCACATGCTCATTGAAGGCCAGAATGCTACTTGACACTGTCTTATTCAGACAAAACCATAAACACATAATGTAACAGAGATGACTTTATGTTAGATCTGTCTCAACTAACAATCTTTACCGTGTTGATTGAAACATAGCATGCATGAAACTCAGCTGAGACTCAAATTGGTTAATGAAGTGACACCAGCAATGTATTATTATTGAGATATAGAGAAACAAATACCTGCATTGCTATTCATAAACTTTTTTTTTTTTTTTTTTGGATTCAACTACCATTTCCTAATTTATAGCTGAAGTTAAAATGTGGCTCTTTCTTACCAGGTGTTAAGTCCGACCACTGAAAAAATTGGTGTCCAAGATTTTCAAGATTTGCGTTTGCTATGGTAATCAAAACCAGAACAAGCTGCAAGCTTATAGAGCTGCACTATGAAAGTATCTCCTCTCATAAAGACCAATTATTTGGTCAGCAACAGCCCACATTATGGCCTGGCCAGGTGGTATCCTCATGAGCCGAGGCAGCAGTCCTTTCCACAAAGCACGAAGTCCTTCCTCGGCATATATTGTTCGGATAGCATGGACCATGCCCTTATACTTCACCTCACCTCCATCTCGACTTTGAGCCATCAACCTAGTTTTGACGACATCGAAGGGACCAGTACATACTGGACCAGCTGTTCCCGCAAGGAAACCTGATATCATAGACTGCCATGGTTGGAGGACTTTCCCGTCGCCTTCATGTTTCTTCCATAATACTACATCAAAAGCATTTTTGGCTGTAAACATTGCAGCTTGGTTTGTCCCATTACGCATAACGGTTGGGGCAGCTCCTGCCCACAGCCCAAAAAGGCCTTCTTCTCGGATGATTGTATGAGCACAATGTATGGGACCTTTGTACTTTAGAAGCTCTCGACTTAGTCCTCTCTGTTGCTGCAGTCTAATTTTCACCACCTGCACGATAAAAGACCAAACCAAACCTTTTCAGTACATTAGGATTAAAAGGCCATCATAATCCTAACCTCAGCATAATAATATGAACCACTGCAAATCACATTCTAAAACCATGAGTAAGCAATCACCAATCCCGGGTGTTTAATCAAAAGCACTACAAGCAATTAATGAAGTCTCATGAAGCATCGTTCCACGTTACATTCTCCAAAGATATATGAATCATTCTCACTTTGAAATGGAACAAAACTTACATTCAGTGTGGGAAATGTATTCCTCAGTTTCAAATTTATACATGTGTCCTGATTTAGCCAAATTAATAGTTATCATCTTCTTTACTTGCTTGTGACAGAACAATAGCATCAATATCCAATTCTAATTCGGATATTGAAACGAGATCAATCCAACTGTTTCTTTCATTTTGTATAGCCTTATTAAAAGTAAACAGCAAGCTTAATGGCCTCACAATCCGATTGACCTTCGGATGAACCAACAAAGTGTACAAGGAACGTTCCTAGATTCATCAGAGAGACAATTAAACTCCAATAGATAGCACAAGGAACGTTTCTAATCTTAAGCTTAGACACACAATTGAGACACCCCTTAGCAATATTATGGTAAAAAAAAAAACACAGAAAACACCCAGTTTCAAATTCAACATAATGTAAGATCTACTAGCACATCATCAATTATTGGTCAATATTAACTGGGATTGTATTGAGAAGGAGGGTAGATAACCTCAAAGGGAGTAACGATAACAAGCGCCTCAAGAACCCCAGCACCGAACCCAGATAAAAACCTCGCTTTGTTACTCAAGGTGCCAGTATCCGAGTCTTTGAACGCGCTCTGCAACATGGCGTTGGATCCCATCCGGAGCGCGTACTTAAGCGTGAGGTGAGTAGCGAAGGGCGTTAATCCTTTCCAAAGAGCCCGCACCCCTTCGGTGCTAGACACGGTGGCGCCGCAGTGAACGATCCCTTTGTAATTCCCCATCCTGTCCAATTGCAACCTGGTTTTGATGACATCGATGGGTTGCAAACAACAGGCTTCTACGATACCGCCGAAGGAGCCTGAAATGGCTTTCATGTAAGGCGGTATCGTCGTCTTCTTGGATTCCGCTTGGGGATTTTTGTTTGCTTGGAAATCTTTCATGGCGACGGGAATCGAAGTCTTTGAGTGGCGCAAATGATGTAATAAAAGCTAGTGTTGTTTGAGTACAGGAAAGGCAAAGGACAAGGTCAATATCAGACATGACAGCACATTTGGTGACTTGGTATGAAGTTGTGAACGGCCCAAAAGTGACAATAAAAATTTTAAAAAAAAAAACCCTGGAAAGCTTTTCGATGTGCAGGATGAATTAAGAAGAAATAATTATAGGGTTAATATTTGATAAACCCTATAATAATAATAAAAAACATTTAAAATATTTGTATATGGAAAGTTTTGTGTGCATGAGAGTCCTGGAATTGCCTGGATTTTCTTTCTGACGAGGTCAGGAGAATTTGTTTGTTTTCCCAATGTGTCACGAGAAATTTTTTACTCTGAGTGTTGCGCCACCACACCTTTTCATTGTGGACCATTACCTCCTAAACATGTGGTATACTTTTCATCTAACTCGTCAAAGTTAAGTATTGAGTATATTAATCCCATCGCCATTTATTTAAAGGATTATCAAGTCAATTAATACAAGATTGAGTTTGGATAGGTGATTGAATTTGATACGATGTATTTAGTTTATTTTTATCTCACGTTATAGTATCGTTATAGTATTTAATCTCACCGTCACCGTTATTTTACACTAACCATAATTAAATATACTGTTCATCTAAACCCATCCTTAGAGATAGCTAACACCATCTATAAATATGAATCTTGGCTTTAGGAGATCTACCTTTTCCTTGTAAATTGTGTGAATCATCATCTCTTTTTGTCTACTTTTATTGGTCATCAACATTAACTATTGTTTTTAAGAATTAGTATTTTAAGTTCTATTTATATGTTTCAACATCTACCTTGATTGTTGGATTAGTTTCAGGAAAAGATGAGATGGTGAAGCTATTTTGGTCATCAATAAACGGCTTGGAAGATGAGTTATGGTACGCATGTATTTGAATGTGATGGAATTGTTTGGTTACTCCTTCAAAGGTTCTTAAATAGTGTGAATATGACTTGTTTCTTGAGTGCTTATAGAGGATGCAAAAGACAAGTGTAGAGTAAGGAATCAAGATTTGGTCAAGTGGTGAGGTCACCTTAGATTACTTCTTGCCTGACATCTTGGGCGAGGTTTTTATTGTCTTCTACTAGTCATGGGGTTTGACTAAGCGATATCCTTCAAGCAATGAGGATAGATACAAAAATTGTCCCCCTAGATTGAAGGGTAAGTTATCAAGTGACCTACCCTAAGACTAGAAGTTGTGAGTGATGTGATTAACCAATGACTCACTAAGACTTAAGGTAACTTAGAATAGTTGAGCTCAAGAAACAAGTCACCATGAACTTGAGAAAACTTGAGCCATTAATGACTCGAAGGATTTTTATTATTCCGAAAAAAATTTCTTTAAGCAAGAAAAATGGGTGGATCAAACAAAGTGGAATGGTTAAGGATTGCCACCATAGATAGGGGAGGAGAAACGAAATGTGAGAAAGGAAAAGGAAAGCACAAAAAAAAAAGGGAGCAAGGGAAATGAAAGGGCTATCAATCATCCCCGATCATCAATCTCAAGCGATCATAAAATGATAGGAAAGAAAGAAATGAATAAAAGGAATGGAAGAGAAAGAAAAAGAGGGAGCAAGAGAGGATAACAGAAGAAAAAAGAACAATGATAGGGTGGTTATCAGCTGCCAAAGGTCACCGAAAATGGAGTTTTCATGATAATTAGAATTTGAAATATTTCTCTAATGTTTTCTCTTTAAATATTTTATTGACAACTATCAAAGAATGTTTCGAACCTAATTCCAACACCTTCGTAGCTTCTTTACTTTTGTATATAACCATTTGACAAAGCACAAGCCAATCCACCAAAAACACCATCAATAAGATGAAATTGTTATGATTGATCACTGCACAAGCATTTCCTTTAGACTATTCTAAACAGATAAATTTTGAAATTGCAATGTGATACATGAACTTTATTTTGTTCTTATATGGAACTTTTTTTTGTTGAAATAAAGGCTAGACATCTTTATTAAAGAAATACCGTAACGTTGTACAAATGAGAATAAAAAATTAAAAAAATAGTCAAATAAAATACAAACCCTAGGACTTAAAAAGAAAACATCAAAAGAAAAGTATAGATGCCAACCACACTTATGCTTTTTTCATCTAAAAACCAGAATACCAAGAAACTGAAAAGCTCTCAAATTCACTATTGTCTATATCTGTTGTTAGTCATAAACGGTGGTAGAAGTATATAGCAGTAAACAATCTGATGGTAAGCACCTTGACCGTCGAGACCCATTCCAGTTATTCGTCTCTCGCCACCATTACCCTTAAACCTGACCTGTAACACCCTAAACCCGGTCTAGACATCCAGACCAAGTACGGATAGTCACATCACCAATACTAAAATTACTACTATAATAACGCAATCGAAATGAACCATTCATCACATAATATCCTCTACAACAAATAATTAAACACATAATCTTCACAAATATCATAACATCATAGAATACCAAAATCCCTAATAGTAATGCTTAAAAGAAAAATAAAAGCTTGATCGAGCTCTCGAGGCACTGACTTGATCAAGACTGGGAACCACTTGAAATCCAATCAATAACAAAATGAGTTGTGAACTCAGTGCGAAAAAGGAAATTTATTCAATTAATACTCGCTTATAAAACAATTCCAAAATTAGAGATTCGATTTGATGTAACAGTAATTTCGGTTCAGATTCAGAGTAGACAAGTTATATATATATATGCAATTTCAGTTCATATATGGTACATACCAGATTCAGATGCAACATTTCTATTTCCGTCCACTACACACTATTTTTGGCCATCCCAGTACACCTTTATGGACATTGAATGCCCAACCAACCCTGCACACCTTTAGAGTGTTCATTGACACTTTCACAGTGGCGCAGCTTAGCTGTTAGATTAATATGCGACAAGCGCCAGAATCAGAGTAATACTCATTGTGGCGTAGCCACGATTTCAGAACAGACTTCTTCCCCCTTCACAATATCCCAATACATGCCAATGCAGAACAAAAATGCCCGTAACATGTATTCAGTCATTCCAACTCATTACACAATTAAACAAGATAGTTTAATATTAGAGTAAATATTATAGTGCACTTATAATTATGTTGCTCACAGATCAGTCTCAGAGTATTAGATAGTTCTCATATAATCAAATTCAATTATTCATACATTAAGGAAGCCAATGTCAAGATTAAGTAACATTCACGACCTTGAAATCAGCTTTCGGGCCTAATAACCTGCCACACGGCCAGGTCACACTCTCGTGTGCCTTGTCCGTGTGGTTCTGAAGCATAAACAGTGAGTTACAAGGCCTGGACACATGCCCGTGTCCCTACCCGTGTGAATCACACAGCCTGGACACATGCCTTGTGACTCACACGGCTGGACACATGCTCGTGTCCTTGCCTGTGTGACTCATACGGCCTGGGTACACGCTCGTGTCCCTGACCGTGTGGTTTTATACCACAAACAGTGAGTTACACGGCCCAAACACACGCCCGTGTCCGTTGCCCGTGTGAACCCTGCACCACTATGGCCACACACGGCCTAAACACACACCCGTGTGACCCCAAATAAGTAAATAGTGAGTTACACAACCAAATCACACCACCTTCCACGCGACCGTGTGGCTCAAACAGCTTGGATCCACTCCCGTGTTCTTGGCCATGTGGCATCAATAGCCACTATTTTCAGCGATCGAAACTTGTAAAAACTAAGATTTTCGGTACGCACCTAGTTTCGTTTGACAGAAAAACAATGCAGAGACTACCCGAAACCTAATTAACCATTTAATAATCAATTACACTATCGTTTTCAATCATTTTTCTAAAATCACCTACCGTCAAGATCATGTTGAAAGTTTCAATGCAACCTGAACTCAAATTGCTTACTTACCTTGCACGAAACATAAGGAATCAGACTAACATGGCGGAATAACGTTTCTTGCAATATCCTCGCCTAAAAAGTAACCAATTGAGTGTTTAACAGAACGTCAATCAAACGAGCAAAACCTCGTTTCGACCAAAAAGTGTTAACACAATGGAAATCACGAAACAAAAGAAAATAACAACAAAACTTACACAATATCAACCTCACAGGCAATGAAGACTTTCCAATGCACGCAAAAATCAATTACAGTAAGAAGAAAAAATAAAAGAAAGAAAGAACAGGAAAATAATGAACTAAAAATTTAGAAAAAAATAAAAGAAAGATAGAATTTCTTAGAATGCTTTAAATTAACCACCATCCCACCTTCCGGAATTTGCAAAGAAAAATATTTCTTAACGTATACAATGGGACTTGAACTCAAAGCTAGATAGAATACAGACAGATGCTTAACCAGTGAACCAAGAGGCTCATTCTTGACACCAATTTACCCAGAATTGCACTTAACCACCTAACACATGGATAAGGGTTGTTTTAAAAAATAACAAAACTTTTAATGATGCCACTCAAACCCGAGACCTTAAACACAGAAGCAGAGCACAAAACTAAAGATACATAAATTAATTATTGTAGATTCTCACAATTAAACTCTTAAATTTTTGGGGCGTTACATGACCTATCCACCACACCACATTCGTTGACACTTTCCGTCGTTCGTCTTCTATAAGATGATAACGACCAGGGTTCCCTTCGCTGACTAGCATCTTGTCAAAGGAAAGATCTATGCGTATCCAACCGTTGTTTGAACTGCCCTTCGTGCAAACTGACATTTTCACATTGATACATACAAAGCTCTCTTGATACCACATGTCTCTCGTGACAAATGAATAATGAAAGACCCCAACTCCGGTAAGATCCACCACCATTTGTTCACCCCTAATCTACCCTAGTTCTGCTCCAAGACAATCGTGTCCACTCCTCGATCCAGTGGCAAATCTTCGGCGATTGGAAGTCCACCTGACCTAACACGACGCTTAACAACAAGGCTTCTACTATAACCCATTCCCCTGTCGTCTGGCGTTGCCTCTCACTTGCCTGTCCTTCGCCAGAATTGATATGTCACTCTCTTCCTTACCCTCTATGGAAAGCACCGTCAAAACCGCCACCATAACCACTCAATAAATCGCCAAACCGCAAGTTTACCCTATTTCTCTCAGATGCTTGAAAAACCAAAAAAACTAAATAGAAACCCAAACTACTGTACTATAAAAGCAGACAAAATCGTCATAAGAAAACTTTAATGGAAAAACGTTTCTTCCATGGAAAAAAAAGTTCATGAAAGCCTAAAAACATAAACGGAATGAACATATTCTTCATTTGAAAACACATAAAGGAACTATAAGCAAAAGGCGGTTAACGACACCGACACAGATGCTTATGCTCGCCTCTACTAGGTTAACTCCCTTACTTGCCTATAAGGGTGTTTCTTTTTTCAAAATCAGTATATGAAAATTGAGTGAAAAGAAAACATATATATATATATATATTTTAAATTTTCAAATTTTTTATATGAAACTTTACTATTAAATAAATATAATTATTTGTATATACAATATATAAACCTAAAATGACTGCTAAGGTGATTACGATGAGAATGTTTGTCAACTTCTAGTAATAGTGATTAATCTTTTCGCCACAAAAACTTATTTAAATATACTCAATTCCTATAAATAGAGATTGAACTCTTGACCGCATGATTAAAAAAAAATGAGCTACTACTATATCACACCCGTAATTAATATAACAATTTTAGTAAATTCAATTAGAAGTTGTATTTTAAAATACCAAATGGACTATTTTTTTTTCATAAACCTTCGGAAGGTCTGAAAACAGATCATCACTGGACGGTTCAATCAATTTTATTAATTGAAATCAGGATATTAATTAGTCATTATTTAAAAGTAGAAGAGAAAAACTTTAGGGCAAAAACACTAGAAAAGTTCATTATTTAAATCTAAAAAAATGAATCACGTGATTGATGGTGTATTAGTTAAGACACAGTGTTAAATTATTTTATCAAAAGATGTATTAAAATTACATGGATTGAGTTTTGACTTGATTAGTATGAGTATTATTGTCAATGTAGAAAAACGTGGGTTCGAGTATGTTGAAGCACATTATCTTCTTATTTATGGGTTGGAGAGGGGTTATAGATAGTTTTAGGCATTATGTCAAAAAAGAAGAAGATATGATCAGAACTTATAATGAGATTATTCAAAAAAAAAAATACTACAATTGTAAATATTTTTATTGCTATAATAACAAACTTAGGCCTCAAAGTTACACATTATATTTATGTAGTCTTGATTTTGACAAATTTAACTCATAACATTTACACGTTCTATCAATTTTATCCCGATTTAATAAATTTAATCCGTAACATTTATTTGTCAACATTTACATAGAATATATAAACATTAAGAGTTATATTTATTATTATACAAATCAAATTTATATACAATTGACGAAAAGCATTAATATCATGATTTATTATTCATAGTTGTTCACCTTCAAAATTGATAAAGATTAAATTGTTTCAATTTTTTTCGAAAAAAACTAATTTATTCGATTTCGACAACAAATACTTTTATGGAAAATAAATAAATTTAATTTGAGAAACATATTTAAGATAATACTGTATTTAAGGCTAACAGCTTTAAGCATGTATCAAGAACTATAGAACAAGTTTTTTGACGAAGACTGGACTTGAAAGGAAAGAATATGCCAACACCCTTTTTGAGCAAAGGTGTTTATGGTTATATTTTTCGATCCGAGTTATCTTGGGTTCAGCTTATTTTACTGTTTAGAAATAATAAAAATATAAAAATATTTTTATATTTAATAATTAAATTTTAATAAAATATTTTTATTATTTTTAAATAATAAGACAAGTTATTTAGATAGATTTAAATAAATTAAACTCGGTCTTAAAATGTTTTTAGAATGAATATTAGATCTAATGTATCCATGTTACCATTAGTAAACTAACATGCAAAATAACATAATAGAATAAAATATTTTTAAATTACATGTACTGCTTTAAAAAATTTATAAATTATGAAAATATTTTTGCTCCTCAAATTTTGTTATTAGTTATTTAGTTTCTATTCTACGCATGAGATGTATATTTATTCTTTATATTTTGATTTAATCAATTTTAATTCTTGATTTTTTTTAATTTTAACTTTTTAGTCATGACCTAAACCGTAACAATTGAATTTGGTAGCTTAAATCTTGTTGTTAATCTCATACTATACGTAAGTTATGCATTTTAGTCTCAGTTTCCCTATTCAATCATTTTTAATCCATTTTGAATTTGAAAGTTTAATCTCAACTAGGGGTGAGCATTCGATTAATTCAAATTGAATCGACCGAAAAAAATTTTAAGTTAATCGAGTTGAATTTTTTTTTCAAATTGAGTCAAGTGAAATGAAATTCAAGTCAAGTCAAGTTGAATAGAGTGAAATTGTTCGATTTAAATTAAAAAAATCAAACATGTCAAATTAAATTCTTGTTACATTATAACTAATTCCATATTAGAACACATAAATTTGAAACCATATATATTTAAAAACTTTTTCAAAGCAAAATAAGAAATTAAAAAATGGGTACTTTAGTATTATAAACTTAAATTATTGATTAACTTATTTAAGTCCCAAATTTTTATTTCAGAAAATTTTAAAAGTTTTACTTTCTTATATATTCTTTAAATTTTTTAAATTTTTATAATTTTTGAAAATATAAATTTCTGGAATTTTTATAAATATTTTAAAATTTTAAAATTATTTTAAATTTTGAAAATTATTTTTAACATTTTATTGAGAAAGAGCAATTTGCTCATTTTCAAAATTAACAAGGATCAAAGAGACTATTCAAATTATTTAAGTTATTCGAATTGTAAATTTCAACTCGACTCAAACTCAAATTACTTATTCGAGTTGACTCGAAAAAATTGAGCAACTCAAATAACTTGAAATTCAAACTTTTTCGATTTTTAGAATCGAATCGAGTTTTGCACACTCCTAATCTCAACTCAAAACAAGAGTTGTTAAATAGAGTGATTATGGTTTGATGGCCTGGCCAGTTCAAGGCCCGCCTAAAAATGGGAGGTTTGGGTAAAATATAGGCCGAAAAATGGGCTTGGCAAAAAAAATGAGGCCCGTTTAAAAACGGGCGGGCCTCGTAAGAGTTTTTGGCCGGGCCCTGCCCGGCCCAATTATATATTAATATATTTTTGTTTTTATTTTAATTATTTTAAATTTTAATATAACTATTTTTATTATATTGTTAATTTGTGTATTGTTTTAAGAATTGTTTTAGTATTATTTTTATTTGTTTTAATATTTATTTTTATGTTTTTAAATATATTTGATTTATTATATTTTTAAATTTTTTATTTAATAAAATAAGAAAAAAATTTAATATGGGTCGGGCCGGGCCGGGCTCAGCTTAGTAATTTTATTTCAGGCGGGCTTGGGTAAAATTTTAGGCCCATATTTGAACGGGCGGGCCCGGCCTAGTAGACGGTCTAAAATTTTACTTGGGCCGGCCCAAACCCGCCCGCCCGCCCATGATCACCTCTATTGTTAAATCCATTAACGAAAAATAGTATAGTTTTTGTAAATATAATATAGAGATAATAAACCAGCATGATATTACATATGTAATAATATAGTTATCATATAAAATTTTGAAAATGATATAATTAAATAACTACCCTTTCAATTATAACTTCTTTCAATTTTTAGAATTTTAAATTAAAATAACTAAATTAAAATATAAAAACTAAAAATTTAATTTATGCACGGTATACAAATCAAGGATAAGTAAAATTGATTCAACTAAAAAAATTAAAAAAATTTGAATTTCAAATTATTTGAATCAAATTAATCGAATTGACTCAATTTTTTTTTGAATTTTAAATTCAAATCGAGTTAATTTCGAATAACTCCAATTTTTCAAATAAACAAAATATTAAATACTTTTACTTTCCTTCCCCCACCCTCTCAAATCCTTTTACTTTCCCAAAAAAAAATTATTTCCCCCCTAAAACTTTTTTCCTTTTATTTTCTTCCAAAATTTTTACTTTCCTTTAAACTCATTTTTTTTTCTTTTTATTTCCTCCCTACAATTTTCACTTCCTCCAAGCACTCAAAAAAAAAAAAATTTCCTTTTCCTTTCTCCCATAACTTTTACTTCTCTCAAACTCCAAAAACTTTTTTTCAATTTATATCTACTATTTATATTATTAAATTAAATTTTATAATTTGTACTATTTATATTATTAGATTATTTAATCATATTGATTTTTTATCAATTTCGTTAAACTTGAATTATTGATAATGCCATAAAATATTTGTATTAAAATTTTTGTTAGTATTAATTTCACATTTTATCTTTAAAATAACTTTTATTAAAAATCACATTTTTACATTTAATACATTTTTTAATTTCAAAATACATTGTGATAAGAATCAAAAGATAATTGAAGCAACTAAACGCAAAGAAGTTAACATGTATATAAAAGATTAATAAATAAATTATGAGGGGATGAAAGTTAATAATAAATTTGATTACGGTAGATGCAGTACTATAAGGACCCAAAGTCATTTTCTTAATTTAACTCGAATAAATATATTTGATTCGATTTTATTCAAATTCTATCTTACTCGATTCGATTCGAGAAAATTTCAAATCGAATTAAGATGATAAAATATAATTCGTTAACTCAAAAAACTCGAAATTTTTTATTTGATTCAATTCGATCGAACGCTTACCTTTAATATAAATTGATAACATAATTTGTTTTTGATAAATAATATTTCATAATCCACAAGTGTGATTTTGATATATAGTAATAAAAGAACAATAATAATAATAATAATGAATTGCAGCAATTACGATTTCATGTGAAGACGAAAGGAATATATTTTATTATTATTGGCACACCACACACACATTTTATATATATAATAATTTAAATTTAATGCCTTTCTGTTTTCATATGTTAATGAGTGGGATTGGCCACATGGTCGGCTCTTCACTCTCATCTACATCTCACAAAATTGCACGCATAAATTTTACAATAAATTTAATAATTTTAACTACTTCATATTATAGCCGATTGAATCTTAACTCGATTAATATAAACATTGCTGTCAATATAAAAAACATGAGTTTGAGTACGCTAACGCATTATACTCCTATTTAAAAATAGAAAAAGACTATGAATAATTCTAAGCATTATATAAAAAATTATTTCATACTATAACTCATATATTTTACTAAATTGAAATGTTAATTTCTCAATTTTAATTTGTAAAAGATTAATAATGTAAACAAAATTGAATTATGACAACTATTATTTCATAAAATAATGAAAAAAAATTGAATGAATATATATTGAGACATAGAATAGAATAGGTTAGAGTGGTTGAAGATGATTGACATAGTGATTGTGTAAAAAACCATATAAGATTGTACATAGATTATGAGGTAAGAGGCACGAGTTATATTGCAAGCTTTCTACGCGTGCATTTGAATGTGATGAAATGGTTAAATGTTTTCTTTTAAGGGTTTTCAAAAAACGATCAAATGACGAAGTCATTTTAAAGAGATATTGTCAAGTTACTTATTTGAAGAACAAGATTTGTGAGTAGAATGTCTGAAAACAAATAAATGATTGGTGGATACAATTTATTTTACTAATTGAAATTAGAATACTTTATTAAGATTCATCAATTAAAGTCATTATTTAAATATAAATGATTCAAAAATTCAAAAAAGTAATAAAAGTAATAAAAAATTATTTTATATTAAAAATTAATTAATTACCAACATAGCATATATGTGGATGTCATGTTAGTAAAGTTAACAAATATTAATTTTTCATCTATTTTTGGGTGATCGACAAATAATGTAACTAAAAACAAGTATAAATTGACAATTTTGTATATTATTTTAGTTTCTACCGATTTTTCACTTAACCTTTAATTTTTTACTCTAATTAATAATTTTAAAAATATAATTTTGGGTGACTAAAATGAAATTATAAACGTAATGTGACATGTATAGTTTACTTTCATTAAAGATTTAACGCTTGGGTAACTAAAATGAAAATGCTCTAAAAATTAGGTGACTAAATTGCAACAATTTCATTTTAAGTGATCAAAATAAAAGCGCTTTAACTAAATAATTTATCCATAAATTAAATTTGAGAAAAGATGTCATTGAATAAGTTTTTTTTTTTAATGAAGACTCAATTTGAAGGGAAAGAATATGCCAACACCCCTTCTTTTAGAGCAAAGGTGTTTATAGTTATATTTTTCAATAGGGCTTATTTGCCTATTTTACTATTTAAAAATAATAAAATATAAATATAAATAAATTTATTATTTAAATAGTAAAGAAAATTATTTTTTAATTTTTTTAAAATTAGACTTGATCTAATCTAATCCGACTTATAAACATCTCAATGTTAGAGTAATAATTAAAAGCTTTTCCATTCTCACACCATAATTTAGGGTCATTCCTCCCTCAAACTATAATTTTACCAAAATAAATTTTATGTAATGCCATTAGTAGATTAACATGCAAAATGAACATGTTAGAATAAAATATTTTAAAATAATTACTTCAAAATTTTATAAACTATGAGCATATTTTTATAGGTCAAATTTTGTTATTAATTTCTTTAATGTGTAAGATGCATATTTACTTATTGTATTATGATTTGATTAATTTTAGTCATTGTATGTTTCTTGATTTTAACTTTTAATTATGACCTAAATGGGAACAATTAAATACGTTAGGTTAAATTTTGCTATTAGTTTCATACTATATGTAAGTTACGGATTTTAGTTTTAGTTCTCTTATTTGATCATTTTAGTTTTTATATATTTTTTACTTTAAAATTTCAATCCTAACTCAAACATTAGCCGTTAAATCTATTAACTAAAATAACGCAGCTTTTTGTGAGTATGATATAGAAATAGCAAGCTAACTTCTCATTACCTATGTGATAATATATATTAGGGTTATGTGATAATATGTTTGTGATATAAAATTTTGAAAATAATAGAATTTAATAGCTACCATTTCTACTAGGACTGAAATTTTAATTTTAAAATACAAGATTATAAACCACAAGGTTGATTCCGATGTATCGGAATGAAAAAAAAGAAGAAGCAATAATAATAAAAGGAATTATATAATTTTTGACCTTTGAATTTGGCAATTAGATCTACTTTGGTATATTTACTTTTTTATCCACTTTGGTATATGAATTTGGCAACTTGATCTATTTTAGTCCCTGAACTTGGATTCTGTTAAGATTTAATGATGTGGCTAGTGTTATTGGAACAAGACCCAATCAGTGAATCAGTTGATTGGATTGATTAGACCAAAAATCAATCGGTCTAACAATTTGAACAAAGAGGTTGAATTGATTGAATTAAAAATTACTTGAAATTGATAAAAATAAATAATTATATAATTAGAAAAAATTGGTAGTTAAAACATGTTCAATCAATTTTATAAGCTCTTAACGATCAAAGCGAACCCTTTCATTCTGACATTCTGAATTCTTTAATTCGGAATGAATCAAATCTCCTCAAGTAGGATTCGAACCTACAACTAGCCAATTAACAGTCGACTGCTCTACCGCTGAGCTACTGAGGAACGATGGGAGATTAGATCTCAAAGAGTTCAATTCCCGTTCTCAACACATGACCAATATGAACTAGAAGTTTCCTTTGTAACCCCGGAAACTTCTTCGTAGTGGCTCCGTTCCATGTCTCATTTCATAGGGAACCTCGAAGTGGCTCTATTTCATTATATTCCATCTAGATCCCAATTCCATTTTTACATTGTCATTGACATGACATAAGAGATGTTGGTTCTAATCTATCTTTTTCTATTTCTATATATGTATATGGAAAGTTCAAAAATTATCATATAATAATCCAGAAATAGAAAAGGAAAAAAAAAGGGAGGTTAATGATGATTTTAAAATCTTTTATACCAAGGAATCTAATATCCTTATGCATGACGATAATCAATTCTGTCATTATGATCGGACTCTATTATGGGTTTCTGACCACACTATCCATAGGGCCCTCTTATATCTTCCTTCTACGAGCTCAAGTAATGGAAGAAGGAGAAGAAAGAACCGAGAAAAGAGTATCAGTAACCATTGGGTTTATTGTTAATCTAGTGGTAGACTCAATTAAAGTGATTAAATCAGAAAGCAATAGTCTAATAAGTTCAACCACATGTCCCTTTATTAAAACAATAAATGTGACACTTTAAATTGTATCACATTATCACCTAAAAACTTATCTAATTTTTTAAAATTTCAAGTAATAATACAATAAAATATCACGTCATTAAACTTTTATATTTTTGAAGAATGATAAAAAAACACCCAAATAAACCTAACTATTCATAAAGGCAAAAAAAATTATATTATCCTAAAAAAGAAATGAATATTGCAGCAAAAGAAAAGAAAAGTAGAATTTCAGTTTTTGTTGAATGGTGAAGAGAAGAGGAATATATTTATTTTATTATTCCCACAACAAACACACGTAATTTTATTTTTCATCTTATTAAGTGGGATTGCCGACATGGTCGGCTCTTCACTGTCATCTTATACATTTAAAACTCCTTCACTAATAATATTATTTATTTCTTTATTTTATTCATATTTATATTTAATTAGTTTTATCTAAAAATAATATATATATTTAATGATTTTTTTTATTTGTGAACATTTTCCTTAATATTTGTGAACATTTTGTTTATCCTTCACAAACAAATACATTTAATTTAAAAACTAACAGATATGTACACATATAATTTCAAATAAACAAACACAAACAATTTTAAAATTTGTAGCGAACACGAACGAACAAGCTTAAAAATAAACAAACGAACATAAACAGGAATCAGTTCGTTCAAGCTCGATTCATTTACAACCCTAGCAACCACCTCCCTTCCTCCACCACCACTATCACCAGATTATTACACACATAATTTGACAGAATAGAAAAGAAAAGAAAGAAAAAATCTTGTAGACTTGAGGATCAGCAATCAACCAGGGTGACCTTTTTGCTGCCTTATGAACGATAGAATATAGAACAAAAAAGGGGAAAGAAGAAAAAAAGAAAACTAAAATCCTAATGCAGAGAGCAAAACATCATTCCAGGACTTTATACTATGCTGGTTCACCTGCATTGGATCAGTAATTGAATAAATTAGTAAAAGCATTCACTGTGGCAGTCCTTTTCTTTTTCTTTTTTTTTTTGGAAAATGAGATACTTGACTTGGACAAAAAGTTAAATAAAAGAGAAAAAAAGGAGGAGGAAAAATAATAAATTTTTTGAGGCCAAAAAGGAAAAAGAGAGAAAAAAATCTGCAGGGGCCATAAAAGATGGACCAATTCTGTTGTTGACCTTTAATTTAGAATCATATACTAAAGGCAGAAATGTATTAAATAATGTGACAATTATGCATGTTTCACAAGGGTGTGTAGGCAGCTGGATTGAGCTGTAAGAGTTTTGTCTTTTATTTACTGCAGACTAGAGTAAAAATGGAGCAAATTCTGATGCAGAATGACATGGTGAGTGGATGAACACATAGAGCTAAACATGAGGATTCATTTCTTTTACCTTTTTTTGTTGTTTGAAGATTTGTTTATGATATGGGGGAAGTAATTGTTGTGTTCATAGTCGGCAAGAGGTGAAACGTGAATCTTGTCCAATAGCCACAAGCATTCGGCATGCAGCCTCAAGCAACTTCCCTGCCATACATTTTAGGCAAATTAAGTATTAGGCCCCCCAATCCTATTTAAATAAGGAAGATCAACTGAAAGCTACTTATTAAGTTGGTGAAAACAACTTCCCATCTTAAGAAATTCTTAAATTAAAACAAATGTGATATTATAAGTATACGAGTTCGGTACTATCGATCATATCTATGTCGGACATATATCTGTATTTGACACTCACCCGAAGTCCTAGTAATAGAATGATAATTTTATAGGAAGGAAACAAATATGTGAGTAAACACATGGTGTGATGGAATTTATTTTCTACAAGGGAAAACAATGGGCAGTCAAGATTCCTCTAAAGTCCAAACAAAAAATTATTGTTGTTAAGCTGGAACTTTCATATTCTTTTATTTTGATAAACCCAACTAATTCCAAAACAACAACAACTTCATACATACATATATTCTGCTACCCACCATTAATCTTCATATAAAATTTTAGCATGTTTTATTTGCCATGACTTGGCTCATCACAACTCTTAATACAACTAGAATCTACCGATGTCGAATACATAATCGTATCCAACACTCGCCCTTGAAGCCGGTAAAATAAATTGCAACTACTCCGAAAACAAAGGATATATATATATTGCATGACACTCAAACCAGCTATGGTAGATGAAACTTTAATTCAAAACAAAGTTCATGCAAACAAAGGTCAGGGAGAAAGGTGGTAAACAGTCAATGTCATTCAGGAAACTACAAATTTCCCTCACAACAACCAGGTTGATGTAAAGCTACAAATCAATATCAAGTCACATTCACATGAAATTGTAATAAAAATAAGAGAATATATATATATATATATTATTTCCCACAGAAAGCTGCAGTTCATCTTTCTAAGACAGAATGAACCCACCAAACTTATTATCAAATTCTTGATTAAGTTAAAGAAATGAGTTTCATTGTTTTTCGATGCCTATGCTAGTTGTCACAAGTTCAAATCTTGGAGACGGCACTGTTAGAAGGGGCAGCCATGAACCCCAAACATGGATTGCAAAACAGACATGAAAAATACCAAAGAAAAGAAATGAATTTCATTATCAATCTCTTACCAAAAGCTAAAATGTCCTAAACTTTAGGTCCAAGGCACCACCTCAACTTTAGGTGTTTGATAATAAACTATAAGCTTTCCTTTTCTTAGTTCAAGAGTTGATAAATATTTATATTTTTAACCTATATTACATTAATTAATCATATAAAAACATATTTTTAATTTATAAATAAAAAATTAATTTTATGTTAGTTAGCTTTATAACATCATTTCAGTTAGAACTACTAAAAACTTGTTAAAATTTATATCTTGAATTAAATCTTTTAATTGAATAATATTTTTCATAAAAAAGTAGTTTAGCAAATATTAAATAATATAAGTAGACCAAATTGTATACAGGAAATTCTGAGGAAGACAACAAAAGCAAACAAAGGAATAGACAATTCTACCCTCCAAAATGATTCTAACGCACCGACACTTTCCATTTACCCACCAAAAATTCCCCGGCAACAGCGTCGCCGCCGCCACTATTCCTAAACGCCCAAATCAAGGACTTACATGAAAAGAAATCTAATTTTATAAACAATGAATCAACGATCGATGTAAAGTAATAATGAAAATTTACCTCTTCTGGGTTTCACAGTGGCAACTTTGATGGTTTTCTTTTCTTCCTTTGCTTTCTCTTCCAGCGGGAAAAGGACGCCGTCAATACCCTGAACGGAGATCCTTCCGTCGGTATAAATGTCGGGATCGAACAAATACGCAGATCCATCGCTGTGCCCAAATCTAACAGACCCATCAGCTTCTTGAGCCAACACTTTATGCGGCAACCTCAATGTATCGTACGACACTTTCCCAAATCTCCTCACCGCATTGTACATACTTTCCTCCGTCTGGTACTCTGGGATTATATGGTAATATATGATTTGCTCCGGCGCGCCTGGTTCGCTCAACTGGTCCGTCGTTAGCTTCGCCATTGCCTCGTCGTTGGGTGCTAAAACGGTTAAAACATAACCTTCGGAAACCAGACGTCCCATTTCGGTGGCTAACGATGTTAAGTTCACTAAAATGTCCGCCATTTCATTGTACCCTCCGTATTGTATCAGAGTTTGGATGAAATCTTTGACTTGCCTCATTCCGTTGAAATGATGGTGAGGTCCGCCGGGTCCGGGAGCTGGTGCCGGAGCTAGCGATGGGCCTGGAGCCATTGCGTCGTAGATTGGGAGGACGGGTGGAGCTCCGGGCTTGACCGGGGGTGCTGGTTTTTTCAAGCGGTGGGTTCTGGGGTCAACTTCCGGAGCTCCTTCTGGTTTGACGGCGGAGATTGAGCGCAGGCTTCTACGATTGTTGAAATCTTGTTGCACCGATCGAGGGATCAATAGTTGTTCGATGCCGTGGATGACACCATCGGGACGGTCAACAGCGTTGGAGGAAATTACTTTGGCCGAACCAATGAACTTTTCACCTGAGGAATCGTCGCCGGAGAGTTCAACTCGTTCATTTGATAAAGTAAAATGATGGGTTAACGCCGAAGTCGATTTGGGCCATGAATGACGATCGATCCTAGCAGGCACAATGTGGTAAAGCAAGAGAGTTTGGAGGGACTTGAGATTACCAGGTTCAAGCAAAAACCGCTTGAACTCAGGGTCGAGATCCCGCTCAAGAGCTTCATTTTTAGGAGCGAAAATGGTGATATTGTGTTTTCCGACAGTTTCCTCAAGGGTCTGCAACAACAAAGCTTTCTCCACCAACTCGGCAAGCTCAGTGTAATGCGAGTCTAACAAAGCCACCAGGACTGAGTTGGAATTGATCTGACCCGAGCGGACCGTGGCTGATGAGTTCTCTTGCAATGCCAATGAGAATCTAGAACATGAGATTTGAAGAAGAAGAAGAAGAAGAAGAAGAGAGTTGAAGAACATGAAAGCCATTACTGAAGAATAAAAATCTAATATCGAATTGACAAAATGGGGGATATTATAAACCAGGAAGAGAGAAGAATTCTTTTTTCTCTCTCTGGAGAAAGTCTTTGAGTTACCGATTTAAAGAATTGTTGTAATTATATGTTTGCTAAATTAGCCTTATATGCCCTTCTTATTTTATTTGGCTTTTTAGGTTTTTTTTTTTGGTTTTTTTTTTAAATTTAAAAAATAGATCGTTTTTTAATAGATTGTGTGAAAATACGTCCAACAGTTGATAAAAAAGTTGGACACGCATTTCACCAACAGTCATTTTTTTAACATCGACAATGGCAAAATTTTTTAAGGACTTCAACAATAATTTTATTTTTCTTATAAATAGTAGGTCATTTTTCATTCTTTTCACTCAATTGAAATTCTCTCAATTCTTTCTAAATTCTCAACTCTCTCAATTTTTCAAGTTTTGTTCTAAATTTTTCGATATGCTTGTTTAAAAATATTGTAGATTTATTTAATTATTTCATATATTATTCATTTCGATTAAGTTTTCACGAATGGCAACCTCTCTGATTCGATATGGGACCATTACATCCAAAATCTATCCCGTAAAAGTCGGGATTTGAGATTATTTTGGTTTGTACAGTCACTGGTGGAAGTCTACATAAAGGTCTCAATCAACAGCCGTTATGCAATCATGGATCGGAGTATAACACGAGAGCTAGTTGACGGTCGTTACACAACCACAAGCTCAAACTTTTCGAATACTCGGAAATGTTGCATTATAAATACATACAGAAGTTTGAGGGCATAATAATAAAGAAAATTTGTGGGGGCTTCTCGCTATAATCAGTGTGATTTTTTTCTTCATTTCCACACAATCGTTATCTTTAACCTTCCTTCTTATCCGGAGGTCGACACTATCATGGACGCGGTAGGATTCTCATGTGGATAGCGATTGTTGCGGTGCAATAAAGGTGATACTCCTTTTGGGGTGACAACGATTACTGTTATTAAACAAACCATTAATAACTACAACCGTTGTCATGTTAACCTAATTTTAACCTCTACTATGTCGAAACATCTACTTTTTGTCTGATAGCTATCTTATGTTCACCTCGATGTTAGTCTTCGAATAAGAATGAAAGGTTAAAAGATAACAGCTGCCTAGAAATAAAGAAAAAAATTAAGTTGATTACACCGGAAATCCTTCTGTTTTTCCATATGATTATGGTCTCAATCTTATGTATGGTATATATAAGGCATCTTTTGCGGGTATCCAAAAAGCTTAAACTCGTGACCGTATAATGACTGTCAATTGGCCCTCGGTTATACTCAAACCGGTGACCGCATTACAACCACAGACTAATACCTCCACTTAGTCTTTGACCCGTAACCATATCAAGCATTATCATACCCACAACCTGACTTCCATAGGATGGGTTTCTGAGGTAATAGTCCTATCCTGGCATGACATATGAAATGTATGTGTTTTGAGGCGCGTTATCACATCCCTTGTGACTCAAATCTACCTATAAACTTTCACGGTTTAAACCCTAAAAGCCTAACCCTAACAAAATAAAAAATCTCTATCCTTAGGAAAGAGAGTGTGAAAGCATCTAGTTGGGTGTGCTTTCATATACTCTATCTAAAATCGACTTATTTTCCTAATTTAAAAAAAATCTAAAATGCCAAATAAAATTTTTTACATATAAGGCTAATTTAGCTAATATGTTGTTGGTTTGATAATTATTTTATACTTTTAATTTTTACACTGTTCATATTTATTATAACTAATCTTATAATTTATTTATTGTATTTGCAAATTTTTATCATTATAAATTTAAAGAGGGAAGGAATGACCTTTAACTCGAATCATGGTCAACACACAAAAAAAATTATAACGTAAAAATAGTATATTAATAAATTTATATAAATTATTTAATTTTATTTTTGAAAAACCCTAAAAATATTTTTCCTCTAAGTCGTTTATTTTTTTCATTAGCAGTATCAATTCTCAGGTTGGTTATTGTCCGCTTTTTTCTCTCTCACCAATCATCAATTTTTTCCTCCTCATTCACTCGTAGTGTTGTCTCTCGTTTCAGTTTGCAGATTTATTTTGTAAGTATCTTTGCTCTCTTCATAAGTTATGATGGATAGATGACAGTTTCTGTCGTTTCTAAAACTCCATTGGCTACCAGGAGTTTTTCTTGGAAAATGGGTGGCTCTTTATCAGCTTCTTAACATATTTATGTTTCGAGAGTATTTTAAAATAATAAATAATTTCACAAGTCGATTTGGACTCGTGTTGTCTTAAGTTATATATATATTTTTGTTTATCTTCCATTGTTTACTAACTCTTTACTTTTAGACGTTTTTGTCTACTCTTGTAACATGTTTTTAGTCTTATTTATACATATAGTCTTGTTATTACAAGTAATTTTAGAAATGATTTTATCATCATCCTCTTGAGTTTAGATGCTCGATTTCAAATATGTTAAAATTATGATAGCTAATTCAAAGATAGGCAATTATATTTTCAGAATGAATTTAATTTTAAAATAATATGGAAAATATGGAAACAGCGCAACCAATACATCTTTGATGGTATTCCATGTAATGTCATTAACACTATTTCATGCTGCGTGAGCCGGGCGAAAGCGGTAAAGAAAAGTGGGAATGATCGTGCCTCCCATGGTCAGTACAGGAGGAGGACGGTATGTTGGGAAGCGCCGGAGATAGACCAAGTGAAACTTAATACAGTCGATGCTTGGAAATCTCATAACTAATTGGCCTCGGTTGGGGGGTTGGTACGAGACAACTGCGGGCAGTGGTTATGGGGCTATACTCGAAGCTTGGGGAGGTGCTCTGTGCTGGAAGTAGAGTGATGGTCGATACTGGATGGTTTGCAGCTGTTGTGGGTAGATTAGGGTCTTCCCATGTTGGTTTGCATGAGATTGCAAATGAAGACCCGATTGACTTTAGATGGCTCGATAGGCCACCAGAGACTTCAGAACAGATTATTCAGATGTATAGATTAGGGTCTTCTTCCCATGTTGCATAATTTATTTTATTTGTTTGAAATGTGGCAACAATCTATTGGGACGCATGATTTTACTCTATCTATGCAATATCGGCAATAAATTATTTATGAACTTTTTATATTTTTTAATTTTGGTTTTGATTTATATTTTATATAATTTTGAATTATTTGTTGATATAACATATAAGAAAATAGTGTTATGTTAGCATAATATACACATGAACTGTCATATATGTTACCATGCTAATAATGTTAAAATTAATATTTTAGTTAATATTTCTATTAAAAAATAATTTGACTTTTTCTTTAAAAGACTAAAGACTAAATTTAGCTAAAAAAATAAGAGTCAAATTGGCAGATAACGTAAATATATTGAAGGCCAAATTTATCATTATGACAAAATAAATTACGAAAGAAAAGTTTTGCCAATATTAGAATAAAAATTCCCATAATTAATATAGATTTATTTTGAACATGTGTCATCTAGGTACTAAAGGAGAGCCCTAATAACGTCTTGATAATTGTAATTTTATTATTTTCACTTATTAATTTATTATCCTTAAATTTAAGTGATATCAAACATGAGAAATTATTTTATGGTCCCTTACCATCACATTATTCATGGTCTATTTCTAATTATTTGATGACATTTCAATAATTTTGTTCATGTCATTGACACATAATTTTGGTAATTTTTTTACCCTGAACCCTAAACCTTGAACCTTAAAATATAAACTCAAATCTCAACACTAAACCCTAAATCTTAAACTCAAATCAAATTTAAGTTTAAGATTTGGATTTAGGATTTGAGATTTAGGATTTAAGATTCAAAGTTTATAATTCAAAATTTAGGGTTCGAGATGCAGGTTAAAAAAATAACAAAATTATGTGTCAATAACATAAAAAAATTGTTAAAATTTCATTGAATAATTAAAAATATACCATGAATAATGTGGTGGAAAAGGTCTCTAAAATAATTTTTCCCAAACACAATCATGACTACAATTATTTTATGTGGAAAGAAAGTTAATATTTGTAAACTAACTTTTATTTAAAAATTTATAAAATCAATCTATTCTTATTAAATAATAATTTCCTTAAAATTAAAAATTCTTTCTTTAAAGAAAACTAACCAACTTAAGAGTGAAAATTTTAGACGTAATAAACACAAAAAAGAAAATGAAAAAATTGGGGGTTGATATGAGCAGCTGAGGTTGTAGTTTTGCTTTCTCTATCGTCGGGTTTGGTGAATGTTTTCTATGGGTTTTGTTTACTACCGAAACTGGTTATTGTGAGTGAAGTGATTAATAAAAGTGAAAAATGTAATCACAAAAAGGGAAAAAGTGGAGGGTGGAAGGTTAAAATAGTGTCGGTTGCGGGTAAAGCTGACAGCGATAACACGTGGTACTAAGGAAGGAACCAAAAGGTTGCCGGTTCCTTAAGGCTTTCTTTGCTCTTTTCCCTTTATTTTCTGTTGAGAGAAGAGAGAGCTGTGTCTAGTTCAAGCCTTCCTATTTACAAATGACATTTGCATAGTTGGAGTGAAGGTTGGAGGGTCCATTTCTGGAACACATTCAATTACGTATATCATACAAATGTGGTCGATTATTTATATTCTAGTCCTTGTCTTCTTTCTATTTTTTTTTCCATTTTAAAAGCTTTTATTAAAAGCCGATTGAATTTTAGCTTGATTGGTACGAGCATTGTTTCCATTCTAAACATAATGTCAAAAAGAATAGATTTGATTAAAACCTATAATGAGATTGATAAATTTTTTTATTTAAAAAGCAGCTAATAAAATGTTTATTTTTATCTATAATATTTCTTCAATCCTTTATTTAATCGTTAATTTAGAAGAAAAACATGTTTAAACTCACGCTTTTTTTATTGCTATAATAGCAATGGTACAATAAATCAAAAACTTCACATCTTCCTTTCAAAGCATTGAGTGAAGATTATCCACTGATGGGTTAAAGGCATGTGATCGATGTGTTGGTTTTATTGTTTAATCTAAAGGTTGTGTTCATATTAATCTTATTAGGTTTGGATTCTGATCTCACCATGCATTGCTTTCTAGTAGTCCAACAAATGCTTGCCACCAACCCTAGAACATTCAGTTAAACAACTTGGGTATACTGTTCCACCACTCAAGACACCAACCAAATCGTATATGCAAAGAGTTATAGCTGAATTTTGAAGCTCTTTAGATAGGTAGGGCAAAGGGGCATAAGAACAGGGTGTGTTATGTTCTGTTGATAAACATTTTAAGTTTAGGAATTGCGTTGAGATTCCATAGGCCAGTATGATTTCTGGCCTGGTCCCAATGACCCAATCTCAACTTCGCTGCATATCATTTACTTAGCAACCAGTAGTCATATCTAACTATATATGTCCCATCATCTTTGGTAAAGTGCCAAAATGAGAGAGTCCTCAGTACCTATATGGATTAAGCTGATGGCTTCTGCAACTTATGGGGTAAAAAATTAATTGAAAACATTCAATATAATCTATCTATTTAATTGTTAGATTTTTTTATATATAGAAAGAATAGAACTAAATTATAATAAAAAGGTAATATATTCTAAAATGGTTATTCAAGAGAGACCTAAGAAGTTTTTCTACACAGTTTTTGTCAGGTTCGTTCTTGATATCTTTAGAGTTTTAGATGAAATAATAAATTGGATCTTTTTTAAAAATACATAAAATAAAAACATATACTAGTAATAAAATTAAAAAAATTGGGGCCACTTTTTTTTTTTTCCTATCTGCTAAAGATTTTATTTTTCATGTTAAAAGTTGAAAAAAAAAATTTGAACCGCTTCCAACTCTTGTCCCTAGATGACTGTACTTCCAAACTACCTCAGGGCCAGGCCTGATTTTTGTTAACAATTTGCCACCAAATATCTAATGGAGATAATTAAAGGATGTTTTCCAAGTAAAGCATTAGACGTTTGTATACCAAAAAAAAAAAGTGAAATTAGCTGGCATAATTTCGACTTTGTCAAATTCTCTAACATAGGGAGACAAGTTACATTGCAAACAAGTTGAATAGTTTTTGGCTTTCCAATCTTCATATTCGAGCCAATATTTTATGGTTTAATTCTTGCTTTAAATTAGATTAAAATGGAACATGGAATCAACATAAACATGATTGTTTCGAAACCCCTAAAGGACACTTATACTTTGTTAATGGTCGATCAGCTCCCTCAAGAGAAGTTTTTGAAGTGTCGTCTTTCGAGCACCCGATTGGACCCCTAACAAAAGAAGATATTGTCCTCATATTGAGGTTTTGCCCCTAACTTCTGCAAGAGCTGTGTATGGTTCAAGAAGAGGGTGCCTTAGTTGATGGAAACAGGTACTTGCAAGACTGGAGAAAGATGTCAGTATAGGGCGTGTGAATAATGATGAGGTGGGCACAAGACGACCTAAACTACCAACACTAACTTGTGGCTTATATGGTCCTTACCTGCAACCATGATACCACTTGAGCTACATAGCCCAACCGATACGCGCTTTTCATGAACTGTACACGACTCTCCGTAGAGGTTGGAGATAAAACCTCAACACGAGGACAATACCTTTGGTTGTTGGAGACTCGGTCAATTGCCCAAAGGACAACACTTCAAAGACTTCTCCCGAAGGAGCCAATACTCAAATTTTTAGAGGTGAAGAGAAAAAGATTATATGTGTATGTCAAAAGAACAAAAAAATTGTTACTTGTTTTTATATAGATTTGGACACTTTTTTAATGCATGACATATTTATGTTATAATTTTTTATATGCTATTATAGCGACTTAATTTAGAGAATAATTTATGTGTTCATGTTATGTTGTGTTTAAATTTATCTCATATTTTTAACAATGATTCAATTTAAAGAAAAATATATTCAAATTATGTTTGTATTTTTCATGTATTTAAAATATTCTGATATTTTTATAAAATTTTACATGTTAATAATTCATTAAATGTAAATACAACACATTTTGTATTTGTACTTTTTCATGGTATGTCATGTTTTAATTATTTCACATTGTTTTATATAATTTTTAATTCATCTTATATTTTGCATAATTTATTATAATAATTTTAATTTAATTCTAAATTTTTTTCCCTTAGTTTTCATGAAATTGAAGCTTCCAAAATTCAAATTCTGACTTTTCATTGAATGAGTGATAATTTTAATAGTAGATCATGAAATAAAAGTTATGCACGCCTAAGAGAGGGAAAAAAAGTAAGTGAATGCTTTGGCTAAGGGTTAAATTATTATTTAGTTCAGAATTTGGTAATTTTTTTATACTGGGTTTGAATTTTTTATTTAAGTCCTGAACTTGACAATTATTCTTATATTGGGGTTTGAACTTGACAACTTTTTTCATATTGTGGTTTGAATTTTTTTTAGTCCAAGTTAGGCCCTAAACTTGGCAATTATTTTCATACTGGGGTCTGAACTTTAGGGTTTTTAAGGACTAACTTGAATAAAAAAAGTTCAAGTTCTAATGTGAGAACAATTGCCAAGCACAAGGCCAAACTTGGACCAAAAAAAATTTTCAGGCCCCAATGTGGAAACAATTGTCAAGTTTAAGCCCTAACTTGGACAAATAAAAGATTTAATGTGGGAACAATTGCCAAGTTCATGACCTAATTTGGACAAAAAAAAAGTTCAGGCCTCAATGTGAAAAGAATTACCAAGTACCAGCCCCTGAATGTAATTTAACCCTTTGGCTAATTATGCCTATACCTGATCATGGACTAAGCCACTCGCCCAGGCTCGAAGGCCCGCCCGAAAGTTGGAGAGTTTGGGCAAAAATATAGACTCAAAAAAATAGGCTTAGATAAAAAATGAGACTCGTTTTCTAAACGGGTTAGACTTTGAGTCAGATTTTTTTGGCCAAAACATGGGCTGGATTTGCCTAATTTTTTTCACTATTGTTTTGCTGCTATTTTGTTGTTGTTTGTTACAATTTTGATGTTATTTTGCTGCCATTTTGCTATTATATTGTTACAATTTTATTATTTTTGGATATTATATAACTCTTATTTTATTATTAATTTTGTTATTATTTTAAAGGCAATTTGCTTGCTAAGTTTCAACTATCTTAGTGTTATTTAAGTATAAATATTTTTTAATGTATTTTCAAATTATTAGCAAACATTTATTCTAATATTTTTAGTGTACTTGATGTATTATACATTTTTTTATTTGTTTATAAAAATAATATTAAAAAACTAATACAGTCGGATGGAGCTCGTGTTTAGTATTTTTTTTATCTAGTTCGGACTTAAACAAAATTTAAGGCCCATTTTTTAGGTCAAATTGAGTTAAAACTTAAAAAGCAAGCCTAAAATTTTGTATTGGCCCTAGACTGACCCATGATCAAGTCTAATTATACCCCACTTGAGCTCCATTATTTTTTGCAACTGTCGGATGAAGTCTCGCATGGTGATATGAGCAGTCCTGGCTAACCAAGACAGGCGACTATGTCGTTAAAGCTATGCTGTCACTTTTTTTTTTAAATGTATCAATTTATTTAGTTGTTAAGTTTAAAAATTTAAAATAAAAAAAATCGGTTTATTAGGATTATTTGATAAATCATTGAAATTTTTAAAGTATTTGATAATAATAATAAATTTTTACTTCCTTCAAGGTTTCGTCTAATTTATTCAGTGCTTCCATTGCTTCTTCTTGAGAATAAACAATGTTGGAGCTCGAAAGCTAGTGAAGAATGTGTTCATATCTTCTTCAGTAGGCTCCTCAAGTTCAATGGCCTGAAATGGCGGCAAAGAAAGCAATATTATAGATACATAAATGCATTAATATCAACAACTAATTTAGCTGACTTACCACAATCTGGGAAGAAGGCTGAGTTGGTGAAAGAGTTGTGATTCCTATTGGTTCGGTTTCTTTAGTTTCCTGGTTGTGTATGACTGCCTTAACACAATCAGCTTCCTCCGTCTTAAGTTTATCTGAATCGGTTTTGAGTATCAATTCATGTGAAATCAAAGCTCTAGTCCTATCAGTGGGCATGCATCATTGACAAGATAGCCTCTTTCAGGGTCATCTAATTCAATAAGAGGTAAGAATGAACGAAAGCCCCAAGCAACATTCATATCGAACTCACGCGTACCCACTGCTAAAAGAAAGAGAGTGTATCGTCAACAACCATTCAAGTAAACAAGCTAATGACACATTCTAAGAAGAAAGAATGGCATGGAGAACATATTTGGCCTCAAACAAGCTGAGCTAATCGATGGGAGGTCAGATTTCATAGAGTTCAATCCTATTTCTGAACCTATGACCAATATGAAAAAGTTTCCTTTGTGATAATGGCTCTATTTCATGCCTCGTTCAATTTTATATTGACATTCTAGTATATATTTTCTATTTCTATGTACGCATAGGTAAAGCTCAAACATTCACCATTGAGCCAGGGCGCCAAGTGTACATACAAAATAAATGCCAATATCACCAAAAAGAATTGAATTACACAATTGGTTCACACACTGACCTTTAACAACTAGCATTAGCTTAACCCCAACATCACTAACCATTCCACTATTCCCATAATATGGTCAAATTTGTATGAAGATAAATAAAACAAATTCAGCAAGGGGGAAAAAGCAATAACCATGTGTCCACATAAGTGTACCCCATTGTTTAGAATCAAATAACTATACCCCCATTAAATAAAGTAAAAAAGTGATAGCTGCAACAACATAACGTTTAGTAATGGAAGTTGTACGAATAAATTGGTCAATGACAGTTACTTCGAATTGACAAATGATCTACATTGTTTCCTTTGGGAAAGATAATAATTCGCCTACCATCAACCAGTTCAAACAATTAAAACATAAGCAACAAGAAAAGAATATCAAAGCTACCATTTGTTGCCATCAACCACAAAATTTTCAGAGTAGATCTTGGATGCTAGAAAAATTCTCAATCCTCCCTGTGTTAATATCCACAGACTGAGACTTGCTATCCACTGCACTCAAAATTTTAAATATTAAAAAGATTTAAAAAAAAAACAGGGTTTTGGAGTATTTAGGGGAAGGATTATAAGAAGTATTTGTGGTAGTAATAGATGCTTACTGCTCAACCTCAACGTCCATTGTTGGAAAATTCAGGGTTTCCTAGCAAGTGTTGCCAATTTGATTAAAATATGATAAACAATTAACCCAAATTTATTTATTTGAAGTCCGTCATATTATTATTTTAATTTAACATTTAATTGTTATAAATAATAAATTATTGTAAATATCCATATAATAGGAGATAAATTATTTCTTTCTATCTAAGATAAATATATATATATATATATATATATATTTACATTATTTTTAATTTAATATTTATAAATATTTATAAATAATAAATTATTGTGGATATACATATAATAGGAGATAAATTACTTTTTATCTAAGATAAATCATTTATTTATCTTTATGTATTAATTTATCTCCTTTATTTATCTTTAATTTTGTAAAGTTTATCATTGTTTTTTACCCCAACACATAGGTGAGTCAAGTGAATGAAAAACATAAAGTAGAATTATATTCTCTATTATGGCCTTTTATAGCATTCTTTTTTTCTTTATATTTCTAGCTAAATTTCTTTTATTTTATAACACCGATGTTGGGATTTGTTTGAAAACGAAGATTTGAATTCCACAATAGAGAAAGGATTTTATGAAATAGGGATATTATCCATTTTCAATAGTTTAATGTCACGTTAATAATTATTGGTCTAGCAACTAAACTGATCAAACCAATTGAATCGAGAACAAAAAGTTTGACTGATTGAATTATTGGTTCGACTATTAAAATCTATATGCGACTCTCTAAGGTTATACCATATTATCACCTAAAATTATATATATATATATATATATATATATATATTAATTTTCAAGTAATGATGTGACATAATTTCAAAATTGAACCTAATAACCAAGTTTAAGGGCCAAAAAACTTATATTGTTCCAAACAATAACAAAAGATGTTCCAACACCAACGCTATAAAATACCAACACTATAAATATTTTTCAATAGAAACTTATTGGTATCAAGAATTGGCTCGGAAAACAACTTGTTAGTTGAGAGAATTTTTTTTTCTTTTTTGGGGTTCACACTTTTATAAAAGTTGAAAACTTTGATTAGTAAGTTTGATAATCAAATTGATAGAATTTGTAAACGTAAAGGGTTAAATTTATTGAATTATTTATAATTAAGATCAAATCGCTAGAATATATAAGTATTGAGGATTAAATGTGTTATTATACCGTTACCAATTTAATGGTGGCTGATCAAAACAGGAACAAATTCAAATGTCAGTGTTTAAATTAAAAATTTTTAAAGTTTAGTGACCAAAATAGGAATACGTGCATAGTTGTGTGACCATTTGTATGGTTTACCCAAAAATCAAATGAATTTCAAGTAAAAATCCTTTTGGGTTTTCAGATCCTTTTGGGCTTGATATTAAGGCTAAGACCCAATTTAATTGTTTTTCAAAACCCAATCTTATTTTCTTTAAATTTGCTACTCAAAACCTAAATTCATTTGGAATTTTGTTTTGAAAATTTTGTTGTCAAATCTGTTTTTAAAAAAGTCCTAATTGATTTGCTTTAGAAACTCAAATAGATTTTTTAGAAGCAAATTAATTTTTAAAAAATCCAAATAAAATTTAAAATTAGCCCAAATTAAGAGTCTAAATTTGTTTTAAGCCTAATAGGTTTTGAGTCAATTTGAATTGTTTTTAATTTTCCAATGTCTTTTAAAAATGTCCTATCTAATTTTAATTTAACAAGGTCCAATTTTAAATTTATAAAAATTATAAAAAAAATCATAAAAACTTAAATTGGACTGGATCAATTGGTTGGACTGATTAGACCGAAATCGGAAGGGTATCAATCTGGAGAAAGTCATTAGATCGGTTGATCTGAAAACCAGATGATTGATCAAATTTTTTATTATATGTTTTTATTTTTAATGTTTTATTTAATTGAACTAGATGAACTAGTCGAACTATAAAATCAAGGGCTTGACAGATTCGACTAGCTGTTCAATTGTTGAAACCTTGGTCAAAATATTTCATTATGACACATGATAATAGTTGGATAATAAAATTTTGGTTTGATAAAAACTATTAAAAATAAAATAAAAATCGATTTAATCGTCTAGTTCCTAGATCAACCAATCTAATGATTTTTCTCTTATTGGTAAACTTGCGATTTTGGGCTAATTGGTCTAACTCAAGTTTTTATGATTGTTTTATAATTTTATAAGTTTATATAATTTTAATAATTTTTAAAGAATTCTAGTATATATTTTGTTTTAAATAGGTTTCATTAATTTTTATATTTTTATAATATTTATAAGTTTATATAAATTTTAATATCTTTTTATAATTTTTATTTTTTATGATTTTTAAGGAAAATATTAGTTTAAACCAAAAGTTGTCACGAGTCACTATTTGATTGGTCTATCAATTTATTTTAACAATCAACGTAGTCAACGACAGAAATTATTAACGGAGGGGTTTAATTAATTTTTTGTTTGCATTTTTTTAAGGGTTTTTTTATATATAAGGAAAAAAAAATCAACATTGATAATTTTGGTGATAGAATTGCAATTCATTTTTATTTTTAAGTAAATATAAAATTATTTACTTAACTTTCTATTAATTTTTATAAATAGTAAAAGAAAAAAAATAAACGATAGCTTAAAGGCTAAGTAGTTTAAGTCAACTAGACTTTTGACAAAAGAAAAGGACTTATCAATATTTAATCAAACTTGGAACTCTAAGGAACCCTGAATCTTCTTCCCCTCCAGGTTTCTGCACTGCAGGTAGCACCACATTCTCTCGTCATGGCAGGTATATAGCTTCTACTTATAATCCTTTCTTCTATTATTATGTATGTTTTGTAATGTTTAAGATTTTGAGTGCAGTGGATAGTAAGTTTCAATCTATGGATATTGATGTAAAAATAAAGAAGTTCACATGGAGGATTCAGAATTTCTCCAGTCTTGAGGTCAAAAAGCTCTACTCTGAAGTTTTTACTGTTGATGGCTACAAATGGTAACTTTGATCTTCTTCTACTTGTTGTTGCTTTATGTTTTTATTTCCACTCTGATTTACAAACTTATTTGGCAGGCGAATTCTTATCTTCCCCAAGGGGAACCATGTGGATCATTTGTCAATTTATTTAGATGTTGCAGATTCAGCTACTTTGCCTTTCGGATGGAGTAAATATGCCCAAGTCGGATTCGGAGTCATCGATCAATTTGATCGTGAAACTTCCAGTACAAGAGGTATATTGTTATTTTTTGCAGCAATCACAATTTTTTAGTACAAACAAGGGATGTTATTTAATGGGTTTAAAGAACCTATATAAGATAGCCATAATATAGGAATAAGGGAAGGGTCACTGATATGCTGAATGCTAGATTTTAAGAGTGACTGCGTGATCCAATTGTGTAATTCGACTCTTTTTGTTATTTACTCGGTTACGTGTCATTTGTCAAAGCTTTAGGAAAACAATGGCTATTGCTTCCTCTTGTTTTGTTTTGCATTTATTTTGTATGTTCAGCTGGGGCTCTGTCTCATTGGGGAATGCTTGAGCTTTCCACGTACAAGCATACATAGGAATAGAAATGACAGACTAGAACCAAATGACAATATAAAATGTAATGAAGCATGGAAGAGCCATTACGAAGAAGTTTTGGGGTTTATACAGGAAGCTTTGAATTCATATTACCTAAAAGCTCAGCTTGTTTGAGGCGTAGGTATGGTCAAAACTGTTGAAGTCCAGATGCCAACTATGTTATCTATGACATCCTTTCTTCGTAGAGTCTGTCAGCTTCTGTACTGAACTGGTTGTTGATGATAAGGCACTGTTGTTTTTGGCAGTCACTCAGCATTGTTTCAACGCGAGGGAGGCTGATTGGGGCTTCACTACATTCTTATGTCTTACTGAATTACACAACCCTAAAAGAGGCTATCTCCTTAATGATGAATGCTTGGTTGAAGTATACGTTTGTACTGATAAGACTCTAGATTTTATTTCCCGTGAATTTATAGTCGAAACTGATTGGGATGAACTTAAGGCCAAGGAAGCTGATTGTGTTAAGGCAGTCATGGACAACCAGAAAACTCCTACAACCAAACCAGTAGAAATGACACTTCCTTCACCAGCTCAGTCTTCTAGCCAGACTGTGGTACGTTAGCTAAATCAGTTAATATTAATGCATATATATATATATATCTTATTATTGCTTTTCTTTTCCACCATTTCAGGCCACTGAACCTGAAGAACCTGCTGAGGAAGATATGAACACATTCTTCACTAGCTTAGAGTCCGAGCTTTCAAGCTCTAGAATGCTTTATTCTAAAGAAGAAGCAAAGGAAGCACTGGCTAAAATAAAAGAAGCCTTGAATACAACCCCCGTTAATCTTAACGATTCAGGGAAGTTTTCTCCACTTAAGCAGGCCATCATGATCCTAGCTAGGTTTGATGGTTCCTCCACCACCCTTACAATTGAGCAAAAGAATGAGTTGTTGGACTTGGAGGAAAGATTGAAAGAACTAGCTAACCGAGCAGCGAAAGCAGTGCAGGACAAGGATCAACTTACCGCCAAGGAATCTATCAAGCAGACGATGACTTGTAATTTGGAGAGTAGCCTAATCAGATATAAGGAGGTCGAAACAGAGGTGAAACAGGTGGATCAAATACTTGCTGCCCTCCGTGAGGAAGTTGAGGAAGCACAAAAGAGAAAGGAGAAGATGTTGGCTGAACGAAAGGGGATATACAGAAGTTGCAAGGAAATGAAAATGGAGTTGGATGCATTGGGAAAAGAATTGGCAGAGTGTGAGGCTACTGCCAAGGTTGGTGAGGAAGAAGAGAAGAGTGTTGAGGCTGAATGGGGAAGAATCAAAGATTTCATCTCTTCCATTGAAGCTAAGATTTAAGTATTGGTGTTTTGAACTAGACTTTATATTATACAAATTTTATATAAATTATATGTAGTAGGTATATATGGTATTCTTGTTATTGTCATGCTTAAATTATTTATTCGGTTTTCTTTTAACATTAATCTTATTATAGATTTTTATAATATAAGTTTTTTTTATATATAATGTATGGAACTATCTATTGCTTATCCTAAACTTTAAATAGGTGAATAATGCGTTTCAGCGCATTTAAAACTCACATCCTCCTACACTAATAAGAATGTCGATACTAATCAAGTTAAGATTCAATCACTACCAATTCACTACGATATATAGTAATGTATGCATAATTTAATGTTTATACTTGGGTCAATTGCACCAAATGTCCCTAATTTATTGTTTAAATTTTAAATTGGCCCTTAACTTTAAAATATTTTAGTGAATTTCAAAATATTTATATATATCAATTAAGTCCTTTAGTTTGGCTATCAATTTAGGTATTAAATGTTTATTCAAGTTTGATGTAAAATATATTTAAAATATATAGATTAAATTGTAAATAAGTATGTACTTATTGCATAAATAGTTATTTTTAATACCGCCAAATCTAAGCCATAGTGTAACTATATGCACCACAACTTATATTTGCCAAAATACACACTTACGTGATAATGGAATTGTAGTAAAATTTGAGAGTAGTTGGAATGGGATTAGGGTTTGTAGAATGAGGGAAAATAATGAGTTTTAGAGAATTTTGAGATAATTTTTTTTAGTTAGTCATTGTCCTTTAATTTAATCAATTTTAATTTTTATATTTTTTAATTTTAAAACTTCAATATGAATTTAAACAACATTTATTATTTTATGACTCAGTATATCCAAATAGTAACTTGACATGTTAATAGAAGTGAGCATTTAATTGAATCAAATCGAATAAAAATATTTTGAGTTAATGAATTTTATTTTATTATCAGTGATGAGATTTGAATTGAATTAAAGATAATTATGGGAAAAAGAAAAAAGAAGCTTTTTAAAAAAAATTCAGATTCCTAGACACCTGCAGTCAGAAAAAGTAGGAACGGGATTTGGGGTGCAATGCCGAATAAGGAAATGGGACATGGAAGAATAGAGAACGTAGGTTGGACATTTTTTATTAAAAAAAGAAAACGTTATAGTTGGATTAGATAGATTGGAAGTGTAAGAGAAACCTTTGAGTGGATACAGATAAATTTATTTATTTATTTATTTCTTGTTTTGTTGGAATTTAGAAAGAGGGAGAGCTGGTTTTTTCATAAATGAGGTGAGGGTGTTGTAGTTTCCATGGCGGCGATGTAGGGGCTTTATGTACCTACCTAAGCCTAAATCTAAATCTTCACTTTAATTACGTTTGCATGGTCATGATCCCACTATTACAACAATTAATTGGTACAACTTGTAGCCATTGGTGTTTCTGCTAAGGCTGTTGTACTGGCTCATTTTGGAGCAGTAGTGATTTGGAGAGCCAACTGAAGGTTAATGATGAAAGCAAATAACTGCTGGTCGGCAAGCACACAGTAACCAATTGAAAAGCAAAAAAGCAGTACCTTGTGCCAAGAATTTCGGTTGGTGCAACAATGGCCTCAATCGATTCAATCCAGCTATGGAAGCAAGCCTTGAAGGAAGAATCACCATTTTTTTGGATTTTTGAGGCAAACGATGAAGCAATTAGCAGCATGTGCAATGACAATTCAAAACAATTTGAATGGAAACAATGGGTGAACAATGAGATGGTAAAGCGGCATTAAATTAAGCCAAATAGCAGCAGATGTTTGAACATGTTCAGTACCTGATTTGTACAACAAGGTGTAGCAATTTTGGAACCAAAAAAAGATTGATTTACAAGTGAGGAATTTTTGGAAAATGGCAGAAAAATAGCAATACCTTGGAGGTGAAGCAATTTAAAAAGTAAATTAAGAGAGATGGCAGCAGCAGTTTAAGAAGTAAAGTAAGCACCGAATCAGGGTCAATAGAGGGTTGCAGCAGACCAACAAACAAAATATATTACCATAACATGAAACAAAAGGATTAAGCACTTCCAAATATGCTGAACAGCATAAGTTAATCTCTGTGCAAGACAAAAATACCATCCTAAAGTTACCAAAGGCATCTTACTTACCTAATAATCACAGAAGTTAAAAAATTTCATTGCTTGCCAATCTATTCGTCTTCGGACTTGTAATATTTCAGCGCCAACTTAGCTTGCTCAGTCACAAATTCAGTTCGCTCAACAAACAAGTCCAACTGCGCCATTTGCAATTTCCTCCATTTTGCCTCCAAAGCAGCCTTCTTTTCACCATCAACCATATCCAACCCGACCTTTACAACTCCTACTTCCGTGTCAGAGACACTAAATTTCATATCAAGCAAACTACTGGAACTCTTAGACACCACATTATCGACCTCTATTGGCACCGCATTGTCTGTTTTCTTATCGGATGAAGAAGGCAACTCAGCTTTCAATGCTGCCACTGCCTTGTTATTCCCCTTGGCTTTCCCATTCGACTTGGCAGTTGAAGACTCAACTTTTCCACTAACTCCCCAAATCTTTTTCGACAACTCAAAAGCTTTTTGTTCATGGGCTTTAGAGAAAGTTGGATCCTCACCCTTCTTATTTTTACCAACATTGTTTTTGAATTTTTTCTTTAGTCTTCTAACCTTATCCATCAATTGTACTTTGCTAACATTAGTATGAATCGATTTCTTAACGAAGTCATAAAACCCATTCATATCAGTATGAGGGTCAGCCCCTGTTTTAGCAGAATAATCCAACATACCTTTCAACAAAGCAATCTCATCATCTTCACTGAACAACCGCTGGAACAGCAGCTTCTTTGCATCTTCACCAGTCCTTTTCACCTCCTCCACAACAGGTGCAGTAGCCATCCCTTCTCCCCCAACCTTCTTCTTGGGTCGTTTCCCTTCTTTGGCATCCAACCCAGACTCCCCAGGCCGTTTAGATGAAGAAGCCAAGGGCTTATTCGATCCGGGTTTCGTCGCAATAGCAACCGGTAGAGCGGTGTCGGATTCAGATTCGGAATCAGAACCGGATTCATCAGATTCATCATTAGCTGTTTCAAGCTTTCTGGGTGGTGGGGTATTGTGGATCAATGGAGTAGGCTTGGTTTTGGAGTCTTCCTCACCTTCTTCCTCAGTTGAAGACCCTTCTTCTTCTACTTCCTCAGAAGAAGTCACCTTTTCATCTTCTTCAGATGAAAAAGCGGGTGCTGGGACTTCAACAGGGTTTGAACGCTTTGGTGCCATTAAGAGAGAGAGAGAGTGGGGGGGGGGGGGATGCTACTTGTTTGTTTGTTTGATGGTTTTATAGGGAAAGAAAAAGGGGGGTGAAGGACTGATTTCAGAAGGTTTTCTTTTCAAATGGGCTGTAAAATTGATAGAAACGAAGAGTCAAAGTTTTAATGTGGGAAATAAACAGTTTTCCCCCCTAACCAAGCGTCGGAAATCTAATTCTAGCTCCATCAAATCATAATTTCAAATCCAAAGTAACTTTTTTAAATTAATCATATTTTTAAACCGAAAATTTTAAATTATTTTTAACTTTTACTTTTATAATTTTTTTGGAAAAATGATATCTTAAAGTGAAAAATTCAAAAAATTACACTAGTGACTTAAAGTAAGAACATAATATGCCTTAATTAAACTTTTAACTGATTGCGGGGGGTTTTTCAAACCAATGAATTTTTGTAGAATTAGTCATCATACACTTGGCCATATGATTAGCTACTATAGTTTGCGACATCAGAATATGACGAACAAGGACTTTCCAATTTCGACTCAATAAATGATGGATAAGATACATTTCAGTCAAATGACTATATGCAACTCCGCCAGCTAAAATCAATTCAACTAAGAGAGCATTATCACATTCCACTTCCAACTGTTGATAACTTTTCCTCCATGATATAAGTAGGCCTTCAAGTAAGGCTTTTGCCTCAATCTTAAAAATTGAATCCTTTCCTAACTTCATCAAAAAACCACCTAACCACTTGCTGTCGACACTTCTAAACACTCCCCCAATGCTTGCAAATGAGCTATTTCTCGATACAGCTCCATCCGTATTAAGTTTAATCCATCCTCTAGTCAAACATGCCCACTGATTGGTTGTCACCTTGAACTGTCATGCAATCGTGCTCTGTTCAACCACTTATAATTTCTTGCCCAACTTATGCCTGTATCCACAATTTCCTGACCACAACTATGGCCCGTCGAAAACAAATACGTGTTCTTATTTTCCCATAATAGCCAAAAAATTATTGGGAAGAACATTTTCCATTCAATAACATGATAATTATAAATACCTATAACTTGTAAATTCCACAGCAACCAGTCTTGAAACGAAAAGGAGAAAAATTGTACTTGATTATTTTTCGGCACAATCGACAATCACACCGCTTTAGCGAAACTGCAATCACGTAAAGCATGGATACCTGATTCATCAACATGGTTACACCTCCCACAACTTCTATCATTTGTCATGTGTCTCATTACCCTTTCATTATTAGTCAAAATTCTCTCATGCCATAGAGTTCACATGAACATTCTAACTTTTTGAGGCACTCTTGCTTCCCAGATCATTTTCCAACTACGTACATTGACACCCAAATCAAACTGATGGAGTTCCTTAAAAGTTTCAGATACAGAGAACATTCCTCCAGTCACCCATTTCTATACAAGACAATCTGGCCTAGCATCCAACGAAGATGGGACTATTGTGCCTATTTGCAAAATAATATTATCAAGAAGTAAATTTCTTAGATATCTCCAATCCTAATTACCATTATCATCCACCAAATCACTGACTTGAAGAGTATCATCCAATCTTGACCCTCCAGTATGTTATGTTTTCAAAATGCCCACCTGAAGGACCCAAAGGTCATTCTAAAAATTCATCAGACACCCATCCTCTATTGCCCAATAAACATTTTCAAGTACTTTTGGCCAAAATTTTATGAGCGACCTTCAAAAGAATGAACAATTATTTCTTGAGATATCAGTTGGTAAAACTCTATACAAACTATACTTGTTTTTCACAACTTGTACCCATAAGGCTTTTGTCTTCATAAGCAACTGGAATCCTAATTTCAATAAGAAAATTTTATTTTGGTCCATTAAGCTACGTATACCAAGCCTACCCACAACCATAGGAGTACAACAAACATCCCAATGAATTAGTGTCGGTTTTCTTATCTCAACCGTAGATCCCCAAATGAAATTCTGAGCCAATATTTCAATTTCTCTACAGGCTAAAACCGGTAACTGGGCCGTTGCCATGAAATAGTTTAAAATAGACAGGAGTACTACTTTTGCTAGCGTAACCCGACCGGCCAACAAAAGCCTCTTTGCAACCCAGTCATTCAACTTGTCACAGACCTTCTTCACAACAAACTCAAATGACTGAATACCAACTCTTCCATGTAAAATCGGCATGCCAAGGTACTTCCTTAGATCATCAGTGCACACAAACTCCATTTTCCTACAAATAGCTGAAGATAATTCATCTAGAACATTAGGTGAAAAAAGATTTAGAATTTAGCTTTTTTCACCTTCTGTCCCGAGTAGTAGCAAAATTTATTTAGAATATCAGTAACAATATCAGCTTTTCCCAAATTAGCCTCGTAGTATAACAAGAAGTCGTCTGCAAAAAATAAATAAGAAAGATTCTACCCCTTCTTAGACAAGCTCAACGGAACCCATCTTTTTTTATTAACCTCTTTATTGATTAGATGCCCCATCAACTTTATACACAGAACAAATAAATAAGGCGATAGGGGATTTGCTTGTCGGATACCACGAGAAGGGTTTGAAAGCCTCAGCCATCATTTCATTCCAAAGAACTTGAAAAGATGATGATGACACACAGTTAAGGATAACAGAAATTAGAGTAGTCGAAAAACTAACAGTAGACAACATTTCTTTTAGGAAATCCCACCTTAATTTGTCATACGCCTTTTCTAAATCGATTTTGAAGATCATCTCAAACTTCTTTCCTTTAAAGTTTTTCATAGAATGAACAACTTCCTGAGTGACAATAATATTGTCCGAAATATTTCTTCCCATCACAAAGCTGGCTTGATTTTGACTAACCAGTTTCATTATTAACAGTCTTAATCTATTAACAATAGCTTTCGTGATAATTTTGTAAACTGTACATAGACTAAAAGGTCTAAACTGCGAAACCCTCTCAGATCCTTGAACTTTTAGAATAAGAACAAGTAATGTTTTATTCAATCTTTGATCCAAAAGATGCCCCTCTATAACCCGCTAAACCATTCTATACACCACCGGCCCTACAATAGCCCATTGTGATTAGTAGAATTTTCTATAAAATCCATCAATTTCAGGTACTTTAAGTGGCGTCATATCAAACACTGCCTTACGAATCTCTATATTCGAGACCACTATACTAAGGTTCTTTTTATCTATTTGCAATAATACGGGGAAATGCCCTCTACACAAAAGACCACTATGGACAATGTAATCTATAAAATAAAGATTTTTGAAAAACTCTACAACATGTTTCTTAAGCTCCGTCGACTGAAAACGCCACTCATCACCATCAATTTTGAGATCCATAATTCTGTTATTATGTCCCTAGCTAATGTATGACTATGAAAAAATTTTGGTATTCCTGTCTCCCTTCACAATCCAATTAGATTTTGATTTTTGGAACCATAATAATACCTCATGATGCAAAATTTCCTCCACTTCTTATCTCGTTTCCAACTCTCTATTACAAAGGTACTGAGAGTATCTTAATTCTAAAATATGCTGCACCCATTTAAGTTTTGAAATTAACTGGCGCTTTCTTTGAAAGATATTACCGTAAACTGGCTTATTCTAGTATTGAACATTTACTTGAAACTAATTTAAATTGTCTATTATGGAAACATCATTCCTCTAATTCTGAGAAAACAACCCTTTAAAATTTGCATGTAACATCCAACTCTCCAAACAACGAAAGGGTCTAACTCCTCTTCTTTGCTTCAGCTTTAAGTAAAGTAAAATCAGATGATGATTAGATTTTAGACGATAAAGGTTTAGAACATAACAATTCGGCACAAAGGAGAACAAAGTTGCATTACCCACTACTCGATCTAACCACTGAGATAGACCCCTCTACTCCAAGTAAATTGTGACCCACAAAAGCCTAAATCATGGATGCTGTAATTAAACATGAATTCCAAAAAATACAGACATCCATTTTTTGTCGAATCTGCACCACCAATCTGTTCTGAAGAATCTAAAATAGCATTGAAATCTCCAGTAATAACCCAAGGCTCAATAATTTGTTCTGCCAATGACCCAAATATTCCCACAACATCTTTCTTTTTGTCGGTTGAGCACTAGCATAGATAGTTGTACAAAGAAATTGAGAAGAATAATGAGTACCTCAGGTCCTCATATGAATTGCTTGAGGTTGTAAATCAAGAATTTCAACATGTACAGTATCTTTTCAGAAAACCCAAATTCCCCCTGCAAAGCCTTCCGCTTCAACCTTACATGAGTTCGGAAAACCAACTCTACTTATAATTACTGTAGTACGCTCACCACTAATTCGCATTTCAAAAAAAAATAAAAAAATCAGGGTCAAACTCATTTCTATATTCACTAATAAATTTATGGAATTGGGGATGCCCCGTTCCTTAACAATTTAAAAAATCAACTTAGAATCTATAACCATAAATAGTAGATAGTCGAAACCCACAATCAAATTAATGGCTGAGGAATGAACGACTTACCTCCATTTTCTGATTCATTTCTGCTTCCATACCAACTATCAAAGAATTCGATGGATCCTATGGTTTGTTTTGCTGAGAGGAAGTTTCAATGGCTTGAATGATATCTTCCATAACCATTGAAATTCCCACCGTAGGTTGATCATAATTCGTCGGCCCGATATCAAGAAGTTTCTTACAGTGCATGTCCTCCTCTACAATGACCTCTATTTCTCTTCCCATACTCTCATTTCCCGTAACACTAGACTGAAACATTTCATTTTCTTTCCCAAACCTAATTCATGTGCAGTAACAAAATGATAACCTTTGTGTTTATTTCTATTTAGGTTTGTTTTAAAATTCACAACTTGGGTCTTCAAATTACCAAACAGCCCATCAAAGCCCGATTTCACCAAATTTGCTCAATATTTGTAGATTTTTCCTATGCCCATTAGCCATAGTTATTATTTCTGTTTTACCTTAGAAACAATTTTCCTATTCTCACTAACATCATCAGTTGCCTTCAAACTCATCCCTTCCACATATCTCGACAAATCCACCTTAACCTTGTTGTTTTTTTCTTTATCAATAGAATCAAATCCACGATTAACAGCTGCACTATCAATTCTGCCCTCTTCCAGAATAGAGAAACACGATCCCCTTAATCAGTTGTCTTGACCACCGTTAGCCACAATTGTAGACTCTTTAAACCTTCCTATCTATTTTTGTTCCATTAACATCCAAGGACCAAATGGTTCCTTTTCAACCCTATTAATCAGATCCAATTCCTCCGTAACTGGTACAGTGGTGTCCATCGGGTTTTCCATCATGCATGTCTCTTCCTCTGAATAAAGTGCAATTGTATGCCCATACAATCCACAAGTAAAACAGATATTTGGCAGAGATTCGTATTCGACCTTTTGCGTTTTACCATTTATTCAAACTTTAGAAATCAAAGACTTCCTAAGATCTACACACACCGCCAACTGAGCGAACCTTCTTCGTATTGCTACATTTGTATGTTCATCAATTTTAATCATCAGCCTAATTGTTTGCCCTATAGTTCAAAGTAGCATTTCTGAATAGTATCCTTTTGGTAAACCAGGCAATCTTATCCAGATAATTTGATTATCTAATTCTGTGTTAGCAACCTGGAAATTTAAGGACCAAGGTCTTCTCGTTAGATAATGACCAAAGATTACCTATGGACCATCTATTAGAATTCTGTCAAAATCATCCTTATCCTGGAAACGAACGAGGTAGAAATCGTTTTCCAAATCCATCAATTGAAATCAACCCCATGGTTTCCAAAGTAAAGAGACCTTATTAAGCAATGTATTAAACCCTACCTTCTTCCCCAATAGCTTCGCCATAACAGTTAGGGCGATTTTTCGTGCTATAAATTACTGAACACGATCGGAGAAAGTAATCGAGGGAACTCCACCCATTAGCACAGTGGTCACGCCTCCATCTTGCAATTCAAAATCTTCCTCTAAATCTACTATCAAATTATGACTCACCGGATCACCAATCAATTTAGTTTTATAAAATATCCTCTCCGTATTCACAATCTCAGTCTGTATAGCCTATCCATTTCCATCCACATTTAGATCAGTCGAGTCTGAAGGTTCATCCTGTAACGCCCCAATTTTCGAGAATTCTGTGAATGTTGGCATAGGTTTAATTATGTTAGTGGGCCTCTAGAAGGCCCAAGCTTAAGATAGAACCGACAATTTTAGTTAATTTTTTTGTTCCATAAGAAAAAGGGGGTGAAATTATGAAATAAAACCTATGTGAAAATGTTTGAAAATGTTATAGGCTAAATTGAAGTGGCCAAATAAATAGGAGTGTAAAATAGGAGGATTTGCATGACAAACCTCCCATTTTACATGAAGTAGCCAATCATCATGTTGTTGTAGACAATATGAGCACTTGATATCTATAATTCATGGTACAAATTGATAATGGGTTAGGGAAATGGTCCATGATAATGGATTAGGTAAATGTTCCATGATAATGGTTTAGGTAAATGTTCCATGATTGGCATTTTATGTCTTTTGTATTAAAGAATTAAATGGATGAAATATGAAATTTTATTAAAAGAAAAAGGGGTGAAAAGAACAAATTTTTGTCCATCTTTGTTCATCATAGCCGAAAGTTAGAGAAGAGAAAGGAGAGGAGAAAGCTCTTGAATGTTTGGTCACTTGGGGAAGAAAATTGAAGGTAAGTTCATGGTAGTTTGCTTCTATCTTGATGCTCATGAGTTCTTCTTGATTCTACCTTAACTCTTGAAGCATATTTTGGTTTTTGGTTGTGTTGTGAGCATTTGGTCATGAATTAAAATGAAGGAAATAGTTGTTGTTTCATGTTCTTTTGATGAAAAATGGAAGATAGGTGAAGTTGAGCCAAACAAATGAACATGCATGTGCCTTAGATGCTAAAGGAAAAATCGCTAACATGTTGTGCTTTAAAATGATGAAATGGAGATTATACTTAAGTAAAATCATAGATATGTGATGATTGATTGGTGATATACATGTTTAAATAACATGCATGCAATTTATGTGTGAAAGAGTGAATTTGGTAATAAACTGCTTGGGACAAAGAAGAAGAACGTGACTTTGGAAAATCACCATAAATTGTGGGAGATGAATTAGAAGTTGAATAAATTATGTAATTAAAGCTTGTTGAGTCTAGTTTCAAATGAAATAAACGAGAACATATTTTGAATTCTATACAATAAGAAATTTGATTTCTAATGAAGAGTGATTAGATTAGTCAAACAGTGAAACATATGAAACTTTGAGAAAAATCTGGTATTGATTGATCGAACCAAAAATTCTGAAAATTTTATGGATAGAAGATATATGAGTCTATTTTTAGGGAAAATTAACAGCACTTGATTTGGAGTTTAGTAGCTCCAGTTATAAATGATTTAGTGACTGTTGCTCAGGAAGACAGCTTGCAGTGAAATTATGATTATGTGGTAAACATTGACAAAAATTTGTTAATGAGTTGCTTATTGATTTCTTATAAACTTACTATGATCTGTAGGTGTGGTTGGCCGAATATTGTAAGGGGTTAATACGTAGTTTGTATTTGAATAGTTAGATTAACTTGTTAGTAATCCAATTGTAGGCGGTTCGTGTGTGGATCTCACAAGATATCGTCGCAAAATGTGTGTAACTAACACCTCTTTCTTAGTCTGGATCGGCAAAAGTCGAAAAGTCAAATGCGAAAACCGATATTTTGTAGATTTGCGAATGTGCGAATGCTCGTGAGGTAAATCGATTAATGTTTTTGGTAAGCTGTAAAATTTGGACTGTAAAGTGCATTATTTCTGTGCCCTCGATATTTTTGGGCTTAATGGGCCAAAATTGGAATGATGGGCCAACGGGCCCAATTCGGTAAAAACCCTCGGTACATGATTCTGTTAGTACGTGAAAAGTAGAAATATGCATGAAAAACCCTAAAATAGATAAATTACTGAAATACCTTTAAAAGTGGAAAATTTACAGTTTTACCCTTAGTAGATAAATTACCGAAATACCCCTAGGTTAAATTGACCTAAATGCATGTTTGATCGTTGTTATTTATCGCATGCCATGTTGTTATTATCGATGCATGGGATTGGGATATTGACGGAGGAAGCATTGAAAGTGGCTTGTCCACGTCTTGGAGGCTTTGCCTCAATTTATCGTTAACTGAGCAAAGTTAAGGTCAAGAAGCTGTGGAGTGTTAATGAGTGGGTTGAGCTATTCCCCACATGGAGTGTAAGGCTGGTACGGGTGGAGTGTAGTGGTTGGTGGGTTGAGAAGTCTCCCAAATGGGCTTGCATATGTTATTAATGTTGCATGTATTTTGAAATGGGCCTATGGGCCATCATCATTATCTGAATAAGGGCTAAGGCCCGTTTATTATAATCAAAAGGCTCGTCCAAGACCACTGTTACCTGAATGGGCTTAGGCCCAATAGGCTTGAGCTGACTTGGGCTTTGAATGCGTTTTCCTTACACACTGAGTTTCCTCAAACTCACCCCTTTTATTTTCATCCACGCAGGAAATCCCCAAACATAGTGGGCTTGGATCTGTGAGGGAATTCGGAGTGGTCACCCGTTCTGAAATTTTGGTTTTCTTCTGGTGAACTGGACATCGTATTATTTACATTGAAGTTTGGGTTTTTTAAATGTAATAAGGCCGCTTAATTATTTTTGATGGTTTTAATATGTATTACTAAGATAGGTATTACTTATTTTAACTGTTGAAATTGGATAGCTTTAGGGTGTGTTTTCAAAAAAAAAAAACAACAATTGATTTCAAAATAACACGACAACAGGCAAAGCTTCCGCAATGAAAGTATTTTCCAAAATTAATCACTTTTCCTAAAAATGACTTAATCAAATTGGTTTCCTAGAAATATACATGACGTTAAGGTGTGGCAATGGCGGTGTGCATGTTTAGGATTGGATCCGAAGGGAGCTTGGTATTTAAGTAGTCCGATAGACTCACCTCCTCTTTTCCGATTTCCTACTTGGTGCACAACTTCCATTCACTTTAACCTATAATGAAATTATCTTTTAAAACACTAAGTAGGTTTTTCTGGATCAACAATATAAAATGTTTCGAACGCTTCGATGTGGCATGTCGGATCCGGCCATAACGTCTGGGCCGGGTTTGGGGTGCTACACATCCGTACATCATCTAACCTTCTTTGTTGCCCTACCCACACCACTATTTAAACCCGCAGAGTTCGTTCCAATCACAAAGTCAACCGGAGAGAGAGTTTCTTTCATCAACTTTTGAAAAATGTAATATTTAAGCTAAAATTTATTTTAAAAAATTGTGACAATTATATTTGTATGTGATTTTAATATATAAAATATATTTAAGCTAAAATTTTTATCTTTCACTTCTGTCGATCCATACATATTCCCGTTAGTGATGAGGTAAACATCGTAATTTGTACAGTAAATGTTTTTATTTTGGGTTAAATATAAGATTGGTACCTGAATTTTTTCACTTATCCCAGATTGGTACTTATGGTTTTTTTGTCCTTGATTAATATCCGAACTTTTTTTCGTCCACTAGTTTGGTATCTATAACTAACGCCGTTACTTTTTTGCTGATGTGGCAGTGCTAACTAATAGTGCGCTGCCACGTGTCATCCTATTTGACAATTGAAACTCTCAAATTTCTTTCTTACGTTTCTTTCCCCTGTTATTTTCCTTCTTTCTCTCTTTTTTTTTCTATGTTTCTCATTTCTTCTCTTTTCTTTTTCATGATTTTTTTTCCTTTCACCAAAAGTTCCTATTACGATAGAATTAGATGGGATTTTTTGAAGGATACTATTCTCGAACCACAGTTGTTAATTATTGTTATTTTAAATTTTATGTCATAATCATCTTTATAGGTTCTTTGGAATGGTATAGTGTCGAATACGTTTAGATCGACGTGCGGTATTTAACAATGAGATCTTTTATCTCCATATCTTTTTGTTCTTTATATGGAACGACTAGACCATTGTATTGATAATGCAATGGAACAAAAATCTTGGTCCCTATTAAGATTATCAATGAGTGGTCCTGATTTGTCACATCTATTTTTTGTCGATGATCTCATGTTGTTTTGTGAGGTGGATAGGAGGCAGATTACTTTGATTAATGGAATCTTGAATGATTTTTGTTACTTTTTTAGTCAAAAGGTAAATAGAAGCAAATCACAAGTTTTTTTTTCTTATAACACTTCAGATACTTTAGTAGCAACAATTTGCAATGAGATAGGGTTTGTATGAGTTGATGATCTGGGAAGTTATCTTGGAATACCACTACTTTAGAAAAATATTGTAATGAATACAATCAAGTTTGTGGTTGATAAGGTAAGGAACAGAATCAATGGTTGAAAAGCAAAAAAATTGTCACTGGCAAAAAGAATAACATTAGCCAAATCTATTCTACTAGCAATTTTCAACTACTTCATGAGTACGATACGTATACCAATTTCGATTTGTAAGGAGAATGAGAGATTAGCACATAACTTTGTTTGAGGTATTAGCTCTGAAGCTAGGAGACCGTCGTTTGTTTCTTAGCAAGACTACTGCAAACCTCTTGCATTTGGAGGGCTTGGAATACGAAATTTGGTGGATCAAAACAAAGTTTTTCTATTGAAATTAGGTTTTCAATTACTTACGAAGACAGATGCACTGTGGGTTCAAGTGTTAAGAAATAAGTATAGTGTTCAAGGGCTAGTTCCAACCTTAATTGCGAGGAGTAACTATTTTTTTGTTTGGCGATCGTTGAATGCAGTTTGGCTAGAGGTAATTGACAACATTTTTTGGTCTATTGGTGATGGTCGACTCTCTAATTTTTGGAATGATGTATGACTTCGACAGATTGGTCCGCTCAGAGCTTTCTTTAGAGGGATTGGTTAGCCAGATGACATGCTTTATATTTGTGATTTCTTTTATTCTATTGGAGATTATGATTAGCCCCGATTGAGAAGTTTGATTCCTGACAACGTAGTTAACCAAATAACAACAGTGTTGCCACCCACTCCTGATGCAAGCTTGGATCAGCTAGCATGGAAATGGATGTCGAAAGAGAACTTCTCTAATTCTGAGACATATAAGAATCTCTATGTGGTGAGTCATAAGGCTTCCCTTATGTGGAAATTGATATGGAAAACTAAGACACCTTAAAGGGTTTGGGTATTCTTTTGGCTCTTTTGGCAAAATATATTGTTAACGAATGGGGAACGATTGATGAAGCATATATCAAATGGTGGGAACTGTCCCAAATGTGCTACTTTATGCGAATCTGGGATTCATGCTATGCGAGATTGCTCATTTTCAAGGGTGGTTTGGATGTTAGTTGTGTCGATTCATGCTCACATTGTTTCCTTTTCATTACAACTGAAGGATTGGTTAGTTTGGAATATTCAGGATAAGGCGCATAGTGGGAGTTAGGATTTTGAATGACAGACTATTTTCTCTATAATATATTGGTTGTTATAGAAGAATATGAATCATTTTATCTTTTCTAATGGACATAATTGCGTTCAAAATCTTGTGGATACAGGTCTCATATGGGCAAAGAGTTATGCAACTTCCAATTCTAATCTATTCCAGCCAAATCCAATGGTCACTAACTATCATTAGGCACCACCAAATGATGGATGGATTAAAGTAAATACGGATGGGGCTGTGTCTTCTAATAATGCAAATGCATCAATTGGAGGTGTGTTGAGGGACTTGAATGCAATGTGGTGATGTGGCTATATTATGTTATTGGGTAAGGAATCGATTTTTAAAATTGGAGGTAGATCTATTTTATAAGGACTACACATAGCTTGGGATAAGGGTTTTAGACAAATAGAACATGAATGTGACAATACGTTGTTGGTTGAATCTCTTTTGTCTGGTAGTGCTACTAGTAGTAAAATGGTGGAATTACGATTATGAAATGATGCACCAAGAATGGAAAATCCGATTATTACATGTGCCGAGATCTCAGAATGAAGCTGCGGATTGTTTGGCCAAAATAGTCATTTGTCTTGCTAGTTTACAATTATTTGTTGCTCCTCCAAATATAGTGAAAGACATTTTGTTAAAGGATCGTAATAAAGCCTTGGTATTGTAATGAAACCAGTGATTGTAATTGCAAAAGTTGTTGTTTCTTTTCTACAAAAAAAAAACATCCGTACAAATAATTAATATAGGTTGTTGTTTAAAATGAATTTCACTATTGTGAAAAATGATAGGTTTATTAGTTTTTGTTCAAAGTTTCAGGCTTTTTTACTTTAATAATACAAAAATAAACAAAGAATATCAAAATCGTGTCCCACCCACATTATTTACCAAAATGGTATGTTGTGGGTGGTTGAAGGTGGTGTAGAGGCGATACCAACCTTGTATTTTCAAAATAAATCATTAGCCTATTCAAAAAAAAAAAATAAAACTACAAGATCAAACAAATATTCAATACTAAAAGAATTAATTACAAAAATATGAACAAATAACTACAAAAATAAATTTACTTTTGAATAACAATTTAGGTGTTGCTTCCTCCTCCTTAAAAAAATTAAAAATAATAATAAACACTACACTAAAAATAAAATAATTAAAAATATTACCTTTAAAAATAAAAGAATTTGGAAACCCCAAACTAAACCCAAAACACTTCTTTATCTTTTTTTTCCCTTTCAAACCGTCATTTTCCTTTTAAACCCTAAAACCTCTTCTTCTTTTTTCTTATTTACTACTAAGTTGATGTTGTTTCTTTCTCTTTTTTTTTTAAAAAAACTCTATTCTTTCTTTTCTATTTCTCTACTAATTTAAGCTCTCTTCTATATTCTCTTATCTTTTTTTTTTTTTTGAATCAGCACAATTTTTTTCCAACACCCTAAATATTTATAAACCCCTAAATCCCATTTCCTAGTGAATCCTTTAGTCAATGCCTAAGCCCGTGAAACCCTAAAATGCAACGTTGATGGGATTAATCAATCTGGTGCCGCCTGTTAAGAATTCACCACCAAATCCCCAAAATAACATACTCGTATCCCATATTACTGACCGTATAAAGCAGTGTCACCTCTACAACACCCTCAACTGTTGGACAAAATACGTTAGCGAACAAAATAAATTAATTATAAATAAACACATATAAAATAAAATATGAACAAAAATATTTATAGTTAATTTATCAAATATGAAAATCAAATAAAACCATAATAAATAATTGAAATAAATGAGAACTGAGATTTTACGAAATGTTGAGGCCCGTGAAACACAGTTTCCTTAAGACAGATTCGGATGGTCCTACGATACTTGGAGTAGTGTTGGTCGAAAGTCTCCTAGGATACAATAGTAGCAGTGATCAAAGTAGTAACACCTTTACCACGATCAATCGAATGAACAATGTCTTTTTTCTATCACCAGAATATTTATAAAACACGAAGGATGGAAATAAGAGATTTTTTTAGAACAACAGAGTTTTGGAAAGAGAAATTCTTAGATAGTACGAAAGTGTACAAAAACCCTTCAGAATCATGGACTTTAATAGGCATGGAGAGTGTTGGAATTTTTGAAAAAAATATCCCCAAAATTTGCCATTAAATAAAAATTCATGTTGGGCTAAAAATAAATGTCCAACCGATTTAGACATTTCGTGTCACCCACGTCGTGTAGGTGTGCCCCAACCTCATTAAGTTTGGACTTGCACCCCCTGCACATGAGACAAGGTTACAAGCTTAGTCATTCAATTACCCTTCAAGAGAGTTCACATATATAAACACATCTCACACTTTGTATTTAACCAATGTGGGGACCTAAGCCTTTTATTTTTCCTCAACAATATTTCCAAGTAACTTACTTTGAGCATCAATTTCTCATTTACCACTCAACCATTTTAAGCATATGATATACCGTTATAAAGGTCTCATGGATTAGAATATAAAAGCATAAAATTATGATTCAGCTCTCCACCTTTACATATTGAGAATATGCCTCAAAGTTTCCATAAAATGCATTTTTTCCAACAATCCCCCACATGAATGAAAATTGATAGTTTTATCGAAAAATATTGACTCGATGTGGTGATAGAATCTACGATCCATAGTTGCATAGGATAGGTAGGTATCCACTCTTGAACCTTCCCTTGTGATAGTATATTTACTTTACTAGCTGACCAGTAGACTTGATGTCCTTGAATTGTTCTGCCTTTTGTGTAAACGATGATATACCTCACACAACTACCTTCCTAGCAAGGTTTTAGTTCTCATGGGTATGTTCATATAGCCGTGAACATCTCCTAGTCTTGCAAGAGTTTGAGAGAACTATGCCCCAATAGCCTCCTTGAAGTGGCCCCACTTCTGTTTCATATAGGTGACTTATGTTGTTCGGCTCACCAAGACACACAATGGTTATTAAAAGCATTACTTAACCTATCCCGTTTTTAGTCACTATTTACATCATAGAAATGAACTTGGGATAAGTACCCCCACAGTGACCTTACAAGGTCTATACAATTAGGTTGTCCCTTTGAACCTAGATATTGGGATCTTCAGTCAACTAGGTAGGGTTTTCCTACACATAGCGCCTTTTATTTTCATGGGCTTTAGTCACATTCCTTTCGATGTTTTAACAACATGATCTCGTTTTAAACTATTAGTTAGCAGATCTGCAATGTTTTCTTTTCATTTTTCAAAATCAATATAGATAACTCCATTTGAGATAATTTGTTTAATGGTATTATGTCGATGTTGCATATGTCTCAACTTACCATTATATGTTACGCTAGCAAGACACCCCCCACACTTTTAAGTGGTTGTAAGATGGTTTTCTACCTTTCCATAACTCATGTGGTGTCTTGTCCTTTTTCTTGTGGGGTACCTTATTTAAAAGGTAATTTACTCATAGAAACGCTCCCCCCCACATATTATGTGACAACCCAGAGCTTTTTAGCCGTGCATTCATCTTTTCTTTTAGAATCTGATTTTCTTATCGGTTACTCTATTTTAGGAAAGTATGGTGGTGTTATTGAAATGATTCAATATATCCACCATCATGATTACTTAATTTTTTATTAAGTTGGTTTTCAACTTCTTGCTTATAGAGAATAAATTCTCTTTGTTATAGCTCGTGGTAATGAAGGTAATAAACATTTTTATTCCTTCCTCTCATTTAACCAAGCTTTACAAGCATTGCTATGTATTAGATCAACTGATTTTTGACCTTTATTAATTTTCCTCAACACATGTTTCACATTTATAATTATAATTATAATTATAATTATAATTATTGCAAAATGAAGGAATGTGCCCTAAGTTAATTTATGTACATAAAGTACCATAATTAATATATCCGAGCCTACTATGCCATTAATTAAATGACCCAAAACATATCATTTTGGTAAATATTGTGGGTGGGATACCATTTTGATATTTTTGTTTATTTTATATTATTAAAGTAAAAAGCCAAAGTTTCATATCAAATGATATTAGATAGAATTAGCTTGTAATAATATATCAAACTATTTCGCTATCTTAGCCCTAACAAAAGAAAAAATATAAGAATAACAAAGGTTTACATAGAAAAGTTGTGTTCATATATTGGATTTATATACATGTTTAAAATTACTAGTTAAAAAACATAACTTTGTATATTAATATTTAAAAAATAATGTAGAATTAAATTTATATAAAATAATCTTTATCAATGAAATGTTCGAAGCATGATTTAAGTTTAACCTAAAATTCAAGTCTTTAGTTTACACTTAATTCCAAATTCAGACATATAAACTACACTTTAAAAAATCTGTTTCCAGTTTGGAAAAGAATTTAAAATGTTGTTTTAAATATAGACTTCCTATATTTATAATTTAGTTCTTTAATATTTATTTTGAAGAATTTAATCTCTCTATCTTATAGTTTTTAAATTATATGTAACTACATTTAATTAAAAGTTAGCAATATAAATTATTTAAAATAATTATAAAAATATAAAGACCAAATGGTGTTAAAGATTAAAGTATAAAAATTAAATGTCAAATTTAAATATATTAAGATTAAAATTGAAATAGAAGTATAAAATTAAATCTCAAATTTAAGTATATTAAAAACATTAAACTTGAAAATTAACTGATTTATAAAATGAATAAAAGCTGGTGGGTGTGTGCCACGTGTCAGTAAGAGAAAAGGAGAGCAATAAAAATTAAAATTACTTTCCATTGCCGGGAATTGAACCCGGGTCTCCTGGGTGAAAGCCAGATATCCTAACCACTGGACGACAATGGATTGGTGTTTACTTGGTACAGTAAATTTTAGAAATAGTATTTCTTTGAAAAAATCGACAGAAATCAAGTATGAAAGCATCCATAAAAGTTAGTATTGTTGTGGAGATGTTAACCTTGAATTAGATTTCCATTAGTGAATAAAAACTCTTCGTTTCTGTCAACTTTACAGCCCATTTGACTGATGCAACCTTCTGAATACAAAAACTTTTATCCCCCACTGCCTCTTTCCCTATAAAACAAACAAACAAACAAGTAGCATCCCCCCTCTCGGCTCTCTCTCTCTCTTTCTCAATGGCACCAAAGCGTTCTACCCCTGTTGAAGTCCCACCAGCCGTTCTTTCCTCTGAAGAAGAAGATGAAGAGGTGACTTCTTCTGAGGAAGAAGATGAGGAAGACCCCAAAACCCACAAGACCCCACCACCCAGAAAGCTTGAAACCGCTAACGATGAATCTTATGAATCCAGTTCTGATTCCGGATCCGAATCCGACACCGCTGCACCGGTTGCTAACTTTCTCTAAGAAGGGTGAGGATCGAACTTTCTCTAAAGCCCATGAACAGAAAGCTTTTGAGTTGTCGAAAACGATATGGGGCAAAGAGGGGGTTAGTGGAAAACTTGAGTCTTCAACTGCCAAGTCAAATGGGAAAGCCAAGGGGAATAAGAAGGCAGTGGCTGCATTGAAAGCTGGGTTGCCTTCTTCATCCGATAAGAAAAGAGACAATGCGGTGCCAATAGAGGTCGATAAGGTGGTGTCTAAGAGTTCCAGTAGTTTGCTTGATATGAAATTTTGTCTCTGACGTGGACGTGGGAGTTGTAAAGGTCGGGTTGGATATGGTTGATGGTGAAAAGAAGGCTGCTGTGGAGGCAAAATGGAGGAAATTGCAAATGGCGCAGTTGGAGCTGTTTGCGGAGCGAACTGAATTTGTGGCTGAGCAAGCGAAGTTGGCGCTGATATATTACAAGTCCGAAGACGAATAGAGTGGCAAGCAATGATATTTTTTAACTTTTGTGCTTAGATAAGTAGCTTTAGGATAATATTTATGGTTTGCATAGAAAGTAACTTATGCTGTTAAGCATATTTTTAAGTGCTTAATCCTTTTGTTTCATGTTATGGTAAAATATTTTGTTTGTTGGTCTGCCGCAACCCTCTAGTGGCCTTGATTCTGTGCTTACTTTACTTTTGTTTCATGCTAAGGTAGTATATTAAAGTTATGTGATCAAGTTTCTTTTTTTCTCTTAATTTCTCCTTCAATTAGTTTGCTTCACCTCCAAGGTATTGCTATTTTGCTGCCATTTACCAAAATTTCCTCACTTGTAAATCAAGCTGCTATTGGTTCCAAAATTCCTGCACTTTGTTGTACAAATCAGTTACTGAAAATGTCCAAAAATCTGCTGCTATTTGGCTTAATTTAATGCCGCATTACCATCTCATTGTTCCCCCATTCTACATGCTGCTAATTGCTCCAAAATCCAAAAGTAGTGGGTGATTGCTGCTTCAAGACTTGCTTCCCTAGCTGGTCTAAATTGAACCGATTAAGGCCATTGTTGCACCAACCAAAATTCTTGGCACAAGCTGCTGCGTTTTTGCTTTTCAATTGGCTACTGTGTGCTTGCCGACCAGCAGTAGCCTTCAGTTGGCTCTCCAAATCTCTACTGCTACAAATAAATAATTAATTTCGTATATTGGATGCATTGGGAAAGGAATGGGCAGTATATGAGGCCACTGCCAGGGTTGGTGAGGAAGAAGAGAAGAGAGTTGAGGCTGAATGGGGAAGAATCAAAGATTTCATCTCTTCCATTAACGAAAAGATTTAAAAACTGTTGAAGGAATTTTATAGGATTGGTGTTTAGAGGTAGATATGCATCTTAATTTGTCTAATTGTTTTGCTTTTGTCTAATATTGTGTTTAAATTATTTTCTAAATTATACTTAATTCTCTTAAATTATTAACTAATCATACTTACAAGGGTAGAATATTGTCTGTTAGAACCCAAAATATCCAAGAGCTAAAATTATTTAGTCTTTGTCAAAGTAAATAAAACAATTTTGCTCTTGTTAATAATTTAATGGAGGAATAACTAAAATATTAAATGTTGATAATGTTAATGGCTAAATTGAATAATTTTAGAGTTGAGTGATCAGAATAGAAATATGTTAATAGTTAGGTAGTTACTAGTGTAATTTGTCCTATAAATTATATAAATATAAAAGGAAAAATAATATACAATCTAATATTCTAAACAATAACAGTCCGTTATAACAACATTTAGTTATAATAATCAAGATTCTAAAAAGTTTATTTTTATATTTTATTTTAACCCACTATAAAAACATTTCATTTATAATTATGAAGCTTGATTGTTTTATTAAATTTGTTCTTTATAACAACATATGATCTAAATTTTTAAGTAAAATATAGCTACTTCATATAAACAAGCCTATTAATTAATATTTATTAAATGAAAATTATCTTAATGAAAATATTATTTCAATTAAATTATTAGATTTCACTTGAAGAAATCTATTAATCATATTTTATTAAATGAAAATAATCTTCAATGAGTGGAATTAAAATATCAATTCCTAATTAAATGTTCTTCTATGAATTTAGAACATCATAAACTTAGATTATTTAAAATTAGCAACTCATGATAAATGAATTAATTTAATTTAATAACCCATATTGATTAATTAAACTTTTCAGATATAAAACAAAAGATGCATAAAAAGGATGATAAATGTACCTAGTAAGCTTATAATTATTATCTCTCAATAATAGTAATTCACGCAATGATCAAACAAGACGGATGTCAGAAGCGGATTTAGGAGTTGGTAAGGGCCTCAACCCCCTTAAAATAAAAAATTTATCATTTTGACCCTTTAATTTTAAAAAAAAATTAAATTAGTAAAGATAAAATTGTACTTTAATCTCTTTTAAAAATAATAAATATTTTATTTAGTTTAATTTCAATCCTATAAAATCTTTTCTAACTTCGCGGATGTTATAGTAATGTTAGTCAATTCATCGCGTTTAAGATAAGACGAAAAGCCAATGGCAGAGATCAAATAAAGCGAGAAGAGGGGAAAGATTGGAGAGGAAGCCCCTCTCCAATTTTCCTTATTATTATTTTTATTTTATCTCTAAACCCATGGTCATGATAACAATTTTGCTTAGGTTGTCATAAGTAAGGTTGTAGGGAGATGTGGATCTCTTGATAAGATTTGATAATATTATAATAATGTTATATAAAAAAGATCCCTTTTCAGATGAAATTTTTAAAAAATAAAAATAATAAATAACCTATATTTTAATAAAATTGTCACTATGATATCTTTATTTTTAATTTATTCGACGTAGTGCCTGTGCTTTAATTCCGTTTATCAATATAGTACTGGCCTCTAATGGAGTTTAATACTAACCTAGTCTAACACGTGGTCTAATCAAGAACTAACATGTGGTAAAAGTACCTAGCAATTAGTCCAAAACTTTTTTCTTTTAAATTTAATTTACAAACAAAGCTTATTATTATTATTATTATTATCTTTTCTCTCCTTTTTTTATTTCATTTTCTTTCGGTCTATTTCTTTTAAATTTATTATTTTCCTTTTCCTTTTCTATCCTCTAATTTTACATAAAAACTTGTTTTTCTTTTTCTTCTTCTAAATTTAATTAGATAATCTCACCAATTTCATCCCAAAATATAAACAGAAACATATAATTGAATCAACGATTAGGTTTTTTTTGCCAAAAATAAAATTGAAAAAAATTTAAATTAAAGAAAATATAAAGTAAAATCTTTTTATAGAGCCGGAAGAAATTTACAACGAATTTCCAAAAGAGATTTAGGGTGAATTTGGATGTATAGTGAGATAGGATGCATTTTGCTTACTTTTTATCTCATATTAAGGTATTGCTATAGTATCTAATCTCACTATCATTGCTGTTTTTACACTAGACGCAAGTAAACGTACCGCCCATCTAAACCCACCTTTAATCATGGAAGAACTTGAAAAGAATCAATTAATTCTTTGGAAGAAGTCTTAGACAAAAGTGTGAATTTGTTTAGGTCGTGCACTAATATTGTTTGTCAAACTTTTCCATCTATAACAATCTAGGTATATATCACGTTAGCAATTAATTAATTTTTTAAAATTAAAAATATTTATTTTTTATAAATGTTACACTTTTTTACTAATTTTAAAATTTTAAAATAATTTTTATATTTTTAAATTTTTTAAAAATTAATTAGTTGATTACGTGGCATCCATTTGTGTGTCATGCTAGTAAAGTTAACAAATATTAACTTTTTCATTCAATTTTGAGTGATTTAATAAACAATACAAATTGTAAGGCTAAAAGTGTTGAAAAATTAAATGGAGAGTTAATATATATATATATATTCATAAAATTGAAAGCGAAAACAATCTTTATGCCTTGTTAATATTAATGCATATATGTCTCTCTATTATTGCTTTTCTTTTCCACTACTTTAGGCCACTGAACTTGAAAGAGCCTATTGAGGAAGACATGAACACATTTTTTTTTTTTGAAACTAAAGTGTTTAATAAAGTGGTTAATTCCTTCGTTATAAGTTCTTTTCAAAAAAATAAACAATTAATCATGAAATGTACTTCATTTATATGGATTAGATCAAATCTTCGACCTTATAATTAAGGAATCAGGTGAGTAACCACTGCACTACATCTTATGATTAACACGAATACATTCTTCATTAGCTTAGTGTATGAGCTTCCAAGCTCTAAAATTGTTTATTCCAAAGAATCAAAGGAAGACACGAAGCCTTGAAGCCTTGTATATGACCTTGTTAATCTTAAGATTCAGGGAAGTTTTCTCCGCTTATACAGGCACTCATGATCCTAGCTAGTTTTGATTGTTCCTCCAACACCCTTTCAATTGAGCAAAAAAAAGAGTTGTTGAGCACGGAGGAAAGATTGAAAGAACTAGCTGGCCCAGCAGCGAAAGCAGTGCGGGACAAGAAGTGAAGGAATCTATCAAGCGGACTATTGCTCGTAATTTGGAGTGTACCCTAATCAGATATAAAGAGATCAAATGAGAGGTGAAACAGGTAGAGCACACACATGCTGCCCCCCATGAGGAAGTTGAAGAAGCACAAAAGGAAAGGGAGAATATATTGGATGAACGAAAGGGGATATACAGAAGTTGCAACTTGCAAGGAAATGAAAATGGAGATGGAAGCATTGGGAAAGGAATGGGCAGAGTATGAGGCCAATGCCAAGGTTGGTGAGGTTGAATGGGGTAGAATCAAGGATTTCATCTTATAGAATTTATATGCAAGTATATATGGTGTTCTTGTTATCGTCATGCTTAAATTATTTATTTATGTAGTCATGTGGTATACAAAACTGGCGTTTGTTTTCATTATAATGTTGTTATAATGTATTTAAATGAAAAAGAAATGCATGAAACAATACAATTGGCAATAAACAGATATAAATGGAGCAGGCAAAGTTGAATTGAATTAGACAACAGCATATAATTCTGCAAAAACAAACTATCGAGATTCAATTCTGCAGTGAAGAGTAGTTTACTATAGCATTCAGTAGAATAATTTTCATGCAATTCCCCCACTTGCATATGGTGAACATGCTAATTGCCACGTTTCAAATTTCTAAACTGAGCCTAACCAAAGTCTACCAACTGTGTGGAATGAAGAATGGAATCGCCAATGATTGATAAGAGTATTATTGTCAATGTAGCAAGATATGAGTTTGAGTGTTGAAGTACATCACTTCTTATTTATAGGTTCGCATAAAAAAAAAACTCAAATTCAACCTTCTTAGCGTTTATGGGGGTTGCTTTTAATGTAAGATATAGATATATGCATAATTTAATGGTTATATTTGGGTCAATAACACCAAACGTCCTTAATTTATTGTTTAAATTCTAAATTGACCTTTTCACTTTAAAATATTTTAATTGAATCTTCTAAGTATTTGTATGTATCAATGTCCTTCCTTAGTTTAGCTATTAATTTAGGTGTGAAATGTTAATTCAAATTTGATGTAAAATATTTAAAATACGTAGATCAAATTATAAAAATATTTGTATTTATTACACGAACAACTTAGATTAATTGTTTTAAAAAACAAACAATATTAATAAAATGAAGCGTAAACTATACTAATAATTACCTAACTATGCCCGTATTCCTGTTTTAGTCACCCTACTTTAAATTTTTTCAATTTAGGTCCGTTTGGTAACCTGTAAAAAGCTTTTCCGTAAAAGCTTGAAAAGCTTTTCTGATGTTTGGTTGCTTTTTCCAGGATAAAATGTTTTACAAAACACGGGAAAAGGAGAGCTTTTTTAGGGTGCGTTTGTTTACTAGGAAAATATTTTACGGAAAATATTTTCTTGGTTTTACAGTGTTTGGAAGCCAGAAAATATTTTCCATTTGGAAAATGATTTCCAAGACACGGGTAAATTGACCTTCAATTTGGGGAAAATGTCTTACCCTTTTGAATTCGGTAAGACATTTTCCGGAAAAATAAGGCCTTCTTCTCCCTTTTCCCCTTCCCCTCCCCTTCCCCTTCTCCTTGGGTTGCAAATCAGTGCCATTGCCAGGTACCCTACCCTCGCCCTAATTCCTCAAGAGCTGCGCTATTTCGAAGAATGACGACGAGAAAGTTTGGTCAAGGACCTTTTCCAGTTCTTCCTCCATCCAGGTAAGGCTCCTTCTCCTTCTTTCGTTCTTCATTCCTTTTCCTTCTTTCGTTCTTCATATTCTCTCCTTTGTCTGGCTTGTTTACTAGAAATTTTGTGATTTAATTTCGTTCTTCCTCTGAAGGCCAGGTAAGGATGTTCTTTGCCTTTAATACTCTCATATTGCCTTTCTGTGGCAATTTTGTTGCTTAAATGTGTTTACTTTCTGGCACTGGTGCATTTGCTTTTATTTACTGTTTCTTATAGTTTTGAGGCTATGCATTTAAAGAACATGTGAGCACACACTTCTATACATGATTTTATGTATTGTTTCTGCTGTGGTTCATGCATTTCTAGCATCACTGGTCATGATATACTGTTATTTGCTTTATGAAAAATTTGGTATCTAATAGCAAAGTTGATGTAATAATCTCTGTTGAATGTATTTGCTCGTTAATTCTTAGATTATGTGGAACAGGTGGTTGAGGCATTTAAGATTTTGACTTCTGATGATAAAGTGAAAGCCATTTTGGTGAATATATTTGGGGGAATAATGAAATGTGATGTGATTGCAAGTGGGATCGTCAATGCTGCCAAACAGGTGACAGTTCTTTGGAGTGACTTCTCTGTTTACATTGGTGACTAAGTACTTGTGTGTCACACTAGCATTTTATCTTACTGTATGTGGGTGAATCATCATTTTAACATTGATGCAGGGAAACCAAACTGTTTGTTAGAAGTGTATGAAACCCAAAGTAGGAGTGCCTTTTTAGAATATATATATATATATATATATATATAGGTAGATAGATAGATGGATATGGATATAAAAGAATGTAGACAATTTGTTTTTTATTGCTTCCATAAGGATGTTAAAGGCATTGACTTACGTTTGATCTTGTGTTACAGGTGGCCCTAAAAGTTCCTGTGGTAGTCCGTCTTGAACGTACCAATGTTGACCAAGGAAAGCGAATTTTGAAGGTACTGATATACTGTTATTTGCTTTATGAAAAATTTGGTATCTAATAGCAAAGTTGATGTAATAATCTCTGTTGAATGTATTTGCTCGTTAATTCTTAGATTATGTGGAACAGGTGGTTGAGGCATTTAAGATTTTGACTTCTGATGATAAAGTGAAAGCCATTTTGGTGAATATATTTGGGGGAATAATGAAATGTGATGTGATTGCAAGTGGGATCGTCAATGCTGCCAAACAGGTGACAGTTCTTTGGAGTGACTTCTCTGTTTACATTGGTGACTAAGTACTTGTGTGTCACACTAGCATTTTATCTTACTGTATGTGGGTGAATCATCATTTTAACATTGATGCAGGGAAACCAAACTGTTTGTTAGAAGTTTATGAAGCCCAAAGTAGGAGTGCCTTTTTAGAATATATATATATATATATATATAGGTAGATAGATAGATGGATATGGATATAAAAGAATGTAGACAATTTGTTTTTTATTGCTTCCATAAGGATGTTAAAGGCATTGACTTACGTTTGATCTTGTGTTACAGGTGGCCCTAAAAGTTCCTGTGGTAGTCAGTCTTGAACGTACCAATGTTGACCAAGGAAAGCGAATTTTGAAGGTACTAAAGTGGAAATGCGATGGATGTAATTTTATAATATCTTGACAAGTCTTGATGTCTTTTTTGGTTTACTTGGCGATTGTCAATGGTCTTGTAGGAAAGTGGAATGACACTAATTACAGCAGAAGATTTGGATGATGTTGCAAAGAAAGCAGTAAAGGCTGCCAGCAAATGAGAAATTTAAGATACGAGTCCTTTGTTCTTATTGTTTCTCATCTTTCACAGCATTGATGAGTTTTTGCTTTATTTTTCTTTTCATTAAGGCCATAGAATCTTGTTAATGATAAAGCAGCAGGGGGTTACTGTCCTGCAAAATTGATATATTTGCCACATTTGCTCCGGACAGTTGGCATATAATTCAAAGTTGATATAACATCATTCTTTGATTTGAGAAAATATAGTTTGGAAATTTTATGTTAAATATTGCAAGGGTTATGTGCGTGGGCTGATGGAAACGATCACTTTTAAGTTACAACAGTATTTTTCTTTTCATCAGGCTCAGTTCCTCTGCCAGGCAAGCAAATGGAGGTTGAAGGAAGATGAAGCTAGAAAGTATTTTCAGCATCTTATTAATGCTGTGGATTACTTCCATAACAGGGGTGTTTACCATCGAGACCTCAAGGTACGGTATATATTTTGTGTTGATTAGCTTCTTGCCTATAAACGTTAAATATTTTAACAGTTTGTATCATTGGTGCATCCATCAATTAGTGTTGATTGTTTGATACTACGTGATTGCTATGAATCATTTGCACTGTATTGCTTTGGAAGATACCTTGTTGCTTGCTTGGGTATATTCATTTCGAAGACCTTGAACTTCAAATAAAGATTTTATTTTTTATCTTTGGATCGCCTTGCACGATATTTCATTTAGTTTACGGTTTTTGTGGTGACATTGTCTTTGTTATTTGCTTTGCTTATGCCCTTGAATCTGAATTTTGGACACCTAGATATTATTTTCAATGTCATTGAAAAGTCATTTCAACACTCTGCTTTTTCATATCTTTACTTTTTAAGAATATATAGGTTCTTTTGATGTCTAACATACCATAATCATAATTCCCCTTAATGCACTAAAAGGAATATGCACTACTTTGTTAGTAAGCAAGGTACAGTATGTTGTTGAACTTTGGCCTGCAATGCAACAGGAAACCAACAGCAAACCAACAGGCAGACCAGCATCTAAGCTGAACCAGAGAAGAAGGAGCATTTTGTTTATTTTGTTCATTTGTAACTTGATTTAGTTCCTTTGTAATTTATGTTTAATGTTATAGCTGGTATGTCAGCCACATTTTGTGTGCAATTCTAGCTAAGCTTTAGTAATGTATTAGTGGGAGCAGTTATACATTAGAGAACTGCCATATTTCATTGTAACATAAATGCTTCTCAAGTTAATGAAAAAGATCTGATTTTTGGAGATCAAATTCAGTTTTCTTCTTATTCAAACTACTTTGCATTCGTTTTTCTTCTTCTCCTTTAGTTTTCTGCTAAAAAACCAACAAATGTAATCCAGACTACTTATGTATATGGCATAAAAATTTATTAATATATGTAAAAATAGCTTTTCCAGAAAATATTTTCAGGAAATCTGCCAAACAACAAAAAATATTTTACACAGATTCATCCAAACACCAGAAAAGTAAATCATTTTTAGAAAAGTAAATTATTTTGCAGAAATTATTTTCTAGAAATCATTTTACTGACAAACAAACGGAGCTTAAAGGAAAATATCTTACCATCTTGAAATCGGTAAGACATTTTCCAGAAATTGACTCTTCTTCTCCCCTTTTCCCTTCCCCTTGGGTTGCAAATCAATTTGGTAAAGGAGAACCGAAGCCATTTTCAATGTTGAAGAAGCCATTTTCAAAGTTGGCTTATCTTAGGCCACCGACTGAGACGATGGCTTGAAACCCGGGTAGAAATAAGACCAATCGAAAACCTTGGAAGCAACAAATCGCAGGGGCGTAAGCTGTTGAATAAGCTGTGGGTCTTGAGGCAGATGTGGCATCTTCTGAACCACCGGGGAAAAAGCTCATCTTTTTTCAATGCAACCAGAGGGCTCTTAGGACGCTAACGCTACTACCAGCCCTCAAGTTTAAACTAAAACACGACATGTCTATGATTATCAATCCAATGCACTCCGTTTTTGGGATTTCACATCATTTCAGAGAACTGAACGCTCCCCCCTTTTTTTCGATCCTTCCGAACTGTGGAAAACCACTGGTCTTCACCACTTGGTTTTCCTCAGATTGGCGGCAGAGGTGAGAAACCATGTTACAACTTTATGCTTCTTTTTGTTTAATCTGAATTATTGCTAAATAATTGTTCCTTGCATGTTTACGTGATATATAGTTAGTTCCAAGATGTCTAAAGCTCGAGATCCATTTTACATCGTCAAAGAAGAGATTCAAGAATCTGTAAGTTAGGCTTTTATTTATTTTTTGAACCCTGTTAGAGAGAGAGAGAGAGAGATTGCTTGATCTTCTTTGTTTCGGATTTTCAGTTAGATAATGTTTTGGGTGTTTCTTTTTTGTTGGTACAAATTGATAAGTTGCAATCAAGTTTTCATCAATGGGAAAAATTCTCCCCGACACTGGAGAACAAGTACATCTCACGAAAGAGCTACTTGCTAATTGTGAGATCATCGAATGGCAGGTACTCAAATTAAGTATTCCTCCTTAATTGAACTGGATCTTGAGATGGGGGAAAAGACTATGTTGTGATGCTGTGTCTTACTTCATCTTTGTTGGGTTAATTGAACAATTTTAATCCAATTGCTACTGCTGAACAAGATACATTTCTTGATAGGAAGGTAGATGAGTTGAACAAAACAATAGATGTGGCAACAATAGATCCTTCTTGGTATGGCATTGATAATAGAGAACTTGAAAGCCGGAGAAGATGGACCATCACTGCTCGTACTCAGGTATATCGTCTTTATAGTTGCTACATTTTTTAATTAAGGACTGGAGATATATTAATAATATTTATTTGTTTATTGGGGCATTGCAGGCATTGTCCTGTTAATGTAATTGTAACTTATTGTGATTCTTAGTCTTAATGTCATGGACCCTTTTTAAGGATTGTTTTGTTGAATTAGGTAGGAGATATGAAGAAATCTGTAGTAGCCCGAAAAGAAAATGGTAATTCTGCAAGTGCAATGCGCCGTGAATTAATGAAACTGCTAATTTCGCATCAATCGGACAGATCATATCAGTATAGTGCAGAAGATAATGATGACTTTATCGCATCAAAATCAGATAGACAAATGCTTCTTATAGAGTGTCCTTGACTACACTGCCTTGAGTTTGTTTCACTAACATACTCCGTTATCCAATTTTAATAGTTTTCGGTTGCTTATTAATTAGTGGTTCTAGGCAGCAGGATGAGGAGTTGGATGAACTTAGTGCAAGTGTTGAGAGAATTGGAGGTGTTGGCCTTACAATACATGAAGAACTTCTTGCACAGGTGAGTGTGTAACGGTATAATCTCTATGGTACTTTCTCTTTTTAATCTTTACTTAGTCATGCACGAATTATTTAATATGTTCTAATCAATTTCAGTGTAGGATCAATATCTACGATTTCATATGCTAATACTTTGGTGTTTCAGGAGAAAATAATAGATGACTTGGGTACTGAAATGGATAGTACAACAAACCGACTGGATTTTGTTCAGGTAATTCCCTTTAATGGCAGTTTCGTAGATGCAAAACAATCCTATCTGCAATCTGAGAGTGAATTGTTTGGCCTTTTGTGCTTACATTTTAACTTGAGCTGAGTTTGCTGCCCATTAATTACATAATAGCTTGTCTGGAATGAGTACTTTGTTTTGAAAATTCATGTTTTTGTCCATTGCAGAAAAAAGTGGCTATGGTTATGAAGAAGGCAAGTGCTAAGGGTCAGATTATGATGATATTATTTTTGCTAGTCTTGTTCATTATTCTATTCATTCTGATCTTCCTCACTTAGTCTTCTGATTGTTATACATAAGTTTGAAATTTGGATATAACCATCGGAGTTGCGGAACATAGAGGAGTTGGTTGGTATGATATCAAAGTGTTGAATAAATGATGATCAGAACATGCTGAATGAAGAAAGCATTTTTCTTCTGTGCATGTGAAATTGTTGAACTTGATTTAGGATTATGTAAGACAGGGATATATGTATATGTACACTTCTAGTAAAAACAATTTAAATAAATGAGTATTATTATATATTTAAATAAATCATTATAATATATGTAAAAATAATTTAAAATATAAATTTATTAATATATGTAAAAATAGCTTTTCTGGAAAATATTTTCAGGTAATTTGCCAAACAACAGAAAATATTTTACACAGATTCATCCAAACACTAGAAAAGTAAATCATTTTCCAGCAGGTAATTTGCCAAACAACAGAAAATATTTTACACAGATTCATCCAAACATTAGAAAAGTAAATCATTTTCCAGAAATCATTTTCCAGAAAATATTTTACTGGCAAACAAACGGAGCCTTAGACACAAATGTTTGAATTTGTTCCTGTTTTGGTCACCCATCGTTAAATTGATAATGGAAAACCTTTTTCTCACTGGTACAATAATACATTTAGTTTTCAATACTTACATATTTCATCAATTTGATCCTAATTCTAAATAAGTCAATAAATTTAACCCTTCACATTTACCAATTCTATTAATTTGATTCTTAAACATCCTAACCAAAGCTTTTAGCTTTTGAAACAGAGTCATTTCACATCTATAAATTTGTAAAATCCAAAAAAAAAAAAAAACTTCCCTCAACTAACGAGCCGTTTTCTGAGCCAATTCTTGATGCCAATGAGATTATCTTGAAACTTTATTCCCTTTTTTTCATTAGTTTTCTTCTAAATATTATATTTTATAATCCTTTGATTGACAAAATTTTGGCTAAAGAAAATGGGAAAACCTTTAAAAAAAATACTTTAGATTTACTCTTATAGATAACTGTATGATATTTCCTTCAAGGTACACAAAAATAGTCCTCAAAGTTGGTTCTTGAAATTGGAAATTAAATTTAGAGTTAAAAATATGGCTTTGAAAAATCCAATTGTTCAATGAATAATTATATAAGAAAAAATCACGAACATCTAATTTTTCATAAGAAAAAAAAGGTGAAAGAATTAATTGAATTTCCTTTTGTTACATTGATAATGATTTTTTTAAATTTTATAAATTGATTAAGAGATTATTATACCTTCGTAACACCCCAATCATGTGAATAAAAATATTATATTTGACAATACTCTTAAAAATATTATATTTGACAATACTCTTACATGTTATTCGAAAAACACACGAGCATAATTTATTTATTTTATAGAAAACACTTAATTTGATACTTAATTTTTAGCTGAAATTTTAGAGTTGATAAGTTGAAAACCGTGACTTTGATAAGTGAAAATGTATAATTTTGCCGACTGAGCATATTCTGAAACTCTTGTTATTAACCTTCGTAAAACTCTTTTCAAATTTGCAGTGGAAAATCCATAACTCGTTTAAACTTTTAAAATCAAACATTAATTTTAATTGGCAGAAGTCATGTAGAAAACTTTAACTAAATAAAAAAAAACCAAAATTAAATCTGAAAATTTATCCAGAAATCAAAAGTCCAGAAAAGTTCAATTATTAGTAAATCAAATCATCTTATGCGAGAAAACCAGTCCGAGTTTCCAAACGCCGCCCACTCCTAATTTTGCCAATTACCTGAAAAGTTAGAAAAATTGGGTGAGCTTACAAGCTTAGTGTGTAACTCAACCCAAACAAACAGAACAACATCAAATACAATAACATTTGCAGAAACATATGCAATTCATATATAAAATCAGATGCAGACATAGATACAAATGCAAATACAGACACATAAACAGATCCTACCCCCATCCGCTACACACCATCTTCGTTCCACCAATTACACTAGATAGGGTAACAAGTACCCATCCAAGCCCACACACCTAAAAGTGAGCGTATGTCACTTTTTAGAATAGCACAGTCAAGTTGCCAGAAATAATGCGGTAATCCTTTAGAATCAAATAGTGTGGTCAAGCCACCAAATCAAATATGTGGTTATACCATAAATTAAGTCATCCCAGGTTGCCCGACAACAATGACCGGCTACCCTGGGTTGCCCGACAATGATGGTTTACTAATATCAATATGTAGTTAAATTTCCAAAACATGTAACACCTCTAACCCGTATCCGTCGCCGGAATAGGGTTACAAGACATTACCAGACTTATACACTAGCATTTGATCAAAATCGAGTCATAAATTTGCATTCCAAACTATAACTTTTCCAACTTCACCATAAAGCCCCTAATATGGGCCTACGGGGCCCCATACATGCTTAGGAAGTGATTTGGGACAAAACCGGGAACTTTGGAAACTTTCCTTTGAGAATAGGGGCACACGCCTGTGTGGCCTGGGACATGCTCGTGTGGCCTGCCCGTGGAGCTCCCATGGCTGTACCGGAATAAAATGAGCCGATTTGTTGAACATTGCCTTAAAACAGAATATTGCTGCAGCAATGACATGAATTTGAAAAATCACTAAAAATAGTATAAATGGAATTAAATGATGATTAGTTATGAAATTGAAGCTTAATGAGTCTATTTTCATATGGATTGAACAAAACAGGCATATAAATTATACTTTATGAGATATTGAACCTTTGTGAAACAGGGCCAGAGTGATTTCTGGATCCCTTATTCTGACTTTAAAAATTCATAATAAATTGTAAAAAAATAATTAGAAGTCATCCTTTATATGTAAAGATTCCTTATTGAGTCTAGTTTTAAGAGAAACAAACCTCATAGTCATTGAAATTCTGTATAGAGAGATATCTTATTCGTAATACATAGAAGTCAGAGCAGTCGAACCCTGAAACAGGGGAGACTTTAACTAATAAACTGTACTACTTGGCCCAACCAAAAATTCTAGAAAAAAATTAGTAAATAGATATATGAGTCTATATTTAGGGAAAATTTATGGATCTTGATTTCAAGTTTCGTAACTCGAGATATGATTTTTCTTGTAACTGTGATGCGGGTAGCTAGAAAGCTGTGAATGTAGAAACAAATGATTTGAAGTTCTTAATTTGATAAATTATGTTCGGTAACCCCTGAAGCTCGACTCCGGCGATGGTCTCGGGTGTGGGGGTGTTACATTTAGTGGTATCAGAGCAGGTTTAGTCGGTTCTCGGACTACGTGTTGTATGTACGAATTTTGCTATACATGCCATATGTATGAATTGTGATAGTGTGACGACTTCTAACCTTTTTAAATGATTTTTATATAGTAAATGGATCCCGATCCAGCTGTGGCAGATGAAGTAGAGAGTAATGCGCCACTCCGCTGAAGGGGGCATGATGAAAACCCACCTCCTCTCTGTTGGTTAGGGAGGAGGAGAAAGGGATCGGGAAGCCTTTCTCCAAATGATGAGTGTACGATACACTGAGTTCGTTCGTACGAACCCAAATGTATGACCTCCCCCACCTCCCCCAATTCCTCAACCTATGCCTCCGATGCCTCAGGGAGTGGATATGATAAAATTTCACAGAACCCCCGTTGATAGAATTCGTAAACAAGGGACTGAAGAATTTAGAACAAATATTGATGATGATGCAGAGAAAGCAGAGTTCTGGCTTGAAAATTCTATCCGGGTATTTGATGAATTATCTTGTACACCTGAAGAATGTTTGAAGTCTGCTACATCTTTGTTGAGAGATTCAGCCTATAATTGGTGGAAGACTTTGATTTCGGTGGTACCGAAAGAGAGGGTAACCTGGGAATTCTTTCAAGAAGAGTTTGGAAGAAATATATTAGTGAAAGATTTATTGATCGAAATGTAAAGAGTTTCTTGAGTGAAGCAAGGTAATATGACGATCTTAGAATATGAAAGAGAGTTTGTTCGATTGAGTAAGTATGCTGTGGAATATGTTCCTACAGAAGCCAAGATGTGCCGACGATTTGAAGACGGGCTCAACGAAGACATTAAGGTATTTGTTGGGATCCTTGAACTAAAAGAAATGGTGGTACTTATCGATCGAGCTTGCAAGGCTGAAGAACTACTGAAGGAAAAGAAAAAGGTAGAATCTAAAACACAAAATTGGAAGAAAAGACCAATGAGTAATGCACCCTCACAAAGAAACCGGAAAGTCAAGAAATATGAATCCTCGTTCCCAAGTTTCAGCTGGGCAATCATATGGAAATTTTAAGAAGCGAAATGTGGGTCTTAAATCTCAGACTACTTCCGCGGCTACTGTGGGAAATACTTGATTTGTTAAACCCGAGTGCCAGCGGTGTGGTAGAAATCATTTTGGTCCGTGCAGAACAAATGAATGTTTTCGATGTGGTTTTCCGGATCATTTTATTAGAGACTGCCCAGAGAGAGTTGAGAAGAAAAATTTCAGAGTGTAAAAGCTAGTGGTGCAGACTCGAGGGGAAGGTATCCGAGAAAAGCTGGAAGTGAAACAAGCAGTAAGAATGTAGCCAGAGATGCATCAGGTTGATCTGAAGGAAGAGCTCCGGCTAGAACTTATGCTATTAAAGCGCGTGAAGATGCTTCCTCACCCGATGTGTTTACCGGTACATTTTCTCTTTATGATATTAATGTTATTACTTTGATTGATCCCGGTTCTACTCATTCATATGTATGCATGAAACTGGTGTCTAGTATGAATATACCTGTTGAGAACACAGAATTTATGATTAGAGTGTCGAACCCGTTAGGCAAATGCGTGATAGTTGATAAAGTAAGCAAGAAATGCCCTTTAATGATTCGGGGTCATTACTTTCCGGCCGACTTAATGTTGTTGCCGTTTGATGAATTTGATGTTATTTTGGGTATGGATTGGTTGACATTGCATGATGCTATAGTAAATTGCAAAGAAAAGGTCATAGAATTAAAATGTGAAAGTGGTAAAATCCTGCGGGTTGAACCAGACAAATCAGAGGCAATATCTAGTATGATTTCTTCGATGTCAGCTCAGAGATATTTGAGAAAGGGTTATGAAGCTTATTTGGCATATGTAATTAATACAAAAGAAGTTGAAAAGAAAGTTGAATTAGTGCCGGTTGTGTGTGAATTTGCGGATGTATTTCCAAAAGAATTGCCGGGTTTGCCTCCAGTCAGGGAAGTAGAATTTGGTATTGATTTGATACCGGGAACAGCTCCGATCTCGATTGCTCCATATAAAATGGCACCAACAGAGTTGAAAGAATTAAAGTCACAGTTGCAAGAGTTGACTGATAAAGGCTTTGTGAGACCGAGTTTTTCACCTTGGGGTGTTCCCGTATTATTTGTTGAAAAAGAAGGATGGTTCTATGAGATTATGTGTTGATTATCGGTAGTTAAACAAGGTGACAATCAAAAACAAGTATCCATTGCTGAGAATTGATGATTTGTTTGATCAGCTAAAAGGAGTGACATGGTTTTCAAAGATTGACTTGAGATCCGGGTATTATCACCGCGAGTAAAAGAGTCGATGTGCCTAAAACGCTTTTAGAACAAGGTTTATGAATTTTAGTTATGCCATTCGGGTTGAAAAATGCTCTGCTTGTGTTTATGGATTTAATGAATCGCATATTTCGCCATACTTGGATGATTTGTTGTGGTGTTTATAGATGATATTTTAATTTATTCAAAAGATGAGACAGAGCATGCTGAGCATTTGAGGATAGTTTTGCAAACTTTGAGAGATAAACAGTTGTATGCTAAGTTTAGTAAAAGTAAATTTTGGCTCCAGGAAGTTGGATTTTTGGGTCATATTGTTTCAGGTGATGGTATACGGGTTGATCCTAGTAAAATTTCAGCCATTGTTGATTGGAAACCACCGAAAAATGTAACTGAAGTTAGGAGTTTCTTGGGGCTAGCTGGGTATTATCGGCGGTTTGTAAATGGATTTTCTATAATTGCTTCCCCTATGACTAGAATACTCCGAAAGGATGTTAAATTTGAATGGACGGAAGAATGTCAACAGAGTTTTGAAGAATTGAAAAAGTTATTAACTGAAGCACCAGTGTTGATACAACCCGAATCAGGTAAATAATTTGTGGTGTATAGTGATGCTTCTCTAAATGGTTCTGGGTGTGTACTCATGCAAGAAGGAAAAGTGGTGGCTTATGCTTCGAGACAGTTAAAACCTCATGAGAGGAATTATCCTACTCACGATTTGGAATTGGCTGCGGTGGTGTTTGCTTTGAAGATTTGGCGACATTATTTGTATGGTGAAAAGTGCCGAGTATATACCGATCACAAAAGTCTTAAATACTTGATGTCACAAAAAGACTTGAATTTGAGACAGCGAAGGTGGTTGGAGTTATTGAAAGATTACAACCTTGTTATTGATTATCATCCGGGAAAAACGAATTTGGTTGCCGATGCTTTAAGCAGAAAGTTGTTGTTTGCTTTGAGAGTTATGAACACTCAGTTGAAAATGTTAGATGACGGTTCAATTCTAGCAGAGTTAAGAGCAAGACCGATGTTTTTACAAGAGATTTCTGAAGCTCAGAAAAATGATCAAGATTTGCTAGCCAAGAGAAAACAGTGTGAAGCTGATACGGGATCAAATTTCAGAATCGGTTTTGATGGTTGTTTAATGTTTAAAAATCAGATTTGTGTATCGAAAAATGATGAGTTGATTCAAAAGATTTTGCATGAAGCACATAATGGTTGTTTGGCGGTTCATCCGGGCAGTACGAAGATGTATAATGACTTAAAGAAAATGTACTGGTGGAGTGGAATGAAAATAGATATTTCCGAGTTTGTATCAAAGTGCTTAGTTTGTCAACAAGTGAAAGTTTGAACACCAAGTACCTTGGGATTACTCCACCTATTATGGTTCCTAAATGGAAATGGGATCGGATTACTATGGATTTTATATCGGGGTTGCCGTTAACTCCAAGGAAGAAAAATGCCATCTGGGCAATAGTTGACAGACTGACTAAATCGGCTCATTTTATTCCGGTACGTACAGATTATTCTCTTAATAAGTTGGCTGAATTATATATGCTCAGATGTTGTGTATTGGAATTTCAAGGTAGTTGGGAAAAGTATTTACCGTTGGTAGAATTTGCTTATAATAATAGTTATCAGACAAGTTTGAAGATGGCACTTTATGAAGCATTATATGGTCGTAAATGTCGGACGCCATTGTATTGGACTGAACTCAAGGAAAATCAGATTTATGGAGTTGATTTAATAAAAGAAACCGAAGAAAAGGTGAAAATGATTCGAGATTGTTTGAAAGCTGCTTCAGATAGACAAAAATCTTATGCGGATTTGAAACGAAAGGAAATGGAGTTTCAAGTTGGTGATAAGGTATTTTTGAAAGTGTCTCCATGGAAGAAAGTCCTTAGATTTGGACGAAAGGGCAAGTTAAGTCTGCGTTTTATTGGACCGTATGAAATAATTGAAAAAGTTGGACCTGTAGCATATTGGCTAGCGTTACCACCTGAATTAGAGAAGATTCATGATGTGTTTCACGTATCTATGTTACGTCGGTATCGTTTGGATCCTTTACATATAATTTCACCGACAGAAATTGAACTACGATCGGATATGACTTATGAAGAAGAACCGATTAAGATTTTAGCTCGAGAAGTCAAACAACTAAGAAATAAAAGTGTTGCACTTGGGAAAGTGTTATGGCAAAAGCATGGGGTAGAAGAGACTACATGGGAACCTGAAGAAACTATGAGAAACCAATACCGACACCTGTTTACCGGTAAGATTTTCGAGGACGAAAATCCTTAAAAGAGGGGGAGAGTTGTAATATCTTGAATTAGGGCTTAATCGGAATAGTGGTTTTGTGACCACAAATCCGAGATAGAAATAATTATTTTATAATTATTTTATAATTATTTTGATGATTATGATATGATTGCATGATTGTGTGAAAATTTCGTGATGAAATTCTATGCCTAAAGTGCTTAAATTGAAAGTAGGGACTAAATCGAATAAGTTGCAAAATTTGCATTCTAGAAGTTTTTAGTATGAAATTGCTTTGAAATATTAATTAGGAGGTCTTAAATAGAAATTTGACCAATTTTAAGTTCATGGACAAAATTAGGACATGGAAGGAATTTTTGAAAGTTTAGTAAGGAGGGGCATTTTGGTCATTTGGATATTAAATGAAATAAAATGGGAAAAATAACACAAAATTGGTCATCATCCTCCTTAGTTGCTGCCGAATTCTCCCTCTCTCCATAGCTAGGGTTTCTTCAACTTTCAAGCTCCATAGTAAGTGATTCCAAGCCCCGTTTTTAATGTTCTTTACCTTTTTAGAATCCCGGAAAGTCGATTAAGCTTATGCTAGCAATAATTTAACCTAGGGTTTATATTTGGAAAAATAACCATAGGTGAAATTTGTGTATTTTGATGTTTTATGATAGAATATGGGGTTTTAAATTATGTTAGACAACTTGTGCTACTTGGTTTTGAGTGAAAACGAGTAAAAGGGCTTAATCGGCAAAAATACCTAATAGTCACAAGTATATGTTAGTGTGAGAATTTGATGTTGCCATAGAAGGGAAAAGTGATTAGCATGTTATAAAACATAAGAATAAGGAATAAAGTTTAATTCCCGAGCCTAGGGGAAAAAATGTAATTATGCAAAAGTTTAGGGGCAAAAGTGTAATTTTTCCAAAGTTCATATTAAATGCTGTTTTGATGAATGTATGTATTAAATAAGATTAATTTGGCATTATAGATCAAGAGAAACGAGATTCAAGTCGCGATCCAGGAAAAGAAAAGATTGTGGACTAAATTGCAAAATCTTTATTTTCTGGTACCAAGGTAAGTTCATGTGTAAATAATATAGCATAATTGTTATTTTTAAGTTATTGATGTTAATTATATAATATGCTGATTTTTAATCGTGAAATATTATGCTTTGTGGTTATTGTTGAGTAATATGCAAATTATGTTTACTACTTGATAATTATGAATTGCTACTGAGTATCGATTCCGATATTCCATGAAAGACGGCAAATGTGAGATTGAGGGAAAAAGCCCGTTTGAACCTTAGGAATAGATTAGGATACAAGTGACATGTCACTAGGATGGTTGAGCATCCGAACTCGTTGAGTTGAGTCCGAGTTCACTTATGGATGCGAATGTCCGAACTCGTTGAGTTGAGTACGAATTCGTGAGATGTAACTAGGCATCCGAACTCGTTGAGTTGAGTCCGAGTTCACTTATGGATGCGAACGCCCGAGCTCGTTGAGTTGAGTCCGAGTTCGCTTATGGGCAGGTTACATGATTTCTTGATTACATATGTGGCACTTATGTGCAAATTATCCGTGTATCCGAGTTGTATTCCGATGTGTTCAACGGGTGAAATTTCTAGTGAAATGGAAGAACACTTAAGATGCAAGTGACATTTTAGGTAAGTGTTGTGAAATGGACACTTTGGACAGGTATGTTCTTAACCCTCGGGTTGAAAATAGATACAACAACGATAATGTGGTAAGATGATGAATGATGTTTAAAAATGTGATATATGTTTTGGTGGTACCATGCTAAAGTTGTTTGGTATATTTGTATTGTTATGTTACTTGTTATTTACATATGAACTTACTAAGCACTGTAGTTTTGAACAAGCCAGCTCGGGAATCGGGACGGGTCGAAGATTCGATCACACTATCCAAAGAACTTTCATCTGGGTAAATGGCTTGTAAAACTTAAGTATGGCATGTATAGCAATATACCTATTTTGTGTAAATAATTTTATGATATGGCCATGATTGGTTGAGAAAATGCTTGATATTGATAAGTCATGCTGATGGCTAAATTTAGATCATGTTTGATATCATGGAAGTTTAATAGGTTATCTAGTTCATAACAACTCATGAAAAGATGAAAATTGCCTTAAAACAGAATATTGCTGCAGCAATGACATGAATTTGAAAAATCACTAAAAATAGTATAAATGGAATTAAATGATGAGTAGTTATTAAATTTAAGCTTAATGAGTCTATTTTCATATGGATTGAACAAAACAGGCATATAAATTATACTTTATGAGATATTTGAACCTTTGTGAAATAGGGCCAGAGTGATTTCTGGATCCCATGTTCTAACTTTAAAAATTCATAATAAATTGTAAAAAAATAATTAGAAGACATCCTTTATATGTAAAGATTCCTTATTGAGTCTAGTTTTAAGAGAAACAAACCTCATAGTCATTGAAATTCTTTATAGAGAGATATCTTATTCGTAATACACAGAAGCAGAGTAGTCGAACCCTGAAATAGGGGAGATTTTAACTAATAAACTGTACTAATTGGCCCAACCAAAAATTCTAGAAAAAAAATTAGTAAATAGATATATGAGTCTAGATTTAGGGAAAATTTACGGATCTTGATTTCAAGTTTTGTAACTCGAGATATGATTTTTCTTGTAACTGTGACGCTGGTAGCTAGAAAGCTGTGAATGTAGAAACAAATGATTTGAAGTTCTTAATTTGATAAATTATGTTCGGTAACCCTCAAGCTCGACTCCTGCGACGGTCTCAGGCGTGGGGGTGTTACAGGGCCAGCCCGTAGGCAGATCTGTTTTGCTCACACGGCCGTGGGACTAGCCTATAGGCGATTCTGACTTTGCCACACGGCCTGGGCACATGCCCATGTGACTTGGCCATGTGAAAACCTCATTTTTCACCATTTTAAATCTATTTTCACATATCAAACACACCTAGTTCATGCCCAAAACATTGACTTATAAATCTTGATCAAATAACATTCATTTATCCATTTCCTATACTTAAACACAATTATACACTAATAGAATCCAACATGTATATCCATAATTATACACAATTAAACACAATTATTTGAAGCCAAAACATGTATATTTCATTTTCAAACAAAAAACATCACATTCAATATACTTTGCATACTTAATCATTCATACAATTACATTACCAAATCAACTCCTATACATGCCATATAAATAAAAAAAATTGTTTAACAAAATCTACCGGAGTAAATCTGGATAGTGTGATCATGGATGTAGATCCGATCCTCCGTATGCATATAAGTCAATCTACAAAACAAATATCATACACAAGTAAGCTTATAAAAGCTTAGTAAGCTCATAGGCATAAAAACACAAATATTACGTAACACTGTACACAATCATATATCTATTAGTTAAACTAATTCATCCTAAAAATCACAATTTCATTAATAAACTCATTTGAATAATTTTCATGTTGCTATTCACGAACTTAATTCTTTTGGGCCCATTTCTCATTTACTTTCATTGTTAAATTAGGGAACAATAATAGAATTGAGTGCTTCATTGTCACATTGCCATAGTAAACTATGGACTTGCACATTGTCACATATCATACACCGAAGGCATAGCCCTACCATGGTCTTACACAGATCACATATCATACCGATGCCATATCCCAGATATGGTCTTATACAGAATCACATTATCACATCACACTGAAGCTATAGCCCAACTATGGTCTTATACGGGAACATGTATCACATTGCACCGATACCATAGCCCAGCTATGGTCTTATATGGAAACACATATCACATCTTTTCTGTCAATTCATTATGGTCATAAATGAAAGCACTCAACACCATTGTTCCAACTAATTTGTACTTTTAGTTACACATTATTTAGTAATTAATAAAATTTGATAGTATTCATCTACAATAAAATACTTTAACAATCATAAGATTTTCATATCAAACATTGAATTTTTTCATATGAACTTACCTGGGCTAATTTGCAAAAGTCGTAGAAATTTAAGGACTATTCTTGAATTTTCTCCTTTTCACGATTCACTTCGTTTTCTTGATCTATAATTATAAAATCATTCCTTCATCAGTATCTATTTCAATTCTATTCTATTTCACAATTTATGCCCTTAAATTTTCAAAATTACACTTCACCCCAAAATTTTTAATTTTTACAATTTAGTCCCTACTCAATTTATTCATCAATTGAACTAATTCCTCTCAAATAACACTTTATTAAGACATTATATACTATTTCAAAGTCTTTGACATTCCAAGATTCAACATAAAACCCTAATTACAACAACTTCCACAATTTGATCCTAAAAATCAATTTCTATAAAAATCTCTTCATAAAATCATTATATAATGAAATTAAAACCTTAATTCCATGATAAATCATCATAAAATTTCAGAACTTATTCATGGTAACTTTCAAAATTACCCATGAAATCAAAAACTAATGAATTAAACAAGTGGACCTAGTTGTAAAAGTCTCGAAAACACAAAATTTACAAGAAATAATCAAGAATTGAGCTTACATGTAGTAAAAATATGAGAGACCAGCTTAAAAGAACCCTTCAATGGTATTTTTGCTAGAAAGGATGAAGAAAAATGAAGAAAACTCTGGATTTTACCTAATATATCATATTTTACAATTTAATTTTTACCCTCTTTCCAATTTTGCCCCTTGTTCACACTTGATTTTTATTTTTCCTGAACACTCATGCCGTCCAACCCAATAATAGGTGTTTAATTGCCTATTTAGTCCTCCTTTAATTATTACTAGAGCTATTTAATCACATTTCACAATTTTGCACTTAATTCAGTTTAATCCTTTTTATCCAATTGACTACCGAAACCTTTAAATTTCTTGACAAAAATTTAATATTAACTTACTAACACTCCATAAATATTTCTAAAAATATTTATGGCTCAGTTCATGAATTTGAGGTCTCGATACCTCCTTTTTATCTCATTTAATCTACAATTTTCTTTTAATCATAATTTCACTAATTCAAAATTATTTCTAAAACCACACTTAACTTTTACTTACTAATATCTAAACTCACATGTCGGATTTAGTGATATCAAATCACTGTTTCGATATCACTGAAATTTGGGCCGTTACAACTCTCTCCCCTTAGGAAATTTCGTCCTCGAAATTTCGTACCTGAAAACAATTCCGGATATTGTGATCTTATTGATTCCTCTGTTTCCCAGGTTGCCTCCTCCAATCCATGTCGATGCCATAATACTTTTACTAATGGTACTTGTTTATTCCGTAGCTCTTTAACTTCCCGACCTAGAATTTTCACTGGTTCCTCTGAATAAGTCATATTTGATTGTAGCTCTATCTCAGTATGAGGAATCACATGTGAAGGGTCTGATCTATACCGTCTCAACATAGATACATGAAATACATTATGGATTTTCTCATGTTTCGGAGGCAAGGCCAATCTATAAGCTACTGGACCAATTCTCTCAATGACCTCATACGGCCTGATAAATTGTGGACTAAGCTTTCCCTTTCTACCAAACCATAAAACTTTCTTCCACGGAGAAACTTTTAAGAACACACGATCACCTACATTAAACTCTATATCTTTTCTTTTCAAATCCGTATAGGACTTCTGACGATTGGAAGCAGCTTTCAAACTTTCTAGAATAATCTGAACTTTTTCTTCAGTTTTCTGAATTAAATCCACTCCCACTAATTTCGATTCACTTAATTCTGACCAATACAACAGAGTTTTACACTTCCTTCCATACAGAGCTTCAAACGGTGCCATTTTGATACTAGCTTGATAACTATTATTATAAGCAAATTCAACTAAAGGTAAATACCTTTCCCAGCTACCACTAAACTCGAGTATACAGCACCTCAACATATCTTCCAAAATCTGAATCACTCGTTCTGATTGCCCGTCAGTCTGAGGATGAAAAACTGTACTAAATCTTAATTTGGTACCTAAAGCTTCTTGTAGTTTACTCTAAAATCTCGAAGTAAACGTCGGATCTCGATCAGAAATAATTGATGTCGGCACCCCAAGTAATCTCACAATTTTTGAGACATATAATTCTGCTAATTTTTCAAGCGAAAAATCCGTTCTAACTGGAATAAAATGCGCCGACTTAGTTAATCTGTCTACTATCACCCAAATTGAATCTTTCTTCTTCGGAGTCACAGACAATCCAGATACAAAATCCATAGTCACATGTTCCCACTTCTATTCTGGAATCATTTGTGGGTACTTGATGTTCTGCTTTTACCTGTTGACAAATCAAGCATTTCGCTACAAATTCACAAAATTTCTCGCTTCATACCTGGCCACCAATACATTTTCTTCAAATCATAGTACATCTTCGTACTGCCCAGATGAATCGAGTACATGCTACTATGAGCCTCTGATAAGATATCATTTTTCAATTCTAGATTTTTCGGAGTACAAATTCCATTACGATAGTATAACATACCACTATTATCAACAGAGTACTCTATGTTCAAGTTGTCTTGAACCATTTGTCGTTTCAGCACCAACTTCGGATCTTCATCTTGCAACTCCCAAATTCGTTGAAAGAATACTGGTTTTGCCTTTAATTTGACTAACATAGAACCATCTTCATTAATAGACAAATGAGCATTTAACGCTCAAAGAGCAAATAATGACAATTTCCGACTAAGTGCATCTACCACTACATTTGCCTTACCTGGATGATAATCAATGACAAGATTGTAATCTTTCAATAGCTCTAACCATCGCCTCTGTCTCAAGTTCAGCTCTTTCTGGAACATTAAATATTTCAAACTTTTATGGTCTGTATACACATAACATTTCTTCCCATATAAGTAGTTTCTCCAAATTTTTAGAGCAAATACTATAGCAGCTAGCTCAAGATCATGAGTAGGGTAGTTCCTCTCATGTGGTTTCAACTGCCGAAAAGCATATGCTATAACTTTTCCTGACTGCATCAGTATACAACCTAAACTATTCAGAGACGCATCATTATATACTACATATGGCACACCTGATTCAGGCTGAGTCAACACTGGGGTCTTTGTCAACCTTTTATTTAACTGATCAAAACTTCGTTGGCATTCTTCCGACCATGCAAATTCAACATTCTTCTATAGTAACCGGGTCATCGGTGAAGAAATTATTGAAAAATCCTTCACAAATCGACTGTAGTACCAGCTAATCCAAGAAAACTTCGCACTTTCGTAACATTCTTTGGAGTTTTCCAATTAATCACCACTGACACTTTACTCGGATCTACTCGTATACCATTAGCCGACACAATGTGACCCAAGAATCCCACTTCATGAAGCTAAAATTCACATTTGCTGAATTTTACATATAACTGTTTTTCCTTCAAAATCTGTAGTACAACTCTCAAGTGCTAAGCATGCTCGGATTCTGTCTTTGAATAGATTAGTATATCGTCAATAAACACAACTACAAATCTATCCAGGTAAGATTGAAAAATTCGATTCATTAAATCCATAAAAGTAGCAGGAGCATTTGTCAAACCAAATGGCATAACTAAGAACTCATAGTGACCATACCGAGTTCTAAAAGCTGTTTTCGGTACATCACATTCCTTTACCTTTAACTGATAATACCTAGATCTGAGATCTATCTTTGAATCATCAATATAAGGGAGAGGATATTTATTTTTAATCGTTACCTTATTCAACTGTCTGTAATCTACACATATCTTCAATGAACTGTCATTCTTTTTCACAAATAAGATAGGTGTACCCCATGGCGACATACTCAGTTTGATAAACCCTTTGTCCAACAACTCTTGCAACTGTGTCTTCAATTCTTTTAATTCTGCTGGAGCCATTCTATACAGTGTCACTGATATGGAAGCTATTCCTTGAAGCACATCTATCACAAACTTAACCTCTCTATCGGGTGGTAAACCTGGTAATTCTTCAGGAAATACATCCATGAATTCATTCACAACAAATAATTGCTTTAATCTTGATTCAGAACTCCGAGCATCAAGAATATAGGCTAAATAAGCCTCATTTCCTTTACTCAACAATTTCTTAGCAGAAATAGATGAAATCATTCTAACAGTATCACCCAAATTTCCAGACTCAACCAAAATAATATCTCTTGTCTAACATTTCAAACTAATTCGTTTTTCTTGATAATTCACTACCGCATCATGTTTCATTAACCAGTCCATGCCCAAGATAATATCAAATTCCCAAAAGGGTAGCAGCATCAAATCAGTGGAGAAATCACAGCCCTTAACTTTCAGTGGACAGTTATGACATATTAAATTAACTACCACATTTTGACCTAACAGATTTGTAACTTGTACATCATAATCAGTAGGCTCAACAATTAAATTCTTTTCAGATACTAACATAGTACAAATATATGAATGAGTAGACCCAGGATCTATTGAAGCATACACAGGAACATCATAAAGATAGAAAGTACCAGCAATTACATCCGGAGCTGTCGCTTCTTCTCTTGCTCGAATGGCATAAGTACGAGCAGGGGCCCTAACTTTTGATCGACTAGCAGTATCTTTCATACCCGAACAGGAAGCCTCTGTAGCATTGCTCTGACCAGAGTGTCTTCCTTTTTGAAGAGGAGTTTTCTGTTTCTCCTTCTGTTCCACTTCTTTTACTTGTAGTTGGGGACAATCACGAATAAAGTGATCAGTGGCCCTACATTTATAACAAGCCCCCAATTTACTTCTACATTCACTGGGGTGACTTCTTCCACAATGTTGGCACTTAGGCCTTTGGGTATTTTGTACACTACCCACGCTAACAGCAGGTCTGTCAGATGCCTTATAATCAGATTGTCTTGGTCTACTCTTTCCCAATCTTTCCGGTGCTGAAGTGGCTCGACTAAATTCCTCTTTAGATTTTTTCATTGGTAAAGCTGAAAATGACTTAGATGCACTTCTTTTAAAATATTCTTTACTTATTCTATCTCTTTGCACCTTTTCATTATATACTTCTTGAAGTTTCTGTGCACGATATGATAAAACAACAAATTCTCATATCTTAGTGCCCCCTATCATCATTCTAATCTCATCATTAAGCCCTTCTTCGAATCTAATACACATTTCTTATTCAGTGGGTACAATATCTCGAGCATATTTGCTCAGATAAACAAATTCTCTCTCATATTCAGCCACTGACTTGTTTCCCTATTGCAAGTCGAGAAATTCTCTTTTTTTCTTATTCAAATATCTTCTACCAACATATTTCTTCTTAAATTCATTTTGGAAAAATTCCCAAGTGATTTTCTCAGCCGGTACCATAGCTTCTATTGTTTCCCACCAATTGTAAGCTTCTTCTTTCAATAATGACACAGCACATATTAAGTAATTGTTTGGTGAGCATGCCATTTGCTTAAAAACCCTTATTATACTTTGCAACCAATACTTAGCTTTAACAGGATCATCATCTGTTTTTTCCTGAAATTCTTCAGCCTCATATTTTCTGAGCTTTTCAAATGAAGAACGTTTACCAGATTCAGTTATCGGAGTAGGTGGAAGAGCAACCAGGGGTACTACTGATGTTGAAATAGGGGGAGGAGGTTGCTGAGTCTGATTTCTTTCTCGCACATTCTCATTATACCACTGATTCATAAATCCATAAATCATATTTTTGAGTTCTTGTTCTCGCATCAATGAAATTGGAACTTCACTACTTGTTCCATGGTCAGAGGTTTGTACTCTACTGTTAACTTCTTCTTGCTTAGTTTGTTCTGGTCTATCTGACATCTTTTCAAATTAAAGATAATCTGTAATAAAAACAAGAATTAGATCAGATCATATACATCACACTATCACAGATTTATATGGCATGTAATTCTAGACACTTTTCACATCATATATATTACGAGAATTGAATTAACCAAAGCTCTGATACCATTAAATGTAACACCTCTAACCCGTATCCGTCGTCGAAATAGGGTTACGAGGCATTACCAGACTTATACACTAGCATTTGATCAAAACCGAGTCATAAATTTGCATTCCAAACTATAACTTTTCCAATTTCACCATAAAGTCCCTAATATGGGCCTATGGGGCCCCATACATACTTAGGAAGTGATTTGAAACTAAACCAGGAACTTTAGAAACTTTTCCTTGAGAATAGGGGCATACGCCCGTGTGGCCTGGGACATGCCAGTGTAGCCTGCCCATGGGGCTCCTATGGCTGTGGGGCCAGTCCATGGGCAGATCTGTTTTGCTCACACGAGACTAGCTTGTGGGCGATTCTGACTTTGCCACACAACTTGGGCACATGCCCATGTGACTTGGCCTGTGAAAACCTCATTTTTCACCATTTTAAGCTATTTTCATATATCAAACACACCTAGTTCATACCCAAAACATTGACTTATAAATCTTGATCAAATAACATTCATTTATCCATTTCCTGTACTTAAACACAATTATACACTAATAGAATCCAACCAATCAATTATTTCAAGCCAAAAAATGTATATTTCATTTTTCAAACACAAAACATCACATTCAACATACTTTGCATACTTAATCATTCATACAATTACATTACCAAATCAACTCCTATACATGCCATATAAATAAAAAAATTATTTAACAAAATCTACCGGAGTAAATCTGGATAGTGTGATCCTTGATGTAGATCCGATCCTCCGTATGTATATAAGTCAATCTACAAAACAAATATCATACACAAGTAAGCTTAAAAAAGCTTAGTAAGCTCATAGGCATAAAAACACAAATCTTACCGAACACTATACACAATCATATATCTATTAGTTAAATTAATTCATCCTAAAGATCACAATTTCATTGATAAACTCATTTGAATAGTTTTCATGTTGCGATTCACGAACTTAATTCTTTTGGGCCCATTTCTCATTTACTTCCATTGTCAAATTAAGGAACAATAATGGAATTGAGTGCTTCATTATCACATTGCCATAGTAAACTATGGACTTGCACATTGTCACATATCATACACCGAAGCCATAGCCCTACCATGGTCTTACACAGATCACATATCATACCGATGCCATATCCCAGATATGGTCTTATATAGAATCACATTATCACATCACACTGAAGCCATAGCCCAGCTATGGTCTTATACGGGAACACGTATCACATTGCACCGATGCCATAGCCCAGTTATGGTCTTACACGAAAGCACATATCACATCTTTTCCGTCAATTCATTATGGTCAGAAAATGAAAGCACTCAAAACTATTGTCCCAACTAATTTGTACTTTTAGTTACACATTATTTAGTAATTAATAAAATTTGATAGTATTCATCTACAATAAAATACTTTAAAAATCATAAGATTTTCATATCAGACATTGAATTTTGCCATATGAACTTACCTGGGCTAATTTGCAAAAGTTGTAGAAATTCAAGGACTATTCTTGAATTTTCTCCTTTTCACGATTCACTTCGTTTTCTTGATCTATAATTATAAAATCATTCCTTCATTAGTATCTATTTCAATTCTATTCTATTTCACAATTTATGCCCTTAAATTTTCAAAATTACACTTTACCCCAAACTTTTTAGTTTTTACAATTTAGTCCCTACTCAATTTATTCATCAATTGAACTAATTCCTCTCAAATAACACTTTATTAAGACATTATATACTACTTCAAAGCCTTCAAAATTCCAAGATTCAACATAAAACCCTAATTACAACAACTTCCACAATTTGATCCTAAAAATCGATTTCTATAAAAATCTCTTCATAAAATCATCATATAATGAAATTAAAACCTTAATTCCATGATAAATCATCATAAAATTTTAGAAATTATTCATGGTAACTTTCAAAATTACCAATGAAATCAAAAACTAATGAATTAAACAAGTGGACCTAGTTGTAAAAGTCTCGAAAACACAAAATTTACAAGAAATAATCAAGAATTGAGCTTACATGTAGTAAAAAATATGAGAGACCAGCTTAAAAGAACCCTTCAATGGTGTTTTTTCTGGAGAGGATGATGAAAAATGAAGAAAACTCTAGATTTTACCTAATATATCATATTTTACAATTTAATTTTTACCCTATTTCCAATTTTGCCCCTTGTTCACTCCTGATTTTTATTTTTCCTGCACACTCATGTCGTCCAGCCCAATAATAGGTGTTTAATTGCCTATTTAGTCCTCCTTTAATTATTAGTAGAGCTATTTAATCACATTTCACAATTTTGTACTTAATTCAATTTAGTCATTTTTACCCAATTGACTACCGAAACCTTAAAATTTCTTGACAACGCTTTAATACTAACTTACTAACACTCCATAAATATTTCTAAAAATATTTATGGCTCAGTTCATGAATTTGAGGTCTCGATACCTCGTTTTTATCTCATTTAATCTACAAATTTCTTTTAATCATAATTTCACTAATTCAAAATTATTTCTAAAACCACACTTAACTTTTACTTACTAATATCTAAACTCATATGTCGAATTTAGTGATCTCAAATCACTGCTCCGATATCACTGAAATTTGGGCCGTTACAAAACACTTCCCCCGTCACATCATTATCTCACCCCAATGCACATATCCAAACAAATACCATACTCAAATGCACATAAATGAATCATGCTTATACATATTTCTCAAATTACAGATCAGAAGTAGAGATTATACCATAACCAAGCTTTCGAATATTACACATGTAATATTAGTATTTCATATCTCGGGTTTCACTTTCAAAAAGTAGTCAGATAACAAATGTATTTATATTTCATACGTACCGTACATATTAGAACAAACTATCACACTTTCAGAAATCACATTAACAAAGGAAAAATACCAAATTTCATGTCCATAATACCTACATAACACATTTTGGAACCTACAAAGTGACAAATTTTCTAATTGCACTTTAAATACGACCCTAACAAAGTTTTATGAAAAAATGGCCCCACACGGCCCTATTTGCCCAACCTGTGTGGCCCACATGGCCTAACATACACCCGTGTGCATGGCCCAAATAACCTAGCCCATGTGACCTACACGGTCTGGCACACAGTTGTGTGACGTCGACAGTAAGCTTTTTGACATCATGTCGTTCGCTGTTTTCGAGGTTTCCGCTACACATCTGATCAATTCTAAAACACTATGATATAACACACTTTCAAACCCTAAAACGCCACAAAACCACACCAATTAACAATCACACATCAAACCCAAATCGTAATACGACCACAATTGCTAAGATATTCGACCCTTGCCTCGAGAGAAACCGATTCCTAAGACACTTCACTCGTCGGAGAAAAGTTAGGTTCCTCATGATCTTCCCCCTAATAGATTCCTACAAAAGAACACCAAAACGAAATCAACACCCACAAACTTTCTCGAATAACACTACTCAAGAACATCTTTCTTAACAATAATATTATGGAAAACGAACACTATATTTACACGAAACTTATCTCAACTCTAGAACTCCAATTCCCATACACCAAATCAACAAAATCATATACTAAAACAACAAAAGAAAAGAGGAAGGATTGAAATTGCAAGATTAACGATTGGAAGTTATGTTGAAAACAAAGAAAGAAAAGAAAAGAAAATTGAAGGTAACAAAGAGAAAAAAATAATAAGAAAAAGAGTAAGAAGGAAAAGAAATTGGGAAAATGGGAAGAAAGAACGTCAACTTAGAGAGAGAGAGAAGCGTGGAAGAGAAATTAGGAGATAATCTCTCTCATTTTTTTTTTCAAAAAGCCACCCATTCATTTTCACTTTACACACAAAAAAGTCAAACACGAGACCTCTAGATAACCTAAAACTTTAACACTAAACCAACAAGCTCATTCTTATCATTAATTGAGCAAAAATAATAAATAAGCTTGGCCTACAAGGATAGGGTTAGGACAAAAATAATAAAAATTCAACGAAAAAAATCTGAACCTAGAACCTTACACACACAACACAACACTTAACCATTGAACTAGATCACTTCAATTGACGAAATTCCTACAACCTTAATTCAAAAACAGGACGTGACCACTCTTGGTTTCACTAACCCAATTTCTACTGACCCGGTTTTTGAAATGTGAAACATTCTATTTATTTTTAATTTTTAAACTAACAATAAACAATACATATCACTAATAATCTGATTTAGTGTCAAATCATTTACCAAATTAATTACAAACTAAAATTATACTAGTCGAGTTAAAAGAAAGTATTTTTACAAATATTAAATTATTTGTATAATTTTATTATATATTATATTTTTAAATTTGTATTTTCTATTATTTTTAAGGTGTTTGGTTAATTTCTAACTCTAACTTCTTAAAAATATAAACAAAAAGAGTCATGTCTTGAATTAGATAATTTCAACCATAAATAAAATAATTAATAAATGTGGAATGCCTCTATTTTAAAAGATGAAAGCTTTGGTTATTAAGTTTGAGGATAAATTTGATAGAATTTGTAAATGTGAAAGGTTAAATTTATTGAAGTGTTTAGAATTAGAATCAAATTGATAGAGTATGTAAGTATTGATAAGTAAATGTTTTATTCTATGTAACGCCCCTCAGCTAGGTTAAATCGATAAACTGAGCAACATATGTCACATTTGGCACTAAGTGACTTAAATACAAATATTTTTCTTTCACTTAATTTTAATCTTATAAAGCTCAATTTAGACTTCTTGAATCTTTTTCAAACATTTACTAACATATTTAACCCTCAAAATGTATTAGATTAAAAAACAATCATATTTTCATTTTCATTACTAAATACCATGTAATTCCCCAAAATTATTGTTAAATATGACTCCTATTTTCAGTCAAATTTGAAAAATAGTCTTTCAGTTAAACTCTGTTTACTTGTTTCAATCAAACACTGATTAGTTTAGATTATTTTATTATTATTTGATCTATGAATTTAGCCTATAAATAGGCTCTTTTACAACCTTAGAAAACACACCATTAGAGATTAGAACTCATAACATATTTAGAGAATTTTGTGTTTACGTTTTGTGGGTTCTTTGCTTTCGGGTTTTCGGGGTTTAGTTTTTATCTCCATCTTTTGTACTCTTCGTTCTTTTGCCATTATAGTAAAATTATCTTTGCCCGTGGTTTTTTATCCTCTTTGGAGGGGTTTTTCCACGTTAAATTTGTGTGTTCAATTTCTCAATTTATTCTGCTATTTTCTTGTTCGTTGCTTAATCGGGTTAAAATCCTAACAAGTGGTATCAAGAGCTAGTTCAATTTTCATAGATCAGCCCGTTCAGAGATGGCAACGACAAGGTTTGAAATTGAGAAGTTCAATGGTGAGACAAATTTCAATCTGTGGCAAGTTCGGATGATGGCAATTCTAGTTCAATCAGGCTTGAAAAAGGTTGTTATCGGGAAAAAGCCTGAGAATCTAAATAAAACAGAATGGGAAGAGCTTGATGAAAAAGTTTTATCTGCAATCCAATTGTGCCTTACGAATACGGTATTGCAGGAGGTATTGATGGAGAAAACCTCATCTGTCTTGTGGAAAAGGTTAGAAACTTTTTATGCGACTAAGTCTCTGGCTAACCGTTTAGTGTTGAAACAACGTCTATTTACGTTTCGCATGAACGAAGGTGAGCTTCTTAGAGATCACATCAGTAAATTCATTACTCTTTTAAATGATTTAAAGAATGTTGAGGTTCATATTGACGATGAAGATCAGGCTATGCTATTATTGTGCTCTTTACCCCCTTTATACAAGTCTTTCAGGGAGACCCTGATTTATGGCAGAGACAAACTCTTGTTCGAAGATGTGAAGGGTCATTTGTTGAGTAGAGGCAAACTCGAAAATGAGATTCATTTGGATAGCAAGACAGATAGGCAAGCTTCCGTTTTGGTAGCATCAAAAAAACGAGATAAAAGGTGTCGCTATTGTAAAAAGTTAGGTCACGTCAAAGCAGATTGTTATAAACTGCGAAATAAAAAAGCTGCTGAGAGTAACGAGGAAGATGTAGCTGGTGCTAATTTGGCCGATGAAAATGGGGATGATTTCTTATTAGTGTCAACAAGTGATAACACCAAGCTCACGTCCGAGTGGATCCTAGATTCAGGATGTTCTTTCCACATGTGTCCCAATAGAGAATGTTTCTCCACATACAGTTCGATTGAAGGTGGAGTTGTGCACATGGGAAATGATTCATCTAGTAAGGTAATTGGTATTGGTACTGTTAAAATTAAAATGCACGATGGGACGATTAGGACACTCTCAGATGTCAGATATGTACCTGATTTACGAAAGAATCTCATCTCCTTAAGTATTTTAGATTTGAAAGGATGCAAAATCAACATCGAGTCAAGCGGTATTAAAGTATCTCGTGGAGCTCTCGTTTTGTTAAAAGGTAAAAGAACCGCGATCTTTATATTCGGAAGGTTATACGATGACCGGTGAAATCGACGTCCTCGTCTGCTACTGAGTTGAAGTCAACTTGTTTGGAGCGGAGGCAACTTGGTCATAGGAGGGAAAAAGGTATAACTGTTTCGTTGAAGAGAGGTTCTCTTTTAGATGCAGGTTTTGAAAAGTTAGGGCACTGTGTTCGTGAAAATTAGACCCGGGTTAGTTTTGATTTGGCAGTGTACAAGTCGAAGGCTAGAAGTCTTCCAGTTTCTAAGCACAAATTCGACTTAGTTACTTCCCTGCATAGTTCAAGATAGGCTCGTGGCGGTCTTTGGCAAAGATGGCGTTGTGGAAATACGAGTCAAGGTGGAGATTTGTTAAATATGACTCCTATTTTCAGTCAAATTTGAAAAATAGTCTTTCAGTTAAACTCTGTTTACTTGTTTCAATCAAACACTGATTAGTTTAGATTATTTTATTATTATTTGATCTATAAATTTAGCCTATAAATAGGCTCTTTTACAACCTTAGAAAACACACCCATTAGAGATTAGAACTCATAACACATTTAGAGAATTTTGTGTTTACGCTTTGTGGGTTCTTTGCTTTCGGGGTTTAGTTTTTATCTCCATCTTTTGTACTCTTCGTTCTTTTGCCATTATAGTAAAATTATCTTTGCCCGTGGTTTTTTATCCTCTTTGGAGGGGTTTTTCCACGTTAAATTTGTGTGTTCAATTTCTCAATTTATTCTGCTATTTTCTTGTTCGTTGCTTAATCGGGTTAAAATCCTAACAATTATCATTTAAGTACTACTTAAACATAACATAAACACCTAATGTACATGTCATTTCTATGTCCAAAATCATATACTAGCAGAGTCTTGAAACTTTGAGAGTTGATGTAATTCTCGTGAAGAAGTATTTTTTGTATCTTCAATCTACTTTCTTTCACCTATGCGTTTAAACAAACGCATTATGTGAATAGCTTAGTAAATATTCAAGTGATTTCAGTCTTACTATTTAAACATACATACATACAATTTAATTAATTTTAATAATATTTATTCACACAATTTCTTTCATTGATATACTTATATAACCTTTTAATTTATTTCCAAAACATAAAATCATTTAAATTAACTTTATAACTTGTAGTTTTCACTTTTAACATATACTATCACTAATTAATTAACATTCACATATAAAAATCTTTCTCTCATTTCACAAACATAACATAAACACTTAATTCACATATATCATTGAACACTTAATTCACATGTTCACTTTATCTTTATTTTCACATATTATTACACATACATTTTCATATCACTTTTGCAGTCTTTAGTAAGTCTCAAAAAAGCTTCAATCAATCAGAACGTGCAATATTTCAAATCATACTTTATTTCAATAAATCCCAGAGCTCTAGGCTAAAACAAAACTCCTGGCCTTTAACGGAACTCTAATAACAGGACTCTAAAAAATACACAGAACTCCATTAAACACATTACATGACCCATTTCTCCTTTCCTAATCCCTTTTGAAGTCTGAAACCTTGCAACACCAACCCAGCTCCCATCCAAAACCCCAATCCCTCTCAACTCCAATATCATTTCATTATCACATAGCATATATCCTCTGAGGTCACTAAGACATTTATTCACATAACTTTTTTTTTTTTGGTACAAGAAAAATAAATAAACCATAACTACACTAAGTGAGGCCAAGCCATTCCAGAGTAGTCATCATGCAGTAATTTGATCACTTCATCTTGCGATTGCATGAAATATATCTACCCAATGATCTTAAGAACACCATTGAAGCCAAACCATCAGCAACCCTATTACCATCTCTAAAGATATGTTCAATCTTAACCATCCAAGAATGTTGGAGGAGAGTCTTGATGGCTTGACTTACAACAGAATATTGTTGATCCACTTCAGTTGCTTGAATCACTTGGATGTACTATCCATATCAAGAATTACTCATTTGAGCCCAAGATTCAAGGCTAATTGGAGACCTTCCAATGAACCGCAAAGTTCAACGGTGATGTCCGAACAACAACCAACATTTCTTGAAAAACCAACAATCAATCTCCCATGCTTTTGACGGATTAGTCACCTGCTGAACGAATTCAAATATTAGTGCCTAGATTGAAAATTTTTAAAGTTGAGTTACCAAAACAAAAACATGTACTGGGTGACCATTTGTATAATTTATCCAAAAATCAAATAAATTTCTAGTGAAAGTCCTTTCAGGCTTGATACTGAGGAAGTGCATAAACTAAGGCCCAATTTAATTGTTTTTCAAAACCCAATCTGATTTTCTTTAAATTTGCTACTCAAAACCTAAATTTGTTTGGAATTTTGTTTTGAAAATTTTGTTGTCAAATCTGTTTTCAAAGAAGTCCAAATTGATTTTTTTAGAGCGGAATTGATTTTTCAAAAATACAAATAAATTTTAAAATTAGCCCAAATTAAGAGTCTAAATTTGTTTTAAGCCTAATGGGTTTTGAGTCAATTGGAATTGTTTTTAACTTACCAAAGTCTTTTAAAAATGCCCCATCTAAATTTAATTTAACAAAGTCCCCATCTAAATGGGTGGGTGGTGGTACACAGTGGTGCCACGGCCCCATCAATCACAACATTCTTTTAAATCACACCTTTTTCTTTTTTTTTTTTTAGAATTTTATATTATTGGAATCAAAAGGCCCAAAATATTTAATCAATAAGGTCTTTAAAAAAAAGAATTGTTAAAGAAAGACTTGAATTGTCAATAACTAATCAAAGTAGCGTGGCTGGCTCACTAGGAAAGGAAACCTTGAATCGTCCTCTTCAAGATGTGCAGATAGCATAATGGAAGGCATTAATATATCTATATACCTTGTATTTTTAATCATAAACCCTCTATTGTCTAAAGCAAAGAAATTTTGAGTGTAGTGGATAGCAAGTACTCTATGCCTATGGATGTTAATGGACTAACAACGAAGGCGACATGGAAGATTGAAGTTTTGAGTGGTGTTAATGGACAAGTAACGAAGGTCACATGGAGGATTGAGAACTTCTCCAGTATTAATGTCTACAAGCTCTGCTCTGAAAATTTCACTGTTGATGGAAACAAATGGTAACTTGGATTTTTCTTCTTTTTGGTCATCTTTTAATTTGCTTTTTAACTCCCATGCATGACTTGGATATGCAATTTTTTTCGGCAGGTGACTTAGTATCTACCCAAAGGAGAATAATGTGGATTTTTTTGACAATTTGTTTAGTTGCATTAAACTATTAAATAAACATTAATTTATTATTTAATAAAATATCATTTAAAAGTCATTACGAGTAATTTAGCTTCCTCAAGAAAATTTTCTCTTTGTTTTTATAAAAATAAAATTTTAATATTATTTTTAATCCTATAAAAATATTGGAGGGCCTACTTATATTTTTAGGAAGGCTTTAATATATTTACAAATGAAAAATTATAAAAATTTTAAACTTTGGGGGCTACTTATATTTTTGGGAGGGCCATAGTATAAATTTACAAAGGATTAAATTGAAAAAAATTTAAACTTTGGAGAGTCCATGGTCCCCTGGCCCTCAACGTGGCTCCGCCACTGGATAGGAGTGTAGATTTTATTTCACATGAATTTATAATCAAAACTGATTCGGATAAACTTAAGGCCAGGGAAACCGATTGTGTTAAGGCAGTCATAGACAACCAGAAAACTCCTGCAACCAAACCAGTTGAAATCACACCTCCTTCACCAACTCAGTCTTCTAGCCAGATTGTGGTAAGTCAACCAAATTAGTTGGTAATATTAATGCATTTATGCATGTATCACAATGATTGCTTTTCCGCCATTCCAGGCCATTGAACCTGAAGAGCCTGTCGAGTGCCGAGGAAGACGTGAACACATTCTTCACTGGCTTAGAGTCCGAGCTTTCAAGCTCTAGAATTGTTTATTCTAAAGAAGAAGCAAAGAAAGCAATGGCTAAAATAAACGAAGCCTTGAATATGACCCCAGTTAATCTTAACGATTCAGGGAAGTTTTCTCCACTTAAGCAGGCATTCATGATCCTAGCAAGTTTTGATTATTCCTCCACCACCCTTACAATTGAGCAAAAGAATGAGTTGTTGGGCTTGGAGGAAAGATTGAAAGAACTAGCTAACCGAGCAGCGAAAGTAGTGCAGGACAAGGATCAACTTACTGCGAAGGAATCAATCAAGTGGACAATGACTTGTAATCTGGAGAGTAGCCTAATCAGATATAAGGAGGTCGAAACAGAGGTGAAACAGGTGGATCAAATACTTGCTGCCCTCCATGTACAAGTCGAAAAAGCACAAAAGAAAAGGAAGAATATGTTGGGTAAACGAAACGAGATATTTAAAAGTTGCAAGGAAATGAAAATGGAGTTGGAAGCATTGGAAAAGCAATGGGCAGAGTATGAGGTGAAGGCCAAGGTTGGTGAGGAGGAGGAGGAGAAGCGTGTTGAGGCTGAATGGGGAAGAATAAAAAATTTCATCTCTGATTTAAAAACTGTTGAGGAAAATTTATAGTATCGGTGTTTTAAGCTACACTTCATATATATGCAATTTTATCAACTCATATTAAAGTTGAATTCAATCCGATGACATTAAAGTTTATTTCTTAACTCATTGTTAGAGCAAATCATATTTTATTTGAAAAGATAAAACTCACTTTGAGAAGGGCATCCCATTTTTTTTATTACATTAGAATGTTGCCTTATTCACAAAGAAAATACTAAAAATAATTCATGAATGCCTGTATTCCTCACATATAATTGTGATTATATATATAAGAAAGCAATAATAAAGATACTATCAACAATATTTACACAAAATTCTAAGGACTGTAAAAGCAAAAAAACTAAAAACTTAACCTAAAGCTAAATATTTCCTTTTTATTATTCTTTTTCCTTTGCCGTGAAATTCATCTCCATTTCTATGTTATTCAACCTAAAGCTAAATATTTACACATGTTTGGTACTATTGAAAGTGTATTAATATACTTATCGAACCTTATCTATTTTGAGGTATCTGCTTTGTAACTTTGAAAATTTTAACTAAGTGCCTTAAGAGGCTAGAAGTGGTTCTTCTATTAAACTTAGCGAGCCTAAAAGGCGGTATGAAGCCTGAAAAGGCGGTGAGCTCTCATTGGAGTGTGCTTAGGAAGGTTAGAATTAGCTCACTCATTTATCAAAGAGGTACATTGTAAGCTCGAAATTATATAGGGTTTTTCTATATATTTTTACCACCTTTTGACTTAATAAATATGTTAATCTTGAGTATTGTTATTAAAATAAATGAATTTTACTTAATTATTAATATTAGACATGAATTTATAAAATATGTGAAATTATGCTTAATTACATGATTTTTGTACATAATTTATATTATTTTCATGTTAAATATTAATATGTGAATTTTCACTATGCAGGTGGACCATGGAAGATGTGATTAACATAAATGATGCATGGACATGCACACATCCACTGCATTTGGATGGCAAGACCATGCAAAACTGGGTTTTAAAGGTGTTAATTTGACCCAGTAAAAGAATGTGTTAAAAGATGGACATGTCTAATTACTTATTGGACTAAGAAACTGTTCAACAAGGAGTCAAGCCCAATTTTTGGCACAAGCAAATGGTTGCCAAAAAATAAGCTTTGGGATATTTTTTTAGAGGTCCCCGTAGTTGGAAAGACATAAAAAATTAGCACACAAGTTCACCTTTTGAAACCGTCCACCTTATGGCTATTAATATCATTGTTTTGAATTCAAAAACAAGCAACCAAGTCATCCTCTTTTCCAAAATTTGTGGCTGGCCATATATGAGAGAAAAGAGAGGGATTTTGAATTCTATTTTTAGCAAACTCTACCATTACCTTCACCTATAAATACCATATACCTTTCCATTTCTCAAATCATCCTTCATCCCTCAACACTTATCTTTCATTCATTCTCTCTTCTATTTCCTTATTCTTTTCCCTTGCATAGCCATCCAATAGCCATCCATCTCCCTTCCATTCTTTAGCCAACAATGACTTTGTCAAGATCTTTTTTTGGTTGGCCACATTAGGAAACCCTTAGGAAAAGGAGCATCGAGCAGAACAGAGGAACACATCAGTCAGAAAAGATTCGAAAGGCTACTGAACTGAATTAGAGTTTACTCTTTCCTCTTGTTTTTTAATTTACTTATGTTTTCTATGTGTTTATTGTTTTTGACATCAACGATGATATTTTAAATCCTATTTTCTAGGATGATTATGTTAATTCAATAAGATTTATTTGATTCATGTTTAACATGTTTGTGCCTCAGTCGATCATGTTTTTAATTAAAATCCAAATGTTTTTCATTCATACGTGATTGGGTGCATTAAGATTACTTGAGTGATCCTAACCAGATGACGGCTAGTAGACGCATAATTGAAAAGTGCAATGCTCAATTTAGATCATTAAACCTGACTAAATTAGACGTTCATAATATCTTTAGCTAGCTCTATTATCTTGCACAGTTTTTAAGTTTATGTGATTAAACTATTGCAAACGTAAATGTCCCTATGGCCTCCCAAAAATACTAAGAAACCCTTAGTTTAATATAATTAGTAAAATGCATATTTCACTAAGTAAAATATTCCGATAGGACTTAATTTGGTTTCCAAACTCATGAAAGATTGAGTTACCATGGAATGTTTTCCGAATATTGTTAAGCATGATGAAAATGAATTGAGTTGATTAATATAATTATCCTAGCCTATTTTATGTTGATTGTTTTTGTTGATAAAGCCATTCATTCATACATTTAGATTATTTGCATACTTAGTTAAAAATTGCATTGGGGGTCACTTTTTGCATTTAGTTAATTTAATCATCACTATCTAAAATTATTGAGTTTTTATATCAAATTGTGATTTATAATTTTGCAATTAATCGATTAACATACACAGTCTCTATGGAGACGATAACTCATTTTACTTACTTATTACTTGAACGACTATGTACACTTGCGCATATAATTTGTTACAACTTTTTGGAGTTGTTGCCGGGGACTGTTGCCTTAATCATTCTTTGTGAAATTATTTTTGTAGTTTGATTATTTTTCTAACATTTCTAATTTATACTTTATTTGTGATTTATTTATTAGGTGTTTGTGAGCATAGATCGAGTCATCGATTTATTACCTATAAACCCTGAAATCGAGCAAATATTTAGACAAAGAAGACACAAGAGATTTGTTCAAGAACAAGTTGAGATGGACCTTGGAAATCAAAATGATGGACAAGGTAATAGAGTCAATCATGTGCACAATCCAATCCTTATTGTTGATGATAGGGATCGTGCCATAAGACAATATGCTGTGCCACTCTTCAATGAAACAAATCTGGGAATCAGGAGGTCGAATATTGAGGCACCCCAATTCAAATTGAAATCAGTGATGTTTCAAATACTCCAAATGGTGGGCTAGTTCAGTCGTTTGCCCACGAAAGATCCACATATTCACCTTCAATTATTCATGAAGGTGGGTGATTTGTTTAAGATAGCTGGTGTGACTGAATATGCTTTAAGGTTAAAGTTGTTTCCATACTCATTGCGAGATCAATCATGAGCGTGGCTAAATTCATTGCCACCAAGTTTAATATCTAACTTGGCAAAAGTTAGCAGAAAGGTTTTTGGTAAAGTATTTTCAATCGAGCAAGAATGCAAAGTTGCGAAATGAGATAACTAGTTTCTAACAATTGGATGATGAATCCTTATATGAGGCATGAGAATGATTCAAGGAATGGTGCGATTAATGAAGACGTTTTATAATGATCTCAATGCACATACAAGATTAATGGTAGATGCTTCTACGAATGGTGCGATTTTGTTTAAGTCTTATAATGGGGCTTACAAGATCATCGAAAGGATCACTAGCAACAATTACCAATAGTTGACAAATCGAGCAGTTTCTGAAAGATGAGTAGTTGGAGTGCTTGAAGTGGACCTACTGACTTCACTCTTTACTCAGGTATCTTCTATTCCCTCAATGTTGAAACACTTTACCACAAATGGTTTGAATAATTTTACAACTCAATCATCAAGTCAATATGATGTTGTTTCCTGTATGTATTGTGGGGATGATCATTCTTTCAAGAATTACCCTTCAAACCTTGAGTCTGTTTGTTATGTAAGGAATCAGTATCAAAATATAAGTGAATAAGGACCACGGTCCAACTTTTACAATCCTTCGTGGTGGATGTAGCGACGTAAAAAAAATTTTTAGTTTCGCTTGGTCGCTAATTGTGGCGATTTATTAAACATTTGAAAACCAACTTTCGATTTTATTAACAAAGGGAGTCGCCACCGATCTTTTTTTAAGGTGTGACCGGACACCTAATAAGTCATCCTTTTTAGAAAAGAAAACTTATTCTTGCACAAAAATGAAGGCCGAATTTAGGTCTACGTCAAAAGCCAAAGTAAAGTTGGGTTCGAGTCGATTCTGCCGCGAGGAAGGTATTAGCACCCTCGCGACGCCCAAAATTGGTATCTTATTAAACAAGTATTGTCTTAATTTTCAAAATTGCAAGTTCAAAGTAACATTGAATCGTGATTCGATCAAAACACGAGAAATTTCAAGTTTCGTTTTCTTTTGAGAAGGACGTACCGTTTTAACACGAGTCGATTGATATTCACCCAACATAGCGATGAAATCGATGACTTAATATTAAATCGGCATGTTGCCTTATTTATTGAAATTAAAAATTATGAGTAAAACATTATTTAAAATAAGAATTAAGTAAATAATACAAAACAACGATGCAATTAATAATGAAATGTTAAACCGAGAATATTAAAACAACAATATTAATATTTACAAAAATAGAAATGATGCACTACCAATATAATAAGAAAAATAATATATTCATAATGACAATAGAAAATAACAATATATACATAAAACATACATATACATATATATATATATATATACATGACATACCAAAATGAAAATATACAACATATATTAGAAATATTAATAACAGAAAAATATATTTTATATATATATATGCTAACGACACTACATGAATATGTACTTATATGTATTAAAATATCTACATATATAATGGACATGTACTAATAATGATAATAAGAGTAATAATAAAAGACGATATATACCAAATAATACATAATAATTTAAAACAAAATAGTAAGTAACAATAGAGAAAAATGATAAGTATAATAATAAATATAACGATATATGAAAATAATACTATATAAAGAAAAGAATATATATACTCCTATAATAAAATATGTGTACTAATATTAATAATAAATATAATAGGATAAAATAAATATAATAATATATACATGATATGGTATTAAAAATACGTATATATATAATAGTATTTCAGAGTATGTACATGAGACAATATAAAATATATACATGGAAATATACAAGAAGTATACAACTAATAACATTAAGAATATATATATATAATATAAATATAATATATACAATATACACATATGATAAAAAGCTAATAATATGTACATGTATACCTACATACACATTAAGTAAAAGTACTAATGCTAACAATATTAATAATAAATATAATAATAGATATATATGCATATAATAGTAAGAAACGAAACATAAAGAAAATATATATATAAATAGCTAAATATAATATAATAATAACAATATATAAAAATAATAGTGATAACAATATTACATATATAACATGATTAATATTTAAAGCTAAATTAAGTAGCAAAATAATATGAAATCCAAGGTAAATCTGAAAATAAATGAAAAAGAGAGAGGGAAGAGAGAAGGAAGTGGGAAAGAAATCCGGCCAGGGGGGCACACGGTCGATCGTCGGTCCATCGCCAATCATCGACCATCGTACCACCGTGGGCGGTGGTAGGAAAAGGTAAATAATTTTTTAACAATATATGTATATATAAAGAAAGAAAAAAAACAACACAAAAAAAGAAAGAAAAGAGATTCGAAAGAAGAGGAAAAAGAAAAAATGCAACCTTTTATTGATGTTTCTTTTGTGTTCAAAATTTGAAGGGATTTTTGTGTTTTTTTCTTCTTCAATCTTTGTAAAATCCTCCTTCTCCTTTTTTACATGATTTTTGAATGGCTTTTATAGCCATCTTTTACATGATTTTCTATTTTTTTTCTATTTTGTAGGTGGTGGTGGTAGACAATGGGAGGAAAAATGGGGCAAGTGGGAAAGTGGTTAGGTGGCTAGGTTTTTTTATCTTTTTTTGTTAGGTTTTTTCTTTTTTCTTCTTTTTTTTTGGGGGGTTAGGTTTTTTTGGGGTAAGTTTTTCTTTTTTTTTTTTCTTTGTTTTTTTTTTGGGTTAGGTTTTTTTTTGGGGGGCTTAATGGGCTTTTGAATTGGGTTTGGGTAGATGTAAATGGGTCATGGGTTAAGGGTTTTAGTGGGTTTAGAGGTTTGGTTGGGTTTTCATATAATTGGGCCCGGGCAATTTGGGCTTCTACATTGCCCTCTTTGCTCATTGTCGCAACGATAATAGAGCAAAGACTTTCAAGGAAGACCAAACTTGCCGGTCTTGCTAGGTCTTGACTTGATTTGGAACTCTTCTTGTTTAGTTAGTCTCTTTTCAGTCCACCGCATCTTGTAGCTTTGGTTCAATCTCATCGCAAATTCGGAGATATGCCTTGTAGCTTCAATCTGTTCCAATGTAACTTCAAGGATATGAGATTTGTGGCTTCGATCCGCTTCATCTGTAACTCGTAAAGATAAGATCTACAATTTCAATATGCTCTTCTATCGCCGGTGAGATAAGGTTTTGGTCTTCTCTTCTGCGACTCCAAAAAGGCAAGATCGATGCCTCGATCAACTCCTTTGCAACTTTAAGGAGGCGAATCGGCGTCTTCAATCAGCTTCAATCTTTATTCTCTACTCGGCATGTGATCCCGAGCTCAACTCATTTTTGCAATATGAATTGACTCTTTAAAAGCGGACATCAAAAACAAAAGTTGAAAATACCTCATCAAGTGAAGCGAGGCTCAACTCATTTCTCGCAATATGGGTTGATTTTTGAAACGTAGAAATTAAAAGGCTCAACTCACCTCTCGCAACATGAGTTAATAATTCGAAAAGTAGATTTCGAAAAACGAAAATTAAAGGCTCAACTCACCTCTCGCAATATGAGTTGATCTTTGAAAAAAACAAAAAAGACAGAAATTGAAAATAGAAATTAAAAGACTCAACTCACCTCTCGTAATATGAATTGACTCTTTAAGATAGAATTTGAAAATACCTTGGCGTGTGCAAGGCTCAACTCACCTCTCGCAATATGAGTCGATTTTAGATTTAATGGGAATTGAAATTACCTCGGCGTGCCCCAAGGTTCAACTCACTTCTCGCAATATGAGTTGATTTTAGATTTAATGGAATTGAAATTACCTCGGCGTGCCCCAAGGTTCAACTCACTTCTCTAATATGAGTTGATTTTTGAAACATGAATTGAAATTACCCTAACGTGTCTTGAGGCTCAACTCACCTCTCGCATAATATGAGTTGATTTTCTTGGAAACATGAACTAAAAGCGAATTGAAAATACCTCAGCGTGCCCTGAGGCTCAACTCACTTCTCGCAATATGAGTTGATTTTTGAAACATAAATTGAAATTACCCCAACGTGTCTTGAGGCTCAACTCACCTCTCGCAATATGAGTTGATTTTCTTGGAAACATGAACTAAAAAGCAGAAATTGAAAATACCTCAGCGTGCCCTGAGGCTCAACTCACTTCTCGCAATATGAGTTGATTTTTGAAACATAAATTGAAATTACCTCAACGTGTCTTGAGGCTCAACTCACCTCTCGCAATATGAGCTGATTTTCTTGGAAAACATGAATTAAAAAGTAGAAATTGAAAATACCTCAGCGTGCCCCGAGGCTCAACTCACCTCTCGCAATATGAGCTGCTTTTTGAAACATAAATTGAAATTACCTCAACGTGTCTTGAGGCTCAACTCACCTCTCGCAATATGAGCTGATTTTCTTGGAAAACATGAATTAAAAAGGAATTGGAAATACCTCAACAGTGCCTCGAGGCTCAACTCACTTCTCATAATATGAGTTGATTTTGGAAAAAAACAAAATTGGAGGACGAAATTGAACATTAAAAATGTCAAAACCTGTCATTTCAGAGAATTCAAGTGTCTTTTCATTTGATTCAATGCGACTCTCATTCCAGATTTCTTGCTCATTGGAGTACTGTATATACCATGCATGATGCTATCATGTTATGCACATGTTTGTCTTAAATGCCTTTATGCCTATATGATTATGCGCTCTTTAAGTATGTTCGTCGTATGTCTTTTCCGTCTCTATTCTTGTGATGGTCGCATTACTTGACTCTTTACTTCCTCTTTACGCCATGTACATGTCTTGAGCTTCACGAGTAATCGACGTTCCTCGATGTCACTCTTTTGTCCCCGATTGAACTTTGTTCCTACTTTGAGACTCTTGCGCTTATTAAATTTTCATCCAGGTAATGCTTAACCTTTCTTTTGTTTAGGGCATATCATTTCACCATTTATCATGTAAATAAACACCTAATGATATGCATGAAAATGGTCAGGTAGGGACAAAAATGATATCTCATATTCCTTTATTTCAACTGTGGCAAACAAAGAGAGTTAACTGATGAAAGTACAAAAAATGTCAAAAAGAAAGAAAGGGTCGTATTCAATGGATACAAATGCTTTAGATATTCGACACATGAACTCTTCACGTTCCTTAATCAAGAATCTTTTAGAGTATGGCTCCTTGCGTAGAAGATTTGAGCTTTCAGAGATGCTTCAAAATCGTAGTCTCTTTGTTTGTCGTATGCTTTAGAACGCCTTGCCTTGTAAACCGAATATTTGTTCCATTAGAACGCCTCTTGGGTTTTTATTCTAATCTTTTATGTTTAACCAAAGCGCCTTTTCGGGTTTTCACTCGATCCCTTCCTCTTTTTTTTTTTTTTTAGATGCCCTTTTCGAGTTTTCATCTTAAGCATAATATTTCTTCATCGCATCCGAGTTCTTTGGATTCGACAACTCTTTCCCATCCATCTCGGTAAGGATCAAAGCTCCTCCGAGAATGCCTTTTTCTGACGTCGGTCCTTCCCAGTTTGGTGCCCATTTCCTCGCAGATCTTTTTGTATTGGGAGAATTTTTCTCAAAGACGAGTTCTCCTTCGTGGAATTCTCTTGGTCGTACCTTCTTGTTATGGGTTGCGATCATTCTCTTTTGGTACATTTGCCCGTGACAAATTGCCTTTAGGCGTTTTTCTTCAATGAGGTTCAACTGATCATATCTAGCTCGAATCCATTCTCGCTTCTTCTAACTCGATTCCATCAATACTCGCAGAGAGGGATCTCAACCTCGATGGGTAGCACGACTTCCATTCCATAGACTAGAGAGAAGGAGTTGCTCCGTAGATGTTCGTCTGGATGTGCGATATGCAAACAAAGCAAATGGAAGTTTCTCGTGCCAATCTTTATATGTCTCATCATTTTCCCAATGATCCTCTTAATGTTCTTGTTAGTGCTTCAATGACCCGTTCATCTTTAGGCGATAGGCGAGGAATTATGATGCTTTATTTGGAACCTCGCACACTTCTTTCATCATTTTATTGTTGATTCATGGCATTATCTGAAATGATTCTTTCAGCAAACCATACCGCAAATGATTTCCTTTTTCAAAAACTTGCAAGCTGCGATCCTCGTCACATTGGCAAATGAAGCGGCTTCTATCCATTTTGTGAAGTAATCGATAACCACAAAATGAATCGATGTCCATTGGATGCTTTTGGAGAAATTGGCCCTATAACATCCATGCCCCACATAGAAAAAGGCCACGGAGAAGTCATGGCGTGAAGGGCGAAGGGCTACATGAATTTTATCGCCGTAGATTTGACATTTGTGGCATTTTCGGAAAAACTAATGCGATCGCTTTCCATCGTCAACCAAGAGTAACCGAGTCTCATAATCTTTACGCCATCTTGAAACCATTGGCATGTGTCCCATGATTCCTTCATGGACATCTTCAAGTATCTTTCGGCTTCAACATCATCCACGCATCTCAAAAGTACTTGATCCTTTCCTCTTTATATGAGGATATCCCCATCAAGAACGAATCCACCGCCATTCTTCCGATTGTTCTTTTGTCGTTCTCATTTGCTTATTCGGGATAGCTTTGATTCTTGATATATTCTAAGATATCGTAGAACCATGGTCGTCCGTCGCCTCTTTCTCAATGCTACAACAATTGTGCGGGGACCTCATATATGCTCATTTTGAGGGCATTATTTCTACTTCTTTACTTGCTTTGAACATTGAAGCCAAAGTGGCCAAGGCATCCGCCATTGGTTCTCTTCTCGTGGGAAGTAATGAAAAGTTATTTCTTTGAATTCCTTGATTAATCCGACCACTAAATTGTTGTACTTAATCAATTTTGAATCCTCACTTCCCACTCTCCACAATTTGGTAAATCACTAGAAATTTGAGTCCCCGTACACCTCCAAGATCTCGATGTTTCGTTCGATAGTCGCATCGAAGCCCCATGATATAGGCCTCATATTCTCGCGATATTATTGGTACGAAGAAGTTCAGCCTTGCGGTGAGCGGATAATGATTCCCATCTGGTGATACCAGATTACTCCAATTCCATGCCCTAGAGCATTTGACGCACCATCAAAGCACATCTTCCATGACTTCTCTTTTGATGACTCGGATTCTATTTACGTGATACACATTAAGTCTTCGTCGGGAAATCGAATCTTAAAGACTCATATTCTCTCGTCGTTCGAGTTGCTAAGAAGTCACTATTGCGCTCCCTTTTATCGACTTCGATTTACATAGGCAATGTCATATTCGAAGGAGGATCGCCATCGCGCCATTCTTCCCGATAGTGCGGCGATTCCATCATGTATTTTATTGGGTCCACTTTGAAATTAGCCATGTCGTGTGATACAACATATATTGTGCGAGTCTCCGAGCTACCCAAACCAGAGCGCAACAATATTTCTCAATGGATGAATATTTTGCCTCATATTGATGAACTTTTCTTTGAGGTAGTAGATCGCTTTTCTTTTTTTCCCGACTCGTCGTGTTGCCCAAGATGCAACCCATTGAACTTTCGAACACGTCAAATACAATATCAAAGGTCTTCGGGGTTGGCGGTACTAACACTGGAGGACTAGACAAATATTGTTTTATCTTATCAAAGGCCACCGGCATTCTTCGTTCCATTCTCCGGGTTATGTTTTGAAGAAGCGAAAGATTGGGTCGCATTGGTTGGTAAGTTGAGCGATAAATCGGGCAATGTAGTTTAATCTCCTAAAATCCTCTAACTTCCTTTTGCGTGCTTGTTGAGGTGGTAATTCTTGGATGGCTTTTATTTTATCTGGATCAACCTCAATACCTCTTTTTATCGACAATGAAGCCTAGCAACTTTCCCGAGGTAGCCCCGAATGTACATTTGGTGGATTAAGCTTTAGTGAAACTTTCTCGACCTCTCGAACAACTTCTTGAGGTTCACCACATGCTCTTCTTCCCTCGGGATTTAGCAATCATGTCGTCGACGTAGACCTCTATTTCTTTGTGCATCATGTCATGGAATAACGTTACCATAGCCCTCGATATGTTGCCCAAAGATTCTTTAAACCGAATGGCATCACCTTGTAGCAAAACGTTCCCCACATTGTTATGAAGGTAGTTTTCTCCATATCCTCGGGGCCATCTTGATCCGATTATACCCCGAGAATCCGTCCATGAAAGAAAACAATGAATGTTTTCTTTGTGTTGTCCACCAACGTGTCAATATGTGGCAAGGAAAATTATCTTTTGGGCTTGCTCGATTCGGTCATGTAATCCACGCACATTCGTACTTTTCCATCTTTCTTTGGTACCGGGACTATGTTAGCCACCCATTCGGATATTTGGAAGATTGTAGGAAGCCGCGTCAAGCGCTTTTGACTTCCTCTTTTATCTTCAACAACATTTGGTCTCATCCGTCTTAATTTTTGTTGGATGGGCTTGCATTACGGCTTTAATGGGAGCTTATGGACCACTAAATCTTCATCTAGCCTGGCATGTCTGGTATGACCATGCGAAAACATCTTTGTATTCATGAGTAAAGTGATCAAACTATGCGGTACTCTCTGAAATAGAAGTCCCAATCTTCACTTCTTGTTTCCTCTCTTGATTGCCCAAATTTATTGTTTCCTGATTCTTCATGAGGCGAGAATCTGTTTATCCTCTTGCTCCACCATTCTTAACAATTCAGAGGCGAGACATAATCTTGACATTTTCTTGACTTCAAATTCTCCTAAGCAAACAACCTTCTCAAAATCGATTTCAAGATTAAGAAGCGGGCTTATTCATGTCGTCAATATCGAGCACACGAAAGTTGAAATGGAAAAGGAAGCTATAGGGGGACATCCAAGTATTGGAAACAACAAACAAAATGTTATGTCATGGTAATAAGGCAAATGTAAAGATAGGCTATGAAATGAGAGAATGATCATGAAATTAGTGATAACGCGAAAAATCGTGACAAAATGCATCTTCATCGATATTTGTTTAAATGATAAAGAGCGAATGAAAGCTCTTACAAAAGAATTCTATTATATCTAAGGACACAATAGAAGGTTAATGTTTAGCATTACTCTGAAGACTTATAAACTACAAGAAGCTCCTCAGTAGTCTAATTGTTCAACATAAAACCAGGAGGGCAAAGGTGTATCCTCGAGACATCTTTACTTGCACCAACTTCTTTGTCGATGACACTTATATCGACATTCGAAAACCCTTTCAATTAACCTGACATGTTTCGTGGATCATCTTGTCCGGTACAACATTCCATGCAGATGTAAATATTTTTGACAAATGAGGGTACTCTATCGGTTCCCATTCGGTTCTCGGCCTAAAGTTCTTGCAATTCTTCTCTCTTGATCCTTCTTCCACTGTCTTCTTCTTTGGCGCATGTCGTTGGAACCCCAAACCGTATCGGGCCTTGTGGTGCACTGGCCTTAAAGCCCTAACTATTCCTTGTAGATGTCTCCCTAAACCTCTTCTCGCACGAGCTCCTCTTCCTACAGTCAACTTGACACCCATTCTGGTATTTTCCGACAGTTTTGGCATCGGAATTTTGTTTCCTTCAGCGATGAAAGTGGCATTGACGAATTCGAGGGATCGAAAGGAACATTCCACTGCGTCCTTACTTACTTCCGGTATGGCGATCAGCAGAGATAGATGCGACAATGTCTTCTTCACCTCGATCGTGACCAAACGACCATCCATGATAAATTTCAACTTTTGATGGAGGGATGATGGAACCGCTCAGCAGAATGGATCAAGGTCTTCCCAAAAGGCGTTATAAGAGGGTGTAATGTCCATGACTTGGAACTCGACCTCATAGATGTAAGGCCCACTTCCAAAGGGATTTCGATCTTTCCCATGACTTGGCGCCTTGTCCGTCGAATGCCCTTACCATGGAATGACAGGGGCCTTAAGTAGGACAAATCCATCGGTATTCGGAAAGCGTGGCCAATGGCATGACGTTTAATCTTGACCCATTATCGATGAGTACGTTCGGTATTATATAGCCCTTGCAATGAGTCGTGATATGCGCGCTTTCACCGAGCCTCTACCATTTGGCGGTATCTCATCATCAATAAAAGAGATGAAATTGTCGCATTCAGATTGTTTACCCATCTACCAAGCTTTTCGACAGATATGTTGTTGGCCACATAAGCTTGATTTAACACCTTCAATAAAGCATTAGATGTGGCTCAGAATTTAATGATAGAGATAGAGGCGAGATTCGTCTTGGTTGCTTGCTCAATTGTTCCACCACACTATACTCATTGTGCTTAATAAATTTCAAGAATTCTTGAGCTTCTTCCTCATTCACGTGCTTTTAGTTTCTTGTGCGGGTGGAATTTCATGCTCGACCTCGACTTCGTGCATCACTTGCTTTCCCTTTTTGTTTCAAGTCGCTACTTTTCTTTATCGGTTCAACTTCTTTAGAATAGCACCGCCCACTGCGGGTAAAATGACCTACTTCCCCAATGTCTTGATTGTGACTTCAAGCTTTTCACCTTGGTGTAACGATGTTGGCATCGTACTTCCACAGTCTTGTTTTATTGTCCTTATAGGGAAAGGAGATGGTACTTCAATTATCATTTTGGTTTCACGGCTCCTTTTTGCGTCATAATAGATTATTAACGATCGGATTCGGCGCTTATATGGGAAACCCGATGATTGATTGTCGAGGCACATATTTCTCCTTGTCGGCCTCTTTGGCTTTACAAAAATCCCAATCTCCTTATTGTCCATCATACTTTGCAATAAACTTCAATTCCATACAGATGAATGTTATGCTCCCCAATACCATGGAGCTTGCAAAAGCGTGACCTTTGCATCTTCTCCTTTGGATACTCGTTGAAAGCGACAGAGCAACCCTTTCTCACTTAGTATCTCCCAGATTCTCTGCAGAGGTGTTCGTACCTCGAAACCCATCTTCTATTTTGTTGTTTATCCTCCTCTCTCTGCGCTCACATTCCCTTGGTGTGGTTTGGGAATGGATTCCGGTCTTCTTGCAAGTACCATCGAATCGCAAAATGCCCGCATCGATGAGCCCTTGAACTCTCCTTTTGAAAGCAAAACAATTCTCGAGAGAATGCCCTGGTTCCCCGCATGGTAGGCGCAACTAGCATTTGGATCGTACCATTTGGGTATGGAAGTTTAAGGAGGCCATGTAATGGGGAGATATCAATTGTTTCTCCGAAGTTTTGGGTACAGTTCCCCATATGACACGAGAATAGGGGTGAATTGTCATCTCTCGAGATTAGGCCTTGTTGGTCTTGGTTCGATTCTGGGTTGGCTTTGAGTGGGCGAGTGTTTTGTGGAAATGTGGTGACGGGCCTTTGGTTATTCATGGCGTATCTGAGGTAGGACGGATGTGATGCTTAGTAGTAAGGTGTTTGAGGAGGGTAATGGAAATTGGGGTGGATAATTTCGAGGTCGGGGTTGGTTAGAATACTGAATTGGGAATGTAATGACTCCAGTTCCCACCATGTGGGCTTCGGCTCTTTCTTCCTTCTGGTCTTTGCTTTTCTTGAGCCTTGATCCTTCCATTCGCCGCTCTTGACGGCATTCTCTATGAGTTCACGGATATTACGATATCCGAAAAATCCTTCGTAGCACTTCCCATCAACTTGTCATAGAACGGTGCTTTGAGTATTGATGAAAAGGATCATTATCTCGGTCTTAGTCGATGGAGGCTCCATTTGGGCGAGATATCTCTCCATCTTTGCGCATATTGTCTAAAGGATTCTGCTGGTTTCTTCTCCATCATTTGCAAGGTCATACGGTTCGGCACCATCTCCGATACATGCTTGTCTTGATCGCAAAATGTCGACGCCAAGTCTTTCAGGATCGAATCTTTTCTCTACTAAGTTGATTATACCCTTTGGAGAGTCGACCTGTTAGACTATCTTGAAAGCAATGTATGAGTAGTTTATCCTCGTTCACATAACCGGTCATTTTTCGACAAAACATGACCAAATGCGCCTTTGGACATCTTGTCCCATCATACTTCTCAAAATCGGTACTTTAAACTTTGGGGCAAAATCGGATCGGGTACCAAATCGAGCTCTTTGGCACCTAGTGCGGAGAAGACTTGATTGCCTTCTATCGCTTTGAGTCTTTCCTCTAGACTCCTATATTTTGCGTCATTGTTATCCGATTTCAACTTGGCTACCTCTCTTTGGGTCATCCAGATCTGGAACTAGTGGATCGGCAGGACTAGCCCCAGGTTTGACGCGAATATTCCTTCCCCAAATTAGCGGGTGGAGCGGTGGCATAGGTCGATGTTCCAAGCCGTGGGTTCCCTTGAGTGCACCCTCTTTGTGTTGTATATGCGAATGGTGGAGTGAATCACGGGGATAGAGTGGATCTGATCGTGGTGAATTCTTGATCGAGATTCTTCAATGTCGAGGGCTCGCATGGGTCCTTTCCCTTTAACTAGAGTGACATCATCTCCATCATTTTGGCCATTTGATCTCTTTGCTCGAGTGATTCTTCTCGAGATCTCATCATTAGGTCTCTCGTCTCTTGTTGTGATTTGGCCGGTTGCTCTTGTAATTCTTTTGAGTCCTTTCCATCCTTTCAATTCTCTCATTGAATTGACTTCCATCACTCTAGCTTGTCGGTAGCGTTTTATCTTGATAGCGTGGTTCCGATCTTGTGGTATTACAAGCTGCGAATCATATATTTTGTCTTCAATGACCGAGTATGGGATATGCAATGTATGGATGAATGCATGAATGAATGTACGAATGTCAAAATGTTAACATGTCAATTATGCAAGGAATGCAAAATTGGTGTTAATTTCAAGGTAGCCCCATATTTAGGCATTTCATTGATCAACATAGCCTATTACACAAAGTTTCCATTTTTCAATGGTTACACAAATTTCCTAGCCACATTGCCTTGTTTCTTCACTTGCTCTAAAAACTCTAATATGTTCGATCTTTGGCTCGGAGAGAATTGGTAACTGAGAACTTCGGCTTCATCTGATAATTGAACAACTTGCATAGCCGCTTTGCGAATTTCATTGATCAAGAAGCCGAGTTGCATTTCCTTTTCCTTGAGAGTTCCTTCATACGCGTGAATGTCCCTATCGTATTGCTCACTCTTTTCTTCTAGAGCCTTGAAGGTTATCTAATTGTTGTTGATGAGATTGCGGCATATTTTCTAGATCTCGTGTTTTCCTTTTAATTCTTGATGTTCGAATGACTTTTCGCCAATTCTGCGATCGCTATTTCATACTCGGCGTTCTTCCTTCTTAACTCTATCAAAGCGCTTGACCTTTTCCCTCCTCTTTCTTTGCTTTTCCTTCCAAAACTCCATTCCTCTCTTGATATTGCTAATTTCTTCCTTCCATTCTGCTTTGTCGACTTGCCCAACCCGCTATTCTTTATAGTGTTTCTTAATTTCTTATTTTCCAAATGAAGGTCCCTTAAGTCGTTTCTCACAATCTCGGCTTCTCTTTGTACCTTTTCGATTCTGGATCTTTCAACCTTTGAATTTCAATCTTGATTGATAGTTTTCTTCTTGAAGGGCACTAAGGTCTCGAGACATCTTGGCCTTTTCTCGCTCAATTCTTGTCTTGCCATTTCTAGCTCGGACGGCATTTCCTTGAGAAAGGATTACGGATGGGGTGGTTTGTTGTCGAGATTTCTTGACTATTCACCCGTTGCTTCCTCCATACGTTGTAATCTTGGGTAAGGGTATCAAGCATACAAGGCTAATTCCATGAAATGAATTTCCTTCCAAGATTTTGCGGTGTCTCGGACTCTCTTCATATATCCTTCACCCGTGAAAGCGAACTCAAAGCTGTGCTAATCCTCCGGTTCGGGGAGGAATTGTCGCAAGAAAATTGCCTTTGGACCAATAGCGGAGCATATCCAACTCCTCCCCATAACCCAAGTAAAGGTACCCAATCTTGGCTTCCACATTTGTATAGCAAAGACCTTGAAGGACGGATCGGTGCTCTCCATGTTATATCCTCTGTGAAAGTTCGAAAGGCGATACCCAATGTTGCTCAATAACTTCCTTGACCATTCTTTCTTGAGGAAAGCTTCTAGCGGGAGAATGTTTTAGAAAACATATGGAATGGAGTGCGCTCTACCTTCCGAAGTGACTTAAAATCAAACATTGAGCAGCTACAAGCATCCGATAAATCGTCCCTCTCCTTTTCTTCGACAACTACTCGGGGACACGAAGGTCTCGGCTAGGATGGTTGGGACGGGGTTGATTCCTTGTTTTAACCTTTCGAAGAAATCAACTCGCCACTCGAGATGTCCGAGAATCTTTGGGAAAATAACCGGACCATAAATGGCCAGCGAATAGATTTACCCTTTTGATGATGTCGGGATGGTTCGAGTCAAATCTCGTAGGGAGGACCATGGAATGCAAATGGTTTCGTTCTTCTTCTTCATCATTTTTCAGCCCATGCATCGGTCATGTCTGTCGGTCTCACTAACTTTTTCTTGAAGGTCATCGGCTTAGGCTCCTTCACATATATTTTGCGAATTGTACATTGTCGATCTTGGAGTAAAGCGACATACTCTTCTATGGTTGGAGTCATGTCTTCTTGATTGAAGGTGAAACAACGATAATTTGGGTCCCGAACCGAACCATGGCTTGAATCAACTGTTCGTCTACGGATGGTGATCGGTGAGCTATATCTCCATACCTCTCGGTGAAAACGTCTCTAGTGTCGAATCCCCCGATTCCAAATTGAACCAAGTCCTCAAAGTTATTTTGGCGAACATTTACAGTTATATGTTCGGACAAATTGGCGACACACCCTTTCACTAGACTATCCCCTTTTCTCTCGAGTTTTTAGAGACCGGTCCGAACCACGGCATTCTTCTCGGTTATTTGTGTAATTGACTCCTCCATCGAAACCCGTTTTTGGCAACCAACCTTTAATCAACACCTTCCTAATATGATGCCTATGATGCATGATGAAAATAAAACAAACAAACTTGGTTAGTAAACACAACAAATATAATTTAAAAACAAACTAAACTACCCAATCCAATTATTTTGCATAAGCGATGTAAATGAAAGGTAAAGGCATTTTCCCGTGTACTTATTTTGGTGACTATAAGCGGACGAGAGGTTCGGCATGGCTCTAATTGGATAGCTCGTATGGTTCATTATATGCGATCTCGGTTCTAGGCAATTTTCGAATTGCTCGTACTATCATCTGCTAAGATTAGCACGAAGCCTCGGTCATAACCCATCACGAGCTCACGAGTTCAATTCGAGGATTACATTTATTTATGCCTATGCGGAGGACAAGTTAACTCACGAAAGCATAAGTCATATGTAACCGAAAGTATTCACTAGCCTGTGCGGAGGGACGAGTTAACTCACGAAGGCGTAGCGTTTACTTTCACTTAAACGGACGGGGCCCGGGTAAAGAGCTCATGTTATGCGAAAATGCAAGTGCATGGTGTGTGGGGAAAAACTCATAAACCTTTACGTTTTACTTAAAGAAACTAAACCAAAATTAAAACCATAAAAATTGAAAACTGAAAAACAACCAAATAACAAGTTAGAAGAAATATTTACAACACGATACAAATGCATGAATTTTGAAAGCGAGATTTTGGATCACGACCAAATATTTACTTTGAACAAGGAAATTTGAAAATTTTGACAAAACGTGTTTAATTCGACTCGACTCGCTCATTTTATCCCGATGGAGTCGCCGGTATGCGACGTAAAAAAATTTTAGTTTCGCTTGGTCGCTAATTGTGGCGATTTATTAAACATTTGAAAACCAACTTTCGATTTTATTAACAAAGGAGTCGCCACCGATCTTTTTTAAGGTGTGACCGGACACCTAATAAATCATCCTTTTAGAAAAGAAAACTTATTCTTGCACAAAAATGAAGGCGAATTTAGGTCTCGTCAAAAGCCAAAGTAAAGTTGGGTTAGGAGTCGATTCTGTGAGGAAGGTATTAGCACCTCGCGACGCCCAAAATTGGTATCTTATTAAACAAGTATTGTCTTAATTTTCAAAATTGCAAGTTCAAAGTAACATTGAATCGTGATTCGATCAAAACACGAGAAATTTCAAGTTTCGTTTTCTTTTGAGAAGGACGTACCGTTTTAACACGAGTCGATTGATATTCACCCAACATAGCGATGAAATCGATGACTTAATATTAAATCGGCATGTTGCCTTATTTATTGAAATTAAAATTATGAGTAAAACATTATTTAAAATAAGAATTAAGTAAATAATACAAAACAACGATGCAATTAATAATGAAATGTTAAAATTGAGAATATTAAAACAACAATATTAATATTTACAAAAATAGAAATGATGCACTACCAATATAATAAGAAAAATAATATATTCATAATGACAATAGAAAATAACAATATATACATAAAACATACATATACATATATATATATATATATACATGACATACCAAAATGAAAATATACAACATATATTAGAAATATTAATAATGAGAAAAATATATTTTATATATATATATACTAACGACACTACATGAATATGTACTTATATGTATTAAAATATCTACATATATAATGGACATGTACTAATAATGATAATAAGAGTAATAATAAAAGGCATATATACCAAATAATACATAATAATTTAAAACAAAATAGTAAGTAACAATAGAGAAAAATGATAAGTATAATAATAAATATAACGATATATGAAAATAATACTATATAAAGAAAAGAATATATATACTCCTATAATAAAATATGTGTACTAATATTAATAATAAATATAATAGGGATAAAATAAATATAATAATATATACATGATATGGTATTAAAAATACATTATATATATAATAGTATTTGAGTATGTACATGAGACAATATAAAATATATACATGGAAATATACAAGAAGTATACAACTAATAACATTAAGAATATATATATATAATATAAATATAATATATACAATATACACATATGATAAAAAGCTAATAATATGTACATGTATACCTATATACACATTAAGTAAAAGTACTAATGCTAACAATATTAATAATAAATATAATAATAGATATATATGCATATAATAGTAAGAAACGAAACATAAAGAAAATATATATATAAATAGCTAAATATAATATAATAATAACAATATATAAAAATAATAGTGATAACAATATTACATATATAACATGATTAATATTTAAAGCTAAATTAAGTAGCAAAATAATATGAAATCCAAGGTAAATCTGAAAAATAAATGAAAAGAAGAGAGAGGAAGAGAGAAGGAAGTGGGAAAGAAATCCGGCCAAGGGGGCGGTCACGGTCGATCGATCGTCGCCATGCCAAATCACAAACCATGTCGTGCCACCGTGGGTGGTAGGAAAAAATAAATAATTTTTTAACAATATATGTATATATAAAGAAAGAAAAAAAACAACACAAAAAAAGAAAGAAAAGAGATTGAAAGAAGAGGAAAAAAGAAAAAATGCAACCTTTTATTGATGTTTCTTTTGTGTTCAAAATTTGAAGGATTTTGTGTTTTTTCTTCTTCAATCTTTGTAAAATCCTCCCTTCTCCTTTTTTTACATGATTTTTGAATGGCTTTTATAGCCATCTTTTACATGATTTTCTATTTTTTTTCTATTTTGTAGGTGGTGGTGGTAGACAATGGGAGGAAAAATGGGGCAAGTGGGAAAGTGGTTAGGTGGCTAGGTTTTTTATCTTTTTGTTAGATTTTTCTTTTTTTCTTCTTTTTTTTTGGGGGTTAGTTTTTTTTGGGGTAAGTTTTTCTTTTCTTTTTTCTTTGTTTTTTTTTGGGTTAGGTTTTTTTTTTGGGGGGGCTTAATGGGCTTTTGAATTGGGTTTGGGTAGATGTAAATGGGTCATGGGTTAAGGGTTTTAGTGGGTTTAGAGGTTTGGTTGGGTTTTCATATAATTGGGCCCGGGCAATTTGGGCTTCTACAGTGGAATCATCCGAACTTTTCCTAAAGTAACCAAGGAAATTAACCAAACAACCATATACAACATAGACCCAATAAATCCCAAGGGTTTAACCAACAAGCTCTAAAACCACCTCAAGTTGAGTCATCAAATAGTTTAGAGGACTTGTTGAAAGCGTACATGGCAAAAAATGAAGCTTTGATCCAAAGTCAAACATCAACACTGAAAAATCTGGAGAACCAGATGGGTTAGTTAGCTACTAAGCTTCGTAATATACCTCAAGGAGCCTTGCCGAGCGATACAAAAAATCTAAAAAGTTTGGGTAAGGAACATTGCAAGGTAGTTGTATTACGAAGTGGTAAGATTTTGAAACCTAATGAGGATTTAATTTCGTTTCTAAACTCATGAACAATCGAGTTGCCATGGAATGTTTTCCGAACATTATTAAGCATGATGAAAATGAATTGAGTTGATTAATATAATTATCCTAGCCTATTTTATGTTGAATTTTTTTTTTTGCTAAATCCATTCATTCATACATTTAGATCATTTGCATACTTAGTTAAAAATTGCATTAGGGATCACTTTTTGCATTTAGTTAATTTAATCATCAATATCCAAAATTATTGAGTTTTTATATCAAATTGTAATTTATAATTTTGCAATTAATTGATTAACATACACAGTCCCTAAGGAGACGATAACTCATTTTACTTATTTATTACTTGAACGATTGTGTACACGTGCGCATATAATTTGTTACAAACATATGGCACGTTGTTAATTCTTGTGTGACTTAGAAAACTATCAATATTTTTTATAATAATATATATTTTACTTCTCATTGGAGTGTGCTTGAAAAGGTTAGGATGTGTTCGCTCATTTATCTGTGAGGTACACATGGCACGATGTTTATTCTTGCGCGACTTGGAAAAATATCAAAAAAAAATTTTTATAAAAAATGACCCCAATTTCAGTGTCACAAATTTAACCATTTTAATAAATAACGACTCTATTTTGTCTACTCATCTTCAACCAAACAATTTGTTTCACATGTTTAAAATCAAAACATTATAAGCATTATCCAAATTCAAACAAAGACACTTACTTGAACTAATTTACTTTGTTGGATCGATTTTTGAAACTCAAATTTTTAACATAAATAATTTACTTCTTATGCAAATCTCCTTATGAAAATAATCTGCTCAAAATTTCAGTATAGAACCTCTACACAGAATGTATTTATTTTATTTGATATACTACCCCTAGATATCAAACATAACTTCAAAATGTTGGAAAAGATTGGACATGACAAGTCTAAAAAACACTTCTAACAAGAAGCGTTTTCTTGAAAAGTTTGATTAGTTTTTAAAAAACGCTTCTTGTTAGAAGTGTTTTTTGAAAAAAAAAATTGAGAAGTGATGTTTGAATTTTATTCAAGATTTTTTGGCCCAAGAATGTAATGGCCCAAATTATTAAGTCAACGTCTGAGTGTTGACTCGAATTGGTGATGGATAAATTTATTCAAGGATCGGGTTTTGTTGGAATTAATTTGGGTGAATTTTGGACCTTTTTAGAAGAAATTAAGATTGTTGAGAAGCTTGTGTGAAGTGGAGGGAAGATGGATGACTAATATGGTGATTTTACTGTTTTTGAATAAAAATCTTCTCCCAATTAATGGGAAAAGATTGTTCGGCAGATTGAGGTGAGGGATAAAGTTGATTTGTCCCCATTTTCCCTATATTATAATTATTTTATTTTTTTCTCTTTTTTTTTCTTCATTTTCATAGCTTCTACACACTTCTTTCTAGATTTCTTCCCCCTTTTCTTTTTCTTCCATCTATTTTCCTTAGCAAGCTGTGTAGAGGGAGAGAGATTTGAGTGAGTTTTCTCACCATTTTCATCCTCCAAATTTCAAACAAGGTAAAAGTCTTGATCTAATATTTTAAAGTTTCATGGAAAAAATCTATGCTTTTTAAGGAAGAGGGTGGAGGTTATTAAGTGTTTGAGAGGGTTTGAGTTTGAGGGAAGTCTATACCCATCTTCTCATATTTTTATTTAAAGTATATATTTTTGTATCATATAAACCCTTATTTATGTGGGAAATCTTGTGTGGTGCATGGTTATTAGTTAAAGAGGGCGGTGAATATTGTAAAGCGAAGGGTAAAGGCAAAGTGGTGAAGAGCTAGACAAGAATCTTTGTTGGTGTTCTTCCATCAAGGTAGTACCCTCTAACACTCCTATGCTTCTTGATAAGTCATAAATATGATGCTTGTGTGATAATGTATGCATGTTGTATGTCTTTGGGTGGAAATCATGTTTGGATTATTAAAATGAAGCTAAAAACTTACTTGTGAAATCTTCCAGAAACAAATTATTACATTATCAGTAAGTTTGAAAATTTGTCATAAATTTCATAAAAATAATTAGGAAGTGATCTATACATAGTTGTAAATATGAGACGGTCTAATTTTTCTTTAGAATAAACAAAGATTGATTTTGATTTGTATTTTAAAAGATATGAATTTTTGAGTGTTGAAAGGTTATAAAAATCTGGCAGCAAAATTCTTATAAAACAGATTTAGCAGTAGCTTTGAAAAAAAAATCACAAAAAATTTTCATAAGATAAAATAGGAAGTGAGCTTTATACAGAAGTCTAGTTTCGTTTAAAGCTCGATTTAGAGTTATATATTAAGAGTTGTTAATTTTTAAATGAGCAAAGGTCAGAATGTCAAAGCAACAGACTGTCATATTTCATTAGTTAATATTTTAGCTAGAATGATAAACAAGTTGAAATGAGTATGAGACTCGAATGTTATGGTTGTATGTTTGTGATTATATGTTTGATGCTTTATTTGTGCTCAACCTTCGGGTTCTAACCTAACTAGCGGCCATGAATGACGCTCGGGATAACCCTACGGACACTCGGGATTATTTGACTAGTAGCCATGAGTGGCGTAGGACTATCTGGATACCTAATTATTTGAACACATGTCCAACCTAACAAGTTTACAAGTTTGATATGCAAGTGATTTGGTTATATAGATTGAATGACTTATGATTTGATTATTCGATACTCATGTCATGCTTCTATGTATATATTTGATTTGCATGCTTATATTTATGACTTGCTTGAAGTATGGTAGATTAGTTGTGTACCACTGAGCCTGTAAAGCTCAACCTTCAAATTGTCTTCATGTTCAAATTAGTAGACTTTTGTTTGTGTATGAGGAACATCATTGACAAGGGACTTCCAGCATCATGTATATAGAGTACAGTACCTTATCTATTAGTAGGCATTGCATTCCTAAGGCTTTACTTGTATTTTGTAGGTCTGTAACTCATTTATCATTTTGGTTATTTTTTCTATTTTGATACACGATGACATTGGAGCTCCACATATTTTGTATAACTACTTTTATTACTATTTTAGTACAACTATATATAGTATTTTCTCTTCTATAAAATGTATTTCAATGTTTTAAATTATTTGAAACTTTTATTGGGTTGTTCCGGTAACTCGATGTAGCGCCTTAGTCTTTGGGTACTCTGTATTTGGGATTAGGGTGTTACAAAGAATCTCTAGTTTAGGGTTAGGGTTCAGGGAGTTAAAAATGTGAGGAAAGAAAATGCCTCCTACATGAGGCATTTTTAGCTGAGTTGGTAGTAGAGATGTTGATAGCGCACCTTGTAGGATGCACTTTTAGGCTGTCTGGTAGCCACCTCAACTAAAAACGATTCTACATGGTGTGCTTTCAGCGTCCCTACTACCACCTCAATTGAAAACGCTTCCTATAGGAGACGTTTCCTTCCCTCACATTTTCAACCCTAAACCGTGAAAAAAAATTTAGCATCCAAGAAGCTCGGGATATTTTCAAACATCTTATCTTAGGAATCTCGAACAATCATGGGTTCTATATAATTTATTTTTTCTTTTAATTTCTTGTAACGCCCTGAATAATTTATTTTTGATTTTGTAACTATCTGTCACAATTGTGAATCTGCTTCAATGATTAAATATTCTGAGAGTGTGTGAGAGGTCTTGTGTTCAAGTCTCACTTTTGTCAATTTTGTTATTTTTGGATCCAAGCCTTAGTCTTGTTCAGTGGGCTTTTATTAAATTGTTTGTTAACTCATATTAGAATAAGCCTATTGGTTTGAGTGGTAAGGGGGTTGGTATACTAATGGTTTCATGTTCTAATATTTATGTGAGTAAGGGAGTTTATTTTTGCTACAGTAGACTGAGAGTGGTTGGATTGAGATTGAATTCTGTACTGGTTGAGATTGAGGGGTTAGTGGGAGAGATATGAGGGATTTGAAAGTTAATCTGATATTATCTTTTATTTTTATTTTTTATTTTCTTTTTTTCAAATTTTTTCCTCTCTTTCCAGAAAAATTGAAGTCAGTTCTTCTCCCATTTGTTTTCTAAATTTTGTTCTTTTTCCAATTCTACAAAACTGTTGTTGAATTCTTGCGTTTTAAGAATTTTTTCATTCTTCGTTCGATTGGTAAGTGTAGTTTTGGGTATTCTGTAAGTTTTTTTTCCTAACGAAGGTTTAGGTATATCTGTTGTTTAGCAAAATCGTGAGTAGTTAAGGATTGACTTCTGCCAATTTATGTGTAGGAGAAGGCGGTGGTGAAGGAGAGTCACTCTGACGGTTTGAATCGTGTTGTTACTTGTTTTTCAGTTAACGGTAAGTTTCTTGAGTTATTTCAGGATTAAGAGTTGATTCGTTAATTGATTGATAAGTGGTTAATTAATTACTGTTTCTTACGTTTCAGAGTGATTCGTGTTTACTGTAGAATCAAATTGATACCAGGTGTGTACCCGAAAAGCAGAAAATGAGGCTTTGACAGAAGCCAAAAAATGATTCTGTCGATGGCACATAGGCTTGTGGTTGCCCGTGTGGATCACCATGTGCGAGACATGACCGTGTGGTCGACGAAGGCATGGCCGTGCGCAGCACATGACTGTGTAGTGGCATGAGTGTGACCGTGTAGGCCACACGGGCTAAGCCAAGTTGGGCGTATGGGCCCACATAGCTTGTCACACGGGCGTGTAGAATTTGGGCCAGATCATGTGGGCCACATGAGCAAAGCCAATCTGGGCGTATGGGCCCACATGAGCAAACCACACGGGCATGTGGGCCCATTTTTATGAAATTTTCCCTAGGGTCGTACAAGTAACTCCGATTGACTGTGGACCTACCGTAGGGTCAGTAAGGGCTAACCAAACCCTAAAACTGTAGATCTGATAGTCTGATATTCTGTTCTGGGTATGATAATGCTATGCATGTTTGTTTATTCCGTTATCTATATATAAGCATGTTGAGCATGTTTAATTTGTTATTTTGTATCTGTTATTGGGGTGGGATTTATATATATGGAGAAAGTATTCTGTTCGGCGTTAATCGCCTATATTCTAGCAGCTTGGCTGCATATATTCTGATATGTTTCTTAATGGCACAATATGGTCTGTAGGGATGGGTGGGTGTTTTGAACCCCATATGGTATGATGGGATGGTCGGAGATGGTGTGTAAGGGATGGGGGTAAGATTTATGCATATTTGTATTTGTAATCTAAATCCAGATCTGGATTGATTCTGAATCTGGAACTATATGTGTTTTTGGCTGTGTATATACTGTATGCTTGTATCCTTAATTCTGATGGGTTACACACTAAGTTTTCATAAACTCACATCTATTGTATGTTTTGTCAGGTAATCCACAGACTTAGGCAGATCGGTGTGGTAGAGACTCAACGGTGACCGCACGACTGTAAATTATTTAAACTTAGTAACTTATGGTTTTATTTATGTTTTTGGTATTCATTTAGAAAGTTTGTAATTTTTGGGACTCTCCGGAGTTTATGGTCGTATAACTGTTAGTTTTGGTTATATATGTTTGATGAATTGCATGCTTCAGCAAAACATTTTTATTTAAAAGTAAAAATTTATACGTAAACAAAGGTTTTTCTAAAACACGACTATATTTTCAAAATATAATTGTTTTAAGGCTTCCGTTGTAATAAGTTTTTGTCAAATGAGCTAATTAAATGGTGTTTTTGATTAAAAATGTGAACGTTCTGACAAGACAACTCCATTTTCAAAACCCCTACCTTGTGACACCTTCGGATTCGGCCATAACGTCTAGGCCAGATTTGGGGTGTTACATTTATTCCCCCTAGTTTCCTATATATATAAAGAGGGTTTACCCCCTACTCTATCAACTCTCTTGCCCATTGTCCCTCGGAAAAAAAAATATCTTTTAAGTTATTATTTTGGTTAAGTGTTGAAATTTTGAGATGGAAAGATTTATTTGTATTTGTGTTTGAGGGAGATATTGTGATAATTTTAAGATGTGTTTGAGTTCACAATGATGTGGTGGCGCTCGGAGACCCACACATTTCATCTATCGTGTAGGGATTGAACCATCACCTTAGAAGCCCATCGCATTGCAACTTGGGCTCCAAGTTCACAGTGGTTATACGGTCATGGGTTAAAGTATAACTAGGGCTCCCAATTGGCAGTGGTTATTATTGGAAAAATCTCGGTTTGAAAATAGTTTTCTTGCACAGCAAAAAATTAAAATTTTGAAAATCGACCCAGTTTGTGATATTTATGCAATAAACCTTAATTGAATTCATACCTATGTTTTTGGCTTAGCGGACATTCGTTGTTCCTTGCTTTCAATCAAACGATCTTCTCCGCTGTTCTCATACCATGAACTAATTCTAGTGTGGCTCGGACCAATTGAATCGAAACACAGAACTATAAAAAAATTTATCTAATTTTGGGATGAAAACAGAAATTTTATCTTCTTAATAGAAAGTGGTAAAATTGATATTCTGGAAAAATATATTTAAAATTTGAGAATAAACTCTCTCTCTATTTTTCGACAGAATAACAATCTTTCAAAAGTTCTATGAATAACTCTACTAGTGCCATTTTTTTATAGGGAGAGAAGGTAGAACCCTTGTAGAGTTGTATAGGTTTATTTTAAATAGAAAAATAACATCCTACTTAGTGTAGGGGAGGGGTGAACATTTAAAAAAATTAAATTTTTATTTATTTTTATAAATTTTATACTTCTTTACTAATTTTAAAATTTTAAAATAATTTTTATTTTTCTTTAAAATTAAAAAAATTAATTAGTTGATTATGTAGCATCCACTTGTGTGTCACATTAGCAAAGCTAGCAAACATTAATTTTTTCGTTTAGTTTGAGGTGATTTAACAAATAATGCAAATTTTAGAGCTAAGAGTAATAAAAAAATTAAATGGAAGGCTAAAATAATTTTTTTTAAGAAAATTGAAGGTCAAATAAATCATTATGCCTTGTTAAAATTAATATATATATATATATATATATATATATATATATTATTGCTTTTCCTTTCCACCATTTTAGGCCATTAAACTTGAAAAGCTTGTCAAGGAAGACATGAACACATTCTTTTTATTTTTTGGTTGAAACCAAAGTGTTCACTGCAGTAATTAATTCATTCGCTATAAGTGACCTAGTCCACAAGCTCGCCTTACTCGAAGACCTCGCTAGTTGTGACTTATGGCAGTCCACCCTCAATCAAGTTTCCTGAGTCCGTTCCCTTGACCTCTTAACCAACCCCCACAACCACCTTATCTATCGTACCTACAACATTCTCGTCCTCTCGAAACTACGTTGTTTCATGAATTCTTCAAATGAGCTCTATACTCTCAATGACTTAAACGACCACCATAAGAAACCTAGCCTCAACTTTACCCAAACCAATTTGGTTCCATTCTCCCTTTCTCTCTTCAGTTCATCCATGTTCGACTTCCAATCAAGCTTGCTTGGGAATATCCAAGAAGGTTTATATCAATTTTATTGTTTGTGTAATTTTATTCGTCATAAAATAAAATAAAATAAAAGGAAATGAATAATCTATACGATTTTGTAAAAGTCTGGAAATGGAAAAAAATATTTTGAATATAAAGAATTCAATTTATGTTTAGATTTGATTAAGGATATGATTTTTATATTGATTAGTTAGATCCAAATTTAGTTTCAATTTTTATATTTGATTAAGAATGACTGATATTTGGTTTTGTATGAAATTCAATTTAGGAATCATGTGAAAGAAATAATGACTTAGTTTATTTGGTGGGCAAAGATTATGTTTTTCTTTGTGAAGAATATAAGAAGAGAAAAATAAAGGGAAGAAGAAAAGAAAAATAAATAAAGAAATAAAAAGAAAAAATTAAATTATTCAAAAGAAAAAAGTATAGAGACTAGTTTTAACAAATGGAAAACATAGAAAAACTACGTCAAAAGAAATGGAGAAGGAGAAAAACAAATAGAGAAAGAGAAGAGAATGTAAAATAAAGAAAAAAATGAAAGTTTAAAGAACATAAAAGGAAAAAATTAAATTGTTCAAAATGAAAAAAAAAGGGGACCAATTGTATAATTTAACTTAAAATTTTCGTTTGAAATGATGATTTAACGTGCCACGCCAGCTTGCCGTTACACCGTTAACGACAATTAACGCTCAGTAACTAAAATGTTGCAACACGATAACGTAAGTGACTAAAGCATAAATTTTCAAACATAAGTGACTAAAATGTAACCTAAGACAAACAAAAGTAATTATTTTGACAGCTTACCCATTATGAAATCAAATTTATCAACAAAATTTCAATACGGTGAATTTTATTTTCTTAATTTAACCCAAATAAATTTATTTGACTTCACTTGATTTGAATTTTATTCCTCTCGACTCAATACGAAAAATATTTCAAATTTAATTATGATAATGTTAGGATTTTGACCCGATTAAGCAACGAACAAGAAAATAGCAGAATAAATTGAGAAATTAAACACACAAATTTAACGTGAAAAAACCACTCCAAAGAGGATAAAAAACCACGGGCAAAGATAATTTTACTATAATGGCAAAAGAACGAAGAGTACAAAAGATGGAGATAAAAACTAAACCCCGAAAACCCGAAAATAAAGAACCCACAAAACGTAAACACAAAATTCTCTAAATGTGTTATGAGTTCTAATCTCTAATGGGTGTATTTTTCTAAGGTTGTAAAAGAGCCTATTTATAGGCTAAATTCATAAGTCAAATAATAGTAAAATAATCTAAACTAATCAGTGTTTGATTGAAACAAGTAAACAGAGTTTAACTGAAAGACTATTTTTCAAATTTGACTGAAAATAGGAGTCATATTTAACAAATCTCCACCTTGACTCATATTTCCACAACGCCATCTTTGCCAAAGCCCGCCACGAGCCTATCTTGAACTATGCAGAGAATTAACTGAGTCGAATTTGTGCTTAGAAACTAGAAGACTTCTAGCCTTTGACTTGTACACTGCCAAATCAAAACTAACTCGGGTTTGATTTTCATGAACACAGTGTCCTAAATTTTCAAAACCTGCATCTAAAAGAGAACCTCTCTTCAACGAAACAGTCATACATTTTTCCCTCTTATGACCAAGTTGCCTCTGCTCCAAACAAGTTGACTTCAACTCCGTAACGGACGAGGGACGTCCGATTTCACCGGTCACTGTATAACCTTCCAGAATATAAAGACTGCCGGTTCTTTTACCTTTTAACAAAATGAGAGCTCCACGAGATACTTTAATACTGCTCGACTCGATGTTGATTTTGCATCCTTTCAAGTCTAAAATACTTAAGGAGATGAGATTCTTTCGTAAATCAGGTACATATCTTACATCTGAGAGTGTCCTAATCATCCCATCGTGCATCTTAATTTTAACAGTACCAATACCAATTACCTTACTAGATGAATCATTTCCCATGCGCACAACTCCACCTTCAATCGAACTGTATGTGGAGAACCATTCTCTATTGGGACACATGTGGAAAGAACATCCTGAATCTAGGATCCACTCGGACGTGAGCTTGGTGCTATCACTTGTTGACACTAACAAGAAATCATCCCCATTTTCATTGGCCCAATTAGCACCGGCTACATCTTCCTCGTTACCCTCAGCAGCTTTTTTATTTCGCAGTTTATAACAATCTGCTTTGACGTGACCTAACTTTTTACAATAGTGACACCTTTTATCTCGTTTCTTTGATGCTACCAAAACGGAAGCTTGCCTATCTGTCTTGCTATCCAAATGAAGCTCATTGTCGAGTTTGTCTCTATTCAACAAATGCCCCTTCACATATTTGAACGAGAGTTTGTCTCTACCATAAATCAGGGTTTCCCTGAAAGACTTGTATGAAGGGGGTAAAGAGCACAATAATAGCATAGCCTGATCTCCATCGTCAATATGAACCTCAACATTCTTTAAATCATTTAAAAGAGTAATGAATTGACTGATGTGATCTCTAAGAAGCTCACCTTCGTTCATGCGAAACGTAAATAGACGTTGTTTCAACACTAAACGGTTAGCCAAAGACTTAGTCGCATAAAGAGTTTCTAACCTTTTCCACAAGGCAGATGAGGTCTTCTCCATCAATACCTCCTGCAATACCGTATTCGTGAGGCACAACTGGATTGCAGATAAAGCCTTTTCATCAAGCTCTTCCCATTCTGTTTTATTTAGATTCTCAGGCTTTTTCCCGATAACAACCTTTTTCAAGCCTGATTGAACTAGAATTGCCATCATCCGAACTTGCCACAGATTGAAATTTGTCTCACCATCGAACTTCTCAATTTCAAACCTTGTTGTTACCATCTCTGAACGGGCTAATCTATGAAAATTGAACTAGCTCTGATACCACTTGTTAAGATTTCGACCCGACTAAGCAAAGAATAAGAAAATAGCAAAATAAATTGAGAAATTGAACACACAAATTTAACGTGGAAAAACCCATCCAAAGAGGATAAAAAACCACGGGCAAAGATAATTTTACTATAATGGCAAAAGAACGAAGAGTACAAAAGATGGAGATAAAAACTAAACCCCGAAAACTCGAAAACAAAGAACCCACAAAACGTAAACACAAAATTCTCTAAATGTGTTATGAGTTCTAATCTCTAATGGGTGTATTTTTCTAAGGTTGTAAAAGAGCCTACTTATAGGCTAAGTTCATAAGTCAAATAATAGTAAAATAATCTAAACTAATCAGTGTTTGATTGAAACAAGTAAACAGAGTTTAACTGAAAGACTATTTTTCAAATTTGACTGAAAATAGGAGTCATATTTAACAGATAAAATAAGACTTGTCAACATGGCTAACTCGGACTTGTTTAAATCGTTTCAATCGAATGCTCAATCTCTTTTTAGTGAATGAAACAACTTTTTATTGTTTTCTAATTTGCACATATCTTTATTTTGCAAAAAAGTATTTTTATAATTTTCAACCAACTATGTTTGTTATCAAATTTCTAAAAGAATATGAAAACTAAAACTATCTCTATTTCTTTAAACCAAACAGAGCCTAATATTGTTGGTGATTTAATTATTTTTAAACAATTTCATTATAGGTTCTGATCATATTTGTTTTTTTTTAATAGAATGTCTAAAACTACCCATAGCTTCTCCTCAACCTATAAATAGGAGGATAATGCAATTTAGTGCATTCAAACCCACGTTCTCTTGTATTGGCAATAATGCTCCTGTCAATTGAGCTAAGACTCAATTGACAGTAATTTAATATTTTTGTTAAATGCTTTTGATAATATATAATAAAAATCACCTTATAGAAATTCTTTTCTTAGAAAAGAAAGGAAAATGATAAGAAAATAAGTATCTACTTATCACTTAATAGAGAATCTTTTAATAATTATAGTATTCTTTAGAACTTCACATTTAAATTTGACTTTATTTAAAATAACTACAAGTTTGTTAAAAATAAAGGTAAAAATGTTAAAAAAAAAATTCATAATTTATATTTATTAAACAATCTAATTATATTCTATTTTAATTTTAATTAATATTCAAAATGAATTTATAACTTAAATTTAAAACTTAATTGGGATAAATCTCAAAATTACACATGAATATTAATTTAACGTGCAATTGTATACATGAATTTTAATTTGGTGCGATTATATACGTGAAACTTTAATTGTGGTTCAAATGTATACTTAAAATTTTAATTTTGATTTAATCATACACATTTAAGGAAATAAATATATCAATTTATTTTTATATTTAATAAATATAATTATTTAGGTATGCAATATATAAACATAAAATGATGTTATGTCAATAATTGTGTTAATAATTTACAAGAATTGAATCAAATCAAAATTTCATGTATAAAATTGCACAAAACAAAAGTTCATGTACACAATTGCACGTTAAACCATAGTTTATGTATAGTTAGACCTGTTCATGGGTTAGGCTATTCGCCTATACTCGAAGGGCCGTCCGAAATTTGGGTAAAAATATTAGGTCCGAAAAATGAGCTTAGGCAAAAAAAATAGGCCAATTTAAAATATGGGTCAGGCTCGGGTTTGAATATTCAAGGCTTGATTTCAAGCCCAAGCCTGGTTTGACCTAACCCGTTTTTAAGGTTACAATACTTTATATTATGTTACTTTTATATATTATGTAATTTAGAACACATTAAAAATGTAAAGCCCTGAATAATTTATTTCTATTTTTGTAAATATTTGACATAAAGGTGTATATACTTCAGTGGTTAAGTGTTTTAGGTATGTGTGTGAGGTCTTGGGTTCAAGTCTCACCTTTGCCAAATTTTGTTATTTTTCTAATCCTAGCCTTACCTTTGTTAAGTGGGCTTATATAAAATTATCTGTTAATTCATATATGGATGAGATTGGGAGTCAGTGTAAGTAGGTGGTTGTGCATGAGAGAATAGTGGGGAATTATCATTTTTTATTTTTATTTTGTCTTTGTTTTTTTCAAAAATTTGTTTTTCTCTCTCAAAAAAATCTGACGTCAAAATTTCTTCTTTTTTTTTCTTTTCTGATATTTTCTTTTCTCCTTCTTTGCAAACATTTTCTTTATTCTTCTTCGATTCGGCTTATCAATCTATTGTTCAATCGTGTTGCTGGAATTGTCGGGCTTTCCTTCTGATTCAGTAAGTAGAACTTTGTTTATTGCTACGGTTGGTTATGAGATGATAACGGTGTTTTTGGCAACTATTATTTGGTGTTTAATCGATAAAATCTGCGTTTAAGTGAAGGTTGTGAGGCGAAAGATTACACTGTAACGACTTAATTTGAGGTCGTAGTTATTTTTGTTAGCAGTGAGTCAGTTTTTGTGTTTTTGGTTAATCGTGTTAGACTAGTAAATTGGTTGTTGAAGGATTTGGGTATTCTGTTTTTAGGTGTGGGTGGTCTTGGAAGTGGTTTCACGTCGAAAACGTATCAGGTGTGTACCTATTACATAGAAAATCGAGCTTTAGCGAAAGCCAAAAAACCACACTATCGACGCCATACAGGAGTGTGCCTGGCTGTGTGATTGGCCGTGTGCGAGACATAGCCGTGTGTTTGACGAAGGTGTGGCCGTGCCCTAGACACGGCCGTGTGGTGGTGCTAGTATGGTCCTGTGAGCCACACGGGCTAGGATAGGTTGGATGTCTGAGCCACACATGCATGTCACACGGGCGTGTGGGTTTTGGGCCAGGCCGTGTGGGCCACACGAGTAAGGCCAATTCGGGCATATGGGTCCATATTTTTGAAATTTTTCCTAGGGTCACACAGCTCGTTCTAATCGACTGTGGGCCTACCGTAGGGTCGGTAAGGGCTAATCAAACCCTAAAACTATGTGATTTGATAGTCTGATATTTTTTTCTGAGTATGACACTGTTGTGCATGTCTGGTTATTCTATTATAATTATATATTTGATATTTGTATATGTGCATGTTAAACATGAAATTTTTGTACTTGTAATCTCTAATTATGTATGGGGTGGGATTTGTATATGTGGAGGAAGTGGTCATATTTATGTTTTAATTTAATGTTTTAATTTCCCACTCATCCATCCAAACTTCTCTCGAGCATTGCTCGACACACCATCTCACATAACACATAACAATAACTAACCATCTTGGATTTGATTTTTGATGATGGTCGTTCACTGGTCATCTGTGACGATGACTATTACTACCACCATAGTTTGATCTAGTTTTGATGGTGTTTTAAAACGACCATCCCGTCCTATCCGGTTTAGATGGCTTTACACATAAAGTATCATCCTAGTTGGTCTAGTTTGGTGGCTTTTTAGCCTACATCCCACCTTATCCGTTTTGGATGAGATTGCCGCCTACTTCGTGTAGTACTGACTTTCGATATGGACTTAAATTGCCATTGTCTCTAAAGGAACTCCTCCGTCCTCCATTCCCAATCATATCATACTTATTATAAAAATTTGATACTATGCTTATTTAACATATTTACTGTCACAACTTATCATCAAATGACATTTAATCATGCATTCAATCAATCTCACATACACACACATATATTTGATGCGTGTAAAAAGAATAACAGTAACGCATATACAAGGGTTCGCATAAAACATACATAGAGATCACACATAGCATGTATAGGGTTCGCATAACTAAATATGTATAATTCACCTATTAAGTAATTAAATATCGCATATAATTTCTAAGGGTTCACATATAATCTCTACGTACTCACGTTACAATGCCTATAGTGTTCGCATGATATTTATATCTCCTCTAGGTTCTCTTATTATACAGTTCACGTGACAACTCTTTTAATTTCCTAACACTACAATTAATCACACTAGATCCCACACCTGATTTGAATACTTAAAAACCTTAGCTTTGGAAAGACGGATGATCTACTCGAGAAAAGAGGGATGATTTTGAAGATTTTGAATTCCTTGATTGAAAACTGATTTAACAATAGAAGAGAAAAAGGAAGAACCCAAGAATTTGAAAGAACTTTGCAATATGAGTTTTGAAGGAAAAATAAAGAATAAATAGAGGGAAGGAGGATAAAATCTATTAGGATTAGAAGATAAAAAAAAGGATTTCTATTTCTATTTGAATTTATTTAAAAAAAAGATTAATTTCAAATTAGAATAAAAAGATTAAAAAAAATGGAATTTTAATTCTATTTGGGGCATTACTATAAATTTTTTAAAGTTTGAGGCGTGACTACAATTTTTCAAAGCTTGGCTGAACTAAAAGCAGAGCAAAAAGGAAGATACAACTCAAACACAAGTTTGATGAACAAGAAGGTTAGTGCCTTAACCAATGGGCTATTTGTTGTTCCAATAGGGTCGGAAGCGTGTAAATTATTGTACTAAAAAATCACACAAAGTTCAATTCCCAGGGAAGAGAGGTGGATCACAAGGATCTCTTAAATACCAAATCTTTCCTTAGTCAGAATATTCCTTCTAACGTAATTTAATAGCACAATTAAATACTACTATTATACCCTCAAATATTGAAAGAAAAATAGGACAAAAAGAACACAAGAGTTTTAACGAGGTTCGGTAAATTATACCTACGTCCTCGGGCACTAACACCGGATGATAACTTTACTATCTTCAAAATATTATAAACAAATAGAATTCCTTAAGAATTCTCAAATGGGAGAAGAGAAAACTAAGAGAGAAAGATTGGTTGGGATGGTTGAAATGAGAAATGGTTAGGCCTATTTATAGTTGAGGTTAGGGACTAACTTGCAAATGGCCTAAAAATTAGGGACCAAAATTACAATTATCCCATTCAACTTTAAACAACTTGCCTATCACTTTTTCTTTGATTGCCTCTTGCACCTCCCAATTTGACTTTTCAACACCCATTTTTTTTAATTTGACTTTTCAACAATCTCCACCTTGAAGATTTGATTAGGATAATCACATCTTCACATACTCCTTCAACTCCCAAATTCGATAAAGCTATCTTTTGTAGTGCCTCCAAATGCGCTCTCGGCGCCATACACTGAAGGTGCTCAAGGCGCATTTGGAGGCACTACAAAGATAGCTTTATCGAATTTGAGTTGTTGAAGTATGTGAAGATGTGATTATCTAATCAAATCTTCAAGGTGAAGATTGTTGAAAAGTCAAATTAAAAAAAAATGGGTGTTGAAAAGTCAAAATTAGGAGTGCAAGTGGCAATCAAAGAAAAAGTGATAGGCAAGTTGTTTAAAGTTGAATGGGATAATTGCAATTTTGGTCCCTAATTTTTAGGCCATTTGCAAGTTAGTCCCTGAACCTCAACTATAAATAGGCCTAACCATTTCTCATTTCAACCATCCCAACCAATCTTTCTCTTAGTTTTCTCTTCTCCCATTTGAGAATTCTTAAGGAATTCTATTTGTTTGTAATATTTTGAAGATAGTAAAGTTATCATCGGTGTTAGTGCCCGAGGACGAGGTATAATTTCATCAACCTCGTTAAAACTCTTGTGTTCTGTCCTATTTTTCTTTGTTCATAATCAGATAAGGACTTCGCTCGAGATGTATCACTCTGCCATGAAGTAGAGTAGTTTCTAGGAACTCAAACTCCTCAGGAAGTGACCCCAACAGCATCAAAGCCAAATCTTCATCTTTGAATGTCTCATCCATATTCAGCAAATCAGTGACTAACTGATTAAATTTGGTGATGTGATCATTCATTGTGGTACTTGGGACGTATGTGAAGCGAAACAGTCTTTTCTTTAAGTGGAGCTTATTTTGACTGTTTTTCTTCAAAAATTTTTCTTCAAGTGCCACCCACAACTTATTTGCAGAAGTCTCCTTTGAAAAAGCATACCTCTGCTCTCGAGAAAGGCATGATCGAATTGTGCCACATGCCAACCGATTGATCGCCTTCCAATCTTTCTCTGTACATTATCTGGTTTCTCTTCATCAATGGCAATGTCTAGACCTGCTGAAAAGGGCATCTAGAACCTCACTTTGCCACATACCAAAATGGTCCGTGCCATCAAAGATCTCCACGGCCAATCTTGCATTTGCAATTGTCGGTCTTGTCCATATGGACGATGTTGAAGCTCCTACACCGACCGTTTTCTCCATAATCTTTCAATATACCTAAGGAAATCTTTTCTGATGTGGAAGATCGGTTTAAAGCGCAACCACAGAGCATACTACGATTAACCTTGGCTCTTGATACCACTTGTTGTTCCAATAGGGTTGGAAGCGTGTAAATTATTGTACTAAAAATCACACAAAGTTCAATTCCGGGGAAGAGGTGGATCACAAGGATCTCTTAAATACCAAGTCTTTCCTTAGTCAGAATATTCCTTCTAACGTAATTTAATAGCACAATTAAATACTACTATTATACCCTCAAATATTGAAAGAGAATAGGACAAAAAGAGCACAAGAGTTTTAACGAGGTTCGGTAAATTATACCTACGTCCTCGGGCACTAACACCAGATGATAACTTTACTATCTTCAAAATATTACAAACAAATAGAATTCTTTAAGAATTCTCAAATGGGAGAAGAGAGAAAACTAAGAGAGAAAGATTGGTTGGGATGGTTGAAATGAGAAATGGTTAGGCCTATTTATAGTTGAGGTTCAGGGACTAACTTGCAAATGGCCTAAAAAATTAGGGACCAAAATTGCAATTATCCCATTCAACTTTAAACAACTTGCCTATCACTTTTTTCTTTCGGTGCCACTTGCACCTCCCAATTTTGACTTTTCAACACCCATTTTTTTTTAATTTGACTTTTCAACACTATTGCCCAATTTTTATTTTATTTTTATGCTTAATTATTCTTATTCCTTCTTGCTGGCGGATTGTCAATTTTTCAAAATTAAAGGAAAATATAAGATTTGAACCTAAGACTACTAGGTATAGAAGATAGTATTTTATCACTTAAACTATATCTTATTTCTTATTTATTTTAGTCATTTAATTCTACGTATCTATTTGGGGTTCAACTTAAATATTCTCTATTAGTTTATATAATTACTCAATTTTTTTCTAGTTTATTTAACTATCATAGTTTTTTTTTATACTCTCCTATTTTAGTTCATGTATAATTATTAATACACATAGTCAATACTTACTATTAATATTTTATTTTACCTCTTTTCCAATTAGGTCTTAACTCAATTAAAGCTCATTATTTCTAAATTAAACCTCGTAATCAGATTTTATTCTAATAAAACCTTATTATGTTATCTTAATAATTTAATTAATTAATTTTTCCTAATTTTAATATTCGTTTCAACCTCATAATTTTGTAACCCAATTAATCTAACTCCCTATATTTTGGGTGCGACAGTTTTGACCATTAATTATGCTAATGTGATTTATAGAAGCTACCGCAAGATGACATATGGCATACTATGTTAATAATTTATTTTAAAAAATATTTTTTAAAATTTCATCTACAATAAACTTGGACATATGGTTGTCCAAGTTCATTTGAATCTGGATAATCATTTATCAATATTCATTCTGAATATGTGCAACATATAAAATATTAAAAATTATAAAAATATTTAAAAAATAATTTTTTCACATGTGACCTTTTGGTGACTCATCATTCACGTATGTAACTACTGTTATGTTATAGTAAAGGCTTTTTTCCACGAAAAGAAGGCCTCAACTCTTCTCCATTTCTGCAAAATTTAGATTCATGTACGTAAGTTGAAAAGAATAAGCAATGGTCCCTACCCAATAATTAATTTTCAATTTCCTCATAATTTACATTAAGATAGGGATCAGTTTAGACTAAGTGCGGATGGATTTTTATAAGTTATAAATATTTTTATTTTAAACGTAGAAATTAATTTTATTTTTACGGTGATGATAATATAAAACAAGCTCGTTTCATTTAAAGTAAAAATTTGATATAATATGTTTTATTTTGATAGAAATATTAATATATATAGATAGATAGATAGCTTCTACTTATAATTTAGTCCTTTTTAATCTCTAAGCGATACAACTTTGACCCTTATTACAATTTAGTCTCTACCTCTAGATTAATCACTAATTTAATACAATTATTTATCCAAAATTCGATTCACTTCTAATATAACTCTAAAATCTGTTTTTAGAAACATAGTCCTGAAATCGAACTTTCTGACAACCCGAGAAAATTTTATAAAATACTAAAATTTTAAAAACTGAAAAAGTACAAAAATTAAAGCATAGGGACTAAATTAGTAATATAGGGGCTAATTGCTTAAAGGTTAAGTAGCGTAAAAGAATACTTGTTAGTCAACAAGCCTGAATATATGAATCAAAGGAGAGGAGAAGAAACCTTGAATCTTCCCAGATAGCATCATCTACCTCCACATTATCTCATAGTGGAAGGTATTTATATATCTTCCTAGGCAGAAGCGATTCTAGAGAGAGAAGGGAGGCATGGGCTCCGGCCCCCTAGAATGAAAAATTATCATTTAAGCCCTCTAAATTTTTTTAAAATTTTAAATTAGTAAAGTTAAAATTGTACTTTGGCCCCTTAAAATTATAAAAATTTAATTTAATCCTTTAAACATTATAAAGATATAGACTATAAAAAATTAAAATTTCATTCGGCCTTCCCTAAAAATTGTTCTGGCTTCGCCTTGTTCCCAGGTATTCATAATGGAGGATTTAAAATTTTAAAATTTGAAAAAGTAGAAAAGCAAAGCATAGGGATTAAATTAGTAATATAGGGGCTAACTCCTTAAAGGTTAAGTAGCATAAGCAATGACGTGTTTAAAAAAGAAAGAACAAGACTTTAAGTCAACAAGCCTGAATATATGAATCAAAGAAGGAGAGGAGAAGAAATCTTGAATCTTCCTAGATAGCATCTTCTACCTCCACATTATCTCATAATGGAAGGTATTTGTATATCTCTATAGCTTCTTCTTTTTTTTATCATAAACCCTGCATTGTCTAAAGCCCTTTTTTTTAACTGATAGTTTGAGTGTAGTGGATAGCAAGTCTAAGCAAGCCTATGGAGGTGACATGGTAGAAAAAAGTTTTGAGTGATGTTCGTAGTAAGCGTTTAGGTGTCAATGGACAAGTAGTGAAGGTGACATGGAGGATTGAGAATTTCTCCAGTATGAAAGATAGAAAGCACTGCTTTGAAATTTTCACGGTTGATGGCAACAATTGGTACTTTGGGTTTCCAAATTCTACAATCGTGTTGTTGGAATTGTAGGTTTTCCTTCTGATTTGGTAAGTAGAACTCTGTTTATTACTACGGTTGGTTCTGAGATGATAGCGGTGGTTTTGGCAACCATTATTTGGTGTTTAATAGATAAAATATGTGTTTAAGTGAAGGTTGTGAGGCAGAAGATTGCACTGTAGTGGCTTAATTCGAGGTCGTGGTTGTTTTTGTTAGCGGTGAGTTAGTTTTTGTGTTTTTGGTTAATCGTGTTAGACTAGTAAATTGGTTGCTGAAGGATTTGGGTACTCTATTTTTAGGTGTTGGTGGTCTTGGAAGTGGTTTCGCGTCGAAAATGTACCATATGTGTACCCCTTACGTAGAAAATCGAGCTTCGGCGAAAGCCAAAAAACCACACTGTCGACGCCACACGAGCATGTGGCTGGTCGTGTGGCTGGCCGTGTGCGAGACATGGTCATGTGTTTGACGAATGTGCGGTCATGCTCTAGACACGGCCGTGTGGTGGTGCTGGTGTGGTCGTGTAAGCCACATGGTCTAGGCCAGGTTGGGCATGTGGGCCCACACGGGTATGTCACACATGTGTGTGGGTTTTGGGCCAGGCCATGTGGGCCACACGGGTAAGGCCAATCTAGGCGAGTGGGCCCATATTTCTAATTTTTTGCCTAGAGTCGCACGGGTTGTTCTAATCGACTGTGGGCCTACTGTAGGGTCGGTAAGGGCTAACCAAACCCTAAAACTATGTGATCTGATAGTCTGATATTCTGCTCTGAGTATGACACTGTTGTGCATGTCTGGTTATTTTATTATAATTATATAATTGATATTTGTATATGAGCATGGTAAACATGAAATTTTTGTATCTGTAATCTGTAATTATGTGTGGGGTGGGATTTGTATATGTAGAGTAAGTGATCTGTATGGCGACATTCCGCCTATATTCTGGCAGCTTGACTACATATTATTTGAATGTGTCGCATTGACATTATATGGTATGTAGGGGTGAGTGGGTGTTTTTAACCCCACATGGTATGATGGGAAAGTCAGAGATGGTGTGTAGAGGATGGAGGTAGGACTCACTATATCTGGTTCTGTTTATCTGTATCTATATTTGTATCTATAAAGGATTGTAGTCCGAGTCCGAATCTAAATTTGACCGTGTATGTGATATCTGTTTGTAAAGCATGCCTATTTTTGTTAGGTTACACATTGAGTTTACATAAACTCACATCTGTTTGTCTGTTCTGTTCAGGTAATCCACAAACTTAGGTAGATCGGTGCGGCGGAGACCCAGTGGTGACCACTCTGTGGACTGTATGGTTTTTAACTGTTGGTTTTGGTTTCGTTTGACAAAACATTTTAGGAAAAACGACAGTTTTACTCAAACAAGGGTTTTCTGAAAATACGAACTGGACTTTCAAAATATAATGATTTCATTAGTCTTCTGCTGTAATTAGTGCTTTGGCAAAATAAATTAATTAATAAAACGTTTTCAATAAAAGTTGTATAAACGGAATGGGTTACCAGGCTTCAATGAATTTGCACTGTTTTCAAAACCCTTTTATTGTAACATTACCATATTTGGACATAACATATAGTCCGAATTTGGGGTGTTACAAAAAAAATAAACTTATATTAAATATATAATACTACTCTAATATAAACATTAAAACAATGTTAAGATGATTATATAAAAATTTCAATAAATAAAAATATATAAAATGTATAAAGTTATTAAATATTAAAGTAATATAATATAAATATTTTTAAAAATTTTAAAAAATTAGCGGGGCCTAAAATGGGCTTAGGTTAGTCTTTTATAAACACGGGCAAGTTTAGGTAAAATTTTAAGCCTATATTCAGGGTCGAGCTGGGATTGGGCAAGCACAAAATATGTTAATATCATACTTAGGCTCAACCCAAAGCCAACTCAACCCGATCCATGAGCATCTCTATATCTAGTTTTGATATTTATCCCTACTTAATTTTTCATCATTTAATTTTCAACACTTAACATTTCAATATTTGCGGAAAGCATATTTTATATAAATTTAAAAACACAACTCTAAAATTTTAAGTTTAAAAAATAAGATGTTAGGATGAAATTATGGGATATTATATATCTAAATATATTGTATATCTCTTTTAGGCACATATTGAGGGCATATGTTAGGATTTTGAGCGGGGATTAATAAATATATACGGCTTCAATTTAAAATCTTCACCCCTCCATTTTGTTTTGGTTTCCCAAATTCTCTAATCCTACGAGGAACGGTCTAACCCCTGTTTTTTTACCGAAAATTGAAGTCTATGGATGTTAATGGACTAATAACGAAGGTCACATGGAGGGTTGAAATTTTGAGTGCAGTTCATAGTCAGTCCAAGTCTCCGGGTGTTAATGGACAAATAACGAAGGTCACATGGAGGATCGAGAATTTCTCCAGTATTAAAGACGGAATGCTCTCTTCTGAAAATTTCACTGTTGATGGAAACAAATGGTAATTCTGATCTTTTTCTTGTTGGGTATGTTTTTGTTTGCATTTTATATACCGAACTTAGATTTGCAAACTTATTTGGCAGGCGACTTAGCATCTACCCGAAGGGGAACAAAGTGGATTTTTTGTCAATTTTATTAGAAGTTGCAGATTCAGCTACTTTGCCTTGTGGATGGAGTAGAAATGCCCAATTTGGACTTGCAGTCATCAATCAATTCGATCGTGAACCTTCCATTACGGATGGTATTTTTTGTTGAACCAATAACATTTCTACAAAACAAAGTATCAACCTTCTTATGGTTGTTCTTATTTAATGAGTTTACAAAACACAGCTAATCACTATGGGTAATAGTTATTCTTCAAAAATAAAAGTAAAGGAAATGAATAATCTACACAATTTTGAAAAAGTTTGGAAATAGAAAAAATTTGTTTTGAATATAAAGAATTCAATTTATGCTTAGATTTGATTAAGGGTATGATTTTTTTATATTGATTAGTTAGATCCAATTTTAGTTTCAAAATTAGGTTATATTTAAATCGAGATTTTGATATTTGATTTCAGTGAAATTTAATTTAGGAATCATGTGAATGAAACAACGACTTGGTTTGTTTGGTGAATAAATATTATGTTTTTGTAGTGAAGAATATGAGAAAAGATAAAAATAAAGGGGAAAAATAAAAGGAAAATAAAGAAATAAAAAGAAAGAATTAAATTGTTCAAAAAAAAAGTATAAGGAATAGTTTTAACAAATGGAAAAGATGAAAAAATTTACATTAAGTTTGTCTATTGACACGGTTTCTCTGTCTGTCTATTGACACGGTTTTATCATATTTTTCCAGAAAAAAGAAAAAGAAAAAAAACTACTTCTCATTCTTTAATCGTATTCTTGCTTTGGTTTCCCTTTTGTTTCTGGTTCCTGGAGAGTTCAGATGGAAAAAGAGATAGCCAATCTACGATTAATTGATGAAGAGGAAGAAGCGTTCCAAGAGGAAGCAACAGTAGTAGAAAGGAGTTACCAGCTCTATTTGGTGGGGAGATGTTTAACTGATAGTGTGGTCCATTTTCCCTCGCTACGTAACACAATGGCTGATTTGTGGCATCCTATAGGAGGGATATGTATCTTAGATCTTGGAGAAAAACGATACCTTTTCCAATTCTTTCATGATGTTGATATGTAAAGAGTGCTTGCGGGTACTCTTTGGTTTTTCAATAACCATTTGCTTATCCTGCAACAAGTCAAAAGTGAAGAAGATCCGTCAGCCATAGTTCTGAATTTTACAGAATTCTGGGTTCAAATACATGAGTTGCCCCCAGGAATGATGACTGAAATAATAGCCAGGCAATTTGGTGAATTTTTGGGAAAATTTTTAGAATATGATTCTTCTATTCCGACTCTGAGCTTAAAAAATTTTATGCGCATTCGGGTTTGTTTAGATGTATCTTCTCCGTTGAAAAGAAAGAAAAAAATCCAGATTGGAAAATCGAAGACGGTGTATGCTCGCTTTCAATATGAAAAACTGAGCTTATTTTGTTTTATTTGTGGAAATCTAGGGCATGGAGAAAGTTATTACCCTCTTCGACTTCATATTGAACCATCCAAAATTGTATTCGGCTGGGATATTTCATTGAGGGCACTGGTGCGGCGACGTAACATGATGGTGAGCAGGTGGCTCCGTGCAGCTGATGGATCGTAATGGAATAATGGAAATATGGAAAGTATCAATCAGAGCAGTAATTGGGAGATTAACACTAGGCGCAATTTAAGGGGGGATTCGTGGAAAATTTTTTCAAATCCCAATTTAATTCATTTGAATTCCAATCAAAAGATTTTATAAAAGGGATTGATAGTTGGCAAAATCTGGGCAGTGAAGAATTGCATGATAGTGGTTTTAAAAGTGGGCCCAATGATATGATATTGGAGGTGGAGAATGATCCTTTAATTATTTTGGAAAGAAAAAAATGGTAAATGGTAGTGGATGGTTCATTAATTACCGTGAGTAATAATGTTGAAGTAGGTTTTTCTGATTTAACGGCTAGCTTTAGTGAACAGAGCAGCTGAATGCAATGAAAATATTAAGTTGGAACGTTCGTGGTTTAGGAAGATCACGAACTATTAAGAGGCTAAAAAACAAGTTGAGATCTATTAATCCCCAAATTTTGTTTCTTATAAAAACAAAATTAAGTTATAAAAGAATGGAAGTAGTTAGATTGAAATGCGAGTTTGAAAATGGAATTGATATTGGAGCGTTGGGCTCAAAAGGAGGACTATCTCTGGGTTGGAAAGGAAATTCATTGATCCGACTCAAAAATTTTACTTCTTTTCATATTGATGTTGAGGTGTGTGATAATGAATGTGATGCAGTTTGGAGATTAACGGGGTTTTATGGGAATCCGGATGAAAGGAGCAGAGTTGAATCTTGGGATTTACTTAGACGTCTGAGTCACGATCAAATGACACATTGGGTTGTGTTGGGGGATTTTAATGAAATCACAAACTCTGTTGAAAAAAAGGGGGTCGACTGAGAGCTGAACATCAAATGAATGAATTCCAAATGACGCTGGAAGATTGTGGACTTAACGATCTAGGTTATATTGAAAGGTGGTTTACATGGAAGTGTGGAAGGTTTTTGGCTACAAACATAAGGGAGAGGCTGGATCGGGAAGTTGTATCTTTGAATTGGGTGAATCTTTATCCAAGCTACCAGCTAGAACATTTGAGCCACTCTTTTTCAGATCATTGTCCTATACTACTGGATACTATGGGAAGACAAAGGAGTGAGTTATGTAATAAAGACAAAATTTTACGGTTTGAGGCCAAGTGGTGCTTTGAGAATTTATTTGAGCAGAAGGTTAAGAGATATTGGGCTGATTCTTCAAGAAGTGTTCCAGACAGGCTAGAGAGAATGGGACAGCAGATCTAGAGATGGGAAAAATCCAGAAGTAGAAAGCAAAAGAAGAACCACGCAGAATTAGAAGAGCGACTAAATAGTCTCTATACTCGGGATCCAACTGATGAAATACTAGCTGAAATTGTAGATGTCCAAATGGGTCTTAATTTGGAGGCTGATCAGGAGGAAATTTTTTGGGAGCAACGAACTTGCGTCAATTGGTTAAAAAATGGAGATTGAAACACCAGTTATTTCCATAAAGTAGCTGTTCAACGACAAATTCGTGGACAAATTAAGGGCTTGGAAGGGAAGAACGGCACAAGGACTACCACGAATAATGAGATGCTGAAGCTTACTTTGGATTTTTTTGGTAATCTTTTTTCAGCTTTAGAAACGGGTACGGATGAACGCCTATTTGAGTTAGTTGAAAAAAGAATTACTGCAGATATGAATGAGAAGCAGCTACAGAATTTTACTAAGGAGGAGATTACTCAAGCTGTCAAATTGAAGGAGCCTTTGAAAGCCCCCGGAATTGATGGATTCCCAGTAATCTTTTTTCAAAGGTACTGGCATATTCTTGGTACTGACATTATTAGCTACTGTTTGTCTATTTTGAATGGAGAAACTGAAATAGGTGAGATTAATAAAACACGTATTATTTTGATTTCTAAAGTCGAAAATCCAAAAACCTTTCACAATTTAGACCAATAAGTCTGTGTAACATAGTTTACAAAATTATCGCGAAAGTCTTGGTGAATCGTATGAGTGCAATATTGGAAAATTGTATTAATGAAGCCCAATGCGATTTTTTCCCAGGAAGACATATATCGGATAATGTGCTAATTGCTTACGAGGTCCTTCATTCATTGAAGATGAAAAAGAAAGGAAAAAAAAGGACACTTTGCGCTTAAACTCGATATGAGTAAAACGTACGATCGAGTTGAATGGGATTTTTTGGTTGGAATGATGATGCATTTGGGTTTTCACGAAGACTGGATTGTTCTCATAATGCTATGTATTTGTTCTGTTTCCTATTTTGTGAGGCTTAATGGATCAGACAGTGAGTGGTTTTCACCTTCAAGAGGCTTATGACAAGGAGACCCTCTCAGCCCTTATCTCTTTTTGATTTGTGCGGAGGGTTTTTCTACGCTACTTAATGAAGCAAAAAATAAAGGCCTGATGAGGGGTGCCCCTATTAGAAGAGAAAGATTGTCGATTAAACATTTGTTCTTTGCGGATGATTGTATTCTATTTGGAGACGCATCAAACGAGGGAGCTATGGTGGTTCAAGATACTATTTAGGAGTATGAGATGGTTTCGGGTCAGAGGGTGAATTTTGATAAATCACTCATCTATTTTGGAGCTAATGTAGATACAAATGTCAAAGAATCTATTACTAATTTACTAGGTGTTCGGGTGGCTTCCAATTCGGAAAAGTATTTAGGGATACCTATGATGGTAGGACGGAAAAAGAAGCGGCCTTTTACCAATTTTGTAAACTGGTTTAGAAAACGAATTGAAGGATGGAGTTTGCGTTACTTATCTATGGGAGGAAAGGAAGTTTTTGTTAAGTCAGTTTTACAAAGTATACCAGGTTACGTTATGCAATGTTTTGCTCTACCGAAAATGTTATGTGGAAAACTTAAAGGCGTAATGAATAAGTTTTGGTGGTCCAATAACAAATCGCTTAAGGGTATTCATTGGAGTAATTGGGGTGCTTTGTGCAAACTGAAAAATGCTAATGGGTTGGGTTTTAAAAATCTAGTTTTGTTTAATAAAGCCTTATTAGCAAAACAGGTTTGGCGTCTTTTATCCCAGCCCAATTGTCTTTTAGCAAAAGTTTTAAAATCCCGTTATTACCCTTTTTCAAATATATTATCAGCAAAAATTGGCTCTTACCCATTGTTTACCTAGAGAAGCATTTGCAGTGTTTGGGACCTGATTGACAAAGGAATTCTGTGGAGAATTGGTAATGGTGCTAGCATAAATATTTGGAATGACCCCTGGTTACCTAGAGCAGGAAATAACAGAATATCAGCTCAACAAATTAATCCAAACTGGACGACAGTAAATCAGTTGATTGAGTCTGAGACCAATACCTGGAACAAGGATCTGATTTATAATATTGTTGATGAAGATCATGCAGCTCGTATTTTTTCTATTCTGCTTTCTGAGGCTAACTCGGAGGATATGCTGGTCTGGAAACATGAAGGCACTGGGGAGTATTCTGTGAAGAGCAGGTATCGGGTCCTTGTTACAAAACTATTACATAACTCTACATACACTTCCTCTAATGTCGAGGCCTATAAGGATTTTTACATATCTTTTTGGTCTTTGAACATCCCAGCAAAGATAAAAATACATTTATGGAGACTGTTTAATAATTTTTTACCCCATTACTGTAATTTGCTTAAAAGAAGTTTAAAGGTTGAAGTCAACTGCCCCATTTGTAAGGCAGCTCCTGAAGATTCTGACCATCTGCTGTGGTCTTGTGGTATCTTACAGCAGATCTGGGCTTCTCTCAAAATCAAGATTGCTCCTGATGATGGCTTTTCGAGCTGCAAAAGTCGTTTTGTTAATACTTTCTCTATAGCTGATAATCATAACAGACAACTTATTGCAATTTCTATATGGGCCCTATGGTATAGACGGAACAAGTTGATTTATGAAGGAGTTAAATTTTCTTTGCAGGAACTACTTGGATTCATTCGAGGTTATGGTCATGAAATCTACCTAAGCCAAGAGAATTTGAGAGTTTTTTATAGATCTCCGGAAACAGAACGATGGAACCCCCCAGAAATTGGTTTTATTAAAATCAATTTTGACGCAACTTTTAAAGTTGACTCCAGAACTTCTACAACAGTAGTACTGGCTAGGGATTCAAAAGGAGAAGTGGTAGGGGCAGAAACTTATCTGTTCGAAGACGTTGTCGACGCTTTTGTGGCTGAAGCGAGGGCGTGTGAAAGGGCTATCCTCTTCGTGATCAAAATGGGTTTTTGACGGCTGCTTGTAGAGGGGGATTCACTATTGGTTATCAAAAAGCTCAAGATAAAGAGGGAGGATAGATCGATTATTGGAAATTTTTTTGGAAAAAAGTATCTTACCTTTTTGTTCCCCGGTTGGTGAATGGAGCAGCACATACTTTGGCTTTGGAAGGAAGAAGAAGACAAATCTCTTGATTTTGGGATGATGGAGTTCCGGAATCAGTCAGGATATTGGTGGAAAGGGACCGGACGGCCTGGATCCAGAGTTATCAAGTTTCTTGCTAGGTTTTTGTGGCTTTGAAGATGGAGAAGGTTCTTTGAATCTCTATGGTTTGTCTCAAAGTTGCTGGTTTTTCCTCATCTGCGCTATTCTCGGAAACGTTTCAGATACAAAATGTGAAGGAAATTTTTGGCTGGTATTTGGAAGTGAATCGCTTTGGTTTTGGTTGAAAGTGGTTTTATTTTCTATGCTTTTGTTGTTTTGTTTTCCTAGGTGCGGCTTCATTGTTTTTAGCCGTTAGTTTGCTGCTGCTTCTATCTTTTCTATTTAATTTTGTTGTGACTTTTGCTTTATTTCACTTGAGCCATGTGCTTCAATAAATGCCAGTCTATTCAAATAAAAAAATTACATTAAAAGAAATAGAGAAGGGAGGAGAACAGAGGGAGAAAGAAAAGAGAATGAAAAAAAACAAGTTTAAAAGAAAAATATTAAATTGCTCAAAACGAAAAAAAATATTGGAACCAGTTGTATAATTTAACCTAAAATTTTCATTTGAAATGATGATTTAACGTGTCATATCAGCTTATTGTTATACCATTAACAACAATTAACACTCAGTGACTAAAACGTTAAAATACGATAACGTGACTAAAATGTAATATTTCAAACGTAAGTGCCTAAAATATAATATTAGACAAATAAAAGTAACTATTTTGATAGTTTATCCTAAAATTAAAGGGAGTTATTTTTTAACATCATCAAATCTAAGCTATCTATACCAACATATATTTTCCAAAATAAACACTTACACAATAACTGAATTGTAGTAAAATCTGAGAGTAGTTAGAATGGGATTAGGGTTTGTAGATTGAGGGGAAATAATGACTTTGAGAGAATTTTGAGATTAATTTTGAAATTTCAGTAATAATTTAAACAACATTCACTAAATTTGTAAACTAAAATAACGTGACCATTTTATGAGTGTTATGCTGAAATAGTAACTTGAAATGTCAATAAGTATGTAATAATATATTTATTGCACAAAAGTTTAGAAATAATAAAATTTAACTTAATAAATATAATAAGTTTAAAATTTCAAATTCTGAAAAAGTTCAAAAATTAAAATACAAGAGACTAAATTAATAATTTATGAACAATATGGGGCGTAATAATAATATTTAACCGCTTAAGCAATAAGTTGTTTAAAAAAAAAAAGCAGTAAACTCCACTAGTAGTCACCTAATCATTAGTAAATTTTATTTGGTCATTGGTCATTAAATTACTAACGAAAGATAACTCATTAGCTTTTAAGATTGGTATATAACAACTTTAACCCTCAACATTTATAATAGTGTCAATTTAAGCTTGATTCTAAAAAATTAACCCTCAACATTTACACATTAAGTAATTTGGTCTTTTTTTTTTTTAGTTTTACTTTTATTTGTGACATCGAGGGTTAAATTTATAAGAATGAGAAAAGATAAAAAAAAAATTATCTTAGACCTTTTGGAGTTCCCATTTTTGGTATATTTCCGATCAAATTTAGTTGATAGATTTTTTTTTTAGCTTTTTAGGTTAAAGGATCACCAAGAAAAGTAAAATAAAAAAAAAGTTAGAAAATTTATTTCTAATAAATAATGCTATGAATACATTGGATACAAAAATTTCAATTATTTCTCTTGTTGGATCATTGTCTAAGGCGAAATTTTGTAACACATTTGGGCATCCCATTGGTAAGCCAACATGGGTTAATTCATCCGATTATGATATTATTGACTGATTTGTGCGTATATGCAGAAAATTTTCTCATTATTACGGTGGATCTTTAAAAAAAAAAAAAGAGTTTGTATTGAATAAAATATATACTTTGGTTTTTTAGTGTTAAAACTTTTGCTTGTAAGCACAAAAGTATTGTGCGTGCTATTTTTAAAAGATTAGGTTTGGAATTTTTGGAAGAAATTTGTACGAAAGTGAAAGAAGAACATGTTTTTTCTTTGATTTTTCCAAGAGGTTTTTTTTCTTTGCAAAAGTTCTATAGAGGAAGAATTTGGTATTTGGATATTATTTGTATCAATACTCAATATCAAATTACATAATGTGTAAACATTAAGGTTAATATTTTTAGAATCAAGACTAAATTGATATAATGCATAAATATTGAGAGTTAAAGTTGGAATTATGCCAATTTAAAAGCTACCATGTCATATTTTCATTAGTCATCTAATGGTCGGTGACAAAAAAGAAGAGGAAGATAAAATTGAATAATTGGGTAATTATTTTGTAACTTTCATAATTGGGTATCTGAAAAAGAAATTTATCAATAATTGGGTGACTATAAGTGTAGTTTACCAAACAAAAGGCTTGACCCTTAATAAAAAAAATTGTAAAAATTAATTGAACCTTTTAAAAAAAATGTGTACCTTATTGAGTCCTTAATGATAAAAAAAATCAACTAAGTCATTTTTTTAATGATAAACATTAGTATATAATTTATGTAACACCTCTGACCCGGCCTAGGAGTTTCGGCTAAGTCAAAGGCGTTACATTCGATCACCGAAGTGATCTCGTAAAACCATTCTTTTTACTTAGGTCCATTTGATTGAAAATCACTCTTTAGTTTTTAGGAAAAACATTCTTTAGTTTGAATTGAACTTTTTAGAAATTCAATTACAATAATATTAATGTGAGGATTTAAACAAAATGATGAAAAGGCTTTTAAGAAAATTATTATGAGTACTTTATAAAGCAGTGGAAAACAAATAATAGTTTTTAAACTGAATGACATGCAAATACTAGTAGTAATATTTAAATGTCATGCATAAAATTAAAAACTAACAATTCCTAAAAATAATTGATTAAGGGAAATTTTAAGAAAACTTAATAGTAGAACTTAATTAAAAAAATGACTTGCTAATCCGAAGGTCCTCTGATGCTGATTTGAATCTTATTTTCTACATTACCTAATATGTAAGGAAAAGGGTGAATGAGCTTACAACGGCTCAGTGTGAGACTAATCTTAAATCGTTATATATAATCAACTGTACAGTAAAGTATTTAATTCATAGCATAATAATAATTAGGGAATAATAAGAGAAACATATAATAAATCAATACATATACAGAATATAATTATGATGCACATTTATGTTTTAATTTCTCATCCGTCCATCCAAACCGCTCTAGAGCATTACTCGACACACCATCTCACATAACACATAACAACAACTAACCATCTCGGATTTGATTTTCAATGATGGTCGTTCACTGGTCATCTGTGATGATGGCTATTACTACCACCCTAGTTTGATCTAGTTTTGATGGTGTTTTAAAACGACCATCTCGTCTTATCCAGTTTAGATGGCTATACACATAAACTATCATCCCAGTTAGCCTAGTTTGGTGGCTTTTTAGCCTATCATCCTACCTTATCCGTTTTGGATGACATTGTCTCCTACTTCGTGTAGTACTAACTTTCGGTGTGGACTTAAATTGCCATTGTCTCCAAAGGAACTCCTCCGTCCTCCATTCCCAATCATATCATACTTATTATAAAAAAATTGATACTATGCTTATTTAACACATTTACTGTCACAACTTATCATCAAATGACATGTAATCATGCATTCAATCAATCTCACATATACACACATATATTTGATGCGTGTAAAAAGAATAACAATAACGCATATACAAGGGTTCGCATACATCATATATAGAGGTCACACATAGCATGTATAGGGTTCGCATAACTAAATATGTATAATTCACCTATTAAGTAATTAAATATCGCATATAATTTTTAAGGGTTCACATATAATCTCTACATACTCACGTTACAATTCCTATAGTGTTCGCATGATATTTATATTTCCTCTAGGTTCGCATATTATACAGTTCACATAACAACTCTTTTAATTTCCTAATACTACAATTAATCACATTAGATCCCACACCTGGTTTGAAGACTTAAAAACCTTAGCTTTGGAGAGACGAATGATCTACTCGAGAAAAGAGGGATGATTTTGAAGATTTTGAATTCCTTGATTGAAAATCGATTTAACAATAGAAGAGAGAAAAAGGAACAACCCAAGAATTTGAAAGAATTTTGCAATATGAGTTTTGAAGGAAAAATAGAGAATAAATAGAGGGAAGGAGAATAAATTCTATCACGATTAGAAGATAAAAAAAATGGATTTCTATTTCTATTTGAATTTATTTAAAAAAGATTAATTTCAAATTAGAATAAAAGATTTAAAAAGTGGAATTTTAATTCTATTTGGGGCATTACTATAATTTTTTAAAGTTTAGGGCATGACTGCAATTTTTCAAAGCTTGGCTAAGGGAGAGTATTTTATCACTTAAATTATATCTTATTTCTTATTTATTTTAGTCAATTAATTGTGCATATCTATTTGGAGCTAAACTTTACTATTCTCTATTAGTTTATATAATTACTCAATATTTTTCTAGTTTATTTAACTATTATAGTTTTTTTATACTCTCCTATTTTAGTTCGTATATAATTATTAATATACATAGTCAAGACTTACTATTAATATTTTATTTTACCTCTTTTCTAATTAGGTCCTAACTCAATTAAAATTCATTATTTTCAAATTAAATCTCGTAATCAAGTTTTGTTCTAATAAAACTTAATTATATTATCTTAATAATTTAATTAATTAATTTTTACCTTAATTTTAATATTCGTTTCAACCCCATAATTTTGTAACCCGATTAATCTAACTCCTATATTTTGAGATGTGACAGTTTTGACCATTAATTGTACTAATATGATTTATAGAAACTACCATGAAATGACATATGACATTCTATGTTAATAATTTATTTTAAAAATTTTTTTTAAAATTTTATCTAGAATAAACTTGGACAGATGATTGTTTAAGTTTATTTGAATCTAGATAATCATTTATTAATATTCTCTCGAATGTGTGCAAAATATAAAACATTAAAATTATAAAAATATTTAAAAATAATTTTTTCCCATGTGACCTTTTGGTGACTCATCATTCACGTATGTAACTACTGTTATGTTATAGTAAAGGCTTTTTTGCACGAAAAGAAGGCGCCGACTCCTCTCCATTTCTGCAAAATTTAGATTCATGCACTTAAGATAAAAAGAATAAGCAATGGTCCTTACCCAATAATTAATTTTCAATTTCCTCATAATTTACATTAAGATAGGGATCAGTTTAGTCTTTTTTCATCTCTAAGCCATATAACTTTGACCTTTATTATAATTTAGTCTCTACTTCTGGATTAATCATTAATTTAATACAATTATTTATTTAAAATTCGATTCACATCTATTATAACTCTAAAATATTTACTATATCTATTTATAGAAATATAGTCCTGAAACCGAACTTTTTGACAATCCGAGAAAATTTTATAAAATACTAAAATTTCAAAAATTAAAAAGTATAACAATTAAAGCATAGAAACTAAATTAGTAATATAGGGGCTAATTGCTTAAAGGTTAAGTAGCGTAAGCAATGACGTGTTTAAAAAAGAAGGAACAAGACTTTAAGTCAACAAGCCTGAATATATGAATCAAAGAAGGAGAGGAGAAGAAATCTTGAATCTTCCCAGGTAGCATCTTCTACCTCCACATTATCTCATAATGGAAGGTATTTATATATCTTCATAGCTTTTATTTTTTTTTATCATAAACCCTGCATTGTCTAAAACCCTGTTTTTTTTAACTGAAATTTTGAGTGTAGTGGATAGCAAGTCTAAGCAAGCCTATGGAGGTGACATGGAAGATAGAAGTTTTGAGTGATGTTCCTAGTAACCGTTTGGGTGTCAATGGACAAGTAGCGAAGGTGACATGGAGGATTGAGAATTTCTCTAGTATGAAAGACGGAAAGTACTGCTCTGAAATTTTCACGGTTGATGGCAACAACTGGTAACTTGGATTTTTGTTCTTTTTTGTTATGTTTTAATTTGCTGTTTTACTCCCATGCATGACTTGGATTTGCAAACTTATTTGGCAGGCAACTTTGGATCTACCCAAAGGGCGACACAGTGGGTTTTTTGTCAATTTATTTACATTTTGCAGGTTCAGCCAATTTGGCTTCCAAATGGACTAGACATGCCCATTTCAGAATTGCAGTCATCGACCGATTGGATCGTAAAAATTCCAAAACACGAGGTATGCTTTGGGGGCTGCGCATTTCACCTGGGCCCTCTCGCTCAGTGGTGAATGCTTGTGCTTTCCATAGAAATAGACTAGAGCTAACATCTCTTATGTTGTTTCAATGACAAAGTAAATTGGAACAGAGCCACTAGAGTTTTTTTTTTTTTGGGGGGTTACAGAGGAAACTTAGAATTTAGAATGGTCGTATTATCTCCCATTGTTGACCAATAGCTCAGCTTGTTTCAGGTTTTGGCAGTCGAAGATCCAGATGTCAAATATGTTATCTATGCCCTCCTTTTTTCTTAGAACCAGTCATTTCCTTGTTTACTCAAGTGTTTGGTCTCGCTTTTGGCAGGCATTGCGTTAAAGTTCGAGGCAAAAAAGACTACATGGGGCTTCCGTTCATTGTTATCTCTTACTGAATTACGCAAACCTGAACGAGGCTATCTCCTCAATGATGTATGCTTGATTGAAGCTTACGTTGTCACTTATAAGACTGATGTAAGTCAACCAAATTAGCTGTTAATATTAATGCATTTATGTATGTATCAGTGTATCACTATAATTGCTTTTCCGCCATTTCAGGCTACTGTACCTAAGGAGGAAGATATCAACACATTCTTCACTAGCTTAGAGTCAAAGTTTTTGAGCTCCAACACTAATATTTCTCCAAAAGAAGTAAAGGAAGCACTGGCTAACGTAGAAAAGGCCTTGAATATGACCCCGGTTATTTTTTCCAATTCAGGGAAGCTTTCTTCCCTTACGCATGCATTCAAGATACTAGCTAGTTTTGGTGGTTCCTCTACCACCCTTACAGTTGAGCAAAAACAAAAGTTGTTGGCCATAGAGAAGAGCCTGAAAAAACTAGCTGACCGAGCAGCGAAAGTATCGCAGGACAAGAATTCCCTTACTGGGAAGGAATCTGATAACTTGATGGTTAAGAATAAATTGGATCGTAATCGAATCAAATATAAGGAGTTCGAATCAGAGGTAGAGAAAAAACTTGCTGCCCTCCGGGTACAAGTTAAAGAAGCAGAAAAGAAAAGGGATAACATGTTGGCTGAAGTAAAGGAAATGGAAAAGAAGATGGCTAAGTACGAGGCCGAAGCCAAGAATGTTGAGGAGGAGGAGAAGAGTGTTGAGGCTGAATGGGGAAGAATCAAAGCTTCCATCTCTTCCATTAAAGGAAAGATTTAAAAACAGTATGTTAAGGAATAGAAACTGTTATAGCAGTTAGCAGTTAGAGGTTGGTAGTTAAGGTTGTTATAATTAGTTATCAGTTGACAGATTGTGTTTAAATACCATGCCTTGGTATTCAGTTTTTATACAATAAAATTGAGCTTTTTCTAATTACTATGGATTGTGTTCTTATTCATTCGAGTTCTTTGTATGTTTCTCAGCAAATTAGAATTGTCACAACAATTTGACACTTGCAGATAAAAATAAGTGGAATAAATATTCAAAAGGTCCTTGTACTATAGGATTAAAAATAATTTAGTCTTTGTCAAAGTAAACAAAGTTCTGATTAAAATATTAAATGTTGATAATGTTAATAGTTAAATTGAATTTTTTGGAGTTAGATGCTTAAAATAGAAATACATTAATAGTTAGGTAACTATTAGTGTAATTTATCCTATAAATTATATTAAAAAAATAATATCTGTTAACTCGCTATTATAGTCACTGTTATAACAAGATTTTGCTGTAACAACCAAGTTTATAGAAAAATCCAGTTTTATATTTTATTTTAACAGCCATAGTTATGAGATTAAATTAACTTTCTATATATCATTTAATAATTAAAATATTATTTCAATAAAATGATTAAATTTATTATTCATATTTTACTAAACCAAATAATCTTTAATTAAAATATCAATTGTATATTATTATCCTACACGCATTAAATTTCTTTTTGGTGGTATTTAATCGTTAAAGGTCTTATTAATGTGAACTCTACTATTTAACTTTTTCTATTTTCCTAAGATTTTTTTCTTTAACTTGCAGCATAATATTAGATTTTGTACCAACACTAGAATTATAAATAGTTAGTGAATGATATATATACTTTTAAGTTTTTTTTAGAATTAATTATTGAAATAGTAATTTATCATAATTATATATGTTTTTTAAATATAATTAAAATTCTTATTTAGTTACATATATATGCATTAAATTTCTTTTTTCGGGCATTACAAATTGTAAATATATTTGTTAAAGATAGAAATATTGTATATAAAGAAAAATATATTAAAAGAACTAGTTGATGTTTTTTAAAAATAATTACATATTTATTATTTTATTTTATAAGCAAAAAAATTATTGATTAGAAAAACTTAAAAATTTATTAATTATAAACATTAAAAAGCTTTAAAAATGTATTCTGTTTCGTTAGGAATTTCTTTATTAATTTTGTTTCCATATCTGATTTGGTTCATAAGATTATCTTTGATTTTAAAAATTTACTGATAAGAATAAATTTGTTGGTTTAGTTGTAATGCTTAGTTTACCTATATGTCCCAAATTTGAATCTTTTTGCGTGCAAAAGTGAAAATATTTTTTCTCCCTATTTGTGCCGCTCACATTGTTAGAAATTGGGTTAAACTCAAACTTCGGTTAATCTGATAGGATAGTAGTTAATCTGGGTTGTTGGAATATTATGTTTTTGTTTTTTTTTTTTTTTTTTTTTAGAGTTGAGAAGTATTCTACAAATTCTTCCACTTCTGTCGTCCCTTCCTCCCTCTTTCACACGTTATGTTTCTTTCTTGTCTTTTCTTTCTTTCTTTTGCCTTCTGTTTTCTTTTTCTTAATTCTTATTGCTAAATTTACTTTTTGCTCTTCTGGCTATCTTTCCCTTTTCTTTTCTTTTTCCCGTACGTTAACACCTTTAATTTCTCACTTGCTGTCATCCAGATGCCAGATTTCCTTAGTGTCGTGCTAGCACCTTTTTGCTTACCGTTGGTGTGTGAGTTTTAGAGATTCAGTAAAGTTTCATAGTTTTTGTAAGTATATTTGTATGTGTTATTTTTAGTAAGTTGATTTTGGGAATTGTTGAGATGTTTCTTTGATTCGGTTGATGTTGGCAGGGTTTGTGATGAACTTGTTGTTTGGTTTTGTTTAGGAGAGGACATTGTGACAGGTAACCCTCCAATGAGTTGAGACTTCGGGGAACCGGTTCTTTACTTGGTAAGTGTTTGAGTGCTCAGATTTAAAAACTAGCTGAGGTTGGTTGGTAATGGTCAAACGCCTTCTGTCATTTTGGTCGAATACTCAGTTTGAGCAAGTTTGAAATGGTAGTTTCGATTGTGGATGTCGTAACCATTTTTTTTGAAAAAAAGGGGAATCGACTTAGATTTTGAAAAATGGAAACGAAAAAACGGGAGTCGCCACCAATCCTTTTTGATGAGATGTGATCGGGTCACCTCAAATTAATCATCTTTAAAAGTTAAGATTCACTAAAACGATAATATCTGGTCTACGAAAATCAGAAAATGAGTTCGGGAGTCGATTACGCACGAGGAAGGATTAGCACCCTCGATACGGCCAAAAAATTGGTACCTAGTTGATTAATTAGTGCCTTAGTGTCGAAAAATAAAAAACTTGAAAGACTTTGAAATACGATCCTTCTTTGTAAAACATTAAAATGTTAAAGACATTCTCGTCTCGAGGCAACGATGCGTCATATCCAGTGAGTTAGGATACGACATCTCGAACTTTTGAGAATGAGCTTGCCTTTTATTTAAAATCGATGTATTTTAACCTCTTTTAAAGGATATTCGGTTAGTTAGGGTGGACGAGGAAAATCGAAACCCAGTAAGTTTGGGCACGTTTCCTCGAATTTCTGAACCCCAAACATTGCCTTTATTTGCAAAAGATCTTATTTCGAGATATCAAAATGTCATACCCGGTAAGTTAGGGCACCACACCTCGAAACCCCGAAAATAAGCTTTTTTAGACTCGTATAGCAATTTAAAAGAGTATTCTGTTATTTAGATTAATGAGAAAAATCGAAACCCAGTAAGTTAGGGCACGAGTATCTCGAATCACCAAATATAGAATATCACTTTTATGAAAGAATTATTTTAAGGTATTGAGTAAAAACATAACGTGATTCATAGTAATACATAAAAACCGATCATAATTAACGTGTAACAATGAATGACAATAACAAGCAATTATAAAAAGATGACATAAAAGCAAGGTTAGTAATACGCAAATATAGACTAATGCGTGAGGGGAGTGAAATGGTCGAATACGCAAGCAAATAGATAAATAAATAAATAATGGCAAAATGAAATGTCAATTATGGCGATGATAACGATATAAAAGTATATACATATGTGTATTAGGGTATACACGTAGTAATGAGAAATATATAAAGGAAAAAAATATATATATATATAGATATATATGTATATATATGTATATATAATAATAGCACCATATTAAAAGATACATATGTATAGTATATATAAAAATGCATACGTAATAAAATTACATAGTATGTATATGTTAGTAATAATTATGATGATACAAATAATGAATGATTTAAGGTTTGAAAGAATTTACAAAGGTATAAATAAATAGGTGACGAAACGATAATAATGAGAATAACGATATATATAAGTGATACAAATACGCTAAAATACGTATATATATATATTAAATTAGTTAGTATAAAACAATCGCATATAGGTAATTACATATAAAAGGGTTATAACAATAAAGGTAATAATGCAATAATGATAACAATGAAGGGTATATTAGTAATTATATTAAAAATGCAAAAATAATGATAATAATAAAACATTACATAAATATATGGGAAAATAAATATACGATAATATCGAATGTATATACATAACATATCGTGTAATACAAACAAAATATACACATAATACATATACATGACATACGTAATATACATGATAGATCATAATATGATATTTACAATATAAAAAACTATAACAAAATGATATGCATGATATAATATTAATTTACATGGGCATAATGTGAAGTATAATATACAAATAAATATTAAAAGTATGTATATATGACACAAATGTATTAACAAGACAATGAGATCAAAAACTAATAATAATAATATATACGCGTATGTATATGTATTGAAGATATATTCATAAATACTAAAACATATCCTAATAATCACAACAGTAAAGATAAAAATGTATATGTGACATAATGCAAGAAAAGTATATAAATGTTATGATATCTAAAACATATAGAAATGAAAGAGATATATGATGAATAATGTAAAGAGATTTGTATGAAATAACAGGAAATATATGAATATACGATATTTACAAGTATATACTTAATATAATTATTTTTTTAAAAATGATATAAATAAATGAATACATGAAAATAATACCATATACACAAAAATACCTATATATACATATACGTAATGAAATATGTGAACTAATATTAATATTAAAGAATATATACTATATGTATATAATAGTAGAAACAAACGAAAAGTGTATATATATAGTTAAATATAATATAATAATAATAAAACAACAATGATAACAATATTATATATATAACAATTAATATTTAAAATTGAATTAAGCAGTAAAAATAATATGAAATTTAAGGTAAAAAAATAGATGAAAAGGGATGAGATTGGATTAAAACCAAATCTTTGGGGCGAATTTTGAAAGAAATTAAAGGAGAAGGGACTAACTAGAGCGCGTTAAACTATGGGGATCAAATAAGTAATTTATCCAAACACTTGAAACGACACCGTTGGAAGGGGACTAAATTGAAAAGTGTAATGGATTTGGGGTCAATTTATAAACACCGAATGACTTGATTGTGAAATATAAAAATGCGAAAGGGCCAATTGCAAATAGCCCTTTCGCTCAAAAAACGCGGATCCTACCTTGAGTGCGGTCGGTCGATCCGACCCGCGTCCAAAACTACGTCGTTTATCATTAAGCAGGGGGACCAAAGCAGTGCGTTTGGTCCCCTATAAAGCTAATTTTTTTAAAAATTCATTTGAGACCAGTGAGGAAAAAAAGAGAGGAAGAGGAGAGGGAGGTCAGAGCGATTTCGGCCGGGAGGGACGTCGGTCCGATCGCCGTGGCGCTGGCCGCCGCCACGGCCACCGTGCACGTGGTAGGAATTTCGAAAAAGGTAAAATTTTCTCCTTTTTTTGTGTGTTTTCTATATGTTTGTGTTTAGTATATATACTGCTTTAAAATAGGGTGAAAATTATATGTACGAATGGATTCAAAAAAAGAAAAACGAAAAGAAATAGAGATAAACCTTCGGTTCAGTCTCCGATTGCTCTGTTTTTGCTGTGATTCTTCAAAAAAATTTGTCTAATATTGCTTATTATTTCATCAAAGTGTCTTCGTGCCTCCCAAAGGTTTTTGATTTTTGCTTTTAAATAGCCATTTACATGCTTATCATCTACATATTTACTATATTTTCTTCTTTGTATGGCAGACAAACGGCGGTGGTAGTGCCACTAGCACTGAGGCAGTGGTTGGAGTCAGAAGACCCTAGGTGCGGCGCACCTAGGGTTTGAAACTTTTGCTATTTTGCTTTAAAGGTTTGGGTTGGGTTTGGGTCAAACGGGTTAGAGGGTTTTGGGCCCAAAAATTGGGCTTGTACAGCTGCCCCTCTTTGTTTGTTGTCGTGTAACGAGAACAGAGCAAAGACTTAAGAAAGACCAATTTTTGCCTGGTCTCATCGTGTCTAGACTTGTTTAGCACCCCTTTTTCCCTAGGTAGCTTTATTCCACTCTTGTTGCTTCGCTTCACTTCACTGTTCCACTGCAACTTCAAGAAGGCAAGGTTTGTTTTAATCTGCCCCACTGCAACTCTATGGAGATAAGACATGGGACTTCAATCAATTCCGCTGAAACTTCAAAAAGATTTGCCGTGGCTTTTAGCTGCTCCAACACCATTTCAGGGAGAAGATATTTGATTTTCAGCCTATTAAGGCTTGTCATCTTTGATCTGTTTCCCTACTACTTAGGGTTTTAGATCTGTAAACTCAACCTGTTACCCTACTGCTTAGGGGTTTAAGGTTCTTCGTCTTCGGTCTGCTCCACTACTGCTTAGGGAGATAAGATCTGCAATTCAACCTGTTATTCTACTGCTTAGGGGTTTAAGGTTCTTCGTCTTCGATCTGCTCCACTACTGCTTAGGGAGATAAGATCTGCAATTCAACCTGTTACCCTACTGCTTAGGGGTTTAAGGTTCTTCGTCTTCGATCTGCTCCACTATTGCTTAGGGAGATAAGATCTGCAATTCAACCTGTTACCCTACTGCTTAGGGGTTTAAGGTTCTTCGTCTTCGATCTGCTCCACTATTGCTTAGGGAGATAAGATCTGAAATTCAACCTGTTACCCTACTGCTTAGGGGTTTAAGGTTCTTCGTCTTCGATCTGCTCCACTACTGCTTAGGGAGATAAGATCTGGAATTTAGCCTGTTACCCTACTGCTTAGGGGTTTAAGGTTCTTCGTCTTCGATCTGCTCCACTATTGCTTAGGGAGATAAGATCTGAAATTCAACCTGTTATCCTACTGCTTAGGGGTTTAAGATTCTTCGTCTTCGATCTGCTCTACTACTGCTTAGGGAGATAAGATCTGCAATTCAACCTGTTACCGTACTACTTAGGGGTTTAAGGTTCTTCGTCTTCGATCTGCTCCACTACTGCTTTGGGAGATAAGATCTGTATTTCAACCTGTTACCCTACTGCTTAGGGGTTTAAGGTTCTTCGTCTTCGATCTGCTCCACTATTGCTTAGGGAGATAAGATCTGCAATTCAACCTATTACCCTACTGCTTAGGGGTTTAAGGTTCTTCGTCTTCGATCTGCTCCACTATTGCTTAGGGAGATAAGATCTGCAATTCAACCTGTTACCCTACTGCTTAGGGGTTTAAGGTTCTTCGTCTTCGATCTGCTTCACTACTGCTTAGGGAGATAAGATGTAACACCCCGAACCCGAGACTGTTGCCGGTGTCGGACACGAGGGGTTAACAAGCCAAAACCACTTATGGCACCGACCAATTTGACATTTCCAGGCAAGCTGGAAAACTGCGTCGCTGTCGCCTTAAAAAGTATATCTCGAGTTTCACAACTCGGAAACTGATTCCGTAAATTTTCCCTAAATTTAGACTCATATATCCATCCATGAATTTATTTCTAGAATTTTTGGTTGGGCCAATTGGTACAGTTTATTAGTTAAAGTCACCCATGTTACAGGGGTCGACTACACTGACCTTCGCGCGTTACAACTTGAATATCTCTCTGTACAGGGTTTCAATTCTGATTCTGTTTGTTTCTAATGAAACTAGACTCAAAAAGGAATCTGTAAATATAAGGAATGACTTCTAATTCATTCTGGATAATTTATCGTAAATTTTCAAAGTCGCAACAGGGGACCCAAAAACCGTTCTGGCCCTGTCTCACGAGAACTTTAATATCTCTCGGTATACTGTTCATATGATCATTTCGTTACTTTCATATGAAAATAGACTCGTCAAGGTTCGATCGCATAATTTATTCACTATTTAACACCATTCCTACAAATTTTGGTGATTTTCCACATCCACGTCACTGCATCTGGCAGCATCTGTTTTTAAGGTAAGCTTTACCTATAATGTAGTTCCCATGGACCAACTATAGTCTAGTCATACTTAGGTCCAACATATGATCATATTTAGCCATTCCAATGGCTGATCATGTGACCAACTCTCTCATTCCAAACCATAATCACATCATGAAACCAAATATAATTACAAACCACATATGGTCAAATTCCATACTCCACTTTTATGAACCATTTTCGCATGGCCGCACACATATACATCACAAGGTACTTAAAAACAACCGAGGGTAGTCCTATACATGCCATATCCAAAACTCAACTAAAGGAGTACCAAAAAGGGCTTTGATAGTGTGGTTGACTTCAACTTCTATGATCCCGAATCCGATCGCTAACGAGCAAAATCTATAAGCAGAGAAACAAAGAAGCGGAGTAAGCAATTTATGCTTAGTAAGTTTGAGCCATAATATACACACAACCAAAGCATAGCATTCAAGTAGCTAAACAATAATTCATATGCACAATTTCTCAAAGACATGCTTACTTCACAATCCCAACTCTTATATTCATACACAAATAACGGCCTAGTTAATGCCGATAGCTCATTTATCATTAGAGCGAATATTCATACGCACTTACTCATAGTGTGCGAAGCACACACAAAACATACCTTGTTGTTGGGAATTTCACAAGTGCATTAACTGAAAATTTTCCAGCAAGTTCAAAGTTCTCGAATCACATACCTTGAGTTTATCCAGATATAGCTACTCGTTCAAACGCCTTGGGACATAGCCGGTTATGGTAACCCGCACAAAGGCCTTGGGACTTAACCGGATATCACAATTTGCACAATTGCCTTGGGCTTAGCCGGATATCATAACTTCGCACAATTGCCTTGGGCTTAGCCCGATATCACAATTGCACAATTGCCTTGGGCTTAGCCCGGATATCACTCGAACATTCATACACATCTTTGTTTCAATTTCATAACACAACTTTTATGCACAATTCACTTAGCAAAAATATCATTTCGGCTCAATGGCCACATACAAAGGCACAAATTCGATTGCTTATTACTTCATTCAATCGAATCAAAATCTAAGTTTCGATACTCGAAAACTTACCTCGGGACGTGGTCGAACGATTCGACGGCTATTCGACGACTTTTCCTTCCCTTATCGGATTTAGCTCCCTTTGCTCTTGAGCTTAATTTAACAAATAAATTGGTTTTATCATTTGAGCATCGAAGAGAATTCAAGATACCTAGCCAATATATATGCTCATTAGGCATCAAAGTCGCATATGTACGAAATCACGAATCGAACTCAACATATTAGTTAATATTCCTCTTAGCGAATTTTCTAAGCCAAGAATAGGCATCAATATGCTTGCCTCTAACCGAATGCATGCACACCAATTTCCCCTCATGTGGCCGAATATGCATGTCCATGTTGAGGCCAATTATGCACTTAATACCACACAAAACAGCATGCATTTTACTAACTAACGCATTACATATTGTAGCTCAATACACATCTCTCATGTACTTCATAACCGAAACATCATCACAATCAAATATATACCTTGAAATAGTATATATGTCATGCCAATACATCATGTGCAAACATGTATACACATATAGGTGCAAGGCGAATCTCAAGGGGTTCATACCCATCCAAACACAAATTTTACCAATCAAGTAACAAGCATAAATCATGCTCATGAATGCACCATGGCGAATACATCACAACCATACTCTTTCAACTTGGTCATGGTTAAACAAAGAATTCAATGTCCTACTCAAGAATACTAAAAAGAAATTTCAAGAGTAGTCAATCCATCATTACATGCATCATCAACAAGCTTCACATTTAACATGCAATGGCTTTAACACAATATCAACCTTGGCCAAATACCATTTTTCATGGCATAGCAAGGATTTGAACCATGGCTAACATGCACATCAAGTTAGCAACCAAAACAAGCATGAATCTCATGACACAACCTCAACATACCTTAATCTTGATGCAAGTATAGCCAAATCTCCTTCTAGATCTCTTACGAACTAAAAATGGAGCAAAATTTCCTTCCTTCTTAGAATTTTCAGCCCAAAGAAAATGAGAATGGATGAACCAAATTTTTTCTTTTCCTTTCTCTCAACTCACGGCCAAGGGGAAGCATGGATGAGACCATTTTTTTCTTTCTTTGCCCATGCTCTTTATTTTATTATTTCACCCTAATGCACCAACAAAACATGTTTCATGACATGTTTTGCCCATCCACTCTTGCCATGGCCGGCCACTAGCTATTGGGGAATTTGACATGCAAGTCCATTGTTTTGCATGCATGCTTTAATTAGTCATCACACATTTCCCCATCATACTTTCAAAGTTCACTACTAAGTCCTTTCTAGTGAAATTCACCTTTATAACACTAAATCAATCACCAAAAAATGTCACACATGAGCACACACATATTATAGGCATCAAAATAAATTTTAAATTATTTTTATGCCTCGGTTTTGTGGTACCGAAACCACATTCCGACTAGGGTCAATTTTGGGCTGTCACAACTCTCCCCCACTTAAGAAATTTTCGTCCCGAAAATCTTACCGGTAAATAGGGTTGGGTATCGCTCTTTCATAGAGTTCTCGGTTTCCCAAGTAGCTTCTTCTATCCCGTGTTTGAGCCATAACACTTTCACTAGCGGAACCCGCTTGTTTCGCCACTCTTTCACTTCACGTGCGGGATACGAATCGGTTCTTCCTCATAACTCATATTGGCTTGAATTTCAACCTCTGATGGACTAATCACGTGCGATGGATCGGATCTATAGCGTCGAAGCATCGAAACATGAAAGACATCGTGAATCTTTTCAAGTTCGGGGGCAAAATCAGACGATATGCCACTTGGACCGACTTCGCTTCGGATATCTCATATGGCCCAATGAACCTCGGGCTCAACTTGCCCTTACGGCCGAATCTGAGTATCTTTTTCCAAGGTGAAACCTTGAGAAACACTTTATCTCCCACCTGATGCTCGATGTCTTTACGCTTTAGATCCGCGTACGACTGCTGACGATCGGAGGCTATCTTCAAACTTTCACGGATTACTTTCACTTTCTGTTCAACATCTCTAATCAAATCCACCCCGAAAATTTTGCTTTCACCGAGCTCAGTCCAAAACAATGGTGTACGGCATTTACGACTGTACAAAGCCTCGTAGGGTGCCATCTTAATACTTGATTGAAAGCTGTTGTTGTAAGCGAATTCAATCAACGGCAAATACCGTTCCCATGAACCACTAAACTCGAGGATGCAACATCTCAACATATCCTCAAGTATCTGAATTATCCGCTCGGATTGACCATCGGTTTGGGGGTGAAAGGCGGTGCTGAAATGCAACTTGGTACCCAAAGCTTCTTGCAATTTTTTTTTTCCAAAATCGCGAGGTAAATCTCGGATCTCTTTCCGACACGATGGAAATAGGCACCCCGTGCAATCTCACAATCTGAGAAACGTACAATTCGGCTAGTTTGTCCATTGAAAAATCCGTACGTACGGGGACAAAGTGAGCCGACTTAGTCAATCTATCTACCACGACCCAAACCGCATCCTTCTTACTCGCTGACAATGGCAGTCCGGATACAAAGTCCATGGTGACTCGATCCCATTTCCACTCGGGTATCGTGATCGGCTGAAGTAATCCTGAAGGCACTTGATGTTCCGCTTTTACTTGTTGACATATTAAACCTCTCGAAACAAAGTCGGAGATGTCTCGTTTCATACCATGCCACCAAAACCGACGTTTCAAATCGTTGTACATCTTCGTACTCCCCGGGTGGATTGCCATTCGGCTACAATAGGCTTCGTTCAGAATTATCGAAATAAGTTCTGAATTCTTTGGAACACACAGACGACTTTTGAACCTCAAACAATCGTCATCATTGATTTGAAACTCCGAGTCCTTGTTCGGAACACACTCAGCCCGTTTTGCAGCCAACTCGTCGTCGACTTTCTGAGCTTCACGAATTTGATGTATCAATAATGGTTTGGCTTTCAATTCGGCTACTAACACATTGTCGGATCGAACAGACAAGTGCACATTCATCGCTCGTAAAGCGAATAATGATTTACGACTTAAGGCATCCGCAACCACATTCGCCTTTCCCGGGTGATAATCAACTACGAGCTCATAATCTTTTAACAACTCGAGCCAATGTCTTTGTCGCAGATTTAAGTCTCTTTGGGTCATCAAATATTTGAGACTTTTGTGATCCGAATACACATGGCACTTCTCACCAAATAAGTAATGTCGCCATATCTTTAAGGCAAATACGATGGCAGCCAATTCGAGATCATGGGTCGGATAATTTTTTTCTCATGTGGCTTTAATTGTCTCGACGCATAGGCCACAACTCGCCCTTCTTGCATCAATACACAACCCAACCCAAGTAGGGATGCGTCACTATAAATGACAAACTCTTTGCCCGATTCGGGTTGCACTAGAATTGGGGCTTGATCAAATAAGTTTTCAGTTGATCGAAACTTTTCGACATTTCTCCGTCCATTCGAACTTAACATCCTTTTGGAGTAAGCCGTCATTGGCGTGGCTATCGTTGAGAAACCTTTACAAATCGTCGGTAATAACCGGCCAGCCCCAAAAGCTCGAACCTCGGTAATATTTCTCGGAGGCTTCCGGTTAAGTATGGCTGAAATTTTGTTCAGTCGACTCGAATACCGATGTAGATATCACATGCCCAGAAGCTAACCTCTCTTAACCGAACTCACACTTGCTGAACTTAGCATATAATTGCTTATTAAGTAAAATTTGCAGCACTAACCTCGGTGTTCAAGCATGTTCGGTCTCATTTCTTGAATAGACCAAGATGTCATCAATGAACACGACTACGAACCGATCTAAATATGGTCTGAAGATCCGATTCATTAAATCCATAAATACCGCAGGGAGATTAGTAAGCCCAAACGGCATCACTAGGAATTCGTAGTGACCATATCTCGTTCTGAAGGCAATCTTGGGTACGTCCGAAACTCGAATTCATGGCGATAATAGCCCGATCTCAAATCTATTTTCGAGAACACCGAGGCTCCTTCAGTTGATCGAACAAATTATTGATCTGTGATAGCGGATATTTGTTCTTTATCGTCGCTTTATTAAGGTCGACGATAGTCGATCACTGACCTCATGGTTCCATCCTTCTTTTCACAAACAACACTTTGGTGCACCCCAAGGTGAAAAATTCAGGCGCGAGCAAAACCTTTATCCACCAATTCTTGCAAGCGAGCTTTCAACTCCTTTAATTCCGTTGGTGCCATACGATCACGGAGCTATCGAAATTAGGGTGGTACCGGTACCAATTTGATGCCAAACTCTATTTCCGAGCGGTGGTAATCCGGCAATTCTTGAGGAAAACATCCGGTATTCACAAACCACTAGCACAGATTCGGGTTTCTTTTCTAACTCCTTGTCATCTAGAACATACGCAAGGTATGCTTCGCACCCTTTCTTACGTATTTACGGGCCAACATTGCTGATATTACGGTGGCAACCCTTTAAGTCCGTAGACTCATCCCGAATTATCTCGTTATTTGCGCACCTCGGATCAATAGTCTTGCTTTTGCAATTTACAACCGCATCGTGCATGGTCAACCAATCCAAACCAAGAATAACGTCGAATTAAATCGAGCGGCAAAAGCATCAAGTCCGTGGGAAAACAAGAACCTCGGAATACTAGGGACTTTTCTTACACACTTTGTTGACAAGCACGTAATGACCCAAGGGTTTGACACGAATTACAAACTCGAGAGACTCAATGGGCAAAGTCTTCTTTGGATGCTAAGGTTTCACATATATAAGAATGAGTAGGACCGGGGTCAATCAAAGCAATCACATTAGTGTAAAGGAGAGTAAAAGTACCGGTAATAACATCGACGAGGAAGCATCCTCACGTCTGGCGTATGGCATAAGTCCTAGCAGAGAGCACGAGCCTCGGATCGATGGTAGCATCTCTAGATCCTCTCGACCGCCACTAGCATTGCCCATATTTCTAGGTGGCCTACCTCGAGTTGTGGTAGCACCGGGTTCCCACTTTGATTTACGTTTTGTTCAGATAAACTCGAGCAATCCTTAATGAAATGATCGGTGATCCGCACTTGTAACGAGGCGGTCACGGAATATACAACTCCCGAATGCCATTTGCCACAATATTGGCACTCCGTTACATCTCGACGATCATTGCCAACCTTGGCGATCGAAGTGACTTGCGTGCCCATAGGGGTCGATCGCGGTCTCGTCTAGAAAAGCCCGAAGTGTCTCTAGACCGGCCTAAGCCATCTCTAAATTTCTTTGATGTGTGGGAAGGGCTTCCCGAAGACCTCTTACGACACTCCCTTGCTCCCACTTCACTTTTCTTTTCTCCATCTTGAGCTCCTCGGCTTTGCACGCTCGCTCGACAAGAGCCACAAACTCTCGGATTTCAAAAGGCCAACATACAGACTTTATATCATCATTCGGTCCATCTTGAGCGTTTACACATCACGACTTACGAAGAAATGTATTCGCTGCACTGCTAAGCCTCACAAATTTTCGTTCGTAGTCGGTAACCGACATGGAACCTTGTTTAAGTTCAAGAAATTCCTTCCGTTTTGATCCATAAATCTCGGTGATATACTTCTTTGAACTCGGTTAGAAAGAACTCCCAAGTTACGTGCTCCTAGGCTGTGAAGTCGAGTACTCCACCAATAGTAGGCGAATCGCGTAGCAAGGAGATAGTTTAAGCATTCATCGGTGTACATGATAGCTCATCGAGCACCGGATAGTGTTGTCCAACCAAAATTCAGCTTGCTCGGCATCGTCGCTATCCGTAGCTTTAAATTCAGTAGCCCCATGTTTTGAATTCATCATTGGGGCTTACTTGACCTTATTTGGTCGATTCGGAGGTATTGTAGGTCTTGGGTTGCATTAGTCGGGAATGGAGGTTGTGGAACAGTAGTGTTAGTTGAAGGTATTGGTTGAACCAATCATTCATCACGCTATAGAAGGCTTGCTTAGCCTCATCATTCGGATTGCTAGCAATAGGTTGAGAGTCCTTGGCGCTGTCCCTTGCGGGAGCAGGTGCCACACTCTCCACATCATCAGCTATTGCTCGGTTGGGATCGGGATCCATGGCTATAAACAAACACAAATTTCAAAATGTCGAAATCACCACACTATCAATTATCACTTAATGGCATGTATAGCTAGACCCCAAACATATCACGGTAGTCCTAGGATCGACTAAACCGTAGCTCGATACCAATAAAATTGTAACACCCGAACCCGAGACTGTTGCGTTGTGCCGGACACGAGGGGTTAACAAGCCAAAACCACTTATGGCACCGACCAATTTGACATTTCCAGGCAAGCTGGAAAACTGCGTCGCTATCGCCTTAAAAAGCATATCTCGAGTTTCACAACTCGGAAACTGATTCCGTAAATTTTCCCTGAATTTAGACTCATATATCCATCCATGGATTTATTTATAGAATTTTTGGTTGGGCCAATTGGTACAGTTTATTAGTTAAAGTCACCCATATTACAGGGGTCGACTACACTGACCTTCGCGCGTTACAACTTAAATATCTCTCTGTACAGGGTTTCAATACTGATGCCGTTTGTTTCTAATGAAACTAGACTCAAAAAGGAATCTGAAAATATAAGGCATGACTTCTAATTCATTCTGGATAATTTATGGTAAATTTTCAAAGTTGCGACAGGGGACCCAGAAACCGTTCTGGCCCTGTCTCACGAGAACTTTAATATCTCTCGGTATACTGTTCATATGATTGTTTCGTTACTTTCATATGAAAATAGGCTCGTCAAGGTTCGATCACATAATTTATTCACTATTTAACACCGTTCCTACAAATTTTGGTGATTTTCCACATCCACGTCACTGCATCTGGCAGCATCTGTTTTTAAGGTAGGCTTTACCTATAATGTAGTTCCCATGGACCAACTATAGTCTAGTCATACTTAGGTCCAACATATGATCATATTTAGCCATTCCAATGGCTGATCATGTGACCAACTCTCTCATTCCAAACCATAATCACATCATGAAACCAAATATAATTACAAACCACATATGGTCAAATTCCATACTCCACTTTTATGAACCATTTTCGCATGGCCGCACACATATACATCACAAGGTACTTAAAAACAACCGAGGGTAGTCCTATACATGCCATATCCAAAACTCAACTAAAGGAGTACCAAAAGGGCGTTGATAGTGTGGTTGACTTCAACTTCTATGATCCCGAATCCGATCGCTAACGAGCAAAATCTATAAGCAGAGAAACAAAGAAAGCGGAGTAAGCAATTTATGCTTAGTAAGTTTTGAGCCATAATATACACACAACCAAAGCATAGCATTCAAGTAGCTAAACAATAATTCATATGCACAATTTCTCAAAGACATGCTTACTTCACAATCCCAGCTCTTATATTCATACACAAATAACGGCCTAGTTAATGCCGATAGCTCATTTATCATTAGGCGAATATTCATACGCACTTACTCATAGTGTCGAAGCACACACAAAACATACCTTGTTGTTGGGAATTTCACAAGTGCATTAACTGAAAATTTTCCAGCAAGTTCAAAGTTCTTGAATCACATACCTTGGAGTTTATCCGGATATAGCTACTCGTTCAAACGCCGGGACATAGCCGGTTATGGTAACCCGCACAAAGGCCTTGGGACTTAACCGGATATCACAATTTGCACAATTGCCTTGGGCTTAGCCCGGATATCATAACTCGCACAATTGCCTTGGGCTTAGCCCGATATCACAATTGCACAATTGCTTTCGGGCTTAGCCGGATATCACTCGAACATTCATACACATCTTTGTTTCAATTTCATAACACAACTTTTATGCACAATTCACTTAGCAAAATATCATTTCGCTCAATGGCCACATACAAAGGCACAAATTCGATTGCTTATTACTTCATTCAATCGAATCAAAATCTAAGTTCGATACTCGAAAACTTACCTCGGACGTGGTCGAACGATTTCGACGGCTATTCGACGACTTTTCCTTCCCTTATCGGATTTAGCTCCCTTTGCTCTTGAGCTTAATTTAACAAATAAATTGGTTTTATCATTTGAGCATCGAAGAGGAATTCAAGATACCTAGCCAATATATATGCTCATTAGGCATCAAAGTCGCATATGTACGAAATCACGAATCGAACTCAACACATTAGTTAATATTCCTCTTAGCGAATTTTCTAAGCCAAGAATAGGCATCAATATGCTTGCCTCTAACCGAATGCATGCACACCAATTTCCCCTCATGTGGCCGAATATGCATGTCCATGTTGAGGCCAATTATGCACTTAATACCACACAAAAACAGCATGCATTTTACTAACTAACGCATTACATATTGTAGCTCAATAAACATCTCTCATGTACTTCATAACCGAAACATCATCACAAGCAAATATATACCTTGAAATAGTATATATGTCATGCCAATACATCATGTGCAAGGCCGAATCTCAAGGGGTTCATACCCATCCAAACACAAATTTTTACCAATCAAGTAACAAGCATAAATCATGCTCATGAATGCACCATGGCCGAATACATCACAACCATACTCTTTCAACTTCGGTCATGGTTAAACAAAGAATTCAATGTCCTACTCAAGAATACTAAAAAGAAATTTCAAGAGTAGTCAATCCATCATTACATGCATCATCAACAAGCTTCACATTTAACATGCAATGGCTTTAACACAATATCAACCTTGGCCAAATACCATTTTTCATGGCATAGCAAGGATTTGAACCATGGCTAACATGCACATCAAGTTAGCAACCAAAACAAGCATGAATCTCATGACACAACCTCAACATACCTTAATCTTGATGCAAGTATAGCCAAATCTCCTTCTAGATCTCTTCTAAACTAAAAATGGAGCAAAATTTCCTTCCTTCTTAGAATTTTCAGCCCAAAGAAAATGAGAATGGATGAACCAAATTTTTTTCTTTTCCTTTCTCTCAACTCACGGCCAAGGGGGGGGGGAAGCATGGATGAGACCATTTTTTTTTCTTTCTTTGCCCATGCTCTTTATTTTATTATTTCACCCTAATGCACCAACAAAACATGTTTCATGACATGTTTTACCCATCCACTCTTGCCATGGCCGGCCACTAGCTATTGGGGGGGAAATTTGACATGCAAGTCCATTGTTTTGCATGCATGCTTTAATTAGTCATCACACATTTCCCCATCATACTTTCAAAGTTCACTACTAAGTCCTTTCTAGTGAAATTCACCTTTATAACACTAAATCAATCACCAAAAAAAATGTCACACATGAGCACACACATATTATAGGCATCAAAATAAATTTTAAATTATTTTTATGCCTCAGTTTTGTGGTACCGAAACCACATTCCGACTAGGTTCAATTTTGGGCTGTCACATAAGATCTGGAATTTAGTCTGTTACCCTACTGCTTAGGGGTTCAAGGTCTCGTCATCTTCAATCTGTTTCCCTACTGCTTAGGGGGTAAGATCTGCAATTCAACCTGTTATCCTACTGCTTAGGGGTTTAAGGTTCTTCGTCTTCGATCTGCTCCACTACTGGTTAGGGAGATAAGATCTGTAATTCAACCTGTTACCCTACTACTTAGGGGTTTAAGGTTCTTCATCTTCGATCTGCTCCACTACTGCTTAGGGAGATAAGATCTGCAATTCAACCTGTTACCCTACTGCTTAGGGGTTTAAGGTTCTTCGTCTTTGATCTGCTCCACTATTGCTTAGGGAGATAAGATCTGCAATTCAACCTGTTACCCTACTGCTTAGGGGTTTAAGGTTCTTCGTCTTCGATCTGCTCCACTACTGCTTAGGGAGATAAGTTTTGGAATTTAGCCTGTTACCCTACAGCTTAGGGGTTTAAGGTCTCGTCATCTTCCATCTGTTTCCCTACTGCTTAGGGGGTAAGATCTGCAATTCAACCTGTTATCCTACTGCTTAGGGGTTTAAGGTTCTTCGTCTTCGATCTGCTCCACTACTGCTTAGGGAGATAAGATCTGCAATTCAACCTGTTACCCTACTACTTAGGGGTTTAAGGTTCTTCGTCTTCGATCTGCTCCACTACTGCTTAGGGAGATAAGATCTGCAATTCAACTTGTTACCCTACTGCTTAGGGGTTTAAGGTTCTTCGTCTTGATCTGCTCCACTCTTGCTTAGGAGATAAGATCGCAATTCAACTGTTACCCTACTTGCTTAGGGGTTTAAGGTTCTTCGTCTTCGATCTGCTCCGCTACTGCTTAGGGAGATAAGATCTGGAATTTAGCCTGTTACCCTACTGCTTAGGGGTTTAAGGTCTCATCATCTTCAATCTGTTTCCCTACTGCTTAGGGGGTTAAGATCTGTAAATTTTCAATCTGCTTCACTGCAACTTCAGGAAGACAAGATTCGCTGGATTCGATCTGTTCCACTGCAACTTCAGGGAGACCAGATCTGTAATTTTCAGCCTAGTACCCTATTACTTAGGGGGTTAAGGCCTGTAAATTTGGCTTGTTACCCTACTGCTTAGGGGGTTAAAGCTCATTATCCTCGATCTGTTTCCCTACTGCTTAGGGTGATAAGATCTGTAAATTTACTGATTCTAGGGACATGACCTGCAGAGTCAGTTTCATGTATTTATGCTTATGTCAAAGATTAGGATGCTATGATCGAAATGAATCAAATGCTCCTAAATAGATATGTTATGAATGTGTTAAATAATTAGGATGTTATGATTGAAATGAATCAACTGTTCCTAATTAGATGCACTTATGATGATCTATGAATGTATGAGTGCAGCATGTAGTGAGCGTGAATCCCTGTTTAGGTTGCTATTGCTCTTCGTTCATCAAGGTTCCTTCACTGAAATGGTGCCCTGTCTTCTTGTTCAGCTCAAATTTTGAACAGAAAACCCGAAGAGGTAGTCCCAATTTAAACTCTTTCTTCTCAGATGCTTCCAATCTTTGAGTTTGGTTAGTTCTTAAATACTAGTCCTGTTTCAGATTCCTGTACTATTTAGAGACTTTCGGAGTAATGTGCAGAACTCTTTTTGCAAAAATGGTTTTAGTCCATTAATCATCATTTCAATGCAAAATGCTTGAAAAAGATTATAACAATGACAAAACTGAAATTTATCAGAAACAACATTTGAAGGGGAATATATTAATCACAGTCAACAAACATCGCTGGAATACAAAGATGAATAAAAGGGAATAGGTGCCCCAGATATTGCAGTGTGAGTTTCTCTGTACTGACTTCTTGAGGACTCCTCTTTTTTTAATATGTGTTTAGGGATCTAGAGTACTCTTGCAGATGCCCCGATATGTAGCATACTCCTTCATTGTTAATTCAAGCATAGCAAGACTGCTGTATGCCTCTCTTTGATCCAAATTTGGGCCGCCCTTTCCGGGTTTTCAACTCAAATCCCCTTTGGTCTCAAGATGCTCTTTGCGAGTTTCCACCCTGGCCTCTTTTTTTTTTTTTTTTAGGCGAAGTATTTCTTAACCGAATCCGAATTCACGGGATTGGATAAGGTCTTGCCATCTATTTCAGCCAATATCAATGCTCCGCCAGAAAAGGCTTTCTTCACCACATAAGGCCCTTCCCAATTCGGCATCCATTTTCCTCTGAAGTCTTTCTGTATGGGCAGGATCTTTTTCAGTACTAGGTCTCCCTCATGGAACATTCTGAGACGAACCTTTTTGTCGTAAGCTCGCATCATTCACTTTTGGTACATCTGACCGTGGCGAATAGCCCGTAGCCTCTTTTCTTCAATCAAATTCAACTGATCGTATCGGGACTGGATCCATTCTACTTCATCCAACTTTACCTCTGACAAGACTCTAAGGGAAGGGATCTCGACCTCGATAGGTAAAACTGCCTCCATTCCATAGACTAATGAGAAAGGCGTTGCCCCAGTAGAAGTTCTGATAGACGTTCGATAAGCATAGAGGGCGAATGGTAGCTTCTCATGCCAATCTTTATAAGTTTCTGCCATCTTTCCTACAATCTTCTTGATGTTCTTATTGGCTGCTTCAACTGCACCGTTCATCTTCGGGTGATACGGTGACGAGTTGTGGTGTCTGATCTTGAACTGACTGCAGACATCCGCTATCGTGCTGTTGTTTAAATTCAATGCGTTGTCAGATATGATCCTCTCCGGTATTCCATATCGACAGATGATTTCCTTTTTTAGGAACTTGCTAACTGCTGATTTAATGACATTGGCATATGAGGCGGCCTCCACCTATTTGGTGAAATAATCGATGACCACAAAGATGAAACGATGCCCATTTGAAGCTTTTGGTGAAATTGGCCCAATCACATCCATGCCCCACATCGAGAAAGGCCATGGCGAAGTCATGACATGTAGAGGTGAGGAAGGTACATTAATCTTGTCTCCATAGATCTGGCACTTATGACATCTTTTGGCGTAGTTAACACAGTCTCCTTCCATGGTGGACCAATAATAACCGAACCTCATAATTTGCCTGGCCATTGTAAAACCATTAGCGTGTGTCCCGCAGACGCCCTCGTGGACTTCCTCCAAGATTTTCTTAGCTTCAATGGCGTCTACACATCTTAACAGTACCTGATCCTTCCTTCTTTTGTATAGGATCTCCCCATCTAAGACATAGTCGCTGGCTAGTCTTCTCAACGTTCTTTTGTCGTTCTTAGTAGCTTGGTCGGGATACTCACAATTCTTCACATATCGCAGGATATCATGGTACCAAGGGTGATCATCAATTTATTCTTCTTCTTCGAGGTTGTAACAATGAGCCGGGGCCTCGTAAATGCTCATTTGGATTGGTTTCACATCTTCTGGTTGGTTCACCTTGATCATAGAGGCTAAAGTTGCTAGGGCGTCAGCCATCTGATTTTCTTCTCGTGGGAGGTAGTAGAAGACAATATCATCAAACTCTTTAATTAACTCAAGGATCAACCTCCGGTAATTGATCAATTTGGGGTCTCTTGTCTCCCATTCACCTTTGAGTTGATAAATCACTTGGGCAGAATCTCCATATACCTCTAACACTTTGATTTTACGTTCTATGGCCACACGTATTCCCATGATACATGTCTCATATTCTGCCATATTGTTCGTGCAGTCAAAATCCAATTTACTAGTGAATGGATAATGATCTCCGTTCGAGGATACCAGGACTGCCCCGATTCCGTTACCCACAGTATTTGATGCTCCGTCAAAGTTTAGCTTCCAAGGGTGACCTTCTTGAGGGTCTTCTTCGGTGGTTGCTATGCACATTAGATCTTCATTTGGGAAATCAAAGTTCAGAGGCTCGTAGTCCTCTAAGGCTTTGCTGGCTAGGAAGTCTGCTATCGCACTCCCATTCACGGCCTTCTGGTTCACATAGACTATATCGAATTCTGAAAGTAGAATTTGCCATCGGGCCATTCTCCCGTTCAAGGCGATCGACTCCATCAAGTATTTCGGGGATCCATTTTAGAGATCACCAAGTTGTATGGTACAACATGTATTGTCTCGATCTTGGGTTGTCCAAATCAAAGCACAACACAACTTTTCGATGAGCAGTATCTTGTCTCACACTCAATAAACTTTTCTTGAGGTAATATATCGCTCTTTCTTTCCTTCCCGATTCATCGTGTTGGCCAAGCACGCATCCCATAGAATTTTCAAACACCGTCAAATACAGATATCAATGGCTTATTTGGATTAGGTGGTGTCAACAACGGGCATTAGACAAATATTGCTTAACCTTGTCGAAAGTCTTACGGCATTCCTCGTTCCAACTACCGTGGTTGTGTTTCTTAAGGAGGCGAATATGGGGTCACATTTCTCGGTTAGTTGTGAAATAAACCGAGCGATGTAATTTAGTCTTCCTAGGAATCCTCGAACTTCCTTACGAGTGCGTGGTGGAGGTAGCTCTTGTATGGCCTTGACTTTGTGCAGGTCGATCTCAATCCCTTTTCCATTGACCACGAATCCTAGCAGTTTTCCTGACCTGGCTCCGAAGGTACATTTTGCGGGATTGAGTTTCAACTGGAATTTTCTCAACCTCAAAAATAATTTTCTTAAGACTTGTACATGCTCTTTTTCAGTCCGAGATTTGGCGATCATGTCGTCGACATAGACTTCAATTTCTTTATGCATCATATCATGAAATAGGGTAACCATGGCTCTCTGATATGTTGCTCCCGCATTTTTCAACCCGAACGGTATTACTTTATAGCAAAAGGTTCCCCACATGGTCACAAATGTGGTTTTATTCATGTCTTCAGGATGCATCTTGATCTGATTGTATCCCCAGAAACCATCCATGAAGGAGAAGAGTGAGTAACCTGCCGTATTATCCACTAAGGTGTCAATATGAGGCAACGAAAAATTATCCTTCGGGCTGGCTTTATTTAAGTCACTGTAGTCTACACACATCCGTACCTTTCCATCTTTTTTAGGGACGGGGACGATGTTGGCTACCCATTCCGAGTACTTAACTACTTGTAAGAAACCAGCATCAAATTGCTTCTTAACCTCCTCTTTTATTTTCAACAGAACATCTGGCGGCATCCTTGAAGCTTTTCTTTGAGGCGGCTTGCATTCTTCTTTGATGGGGAGCTGTGTACCACAATGTCGAGATTTAGCCGGGCATATCCCGATATGACCATGCAAAGACATCCTTGAACTCTTGGAGTAACTCAATAAGGTGCCGCTTTGTCTCTGTGGTGATGCAAGCTCCGATCTTTATTTCTCTCCTTTCTAGTTCATCTCTCAAGTTCACGATTTTTACTGACTCTTTGTGAGGTAAAATCTGGTTCTCATCTTGTTCTACCATTCTTAACAAATCGGGGGATAAGTTACAATCACTGTCATCTCCAAAATCCTCGGATCCCTCTAAACACATATCGCGCTCAAAAGGAGACTCCGAATTAGTAGCAAGGTCACTCACATCGTTGATATCTAGAAACCTGTTTTGGGCAGAAAGGAAGATGCAAGGAACAAAAGAATCTAAGAACAATGGTATGTACAGTATGATTATGAATAAAAGAATAAAAGAATATTTGCACTGAATAAGACGAAAGGATGCATTTCATTGAAATAACGATTTTGAACATAGGCCTATTTCACAAAAAGAAGCTTATTACTCCTAGGCTTAGGGTAATAAGCGTGTTTTGGGCATTACTCTGTGTTAGTTTTAAAGACTACAGGAATCTCTTCCGCAGTTCAATTATTCAAAACACTTTCTGGCTCATAAGGGCGAATGCCCGCCCCATTCTCTTCTCCAGTTCCTCCTTCGAACGTGGCATTAATGCTTAAGCTTTCCCACATTTCTTCAGTGGACTCTTGGCCTGCCGATCTTCCTTCGGCATAAATAGTTCCTCCCGATACAAATGTTCTGGATATATGGGGAAAGGTCATTGGCTTCCATTTAACCTCTTCCCCATTCAAACGCGCTCTTCTCCTTTCTTGTTTCTTCTCTTGCTCCTCTTTCTTTTGTCTTGCATCTGGCTTGAATCCTAAGCCAAAGCGGTCCCATTTGTCTATGAGCATAGGTACTTTGACCCTTCCTTGTAGGCTTCTTCCAAGTCCTCTCCCTGGCAAGGCTCCCTTCCCAATCATTAGTTGTAGTCCCATTCTTGTGGTTTTGGAAAGTCTGGGTGTCGGGACTTTATTTCCTTCAACAACAAAGGTCGCATTTACAAACTCCAATGATCGAAAAGAATATTCTATGGCTTCATCATCTGTCCTCACATATGGTGCGTTGCTGGTAACAGATGCAATGATGTCTTCCTCCGCATTTATAGTCACCAATCGACCTTCTGTTATAAGTTTAAGCTTCTGATGTAATGATGACGGTACTGCCCCCGCCGAGTGGATCCATGGTCTTCCCAATAGGCAATTGTAAGAGGGTTTGATGTCCATTACTAAGAAGTCTACCTCGTACGTGCTAGGATCGATTTGAAGGGATAATTCAATCCTCCCCATTACTTTCCTTTCAGTATCGTCAAACGCCCTTACTACATTTTGGCATGTTTTCATATGGGAACTATCCACGGGCAACCTATTCGGTGTGGATAGGGTAAGGCGTTTAGTCTGATCCATTATCGATCAATACACCCGTAATGTGTATCCCTTGCAAAGCGTGGTAATGTCAGAGGCCTTTGTGGACCCCATACCTCCTAGTGGTATTTCGTTGTCGTTAAAGAAAATAAAATTGTCGGCGCTGATATTGTTGACCAGGCGGTCCAGTTTGTTGACAGAGATGTCATGCGCGACGTATGTCTCGTTCAAGCACTTTCATTAACGCTCCGATCGTTTCGAGCTCAAAAGTAAAGCTAGCACCGAAATACGAGCGGTTGCTTATGTAAGCTGTTCCATGACGTCTGTACTCACTGTGTTTTAAAAATTTTAAGAATTCCACAGCTTCATTCTCGATTCTGAGACTCATTGACTGGCGATTCGAACTCGATCGTCTTTTCTTTCCTTTGCTCAACTGTTGGGATTCTTTCTTCGGTAATTTTGGTTCCTGTACCCTCGGGAACATAACGTCTCCCACTGCGTGTAAAAAAACCTACATCTTGGTTTTGTTGTGAAGCACTGGCCGGGCTCTTCTTTCCTGGGATCGTCACATTGCAGCTGTAATTCCATGGTACCCTCTTGCTATCTTTATAAGGGAAAGCAACGGGCTTCTGGATCACGACTTTTGGTGCGACTTGTGTCCCGTCTTCATTTGTTCTTAAGCGTGATATGATAACCAATAGGTGGTTGATTTTATAGGCATTTCTCGTCGACCCTTCCTCTGAAGCACACACGTCTGTTCCTTCTGGGTTCCTAACATACTCGAAGAATTCCAGCTCCTTATTATCCATTAACCCTTGTACTAGAGCCCTGAATTCACTGCATTTCTGAATCTCATGGTCCTCTTGATTATGGAACTAGCAATAACTTTTTGCTCCTTGGTGTACATCCCCAGATTACGTGTTACCAACCCTTTTTCACCATTTTCTTCCATACTTCTTTTAGTGGAGTATTCACTTCTGCAACATTCATCTTAATTTCCTTCCCTAAACCCTCGATTATGGCATTTATACCCTTATCCCCATGATTAGGTAACGGGTTTTCTGTACTAGGTGTATCATCAAATTTCACGATGCCCATGTTGATGAGTCTTTCAACCAGCTTCTTGAAAGTGGTGCAGTTTTCTATTGAGTGCCCTGTGGCTCCTGCATGGTATTCGCATTGGGCGTTTGCGTCATACCATTTGGGGAATGGGGGTTGCATTGGCTTCAGATAGAAGGGCGACACTACATGGGCATCGAATAAGCTCTGGTACAATTCCTTGTAGGACATCGGGATAGGAGTAAACTGGACTCTTTCTGTGTTAGGCCTTGGGTTGAAGTCCTGCCTTGCGGAGCCTTGATGGCTGGTAGTCACCACCTTTAGTTGGCTCATAGTGACTGGCTTATTATACATACTCGTGTTGTTCACATCGTTCTCTTTCCTTCTCGGGGTTGATCTCTTAGCACTTTCCCCTGCTTCAATCCTTCCACATCTTATCACGTTCTCTATCATTTCTCTAGACATTACTATGTCTGAGAAGCTTTTAGTAGCGCTCCCTAGCATGTGGTTAATGAATGGAGCCTTCAGTGTATTGATAAAGAGCATGGTCGTTTCTTTCTCCAGAAGAGGTGGCTGAACTTGCATTGCTACCTCTCTCCATCTTTGGGCATATTGCCTGAAACTCTCATTTTGTTTCTTCTCCATGTTCTGTAACGTGACTCTATCAAGAGCCATGTCTGTCACGTGACTGTATTGCTTCATGAAAGCCTGTGCTAAATCCCTCCATGAACTGATCTGGTTACGACTCAGTTGGTTGTACCATCTAGAAGCGGCCTCAACCAGACTTTCCTGGAAACAGTAGATCAATAGTTGGTCATTATTGACATAGCCTGCCATTCGTCTGCAGAACATAGTGATGTGATCTTGGGGATAGCTAGTCCCGTTGTATTTCTCAAATTTTGGAGTTTTGAACTTAGGAGGGAGTACCAGGTCTGGAACCAAACTTAACTCCTTAGAGTCGATTCCACCACGATAGTCGGTGTTTTCCATTTCTTTAAATTTTTCTTCCAACCATCTACATCTTTCTTCAAGCTCTCTCGGGAATTCTACCCTTGTCTTTTCTGCTTCTATTACTTCATCGAGATTGAGGACCACAGGGTTGGTTGGATTGTCCCCTGGATTAGAGCCCGAACCAGTCTGATAATTTATCTGTGCCGAGACACCAGCCTGAAATAATTGAGGCCTGATTGTGACTGATGGCCTTCTTGGGTACACATCAGGTTGTGTTTGAACGTCTGCTGGGACAAACCCCGGAGGGTAGACGGGATCTTCGTTTTCATCTCCAGCATTGATTATGGGGCTTTTCCCTTTTTCTAATCCACCAGCCAATAGACGCATTAATTGATCCATCATACTCCTTTGGGACTCCAGCATCTGGTCCCTTACATCTTGCTGGATTTTGGCCAGCTGTTCTTGCATACGTGTTTGTAGTTGATCCTGCATCTCTTTTTGCATTTGTTCCAATCTCTCTAACCTTTGATCCATTGCTTTTGTTTTCCCTCTTGTCTTTAACGATGTTCGTGGTAAGCGCCATGATTTTAGGGTTTCTTGTAAGTTTTAGTGTGTATGATGCAATGCTGATGCATGAATGCAATGAATGCGATGAATGCAAAAAAAATGTTGATTCCAATTCGATTTCATTAGAGTAACTTTTCTAGAAAACAAGTTTCTTTACATAAAATAGATTACATATAAGGCATGGCCCTGATACTTAAGGCCTTGACCTGTCTAAGAAGCCAAGCTAGCTTTTGGCCTTGGTCCGACTCTGACTCGTATTTTAAACTCAGCACATCGGCTTGTACTGCTAACGTTTGCAAGTGATCAGCCACTTCTCGTACTTGAGTCAAAACTTCGCTCATGACGTAGTCCCTACTTCTGACTTGGTCTTGAGATTGATGAAATTGCTCCTTCCATTGCTCGTTATTTACTTCGAGGTGTTCTATCTGAAGTTCACAATTTCGCAGCGCTGTTTTGAGTTCTTCTATATTCTCTTTTAATTCTTGATTACATTACGGCTAGCTTTCAACTCGATTCTGAAATTACGCGGCGACTTCTTCGATACAATGATTTCTCTAACTCTGATATTCGAATTTTTAAACCTTCTTTCTCATTTTGGCTTTCTACCAAACTTCTTTTCAGAGCACCTTCTCGAGCTTGAGCATTGCGAAATTTTTCCTCCCATTGGTTGGCTTTGCTTTGTTCTTCTTTAACTTCATGTCACCATTGTTTAGATGTTTTCCCTAACCCAGTGGTTCTCATTGATCTGCTGACTTCTTATAGTCCGTTTTCAAATTTGTCTAAGTCCTCTTGACCTTGTTTTTCCCTTTTACGAGTCTTTCGACTTCTAGTTTACGGACATCGACATCTAACCCTAATCGCATCTTTTCTTCTTCCAAATGCTCGATCCTTTTTCTAGCTCCGGACTCTTTCTCTCGAAATCTTGCTCGATGATTTCCATTTCGAGATGAGATTACTTTCAAGTGCTCTTCTATCGATGAGGATTCCTTGATCGATGTAGGGATGTTGTCGTTAATCCTCTGATTCCACCATCGGTCGTACTCGGGAGTAGTCATGGGATTGGCGCAAACTTCTTCATTTTACGAGTTTGGTTCCAGGCATTTGATATCTCGCGAACTTTCTTTTTGTAATTATTCCCTATGAACGTGAACTCGCACTGGGCTAACCCGTACGTTGGTGGTGTAAACTGTCTGGATCTGTATTGTCGCAATGTAAGCAGAGGAGCATACCCGACGGCCCCCCATACTCCTAACAAGGGAACCCAATCGAAGTCTCCGCATCGGTATACTATTTCATCAGGAACCATCCACGGGGCTCTCCATTCAACATCTTCTTCTTGCAGATTTTTTAGCACCGTCATCCAATTTTCTTCTGTCACATCATCTCGCCTTGGTGTAGCCACTAACTCTTTCAACGGAGAGTAATTTTCAGAGAAGACATGATACGAGATCTTTTCTACTTTCCAAAAATGGCTGTGGAACCAGGATAGCAAGAGCTGTGCGCATCCAATAAATCTCCCTTCACCCGCTCTTCTACAAGCATTTAATGACCTGAAAGTTTCAGCCAAGATTGCGGGTATAGGTGTGGTTCCTTTACCAAGCCTATCAAAAAGGTCGGCAACAGCCTCGTCTACATGCCCCAGAGCTTTGGGGAAGATGACCAGTCCATAAATGCTCAAGGTAAAGACATCTACCCTTTTCTTCACATCGGGGTGCGCTAAGATTAGGTCCCTCAGGTTCTTCCAAGGAATGCACTTACCGTCTCCCTTTTGTTTGATCCGAGTTGTCACCCACTGTTCGCTCATCCCTGTGATGTTCATCAGCTTTTTTGAAAATGCTGGGAAGTTAGCAGGTCTGGTATAAATTCTGTCAACCCGAATCTTTGGGCAATGGAGAATGGTCGTATACTCTTCTATAGTAGGTACCAAATCTACTTTCCCGAAAGTGAAGCAAGCTATAGCGTAATTCCAATATTGGGTAAGGGCTCGAAACAGGCGCTCGTCTACCTTGACATCGAGCAGATAAGGTAAATCACCGTAATGACAATAGAATAGCTGTTTGACCTCGTCGTCCCACTGGCCCTATATTTCTTTCAACTCTTGGACATTATTCTGAGTTACGCTGATCCGAGTAAAATTCCATAGCTCTGACACATACCCCTCGGTAAGACTGTCACCTTTCTCTCGTTGTGTTGTCTCAGCCCATGTCCGGACAGCCGCGTTGTCTTCTACTTTATCAAAAAACCCCTTTTCCATGATAAGCTATCTATTTAGGAACCGAATGTGAATCAACACCTTCTATGATGAAAAATGCCATGCAAATACAATAAAAGTAAAACAAAGCAAGTCAGTAATTTATACGCAGTTCAAAGCAAACAAAGAATAATAAATATAGCACTTGCTCAGGTAATCACTAGGGTTTCGGAGTGGCTCTACCTAGGGTGGGTTCTTGAGGCTCACTACATGGGGTTTGATTCTACAATAAGGGTACCTGAACCAGCAGATTCCTCGATCTTCACCCATTATAGGCTCATACAGACCGAGTTCAGTTCAGGGGAATACATTTCCCTATGGCTGCACGGAGATGAAAATCTCACGAAGGCATAGGTACGGATGTATCCCGAAAGCGATCCACTATCCTGCACGGAGGTGAAAACCTCGCGAAGGAATAGTTTTGTGCTCCCACTTAAGAGGGTGTAACCACAACGGTCATGCAATGCAATATGCAACACTATTTAAAGAATCGGACCAACGTAGCAGGTATTATTTAGACCACAAAAATAGCTGATGAAATGCAATGAAAGGATCGTATTTCAAAACCAAATTTTCAATTTTCGAAAAAAGACAAAAGTTAATCAACTTGTGGCTTGACTCTCTTATAAAAGTCCCCAGTGGAGTCGCCAAGCTGTCGTAACCATTTTTTTTTTGAAAAAAACGGGAATCGACTTAGATTTTGAAAAATGGAAACGAAAAAACAGGAGTCGCCACCAATCCTTTTTGATGAGGTGTGATCGGGTCACCTTAAAGTAATCATCTTTAAAAGTTAAGATTCACTAAAACGATAATATCTGGTCTACGAAAATCAGAAAATGAGTTCGGGAGTCGATTACGCACGAGGAAGGATTAGCACCCTCGATACGCCCAAAAAATTGGTACCTAGTTGATTAGTTAGTGCCTTAGTGTCGAAAAATTAAAAACTTGAAAGACTTTGAAATACGATCCTTCTTTGTAAAACATTAAAATGTTAAAGACATTCTCGTCTCGAGGCAACGATGCGTCATATCCAATGAGTTAGGATACGACATCTCGAACTTTTGAGAATGAGCTTGCCTTTTATTTAAAATCGATGTATTTTAACCTCTTTTAAAAGGATATTCGGTTAGTTAGGGTGGACGAGGAAAATCGAAACCCAGAAGTTTGGGCACGTTTCCTCGAATTTCAGAACCCGAACATTGCCTTTATTTGCAAAAGATCTTATTTGAGATATCAAAATGTCATACCCGTAAGTTAGGGCACCACACCTCAAAACCCGAAAATAAGCTTTTTAGACTCAGTATAGCAATTTAAAAAGTATTACATTATTTAGATTAATGAGAAAATCGAAACCCAGTAAGTTAGGGCACGAGTATCTCGAATCACAAAATACGGAATATCACTTTTATGAAAGAATTATTTTAAGGTATTGAGTAAAAACATAACGTGATTCATAGTAATATATAAAAACCGATCATAATTAACGTGTAACAATGAATGACAATAACAAGCAATTATAAAAAGATGACATAAAAGCAAGGCTAGTAATACGCAAATATAGACTAATGCGTGAGGGGAGTGAAATGGTCGAATACGCAAGCAAATAGATAAATAAATAAATAATGGCAAAATGAAATGTCAATTATGGCGATGATAACGATATAAAGGTATATACATATGTGTATTAGGGTATACACGTAGTAATGAGAAATATATAAAGGAAAAAAAAAATATATATATATATATATGTATATATAATAATAGCACCATATTAAAAGATACATATGTATAGTATATATAAAAATGCATACGTAATAAAATTACATAGTATGTATATGTTAGTAATAATTATGATGATACAAATAATGAATGATTTAAGGTTTGAAAGAATTTACAAAGGTATAAATAAATAGGTGACTAAACGATAATAATGAGAATAACGATATATATAAGTGATACAAATATGCTAAAATACGTATATATATATATATTAAATTAGTTAGTATAAAAACAATCGCATATAGGTAATTACATATAAAAGGGTTATAACAATAAAGGTAATAATGCAATAATGATAACAATGAAGGGTATATTAGTAATTATATTAAAAATGCAAAAATAATGATAATAATAAAAACATTACATAAATATATGGGAAAATAAATATACGATAATATCGAATGTATATACATAACATATACGTGTAATACAAACAAAATATACACATAATACATATACATGACATACGTAATATACATGATAGATCATAATATGATATTTACAATATAAAAAAACTATAACAAAATGATATGCATGATATAATATTAATTTACATGGGCATAATGTGAAGTATAATATACAAATAAATATTAAAAGTATGTATATATGACACAAATGTATTAACAAGACAATGAGATCAAAACTAATAATAATAATATATATGGCGTATGTATATGTATTGAAGATATATTCATAAATACTAAAACATATCCTAATAATCACAACAGTAAAGATAAAAATGTATACGTGACATAATGCAAGAAAAGTATATAAATGTTATGATATCTAAAACATATAGAAATGAAAGAGATATATGACGAATAATGTAAAGAGATTTGTATGAAATAACGGAAATATATGAATATACGATATTTACAAGTATATACTTAATATAATTATTTTTTAAAAAATGATATAAATAAATGAATACATGAAAATAATACCATATACACAAAATACCTATATATACATATACGTAATGAAATATGTGAACTAATATTAATATTAAAGAATATATACTATATGTATATAATAGTAGAAACAAACGAAAAGTGTATATATATAGTTAAATATAATATAATAATAATAAAACAACAATGATAACAATATTATATATATAACAATTAATATTTAAAATTGAATTAAACAAGAAAATAATATGAAATTTAAGGTAAAAAAAATAGATGAAAAAGGATGAGATTGGATTAAAACCAAATCTTTGGGGCGAATTTTGAAAGAAATTAAAGGAGAAGGGACTAACTAGAACGCGTTAAACTATGGGGATCAAATAAGTAATTTATCCAAACACTTGAAACGACACCGTTGGAAGGGGACTAAATTGAAAAGTGTAATGGATTTGGGGTCAATTTATAAACACCGAATGACTTGATTGTGAATATAAAAATGCAGAAGGGCCAATTGCGCAAATAGCCCTTCCGCTCAAAACTGCGGATCCTACCTCAGTGCGGGTCGGTCGATCCGACCCGCATCCAAAACGACGTCGTTTATCATTAAGCAGGGGACCAAAGCGGTGCGTTTGGTCCCTATAAAGCTAAATTTTTTAAAAATTCATTTGAGACCAGTAAGGAAAAAAGGAGAGGAAAGAGGAGAGGGAGGTCGGAGCGATTTCCGCCGAGGAGGGACGTCGGTCCGATCGCCGTGCCGGCGTCGGCCGTGCCGCTGCCACCGTGCACTGATGGCCGGAATTTGGGAAAAGGTAAAATTTTCTCCTTTTTTTTGTGTGTTTTCTATATGTTTGTGTTTAGTATATATACTGCTTTAAAATAGGGTGAAAATTATATGTACGAATGGATTCAAAAAAAGAAAAACGAAAAGAAATAGAGATAAACCTTCGGTTCAGTCTCCGATCGCTCTGTTTTTGCTGTGATTCTTCAAAATTTTTTGTCTAATATTGCTTATTATTTCATTAAAGTGTCTCCGTGCCTCCCAAAGGTTTTTGATTTTTGCTTTTAAATAGCCATTTACATGCTTATCATCTACATATTTACTATATTTTCTTCTTTGTATGGCAGACAAACGGTGGTGGTAGTGCCACTAGCACTGAGGCAGTGGTTGGAGCCAGAATACCCTAGGTGCGGCGCACCTAGGGTTTGAAACTTTTGCTATTTTGCTTTAAAGGTTTGGGTTGGGTTTGGGTCAAACGGGTTAGAGGGTTTTGGGCCCAAAAATTGGGCTTGTACAGTGGAGTTTGTGTTAATTAGCTAAATTGTGGACGTTGTTTGTGCAGAACCTAGAATGTTGTTCTATCGACATCCCACAATCAATCAGTTGTGTGACTCTAACTCAAAAACTCACAAAACTGTACAAAATTGAAATTGTTGACGTCACACAACTGTGGTAGGCCATGTGATAAGTGCTAAAAGTAACATATTTTAATCAGGGGCATAGCCAGGGGGGCTGGCATGGGCCTCGCCCCCCCTAAAATGGAAAATTTCATTTTAGGCCCTTGAAATTTTTTAAAAATTTCAAATTAGTAAAGGTAAAATTGCACTTTGGCCCCCCCTAAAAAAATTTTCTGGCTTAGCCCCAGGTTTTAATCCTATTTTTAATGCGCTTTTGGGTGATTATTCAATGTTAATGGTGAATTTTATACTCTTAATCCTTTAAATTCATGTTTTTATACTTAGGAGAGCATTTGGAAGTAAAATGAGCGAGAGTCAAAAAATCAAAGCAAGTTACAAGAGCCACACGAGTTGACCCCTACCACATGGCCATGTGGTAGGTCATGTCGATTTCACAGGGTTGCACACCAAACTTTGAAAAATATGATTTTTAGGTTTTTCGAGCATTTTAAGGCGTATATATGACAAAAATAAGAAGATATGAGGGAGTCATCATAGAATATTCAAGAAAACAATTTGAAAAACACCATTAAAGCTGATTTTGAAGTAGATTTCTGTCAATATTGAAGATTCCCAATTGATTTCTTAGGAGATTATTATGAGTTTATTTATTCTGGGATGTTTTTATTTTCAAGCATGAACTAATTTTCTAAATACTTAGGGATATGAACCCTATGATGGATTTTGTCATTTGATTTTTATTTTACACAATAAATACTTAGACCTTGTTCTCGATTATGTGTGCTTAATTATTGGTTCAATAATTCTAGATTATTGATCCATGTTTCATGTGTTTAAATCAAAGGAGGAATAGACCCTCTTTAAGAGTAGATCTTGCGAAATTAAGTGGAGTTGCAAGTAATCCTAGAAATAGGACAACATAAATCTACCAAATTAGGGTCAAAACTAATAGGAGAATTCATAGAATGAGTTTGTACAGGCCCATTTTTATCTGGCCCAAAAATAACCTAAAAATAAAATAAAATAAACACAAATAAATTCATTAAAGAGTCCAGTCCATTACAAACCCAAATACAAAAAAGCCCTAAAAGCCCGAAAGCCTAAAACCTTAAAAAATTTCTAGAAATCCTAGCCCCTTAAAGCCACTAGCCGCCGCTCTCTTCGCCACGTCAGCAGGCGTGTCATCTGAGGCTGACACCACCGCCTCGTCCTTACCGCCATCACCTGCAGAAGACAAAGAAAAGGAGGCAAAAAAAGAAAAAAAATGAAAAAGACAACAACAAATATGTTGTAATTCGGCTATAAAAGGCCAGAAAACAACTTGTAATTTTTTGTACTTTACGAAGAAATTCAATCAACAGAGAATAAAAAGAAACAAGTTACAAAGGTGGTTTTTTTAAATATTCTATTTTGATTTTTATTTTATTCATTTTCGTAAAGAGTATAAAAAATAGAAACAGGGTTTTAAAAAAAATTATAGTTCATCTTTTTTTCTATTTTTTATTTCAAAAAAAAAAGGGTTTAAACTTTACCTATTCATCACCACTGAAAGGTCCTTCCGATCTGGGAGGTCTCCGAACCCCTCGGGGTTCGTCGATGGCTTCGTCGGAGGGGAGAAATCGAAGGGTCCCTTAGGTTTTTTTGGAATTTCGGTAAAGTTTCAATGGTATTTAGCCTCGGATTTGGGTAAAAGATGTCGAAATGATACAAAAAGGGGCATTTTGGGTTTTTTTGGCCTCCAAAGGCGGCGGTCACTGTTGCCAATGATCAATGGTTGTGGTGGCCTTGTGGCCGAAAGGGGAAAAAGGTTTAAGAGAAAAAAAACTGAAAGGGAGTTTTTTTTTAACATAGGTTTAAATTTTTTATATATTTTTTTGGCTTATATAAGCCCCTTAAAACGACGTTGTTTTGGGCTTGACTTCAGACTCCCAAAATGACGTCATTTTGAAGTGTTACCCGAATGTCCGACCTGAATTCCTTCCAAAATCAGCGTGTTTTTTGAAGGGAGGGGATATTTTCAGTTTTGGCCATTTTGCATTTTTTGCTTGTTTTTAATTTCGTCCCCCATCTTTTATTTTATTTATTTTTTACCCCATTATTTTAATTTCCTTGCGATTCGGTCCTTTGGCCGACTGTTGACCTAAGGGAATGACAAGGGTTGGGATAATTTCCCTCTGAGGCCCTACACTTTTCCATTTTGTTTTAATTCGACTCTTTGTATTATTTTTTATTTTTTATGATTTTTGCTTTGAATTTTGCTACATATTCAATTCAATCCCTAAACTGTCGACCCTTTGAGGAATGACGTGTATTGGGTTTGGGTTATTTTCCCTTTTGGTCCCTGTATTTTATTATATTTTATTTAACCCTTTTATTTACTATTTTTATTTATGCCTGAAGTTTTGTCATAGTTTCAATTTAGTCCCTTGTTCATTTAATTGAGTCCTTATACTTACTTTTTTTTAAATTTAGCCCTCTAATTCCTCGATTATTTTATTTTGGTCCTTTATTTTTAATTATTGATATTATTAATATTATTAAATAATCTTAGTTGTTAATTGATGTTAATTTTGTTCAATTTGTTCAAAGAATCAATATTTTATGAAAGTTATTATATTATTATCATACGCTTTTATATTATTTCATTATTAGTATTATTATATAATATTATTAATTGAATTTTTATTTATTTCATTATTTTTATTTAATAATATTATTAATTGAATTATTTATTTATTTCATTATTTTTATTTGTACTCATTATATTATTGTCATTTTATTTTATTGTTTATGTTGTTATTTTTAATGCCATAATTTTGCCATCTTAAATGCGTTGTGCGTTCATCTATTTTTCTGCACAAATGCATAAAAAATGATTTGAACCAAGGCGATAATCTTTATTTTGAGGATTCGAGAAATTGTGCCACTAACTTGTGGGGTACGATTTTATCCTTGAACCGGAATAATCGAACATCCCTTCTCTTTTTTTAAAAAAATAATTTAAAATTATAATATAATTAAATGGTGAGCGTTTTTATTTTCGAGAATTAGAGATTTTGTTCCCCAACATACGGGACATGATTTTTCATCTTGATCGATCCGAAATGAGAACACCTCCTCATTAAAAATTTAATTTAGATCGGGACTTTTTCAATATCATCAAATAATATCATGAAAAGAGGGATTGTATTTTAAATTCTCTTCAAATTTTAAATTTTCGACATGAAGACATTAAGTAATCAACTAGGTATCAATTTTGGGCGTTATGAGGGTGCTAACCCTTCCTCATACATAACCAATTCCCGAATCTATTTCCTGAATTTTGTAGACCGAAAATTATTGTTTTAATAAATTTAAAATTTTATTAAAATGACCAAGTTTTGAGGTGATCCAATTATACCTAAATAAAAAAGATTGGTGGCGACTCCATTTTCATGTTTTAAAATAACAAGTCAATTTCAAATAAAAAAAAAGGTTTCGACAGAGTTAATGCGATAATAGAGGTTTTATTAGAAAAAAATTTCAATTAATCAACCTAGAGTAAATTGCTCCTACTCTCGAAAAAGATATTAACATAATTTAGAGTTTTCTACGGATCAAGTTTCTAAATAAAGAAATTGCATAATTTAGACTAGTAATGATAGAAGAAATTTAGGTGAATTCTTTCCTGGGTATTGTTTCGCATCTTGGTTATTACTCGATTATTTTCATGTTTTGTTCTTTGTCACGTTCGTAGTTAATTAATTTAGTTAATTATAGTTTAATCAATCATTCGAATTCATCAGTTAAATAATAGAAAGACAATAATTACTAATACTTTTAGTCTTCATGAGAATGATATATCTGCTCATCGTAGCTATACTATTAATTGATAGGTGCATTTGCTTTAGTCAAAATTTTAGTTGGTTCACTATGCATCACCATTTGTCTGACTGTGTGGGCCACACGAGCATGTGGTAGACCGTGTGTCCAACCGTGTGGGCCACACGGGCCTATTAGGTAAAGGCATATGGGTCATACAGGCATGTGGACCCATCCTAAGCAAATTCTTTCAACCTGTGTTTTGGGTCATTTGTTCGAGATTAATTTATATAGTAGGCAATATATACTCATTTTTTATTTTCATTATAAGTTGTTTAAGTTTCAATTTGTTGAATCAAATCACATCCATAATGTTGGAGAAAAAATCTCGATAATTCAAGATTTGATTCCTAAACTCATTATTTATTTTCATTATCAGTAATTTAACCTTTAATTTATTGAACCGAATCTCATTCAAAATTTTTGAAAACAAATGTCGACAAATCTTATACTTATTTTATTAATTTTTGTATAACACCCCAAACTCGGCTTAGACATTATGGCCGAATCTGGGAGTATTACGAAGAGGGGTTTTGAAATCAATCATATTATATTAAAACCCCGTATAAATTATCGCTTAAAAAAAGTTTAGGTTTTATAAAACATATCAATTACTTGTTTATTACTAAAACTGCAGTTAGTTTACTCATCCAGTAACATGATTCGCAGCAGAAATTTTAAAGAAAAATCGTTATACTTTGAAAACCCAATTCGTTTTAGAAAAACATTTGTTTACGAAAAATCGTGATTTTTGTCAAAAATCACAGTATAACAATAAAAAACACATCCAAAAACCAAAATTTAAACAAACTGTCCATAGAGTCCAAAAGTTACAAAACTCTCAAAATAATTCAGAATTTAAATAAAAATCGTTATTTGAAACAATACGCGAACTAGTGGTCACTGTAGAGACTTTGTCACACCGACCCGTCTATGTCTGAGGATTACCTAAACAGAACAGACAAATAGATCTGAGTATGTAACTTAACAAAGACATACATGCATATATATTCAGAATTTTTCATGTAGCAGATCAGACATGGACATAAGTCCTTAACAGAATTAGATAATTAGAAACATACAGATATGCAAGTCCTACTGTAACACCCCAAACCCAACCTAGACATTATATCCGAATCTAATAATGTCATATGGAATGAATTTCAAAAATAAAATTGTCGAGTTAAAACCATTCCAGTTAATTAATCTTTGTATTAATTCGGAGAAAATTCAGAGAAAAAGGCATGTCCCTTGTTATATAAAAAATCGTGTCTTTTTAGCGGAAGCTTTGATAATGTTCATCTTTGGAAAACCATACGTATTTATGAAAACCGTCATTTTGATTAAAAACTGAGTTTAGTCTAAGAACCCATAAACAGTTTAAAAATCCAACAGTCTATAAAGTCCCAAATTACATCAAAAACAACCCAGAAAGGTAATTAAGAAATAAATACCGAAAATGAGTTTAAAACAGTCTAAATATATGCTGCCACCGTCGAGTCCTCCGCTGCACCGAACCGTAAAGTCTGGGGATTACCTGTATAGATTAACAGAAAGGGTGAGTTTTTGCAAACTCAGTATGTAATCCCCATATAAAACATATATACAGATTCACATCAGAGTATATATAAAAACAGTCTCATATATAAGTTTGGGATTTAGCCCAATCAAACACAGTTTTAGATAAATATTCGGCCCTTGGCCCATCTCAGATACAATATACATAATAATAGAATATCAGAGTCCTACCCACCAACCTCTACACACCATCTTTGTCCAACCCTATACACGATGTGGGGATTAAATCAACCCACCCATCCTTACACACCATGTTGTACCGAAAGGCGGCACATAATCAGAAATTTACAGCTGAGCTGCCAGATAACAGGCTTAAGAGCCTTTCAGACACTTCTTCCACAAATCATCGACCCACCCTGATGCAATGCAACATACAATAGAATGTCATGTGGTTATACAATTTTATCAAATCATACAATCAATTCAGGATTCAAGCTCAGTCAGACATCATACAATCAGATCACATAATTAGGGGTCTAAACAATGCTTATCGACCCTACATTAGTCCATAGTCAACCTGGGCGACCCGTACAACCTTACAGAACTTTTTAGAAAAATGGGCTTATACGCCCATGTGGCCTGCCCGTGTGGCCCACACTGCCCAAATATGCATTGGCCATATGGATCACACGGCCTGGCCCAAAATTTCACACGCTCGTGTAGTTTACCCGTATAGGCCCACAAGCTCGTGTGGCCAACGCGGCCCAAATCGGTCTAACCCGTATGTTGCACGCGGCCTACCTAGCCATCACACTGCCATGTCACATGCATATGCCCTGGCTCGTCGATCACACGCCCGTGTTCCATCACACGGCCTACCACACGAATGATCAGACGTCCGTATGGCGTCGACAGTAAGTTTTTTCATCTTTTTGCTAAATCCCATTTTCTACATTTTGGGTACACACCTGGTATCAAATTGATGTAAAAGTAATTCCCGAGCCTTCCAAGACCTATATTTAACTAACATAACTCTTGATTAATCACTCATCAATGAATTAAACCAAACCCGAAACATGATATCCAATCTTTGAATGAAAGCCCTTACCTTCAACACTTTAAAATTGGTTTGCTTACGAAACAGTACGAGAAGAGTCTCGATCCTAGCGAAACGATGCTGCCTAAACATCAGAATAACCCCTTAGTCAGAAACTTAACATTCCCAACTTTAACCACATAAGAATACTTACCGAAGTTATCCACAAAACGAAAAAATAAAGAACAAGAGTACAGTTGTAGTCGAGATGGAAGGAAAAACGAAAGAAAGTAAGAGTAGAAGGGTAGGTTTCGACAAAGAGAGGAGAACAACAAAACGTTTAACGTCAAAAGTTTCTAAAGGAAGAGAGAAAGTCAAAATTGGAAAAACTAACAAAATATGATACTCATCTCTAAATTTCCTCCCATTAGCCCCACTACTCAACTTCCTCAGAAGTTCTATTTGACCAAAACTCTCTCGGCAAAATAAGCAAAAATATTGCCTACCCGGGGATTTAAACTCAAGACCACCAGCATACTAACACTCCACTTAACCACCAGACCAGCAAGCCTATTCTAATATGAAATTACAAGTACTTAAATATAAGTCTACTACTCTAGTAATAGGCTTACTTCAGAAAAATACCAAAATTTTCCTAAGCTAGGGCTTGAACTTAGGACCTCTCATACACAGCGAGAACACTTAACCACTAAAGCAGATACATAGTTCACAAAACAAAAGTATAAATTTTGGGGCGTTACACATACCCCCATCCTCTACAAACCATCTTCATCTATCCCAACATACCATGTGGGGTATAAAACACCTACTCAGCCCTACACATCATATAGTATCTTTACGGCACTTATCAGAATAATTTGCAACTATACTACCAGAATAACGGTGAATTATCGCCTCACAGAATACTTCTTTCAATAAACAAATCCCTCCGCATATATTGATACAGAATACAGATACGCAGATATAACAGAATTAACATAACCCACGTGCTCGTATACAGATATCATACATGCTTATACAAAACCATCAGACATACATATCAGTTTTCTTAACTCAAATTAGTCTATCAAAATAACAGATCTAAAAAATTAGGGTTTGGTTAGTCCTTACTGACCTATAGAAAGTTTACAGTCGATCGGAACGACATGTGCGACCTAGGGAAAATTTCAAAATTTTGGGCCCACATGCTTATGTGGCTTACCCATGTGGGCTCACACGCCCGTGTGACCCACACACCCAAAATGGCCTTGCCAATGTGGCCCATGGCCCACACACCCAAATCGGCTTAGCCCGTGTGGCTCACACTACCGGCTACGCACTCCCGTCACATAGTCGAGTATACACTCGTGTAGCGTCGACAGGCTACTTTTTCGGCTTTCATCAAACCTTATTTTCTCGTGTTTTCATCACACACATGGTTTTTTTTACACGGTAGCAATCCCAAGCCCTCTGAAACTTAAAAATAGTACCCCAAACACCAATTTAGCAAACAATTATGGATCTAACACGATTTAACCAAGCACACATATGGACTTACCGCTAACAATATGACTGCAACCTTGAATCAAACTGTTGGAGCGAAAAATCACTGCTCACTGCCTTCTCCTACACAACAATAATTGCAGAAAATCAATTCCCCCTAAATACCCTATTACGCCAATACAAAAAGAAAGAAACAATTTTACAGCAATTAAAAACTACAACTAGTGAAACCCGATTTACCTTAATTGCACGAGGAAACCAGAAATTCGAAACACCGCAATTAGAAAGGAAAAAAATTATGGAAGAAATTCAGAGGAGCAGAAAGATCAATTTTTTGTAGAGAGAACAAAGAAATCAGCAGAAAGAGGGGAGAAGCGAAACTCACGTTAGAAAGAGTTTTGGGAAGAGAGAGAAAATTTTAAAAAAATAAAAATAAAAATAATATCTTTGATTGATATCCTAACTCCCCACTAACCCACTCTTTGATCCTCATTTAACCACATTAGAGTTTCACTTCCATTGAATCTCTATCCTATAACCGAAACAAAAATTATCATTCATGCTCATACGAGGATTCGAACATGAGACCATAGGGCAAGCTAACACTGTAGCACCCCAAACCCGGCCCAGACGTTATGACCGGATCTGACATGCCACATCGAAGCATTCAAAACATTTTATATTGTTGATCCACATAAAAAACGTTAAAAAAATTTTCCATTCTAAGTCCAGAAAATCGTACTTGATGTTCAAAAGATTAATTCATTAAGGGTTAAAGTGAATGGAAGCTGTGCACCAGGTAGGAAACCGGAAAAGAGGTGGTGAGTCCATCGAACTACTTAAGTACCAAGCTCCCTTCGGATCCAATCCTAGACATGCATACCGCCATTGCCACACCTTAACGTCATGGATATTTCTAGGAAACCGATTTGATTAAGTCATTTTTAGGAAAAGTGATTAATTTTGGAAAATACTTTCATTGCGGAAGCTTTGCTTGTTGTCGTGTTATTTTGAAATCAACTGTTGTTTTTGAAAACGCGCCTAAAGCTATCCAATTTCAACAGTTAAAATAAGTATTACCTATCTTAGTAATACATATTAAAACCATCAAAAATAATTAAGCGGCCTTATTACATTTAAAACCCAAAACTTCAAACGTAAATAAAAGGATGTCCAGTTCACCGAAGAAAATCAAACTTTCGAGCGGGTGGCCACTCCGAATTCCTCACGGCCCAAGCCCACTATGGTTGGGGATTTCTGCGTGGATGAAAATAAAAGGGTGAGTTTGGGGAAACTCGGTGTGTAAGGAAAACCCATTCAAAGCCCAAGTCAGCTCAAGCCCATTGGGCCTAAGCCCATTCAGTAATAAGTGATCTTGGGCGAGCCCTTTTCAGATTACAATAAACGGGCCTTAGCCCTTATTCAGATAATGAGATGGCCCACAGGCCCATTTCAAAATACATGCAACATCAATAAACATATGCAAGCCCATTTGGGGAGACTACTCAACCCACCAACCACTACACTCCACCCGTACCAGCCATACACTCCATGTGGGAATAGCTCAACCCACCCATTTAACACTCCACGATTTTGACCTTCTTTGCTCGATTATCGAAGAATTGAGGCAAAGCCTCCAAGACGTGGACAAGCCACTTTCAGTACTTCCTCCGTCAATATCCCAATCCCATGCATCAGATAATAACAACATGGCATGCAATAAATAACAACATCAAACATGCATTTAAGTCAATTTAACCCTAGGGGTATTTGGTAATTTATCTCCCAAGGGTAAAGCGTAAATTTTCCACTTTTAAAGGTATTTCAGTAATTTATCTATTTTAGGGTTTTTCATGCATATTCCTACCTTTCACGTACTACTACGAATCACGCATCGAGGGTTCTTACCAAATTGGGCTGATTGGCCCATCATTCCAATTTTGGCCCATTAAGCCCAAAAATATGGAGGCACGAAATCATGCACTTTGCGGTCAAACATTGCAGCTTACCAAAAACATTAATTGATTTACCTCACGAGCATTCGCACACTCACAAATCTACAAAATACCGTTTTCGGCATTTGAATTTTTGACTTTTCTTGATCTAGACTAAGAAAGAGGGTGTTAGTTACACACATTTTGCGTCGATATCTTGTGAGATCCACACACGAACCGCCTACAATTGGATTACTAACACGTTAATCTAACTATTCAAATACAAACTACGTATTAACCCCTTACAATATTCGGCCAACCACACCTACAGATCATAGTAAGCTTATAAGAAATCATTAAGCAACTCATTAACAAATTTTTGTCAATGTTTACCACATAATCATAATTTCACTGCAAGCTGTCTTCCTGAGCAACAGTCACTAAATTATTTATAACTGGAGCTACAAAACTCCAAATCAAGTTCCGTTAATTTTCCCTGAAAATAGACTCATATATCTTCTATCCATAAAATTTTCAGAATTTTTGGTTTAGCCAATCAATACCAGATTTTTCTCAAAGTTTCCCATGTTTCACTGTTTGACTAATCTGACCACTCTTCATTACGAATCAAATTTCTCATTGTACAGAATTCAAAATATGTTCTTGTTTATTTCATTAGAAACTAGACTCAATAAGATTTAATTACATAATTTATTCAGCTTCTAATTCATCTCCACAATTTATGGTGATTTTCCAAAGTCACGTTACTGCTGCTGTCCCAAGCAGATTTATTACCAAATCACTCTTTCATACACCTATCTTGCATGCATGTTATTTCAACATGTATATCACCAATCAATCATCACATATCTATGATTTTTACTTAAGCATAATCTCCATTTCATCATTTAAAGCACAACATGTTAGCCGATTTTTCCCTTTAGCATCTAAGGCACATGCATGCTCATTTGTTTGGCTCAACTTCACATATCTTCCATTTTTCATCAAAAGAACATGAAACAACAACCATTTCCTTCATTTTAATTCATGACCAAATGCTCACAACACAACCAAAAATCAAAATATACTTCAAGAGTTAAGGTAGAATCAAGAAGAACTCATGAACCTCAAAATAGAAGCAAGGTACCAAGAACTTACCTTCAATTTTCCTCCTCCTAATGACCGAATACTCAAGAGCTTTCTCCTCTCCTTTCTCTTCTCTAACTTTCAGCTATGATGAACAAAGATGGACAAAACTTTGTTCTTTTCACCCCTTTTTTTTTTAATAAAACTTCATATTTCATCCATTTAATTCTTTAATACAAAAGACATGAAATTCTTATCATGAAACATTTACCTAACCCATTATCATGAAACATTTACCTAACCCATTATCATGGAACATTTACCTAACCTATTATCAATTTGTATCAATTTGTACCATAAATTATGGATATCAAGTGCACATTTTGTCTACAACAACATGATGGCTGGCCACTTCATGTAAAATGGGAGGTTTGTCATGCAAATCCTCCTATTTTGCACTCCTATTTATTTGGCCACTTCAATTTAGCCTATAACATTTTCAAACATTTTCACATAGGTCCTATTTCATAATTTCACTCCCTTTTTCTTATGGAACAAAAATTAACTAAAATTACCGGGTTCTATCTTAAGCTTGGGCCTTCTAGAGGCCCACTAACATAATTAAACCTATGCCAACATTCACAGGATTCCCGAAAATTGGGGCGTTACAAACACTTTAACACTCGAACCAACAAACTCATTCTAATATGAGTTTACTAAAGATAAAATATAACCTAACCCACCAAAGATAAGGCTAGGATAAAAAATAATAGAATTTCCCAAAGAGTGAGACTTGAACCCAAGACCTCACACACACTCAAAATGTTGAACCACTGAAGCAGATACACATTTATAATTGAATTTATAGAAACAAAAATAAATTAACCAGGGTGTTACATTTTGAATATCTGACTTAAAAATTATTTTGCTCATTTAATAATAAGAATAAGTCTATTGGTTTAGTGGTAAGTTTTTAGCTTATTCTTTGGTCTTGTGGTTTTGTGTTCGAATCCCTACGTGTGTTACTAGAAATAATTTTGTTTTAAATTTTAAAGAAAAATCAGAGGTGGATAATTTATGGGAGTTAATGGGTAGTTTAAAAAAAAACAAAATGGAGAGATTTTCTCCTAATTCTACTCCCCTCAACCGTCTCTCTCCCACTCTCCTCACTTGTGGCATTCTTTTATGTCTCTTTCTATTCTTCCATTTTTGTTTTTCACATAATTGACTATTAAGAAAACTTTCTTTGATTTTTGTCTTTCTTCTCTTTCTATTTTCTTTTGGTTTCACCCATTTTCCTTTCTGTAACACCCCTATACCCAATCTGACTGGATCAAGTATAGAAGTGTTACATTGGATTTCAAAAACTCTAATAATAATATCTAAATAAAAAAAATAACATAATTTGTACATATTAGTTTCGTTGTTCCAGTAAATTGATTATTGATGTTCGAGATAAGTCGAAATAAAAAATTTCAACCATTCTTACATTTAGAACAATATACTAAAGTGAAAGAAGGGCCATTATGAAAAGCAGAGAATGTGGCTGTATGGATTTCAGAGACCATGTTTAAATTTGAAATTCAAGGGATAATTGCTAAATTAATTCCTAAAGTTTACCTAGTTTAACCCTTGTTCACATCTCAAATTTTAAGCCAATTTAATTCAAATATAAATCGTAATTAAGTATTTTAAAATTTTGATTTACTTATATTACTTAATTAACATTTAAATTATTTCATATAAATTAAACAAACATCAAGTCTCGCATTTAAGTCTCATCATATTTAGCCTTAATACACACACCTAGGTACATGTCATTTACTGTAACAACAGAAATTAATACTTTACCCCTTTCTCGGATCCACTGATGTGATGAAATGAGGTGCCTTCAATCTTCAAAAAAAAATTCCTTTTCCTCTACTTTTAATCTACGCATATAAACACGTGTTTAGCTATTGCTAGCATAGTAAGTACAACTAATATTTAGATCATAATCTATATTATAAATTATAACTTATTTATTATTACTACACAAGATCATTTAAATGAATTGTTTGTATTCATCATACATAATTTACCAATCAATTCACTTATTCTTACAATTAGGTCCACATTTATTATTATTTACTCATTAAACACCAACTAAACATATTGATTTAATTATCATCTATATGATACTAGAATCATATGATTTGTTTTAAATTCTCGTTTACTCCATTTAGTTAAAATCTTTATAATTTACTTTACTTATTTCAACCATATTTTTTTCTCAATTTTAAAACTTTTCAACACATATAATCTATATAATTCAATAATCACTAAAATAGTTTTGTACCTTTTTCAGAGGCCCAGTAGACTAAACAGAACACTTAGGATATATGGAACTGATACAGAGGTGCACTAAAGTGCACTAATAGAACAGTAGGCACCAAAGTGCAAATCACTGAGCATCGAAGTGCAAAACAGTAGGCACTGAAGTGCAGAACGATAAGCATCAATATACAGAACAATAAGCACCAAAGAGCAAGACGATAAGCGTGCTAAAATTTCCTTAATGGCATGCCATCTATATCCCAATAGTTTTAATCTCGTCTACTTATATCATGCACACATATCACTTTTACACTCTCGTATAATGCTTTTACATTTTCTATCATTTAATCCTTATAACAATACTTCAGATAATTATGTCTTCTTTTTCATTAACATATGTAACTTGTCTCAATATTTAATAATCTTATATAATTTCACTAATAGTTCTTATTATACATTTCACCTATCACTTTTACTTATTTTACAATTTAGACCTCATCATGACATTTCATGTAACAATATCTTTTCTTTCAATTTCATGTATAACATATTTTGTTTCTCTATTTAATTTCCATTTTCCACCATAATTTCTTATCACATTTACATGTCATTTTCATTTTTTTCCTTTCTAAATTTTGTCCTTGAGGCATCAAATCCACAAAAATTTTTACAAATCTTTTAATACATGTAACATGTTTCACCAATTAATATAATTTCCATAATTCATCACTAATCTTTATTAATTTTCTTTTCATGTTATTTTATGTTTTTAACACACTAATCCTTGTCCTTCATTTTTTTTCACCAAACATATGTACATTATTTCACATATCATTATTTCACATATTTCTCTTCATATTTACTTACATAAACATCAACTTTTACATCCTCTACAATTTAATATTTTTTATGCACTCTAAATCTTTTCTCACATCTCTTTCAATTTCTTTATCACATATTACTTAATAAATACAATCAATTCATTATTTATTATATTTAATCATTATCAAGTCGTATCCTTCACTTATTCAACATATAAATTTGTAATTAAATATCATATTAAAATTATATTCGTTCTAACAATTAACTTTATAATCAAAACAAGTAAGATTCTAGTTGTACTTGCAACTTTATCCTTGAAATCAACTTTCTTCTCCTCCTTCTCCCATTGTGCATTTCCTTGCTTTATTTCTCTATTTGTTTATCAACTTCCTTCACTTTTTCTTCATTTTTCCATATCAAAATACACAATATTTTCACATTAAAAATCATATTCACATATCATAATTCATGTTTTCTAATCAAAACTAACATGTATTTCAAGAGAAGTTGATAGTTCTTACCTCAACATTTATATTCAAGTCTAATCTTTATTTTCTCTCTCCTTCAAAACTCCCATTAATGCTTTTCTCATGAAATTAATGTAACTATTATCTCTCTCCATTAATCTCACTCACAAATTATGAAGAAATTTAGGAAAAACTAGCTTAATTGATTTGTATTTGGTGAGAGGGACTAAATTGAAAGAAAAATTAAAATTAAAATGGTGGGAAAATGGTGGCTAACGTGAAGTACCATGGCTGATGGCTTTTATAGTTTTTTTTTTTTTATCCTTTTCTTTCTCTATTTTTCTAGACTTCTCCATCAATTTATCTATACAAAAGAATATCTTTTTATGTTATTTACCATCTTGCACTTTTTACTTAATTACAATTAAGCCATTACTTTTTCATAATTATCTTTTCAATTCCTTTACCATTTTACCCTTTCACTTTTTCTATAATAACACCTGTGTGTCTTATTTCCTTTGGTATATTTTCACCTCTAGTCCTTCCTTTTTCATCAATTTAATTTAATCCTTCAACACCCAATTTTCTCACTTGTCCCAATACTTTCCATCAATTTAATCGGTTCCAAAAAAATATATTATATTAATATTTTTACTTTTCTAAATATCTTATGCATGTATCTTTTATGTCTCAGAACTCTTTAAATTTTTAATTTCTGACTTTTCTCAAAATTTCGACTAATTTATTGTATATTTATCACTGTTCAAGACTCCAAAAATTTGTGCGGATTCTGAGTATTTGGGCGGTAAGTTTGCGTTTGGTTAAGTGATTTCGAATTCTAGCTATGGTGCAATTCATATTTTTTCTTTTATTTCACGAAAGTTATGAAAAGTTTTGGTTTGATTTGTGTCGAACTTATCAATTTTGGGATCTCTTGAACTAGGTGAAGTGTGTGAGATATTTGATTTACCGACGACTTAGCTATTTATTTGACTACTTTTTTTCGAGGTAAGTGCTAGTATATGAATTTAGGGACTGATTTTGCTAAGTTGTATTGTTGAATTCAAGTTTTGATTTTAGTGTTATGTTAATTCGTGTTTGTTAATTGATGCATTTTGGCGTTGTATGTAGGATTCAGAATGTGTTGTTGTGTGGATTATTAGAAATAACATCAAGTGTGTGTTTCTAACATGAAACATCACTTATAACTCAGGAAAACTCAAAAATAGAGGTAATTTTTGAAACTGCACTGCGTCATATGGCAATGTGGTTGGCCGTGTGCACCAGACAAACATGTGGTCTGCCGTGTGGAGCACATGGGGGTGTGCGATTGCATGGGAAATTCATTAGGCCGTGTGCACTATATGGGCCTGTAGTTGGTCATGTGTCAGGCCATATGTGATTACACGGTCTGAACAGGTAGACTGTGTGGGCCACACGGGCTGGTCTTTTGGGTCATGTGGGCCCATTTTTTTAAAAAATTTATTTAGGCTCATTTGACACAAAAATTCATAATTAGACTTTCTGTGGATTTGGTTTGGCTTAAATAGGACTCGAAATGTGACATTTTTTAATATGTGTTTGCATATGCCATGTGTTAGGTGCGCAAAAAATACGTTTACGTTCTTTGTTTTGATAATTCCAAAAGCATGATTTTGTATGATAAGCATGACTCAGTTTACTAAACTCTGTGTTGGCTATATGATATAATCTATGTTAATGAAATTTACATAAGCATGTCATATTTCTAATTCGTTATGATTGAATGTTAGCATGTTAATGCATGTGCATTTGGGGTGGGTTTGGATATAATGGAGGAAGTGTTTCTAGCAGTATCATTGCAATTTTGGCGGTTTAATCACAAATTATCTGTCTGGCAGGACAGCTGCATATTTAATAGTGGCATACCACCACTTTTCGATATGATTGGATGGATAGACTCATGTAGTCCTAGTTAGTGTGATTGGAGATGGTGTGTAGCAGATGGTGGTAGATTTTGTTCTGATCTGATATGACATTTTGATCTGATATATGTGTGTTTCTAAAATTATGGCACTCTGATCTGATATAGGTTTTTGGATATATGACATTATGATATGTTATTTGCATATGTGAACACTATAAGTAAAACTTTATTTTGATATTTGCAATTTTGCTTGTTATAGTAAAAAAAAATTGTATGTGAGTTAAGTCACACACTAGCTTCTAGCTCACTCATTTGTTTAATATATTTAAGGTGAGCTTCAGACCTAGGATTGGACAGCGATCCTAGAGCTCGGTTCACACAATTTTGGTTTACGTATGTTTTGGGTTTTAAATTTTGGGCTTTACAGACTTCTGGACTTTTAAATTTGTTTTGGGGCTTTACCTTTGATTTTGATATTTGTTTAGTAAGCATACTGTCTATAACCAGAATTTTGATCAAGGCAATATTGTAATGACCCAAAATTCACGGGAACCGAAAAGTGAGTTATAGGGCCTCCGTCTTACTAAAATAAGTTCGAAAATAATTATTAGAAATATTTATGAGTTTAGTGGTGTGTCTCATTAGGTTTTAATTAGGTGAATGACTAAATTGAATAAGAGGTAAAAGTTTAATTCTAAAGCAATAGAAAGTAAAAAGGACCAAAATTGCAAATATTCCATTAAGTAATGGTTGAGGCGGCATAAATATATTAAAATCTAAGATTCTATTTAGATTATATATACTATATAATTGATTATTGTAATTATTAATTGTTATGGTTTTATATTATTATTATTAGTATTATTATTAAATAAATTAAATAGTAGACAATTGTATGGTAATAAAAATATTGGTACATTTGTAATTTAAATACTTAAATTACTTATAATCTAAGTATAAAGATATTTGTTAATTAAATAATTAAATTATGATAATTTTATACAATAAACAAATTGAATAATGACAATTGTAATAAAAACATTGGTAAATTTGTAATAAATTGATACATGTGCACTTGTTATAAAATAATTTGTTTACTTAATATAAAAGTAATAGATAATTAGATTAAATTATATTATTGATAATTAAATAATTAAATTATTAGATTTTTGTGTGAAAAATAAAATAAATGATGACAAGTGTATGGTATTGATGGTGTACATTTGTATGTATTTGATTAAATACTTAATAGATATTTAAAATAAACATATTATAATATATGCGAAATAAATAAATAAAGTAAATAAAATATAAAAGAAAAAGAAACAAACAGAATAGAAACAGAAAGCATTCGAAAACAGGGGAGAAAAAGAGAAAGAAAAAAGGGAAAGAAAAGAAAAAGGAAAAACTAGAGATTTGAAGTTTGAAGCTTTGATTGGTAAGTCAATTAAGTCCTTTTTAGTTAATTTTGAAGTTTTAGAAGCTTTAAAGCAAGGTTTTATTGAAATTAAGTTGATATTTCAAGAGTTCATAGGTTTTCAAGTAGGGTTTATGTTGGACAAATTATGGAATTAGGGATTAGATTGAATGAATTTTAAGTTAGAACTGAATAAGGGATTAAATTGTAAAAGAAGCTATAAGTTTTATGATGTAGGGACTAAATTGAAGAAATTTCGAAATTAGGAAAATATGCTGGAAATTTAATAGTTAAGTTTGAGTTTGGACAAAATTTGAATAGAAATGGAGAGTGAATTAAATTAAGAAAATAAGTAAGTTTAGTTAGGATTAAATTGGGAATAAGGTAGGAATTGTTTAGAAATTTAATTATTTATTATAATTAATGCTGCAACTAATAATAGAAATTGTTAATATTTTCGTAGCCAACAAAGAACCCGAGGCATCGGTATCGAAAGGAAAGGAGAAAGTCATCGAGGACTAAAACGGGAGAATTACGGTGTGTATTACTATAATTCAAATTTAATAATTATTGATTGTTGAATTATAATTGTCATGTGTGGTAAATAAGAATTGAGGTAAGTATTTGAAATTAATATGAATATTGAGTGAAATTGAAAGTGATTCAAATTGAATCAAATTGAATTAAATAATTAAATTATGGAATATGTGATTATTTGAAATGTATGTTGATTGAGAAATGAATGGTGATTTGAATTTGATTGAAAGTGAACTGAGAAAGTGAACTGAATACCCTATTAATTAATCGGACTGAGTCGGATATAGTTGGCATGCCATAGGATTGGAAGAGTTCAGGGATACTTCGACCTCGAGTCGATGAGACACTGGGTGTCACTATATTTCTTCGGATAGATTTGATGAGGTACTGGGTACCAATTTTACTTCGGCTAGGCCGATAAGACACTGGGTGTCAAGTTATTGCTTCGAACTATCCAATGAGCCACCGGGTGCCATATTGGTATGTTTGGTTGGATCTGTATATCCGCCAAGGTCCGAGTTATGTTAATAGGGTAAATAATTGAAACGAGAAATTAAAGTACTGAAATGAGAAAGAGGAAATTGAATTATGAGTTGAGATTGAATTTGAGATAAAAAAGTGAAATGTACGAATTAAATGCTCATAAAGTGATTTAAATTCAAGTATATGATATGTGCATTAATTGATGAATAGTAAATTGAAATATTATTGTGAAATAATGAAAAATAAAGAATGTATTAATATCTAAGAAATTAATTGTTACATGCTTAATATCTATATTTTATGAATGATATTATAATTTGAATTATGGTAATACCACTGAGTATGAAATACTCAGCGTACGGTTGTTTCTCTGTGCAGGTTAATAGAAGTCCAGTGTCCCGGTCCAGCATCCAAACAATCCCGACTCCAGCAAAAAGATTTCGGTGATGTTTTCTTCCCTTAAGTGAAAGTGGCATGTACATAGGGAATTTAATGGTTATTTTGGTATGTTATATAATTTTTGTTGTAAAGAAGGGTATTTGGTATTTTGATGATTAAATTAGTAAAATAGTAAAACTTGTTATAGCATTAATATTGAATTGAAATGGTTTGAATAGTTTAAGATCTAATTAAAAATGATAGTAGGGTTTCATTACTTAAGTTGTTAAGTTAATATGTCAAATATGATTCAAGTATATTTGAGTATATAAATGCATTGGTTGAAATACTGGAATTGGTTTGGTTGCGTTTTGAAATTGCAGGGAAGGTTAGACATTTATAAAGGAGTTATTTTGAATTTTTTTATTAAAAAAAAGAAAAAAATGAATGAAGTCAATTAGTAAAAAAAATTTATATGAATTTATGATTATTCTATAGATGTTTGTTATTTATTTAAGGATTATTATGTCTGGTAATGCCTCATAATCCTATTCCGACGACAGTTTAGGGTTAAGGGGTGTTACAGATATAATTAAACAAGACAATGTAGTTTTATAAAACAAAGGTTCTGAAGTGTTTTCCGCTACAAAGTTTTTAAAATCCGATATGATGTTTTACAACTCTACTGGTTTAGTTATAGGATTGTTTTAATAAAATTAATAAAATAAGGTTTTTGTCAAGCTGCTCTCACGTGATCTTCTAATTACCTACATTTTTGATAAATTAAATAACTTTATATTATGGAGATAAAACTAAGTTTTTACGTAAACTCTTCAATAATGTCTTTATGTAATGATGTAACCTTTATAATCTGACCGTAATGTCTAGGTTAGATTTGGGATATTACACAAGACAACTACAAGAAACTAACTTAAATGCAGAAATTGTAAAAATGATAATGATAATTCTTGAAGGAAAGCCCTAAACCCATGTTCTGAAGAGATTCAAAGATTTGAAGCAACATATTGAACAAATGGTAATCGAGTTTACAATAGATTGCAAGTAGACCAAATTGCTGCTATATGGGTTGGATGAAGTAATCTAAATGTTTCAGTTAAACGAGATATTACTTTGGATTCTATGACCCATTGCAATATCCTCCATTGTTTCTAGGAGGAGGAGTTGGATGGAATCAAAACATCAACAAAGTTTCATATGAGGAAGGAGGGGAACAAATACAATAGTACAATATAAATCATCTTTCAATTCTACAAAACAAATCTTTGAAAGAGAACGTGAATGTATTATTAAACATATATATAGATATATATGGCGAATGGTTATTTTTTTATTCAAACCAACGTGTAAGATTAAATGATAGCCTTTATTTGTTTAGAAGTTGACGCTCTAGATTAGGTCATGTTAGTAATTATCTTTTTTCGAACAAATGTCAATGTCTGTTGGAAGAATCGTACATATTAATATTAGTATAATATCTATGTGACAGGCTGAGCAAAAAAAATATTTATGTGGTAAGTTAAATTCATCGTTATATTTATTTTATTAAATATTATTATAATCTATTTTATTCTCTTGCTAATCTAGGGAGTAATACAGAGAAACAAGAAAATGTAAATACGAGAAGGATCGCACATACTCATGAAAAGATTGTTCCAGCAATTTAGTGTAGATATGTATATAAAACTTGAGATGGCAAGACTTGATTATTCCAGAAATAAACAATCAAAAATCATATCTTGATATTGTTAACAGTGTAATGGTTAAGGAGATAAGAGGAAGTTAGATTGGAAAAGGATGATTCTTGGGGCAACATTTAACATGTAGAATATTTTGAGCAAAGTCGCAAGATCTCAAAGATAAACTTTTTAAAAACTTGCAGCTCATGTTCATGTTATTAAATTTTAAAAAAGAGTGAATAATCAATCAGTGGGTTGTACCAAACAATCCTTGTCTATTGACAAATATATTTAAGACGTGATAAAATTGTTTACATCGCACAAGATAATGGAGAAAATGTTGTTGATGAAATAAAACGGTTTCAAGATGTAAGGTAGGTTTCTCCTCATGAAGGAATTTTGAGTTTGACCTAAATGAAATATCTCCAAGAGTCGTTAGTTTATAGTTACACCTTCCACTAAATAAATTGTGTGCTATTCAAAAAATCAAAATCTAGAACATGTTTTGAGATAAGATCATATATCAAGAACAAAGCTCTCAGAGAACTGTGCAAAACATAACAAAACAAGGTAATATTTGTATAAATAGTTTCCAAAGCATTATGTATGGAATAAGAGAAAGACGAATGTCATTTAAATACTTTAACTATACTTGGGTTTCGTCTTATAATACCTCGGGAGCTAATAAAATTATTTTAGTAAAATTTAATTGTCTCAATTCCCGGGCGATCGCACCAAAAATTCGAGTTCCTTTTGAATTTCCTTCTTGATCAATGACAACGGTAGTATTGTCATCATATCGTATTATCATCCCGTTGTCGCATTTGAGTTCTTTACGAGTATATACAATTACAGCTCTGATCACTTCTAATCTTTCTAAAGGTGTATTTGGTATTGCTTCTTTGATCACTACAACAATAACGTTACCAATATGAGCATATCAGCCATTACTAGCTTCTATGACTCGAATACACATCAATTCTCGAGTCCTGCTATTATCTGCTACATTCAAATGGGTCTGAGGTTGAATTATTTTTAAATCTCTTTTTTTTTTTAATGTAACAAAGGATAAATTCACGCCTATAATTAATTATTCATTGAGACAATAATCTATGGGAAGGGTTAATTTGAGGATGAGAAATTATCACACAGAAGATATTGGTCGTATAAATAGTGTTAATAAAAAAGAAGGTGAAAGATTCTACCTTAGATTATTGTTGAATTATATGTTAGAGGTCCAACTCCATTTCAAGAGCTTTTAACGGTAAATGGTACTTGGTATTTATCATTTAAAGAAGCAGCAGAAAATTCAAAAATTATTTGAAATGATATTGAAACATTGCGAAGCAAGAAATGTAAGAAAACAATGGGATACACATTTTAGTGTGGTTTTTGAAGATTTTTAAAGGGTACACGAGAATGCAATTATATCAAATACTTTAAAAAGTATCAACTATTTCTTACAAGGTAAATGACGGCATTCATAGTCTTATTTATTTTAATAATATTTTATTAAATATATTAGTAGGAAAAAGCCACAACATTTCTTATTAAAAATAATTATAAGGTTTTGGAAAATACAATTTTAAATATTTTTATATCCAGCTTGGGATTTAGATTGTTGAATGGTTCATGTTATAGAAATTTTAATTGTGTTTAAATGAGCTTTGTCAAGTTGTGGTGCTATTGTATTAAATTGGCATCTATTTTACCTTTTTGTTGTTAACTAAAGCAATCAATTAAGCTAGATTTCAGTCATTGATCCGTTGACTGTTAAAATAAATTGACGAATTAATTAGATAATGACACATGACAGTCATTGGTTTAATCTAATATTTTTCATAACACTATTAAAAAATTAGAAAAGTATAAAAATGAAAAAACAGAAAAATTATCAAAAGATATAAATATTATTAAATATTATAAAATATGAAAATTGTTATAAAATATATAAAATTCTAATAAATTATAAAATTAATAAAACATATTTAAAGTTTTATAAAATGTATTGAAATACTATAAAAATCATAAAACATCATAAAATTTTTAGAAATATTAAAATTGATATAAATTTATAAAAATTATAATATATATATATATAACTTAAACTGGACTAGATCAATCAATTGGACCGATTAGATCATAATCGACAAGGGTATCAATCTGAATAAAGTCATTAAACCGGTTGACCTGAGAACCAAACGATTGAACTAATTTTTTAATATATATTTTTATTTTTAGTGGTTTATTTAGTTAAACTAGACGAATGAGTCAAACTAGAAAACCAGTGGCTTGATCGATTTGACTAGCGGTTTGGTTATGAAAACCTTGGACAAAATATTTCATTTTAGCACATGCTAATAGTTAGATAATGAAATTTTGATTTAATAAAAATTATTTAAAAAATAAAAAATCGAACTGATTGTCCTGTTCCCAAGTCAACCAATCTTATGGCTTTTCTCAAACTGATACACTTGCCGATTTCGGACTAATTGGTCAAGTTTTTATGATTTTTATAAGTTTATATCAATTTTAATATTTTTAATTTTTTTTAAAAAATAATTCTAATATATTTTTTTGTAACATTCCAAAAGTATTAAGTTTTGGTTCGTGAATTTATTTCATGAGTAAATATTTGTTATAGTGAATAAATGATGTAGGAGTTTGAGACTTGATGTATGAGGGAGGGTATTATCTTTTTGTTAATGATTGTTTGTGGCCTGTCAAGAGGTAGTTGGGTTAGAGTGAAATTGTGGAAGCAAATCTGTTAGTTGGGAGTTGATTTTATCTTATTTTTATTTTTTTGATTTTATTGTGTTAATAGATTTTCACTTTGTTTTCACGTTCAGTTCCATCTTCTTTTTCTTTTGTTCTTTTTTTCCTTTCGTTCTTTGCTACTTCTTCAATTTGTTGTGATTTTGGGACTCATAATACTTTCGATTGTGCTCTTGCCTTGTGGGGGGTGGGGGTCTTTTTCTCCTTTCTTGCGATTTGAATATCCGAATAGTTGTAAGTGTGTATTTCTTTAGATTCTTGTAAAGGCTTTTGTTTAATGGTGAATTCGTTAGTTTGGTGTGGGGGTTGAATTTTTGTGATCTTTCATGGATAGGTGTTAATCAAGAAGGACAAAACTTGCCTTCCCCTGTGTAGTGTTGATTGGACTGCCGTATCTGTCTCGGTAAGGGAACGAGCATTAGAAAGTTTAATTGGTTTGTCAAGGGTTAATGCTATTAGTGGTGTTGGTTATGATTAGTAATTCGCGAATCGTTACTAAGAATTAATCTTTTGAATGATGTCATAGGATTTGGAGGACTCATGGTGGTATTTGCGTTAAAATCAAACGAGGTGTGTAACGAGAAATTTGAAAAAACAGCAAACGGCGAAAGCCGAAATTGGAGCATATTAACGCCACACGTGGTAGGCCATGTGCGACACACGGCCATGTGACATGTTGTGTGTGACACACGGTCTAGGCCATTTTAGGTCGTGTGGGCCGTGTGTCAAGCCGTGTGAGCCACACGAGCGTATGGGTTCAAATTTTAGAAATTTTCCCTAAGGTCATACATGTCGTCCCAATTGACTATGGGTCTTCCGTGGGGTCGGTATGTGTTTATATAAGCCTTAAAGCATGAAATTTGTTAATCCGTTAGTATGAAATTTGACGTAAATAACGCCTAAATGCATATAATGTGATGCGATATGTATGATATGTTATGTTTAAACATGTTTAACATCTGTTATACGAGCATGTATAATATATAAATTTTGGTATCTGTTATTTCTATTATTTATAGTATTCTGTTTATATCTGGCTATGGGGTGGGTTACAAATTATGTGGAGGAAGTGTTCTGTGTGAGGCGTTAACTCGCCATTATACTGCCAGCACTGCTGCAATTTTTTTGGAAAGTGTCATAAGGATACTAAGTGGTGTGTAGGGCTAGGTAGATGTTTTATACCCACATGGTGTGTTGGGATTGTCGAAGATAGTGTGTAGCAGATGATGATAGGATTGTGATTTGCATATGGCTCTAGTTCTGCATGAGACATTCATCAATACATGTTCTGTTATGTATTATATATGTGATTCTATTTTTGTTAAGTTACACACTGAGTTATAAAACTCACTCTCTGTTTATCTATTACTTTCAGGTAACCTTTACACTTAGGCGGGTCGGTGTGACGGGAGCTCAGATATTTCCACAATTCCGTAAAACTTTATTTACATAAATTTGCTTATTTGAAATTTCGTTTTGGGAGTTTTGTAATTTTGGACACTCTGGACATTTGAGTTTATTTTTGGATTTGGACTTTTAATTTGGATTTTAGCATGACATTCGATAAAACGATTTTTCAAAAAATGACTCTGTTTCTATGGTTAATTGGTTTTAAGAAAATAAACTCGATTTTACTAAAATGTAACGTCTTAAAAACTTCCATTGCAAATTATTCGATTTATTTTAAAATGTAAACAACTAACGATTTTTAACTATTTAAGTATGAAAAATGTTTTCATATAAAATGGGTTTTTAGTTAGCAAAGATACACAATGTTTTCACAAATCAAAAGTCAGATTTATAAACATTTTACGTAACCTTCCAGATTCGGCCATAACGTCTGGGTCGGGTTTGGGGTGTTACATTTTTTATTTTAAATATTTTAAATAAGTTTTGTTAATTTTATAATTTTTTTAATATTTTTATAGTATTTATAATATTTATAATTTTAAAAAGTTTATATCAATTTTAATTTTTTATTTTAATTTATAATTTTTTATGATTTTTAAGGAAAAAATATTATATTAAACTAAAAGTTATTACACGGCACCATCTGATTGGTCCGTCAATTTATTTTAATGGTCAACATAATCAATGACAAAAATCATTCAGGGAGGGGCTTAATGGATTATTTTATTTAACAAAGGGGGCTTAATTGGTTTTGAATTTAATAGATAGGCTTAATTGATTTGTTTGCATTTTATTAAGAGCTTTTTTGACATATAAGTAAAAAAAAAATTCAACATTGATAATTTTAGTGATAAAATTGAAAAGTTTTGAAGTTAGATGACCAAACGAGAAATACATTAATACTTGAGTGACCCAGTTAATAGAATTTGCCTTCAATTTTTTTTATTTTTTAAAAATAAATATAAAATTATATTTACGTAACATTTTATTAATTTAAAAATAGTAAAAGAAAAAAAAAAGGATAGCTTAAAGGCTAAGTGGTTGAACCTCCCATACACACCCAGAACACTTAACCATTGAAGTAGATACATATTTTATGTCAAATTTATCAAAAGCCGAAATTAAAATTTTGGGGCGTTACAGCACTGGCTAAAATAAACGAAGCCTTGAACATAACCTCTAATTATCTTAAAGATTCAGGGATGTAACGCCCCAAAATTTTCAAGAAGTTAATTGTGAGAATCTGCAGTAATTAATCTTCATATCTGTGGTTCTGTATTTTGCTATTATGTTTAAGGTTTGGAGTACGAGTTGCACCGTTAAAAGTTTTATTACTTTTAAAATTCAACTCTTATCCGTGCATCACATAGTTAAGTGCAATTCTGTGTAAACTTGTGTCAAGAATGAGCCTGCTGGTTCACTAGTTAAGCATTTATATTCTGTCTTGTCCCGAGTTCAAATCCGTGAGAGATTGATAAGGAATATTTTTTTCCAAATGCTAGAGAGCTGCTTGGAAGTTAAAATTTTAATTAACGTTAGTTCTTTTTCCTTCTTTAGTTTTTCCTTTTCTTCTTCGATACTTTTTTTTTCGTTTCTTTTATTTTTGCTAATTGAGGTCATGAGGGATACATGATTAATTGAATTTTGCTGTTAGTCATTGGTCGAAAGGCTATCGAGTAAGTAATTGTCAATTTATGCATTTTCACAATTTTCCTTAATTTCCATAACTTGTTTTGAATTGGGTGTTTTGTGAGTTGTGAGAATTTCTGATAAACAATCCTTTTTTCCTTAATAAAAGGGAATATTGGCAGTAAGGAATAGCAAATGACATGTTCCGTGATTGTCACTAAAGTTTTGGTAAGTTTGGGACAGTTGAAGCTTTCGTGTTGAAACCTTCAACATAGGCATTATGTGTGTAATTGGTAAATTTTGTTGATTAAATGGTTGAATTGTGTATCTAAATGGTTGTTTTAGGCTTCGAGAATCCTTTGAGTTGTTGTTACTTCGAAATCTCTGCAGTGCGTACTGAAAACCTCAATTTATGTGAATTTCAATCACCGAAAAATATGGTTGTTGACGCCACACGGCTAGGGACATGGTCGTGTGCCTAGACTGTGTGAGCTACACGGTTGTGTCTCAAGCTGTGTAGGTGGTCTTGTAACTCATTGTTCATCGATTTGGAGCCACATGGGCTTGTGTCCAGGCCGTGTGTGGCCATGTTAGTGCAGGGTTCACACATGCAACAGACACAGGCGTGTGTCTAGGTTGTGTAACTCACTGTTTGTGACTTAAGACCACATGGCCAAGGTTATGGGCGTGTGCCCAAGCCGTGTAAGGCACACGGGTAAGGACACGGGTGTGTGTCTGGACCATATAACTCACTGCTTATGTTTTAGAACCACACTGGCAGAGACATGGGCGTGTGTCCAAGCCATGTAAGCCACACAGGCAAGGATATGGGTTTATGTCTAGGCTGTGTGGCATATAAATAGGGTCTAAATTCTATTTTGAGGCCTTGAGTGTTGCCCAACACTAATATTGACCTCCCCAATGTATGAATGATCTGAAATTGGTTATACGAGGACTCTCTAATGCTCTGTGATTAACATATAAATAACATAACTGTATGTGTACTGTGATAACTATTTTTGATACTAAACTGTATTATCTATTTGTGAAATGAATGTGAATGACTAAACACATGTTGTGGATACTTGTATTCTACATTTGCATGGGTTGGGATATTGTGAAAAAGGAAGTAACTTGTTCTAAATTAGTGGCTAAGCCACGATGCATGTAAATATTAATATAGCGCTTTGTCGCATTTTTGAACTAGCAGCTAAGTTGCGTCTTTGTAAACGTGTCAAACAGACAGTCTATGGTATATAGGGTTGGTTGGGCATTTAACGCCCTTAACGGTGTGTTGGGATGACTAAAGATGGTGTGTAACGGCTGGGGGTAGGAACAACTGGATATGAATATAATATGTTCTGTAAATGAAACTGCTTCTGCTTATATAACTGATTTGTTCTAAATCTGAACTGAAATGGCTTTTGTTGCTTAATCGAATCTTGGGATTATAGAATTCTCTTTCAAATGTATTTTAATTGAATGAACATCTTTCATGCACTGAGTTCACAACTCATTTATTTACTGATTAGATTTCAGGTGGTTCTCAAACTTGAACGGGTCGGCGCTGCGAGAGCTCGGTCAAGTTTTTATCTTTCTTTTAAATATTATTGTTAAGAGTTTCAATATTCTATGATAATATGATGTTTGGGAAGATTAAATACTTAGATAATTATTGTGATGGATATTATGTGATGAATGGTTTAGTTTTTATTACATTATAAATGTGGTATTTTAATATCGATGATATAACTCTATCGACTTGGTCTGGACGTCTAGGATGGGTTTAAGGTGTTACAAGAGAAGTTTTCTCCACTTAAACAGGCATTCGTGATCCTAGCTAGTTTTGATTGTTCCTCCACCACCCTTACAATTGAGCAAAAGAATGAGTTGTTGGGCTTGGAGGAAAGATTGAAAGAACTAGCTAATCGAGAAGTGAAAGCAGTATAGGACAAGGATCAACTTACTGCGAATGCAACTATCAAGCGGACGATGACTTGTAATTTGGATGGTAGCCTAATCAGATATAAGGAGGTTGAAACAGAGGTGAAACAGGTGGATCAAAAACTTGCTATCGTCCATGAAGAAGTTGAAAAAGTACAAAAAAAAAAAAAAAGAGAGAAGATGTTGACTAAAGGAAAGGGGATATACAGAAGTTGCAAGGAAATGAAAATAGAGTTGGATGCATTAGGAAAGGAATTGGCAGAGTACGAGGCCACTGCCACTGTTGGTAAGGAAGAAAAGAAGGCTATTGTAGCTGAATGGGGAAGAATAAAAAATTTCATCTCTTTTATTAAAGTTAAGATTTAAGTATTGGTGTTCTAAACAAGACTTTATATATTTTATATAAATGATATGTAGGTATATATATGGTATTATTTATTGGTGTAGTCATGTGGTATCTAATACTGGCCCATTCATTGTATATATAAATATATATTAACATTAATCTCATTAAAGGTTCCTATAATTTAAGTTCTTTTTTATACAGTGTCTGAAACTGCCCATAGCTCTCCCCGACCCCTAAATAGGAGTATAATGCGTTTTAGCGCACTTGAACTGACATCCTCCTGCATTAGTAACAATGTCGATATCAATCAATTAAGTTAAGACTCAATTGACTCCTATTCATTATATGTTATAGTAATGCATGCATAATTTATTGTTTATACTTGGGTCAATTGCACCAAATGTTCCTAATTTATCGTTTAAATTTTAAATTGGCCCCTAACTTTAAAATATTTTAACTGAATCTTCAAAATATTCGTACGTATTAATCAAGTCCTTTAGTTTAGCTATCAATTTAGGTATTAAATGTTGATTCAAATTTGATATAAAACATATTTAAAATACATAGATTAAATTGTAAATATGTATGTACTTATTGCATAAATAGTATAGATATGTTATGTAGAAAAACAAACAATATACATAAAATTGAAGAGAGTTACTTTTTAACACCGTCAAATCTAAGTTATCCATATTGTAGCTATATGCATGACAATTTATATTTGCAAAATAAACACTTACCTTATAATTGAATTGTAGCAAAATTTAAGAGTAGTTGGAATGGGATTAGGGTTTGTAGATTGAGGGAAAATAATGGCTTTTAGAGAGTTTTGAGATCAATTTTTTTTTGGTTTAGTCATTGTTTTTTAATTTAATCAATTTTAATTTTTATATTTTTCTAATTTTGAAATTTCAATAATAACTTAAAAAAGATTCATTAAAATTATTTTATGAGTGATATGCTGAAATAGTAACTTGACATGTTAACAGGGATGAGTATTTGATCAAATCGAATCAGATATAAGAAGGTCGAATCAGAGGTGAAACCAGAGGCGGATACAAGGGGGGTTTGCAGTGGTCCTGGCCCCCCCTAAAATGGAAAATTTATATTTAGGCCCTTGAAATTTTTTTAAAATTTTAAATTAGTAAAGGTAAAATTGTACTTTGGCCCCCCTAAAATTATAAAAATTTGATTTAATCCTTTAAAAATTATAAAGATATAAACTGTAAAAAATTAAATTTTCATTCGACCCCTCGTAAAAATTTGTTCTGGCTTCGCCCCTAGGTGAAACAGGTAGATAAAAAACTTTCTATCCTCCGTGTACAAGTTGAAGAAGCACAAAAGAAAAGGGAGAATATGTTGGGCGAACAAAAGGAGATATTTAAAAGTTGCAAGGAAATGAAAATGGAGTTGGAAGCATTGGAAAAGCAATGGGCAAAGTATGAGGTGAAGGCCAAGGTTGCTGAGGAGGAAAGGAATATTGTTGAGGCTGAATGAGGAAGAATGAAAGATTTCATCTCTTCTATTAAAGGAAAGATTTAGAAACTCTATGTAGTAATGGTGTTTTGTGCAAGACTTTATATTAAAATCACATTTGTGTTACTTTTCATTATTTCTTTGTGTTGTGTTTTTTTGTTTCTATATTAGTTATGGTTTCATAACATATATATTGTTTTGTGTTGTATTATAATTATTGGCATGTTTTATTAGTTGAACTGCAAAATCAGTGGCTTATCTAATTCGACAATATTTCATCCTAGCATATGCTTATCGATTCAATTGTCTGGTTCTCAGGTGAATCAATCTAATGGCTTTTCTCAAATCGATTTTAGGCTAATTGGTCTAGTTCAATTTTTTACGAATTTTTTATAATTTTATAAGTTTATATCAATTTTAATATTTTAAATATTTTTTAAAAAATTCTAATATATTTTTATTTTAAATATTTTAAATATATTTTTTATTTTTTTATTATATTTTTATAATATTTATAAGTTTATATCATTTTTAATATTTTTTTATTTTTTATGATTTTTAAGGAGAAAATATTAGATTAAACTAAAAGTTGCCACATGTAATCATCTTGGAATGGTAAGGAACCCTAAATCTTTATATCCACGTTTCTGCAGTGCAGGTAGGATCTTTTAGCACCACATTCTGATGCGTCGTTGAAAGCACCAAAAATATCCTATTCTCTGTAAAATAGTAAAAATAACAGTAAAGGGGAAGTAGGGTCGAATCCTCAGGGACCAGATTGTACGAATACTCGTTTCTTGAAATCCTGGACAATTTCTTGGCCAAGAAAACCTGTGTTGCTGAAAAATAAAAAAAATAGAATTAAGAATATGGAAAAATAAAAACAAAATTTAAAGTGAATTAAAATTGCGAAATTAAATAAATTGCAGAAATTGAAATGAGGAAAAATAAATAGAGTTGGGAAAAGAGAAAGTTTCTTATGTGGCAAAATTCCAACCTCTGGTTGTCTCGTTCCGCCTTGGTTTCAATCCTTGGCTTTTAAGTAACCCTTCTCAACTCAAGTAAGCCAGTTATAGTGGAAGAGGACGCCTACGACCACCAGCTCCAAGAATTAGACTTACAATTTTTAGGGAACTTGACTCTAGCTAGTAATCTATGCTAGATCAACGCTTCTCAATGGCGAATCCCACGCCATTTTGTCTCTTTGGCTCGCCAACCTTTGACGCAGTAAGTTAACGAACTGACTGTGCAATCCTTCCAAAACATACAAAGCGTCTGCCTTTTCATATGCTGAAAAGCTTACTTCTTAAGGGTCATGGACGGAAGCGTCAGCCCGTAGTGCGGAGAAATGATGAATACTTGGCGAGAAGGCTAAGTACGGATTCTAGGCCTCAAGAACCCTTTTTGGGGAATATTGACAACTTTCGGCTAGATAGGGTTTAATGGCTCATGATAATGGTGGAAAAGAAAATAAATATAAAAATGGAAAAGAGAATTTTATTGAAAGAAAATATGAAGAAACAAAAGCCTAGACTTTCAGGGGGAGAGTGTTTACAAAAAAATATGAACACCAAATCGAGTCACTTCACCCCCTATTTATAGTGCTAGGGAGATAGTCTAATTGAACTTAAATTCTAAAAAGATAAATACATTTAATTAAAGATAATTAAAGATAATTAAAATAAAATCCTAAATTTAAATATTCCTAATAAGTATCTTAATATTAATTATCCTAATATAAATAAAATGGAGTCTTATAAAAGAAAATCTCTTCTTTTTGCGTTTTTAGTCCTTGTGTCTCCCATGCTTGCACTTTTGGCACAATCTTTTTTCTGTGTCGCATATCAGCCCATTACGTCTCCAAATTTTCACTTTTGGCACTTAATTTTGCTTTTGCCTCCAAATCGGTCCCTAAAAGATAAAAAGACATAAATAGCTCAAATTAGTAGGATCAAGCTCAGAATAAACACATGATTAATACATAAAAATACGTTATTCTAGAGCATTATCACATTCTCTCATAATGGCAGGTATATAGCTTCTACTTATAATCCTTTCTTCTATTATTATGTATGTTTTGTAATGTTTAAGATTTTGAGTGCAGTGGATAGTAAATTTCAATCTATGGATATTAATGTAAAAAACAAATAAGTTCACATGGAGGATTCAGAATTTCTCCAGTCTTGAAGTCAAAAAGCTCTACTCTGTAAGTTTTTACTGTTGATGGCTACAAATGGTAAACTTTGATTTTCTTCTTGTTGTTGTTGCTTTATGCTTTTATTTCCATTTTTTTATCTCCCCATGACTCAGATTAACAAACTTATTTGGCAGTCGAATTCTTATCTTCCCCAAGGGGAACAATGTGGATCATTTGTCAATTTATTTAGATGTTGCAGATTCAGCTACTTTGCCTTACAGATAGAGTAAATATGCCCAAGTCGGATTCGGGGTTATCGATCAACTTGATCGTGGAACTTCCATTACAAAAGGTATATTGTTGCAGCAATCACAATTTTGTAGTTCAAACAAGGGATCAATATTTTATTCTTGTTCTTATTTAATGGGTTTAAAGAACCTATATAAGATAGCCATAGCATAGGAATAGGGTAAGGGTCACTGATATGTTGAATGCTAGCTCTTAAGAGCGACTGCGTGAACCAATTGTGTATTTAAACTCTTTTTGTTATTTACTCTGTTACTTGTCATTTGTCAAAGCTTTAGGAAAACATTGGCTATTGCTTCCTCTTCTTCTGTTTTGCATTTATTTTGTATGTTCACCTGGGGCTCTGTCCCACTGGGGAATGCTTGAGCTTTCGACATACATGCGTACATCGAAATAGAAATGATGAACTAGAACCAAATGAGAAAGTTGAAGTAGAGGTAAAACAGGTGGATCAAAAACTTGCTACCCTCCATGAGGAAGTTGAAGAAGCACAAAAGAAAAGGGAGAAGATGTTGGATGAAAGAAATGGGATATACAGAAGTTGCAAGGAAATGAAAATGAAGTTGGATGGATTGGGAAAGGAATGGGAAGAGTATAAAGCCACTGCCAAGGTTGGTGAGGAAGAAGAGAAGAGTGTTGAGGCTAAATGGGGAAGAATCAAAGATTTCATCTCTTCCATTAACGGAAAGATTTAAAACTGTTAAAGGAATTTTATAGGATTGGTGTTTTGATGTAGATATGCATCTTAATTTGTGTAATTGGTTTTGCACTTCTCTACAGTTTCTCACAACTTCCAATCAAGCTAATCCAACTAAAAGGTTTGTTTTTTCTGACAGTATGTAACTAGGAATTTGAATTATAATAAAACATTAAAATGGTGCCGCCAACCAGAGCAGAGCAGCGGCAAAAAAAAACCCTATATATTTTTTTTCTTTAACACACTTCGATCAAACTTGATTTAAAAAACAAAGTACTCGTTCTCTCTTTTTAATAAATATTAAATTTAATATAATTCAATTTTAATATAAATATTCAGTATGACTAAATAATTTAATATTATAAATAATATAAACGTGAATTTAATTTAATAATATAAATAGTAAATATAAATAAAATTATTACAATTTATGTTTAGGGATTTTTTTTTTAATAATTTTGATTTTTTATTTAGGAGTAAAGAGTAAGAAATAAAAGTTTAGGAGAAAAATAAAAAAGTTTTTAAAAATAAAAATTTGTGGGAAAGTAAATAAGGGGTAAAATTTTGGAGAGAAAACATTTAAAAAATCGGGGGGAGATGGGTTTGGGGTGGATGGGAATGGGATGGGAAAGGAGTAAAAGTTTTAGTGAAAAGTGGGAGGGAACAAAAATTTTGGAGGAAAATAAAAAGTTTTGAGGGTTTTTTGGAGTAAAATTTTGAGGAAAAATAAATAGGAGAGTAAAATTTTGGTGGGAAATAGATTTTGGGGAGATAGGGGGTTGGGATGGGAGGGGAGTAAAAGTTTTGAGGAAAAAATAAAAAGGTTTGGGAATTTGGGGTAAAAATGTAAAATATTATAGTTTCATATTCGAATAATTCGAATTATTTGAATTTGAAAACTCAACTCGATTCGAACTTGAAATTCAAAAAAATTCAAGTTGAGTCGAATAACTAGAATAACTCGATTCGTTTAGCTCGAAATTTAAATTTTTTTATTTTTTTGAGCCGAATCGAGTTTTACTCACCCCTACTTACATATTTAAAATATATTTTAAAAAATGCATATCGATACTATCAAATATAATGGTATAAGTGACAATCATCGAGTAATGATGAATGGTCGTGCCGTCAGTAAGGTTGACGACATCAACTTTTACTGTAAAAAAATATATCATTTTCGTAATTAATTATTTTTTTTAGATTGATTTTGAAAAAAAAAAAGCTGAAAAAGATTATTAATTTGAATGGAGAAGAATCAAGGATTTCACCTCCTCCATTAAAGGAAATATTTTAAAAAACTGTTGAAGAAAATTTGAAAATGAAATAATTTAACTTAATAAAATTAACGAGATTATTAACTCTAGAATTTTTTAAAATTTGAAAAAGTATAAAATTTAAAACTAAAGTAGAGGTACTAAATTAGTAATTTAATAATAATATAGAGGCTAATAATAAAATTTAACTGCTTAAAGGCTAAGTAGCTTAAGCAATAAGGTCTTTAACTGACTTTATGGGAAACGAAAAGACTTGACTTGTGAATAATCAAAGGAGGAGGAGCGTCGCTCTCTAGGAAAGGAAACCTTGAGTCTTCCTCTCGACGTTGTCCAGATATCATCTTCTATAGCTTATATTTTTTAATCGTAAACCCTCCATTGTCTAAAGCCCTGTTTTTTTTAACTGAAATTTTGGGTGTAGTGGATAGCAAGTCTAAGCCTATGGATGTTAATGGACTAATTACGAAGGTGACATGGAAGATTGAAGTTTTGAGTGATGTTGGTAGTACTAGTAAGTCTATGGGTCTTAATGGACAAGTAACGAAGGTCACATGGAGGATTGAGAACTTCTCCAGTATTAAAGCTAAAAAGCTCTGCTCTGAAAATTTCACTGTTGATGGCAGCAAATGGTAACGTTGATTTTCTTTCTTTTTGGTTATGTTTTAATTTGCTTTTTAACTCCCATGCATGACTTGGAATTGCAAACTTATTTGGCAGGCAACTTCGTATCTACCCAGAGGGCAACAATGAGGATTTTTTGTCAATTTATTTAGTTGTTGCAGATTCTGCAACTTTGGCTTCCGGATGGACTAGATATGCCCATTACGGATTTGCAGTCATCGACCAATTCGATCGTGAAAATTCCAAAACACTAGGTATGCTCACCTGGGCCCTCTCTCGCTCAGTGGTGAATGCTTGAGCATTCCATATACATACATAGAAATAGAAAAGATAGACTAGAACCAACACCTCTTATGTTGTTTTAATGACGATAAAAATTGGAACAGAGCCACTAGAAGAAGTTTCGGCCCCGGGGGGGGGGGGGTTACAAGGGAAACTTAGAATTCATAATGGTCATGGGTTTCGTATCATCTCCCATTGTTCGCCAATAGCTCAGCTTGTTTGAGGTTTTGGCATGGTTAAAACAGTCGAAGACCAGATGTCAAATATGTTATCTATGCTCTTTTTTTTCTTAGAATATGTCATTACCTTGTTTACGCAAGTTTTTGGTGATGATGCACACTCTCGCTTTTGGCAGCCTCTAAGAAAGAGTTCAACGCGATCGGCCCTTCTTGGGGCTTCAATTTATTACCTCTTACTGAATTACACAACCCTAAAAGAGGCTATCTCCTCAATGATGCATGCTTGATTGAAGCCTACGTTTTCACTGGTAGGACTGTAGATATGATTTCACATGAATTTATAGTCAAAACTGATTTGGATAAACGTAAGACCAAGGAAGGTGATTGTGTTAAGGCAGCCATAGGCAACCAGAAAACTACAACCACCAAACCAGTAGAAATCATTAATCCTTCACCAACTCTGGTAAGTCAATCAAATTAGTTGTCAATAATAATGCATTTTATGTATGTATCACTATGATTGCTTTTCCGCCATTTCAGGCCATTGAACTTGAACAGCCTGCTGAGGCAGATATGAACACATTCTTCACTAGCTTAGAGTCCGAGCTTTCAAACTCTAGAATTGTTTATTCTAAAGAAGAAGCAAAGGAAGCACTGGCTAAAATAAATGAAGCCTTGAATATGACCCCAGTTGATCTTAACGATTCAGGGAAGTTTTGTCCACTTAAGCAGGCATTCATGATCCTAGCTAGTTTTGATGGTTCCTCCACCACCCTTACAATTAAGCAAATGAATGAGTTGTTGGGCTTGGAGGAAAGATTGAAAGAACTAACTAACCGAGCAGCGAAAGCAGTGCAGGATAAGAATCAACTTACTGCAAAGGAATCTATCAAGCGGACGATGACTCGTAGTTTGGAGAGTAGCCTTATCAGATATAAGGAGGTCGAAACAGAGGTGAAACAGGTGGATCAAATACTTGCTGCCCTCCATGAGGAAGTTGTAGAAGCACAAAAGAAAAGGGAGAAGATGTTGGCTGAACGAAATGGGATATACAAAAGTTGCAAGGAAATAAAAATGAAGTTGGATGCATTGGGAAAGGAATGGGCAGTGTATGAGGCCACTGCCAGGGTTGGTGAGGAAGAAGAGAAGAGTGTTGAGGCTGAATGGGGAAGAATCAAAGATTTCATCTCTTCCATTAACGGAAAGATTTAAAAATTGTTGAAGGAATATTATAGGATTGGTATTTTGAGGTAGATATGCATCTTAATTTGTGTAATTGGTTTTGCTTTTGTCTAATATTGTGTTTAAAATATTTTCTCTAAATTAATTATTTTCTAAATTATCCTTCTCTTTAACTAATCATACTTGCAAGGGTAGAATATTATCTATTACAACCCAAAATATCCAGGAGTTCCTTGTACTATAGGATTATTTTAATCTTTGTAAAACTAAATGAAACAATTTAGTTCTTGTTAATAATTTAATAGAGGAATGATTAAAATATTAAATGTTGATAATATTAAAATAAAATATGGTAATAGTTAGGTAGCTTGAGATATAGATTGTTGAATGGTTTGTTTTAAAATTTTTAATTGTATTTTTTTTTTTGTGAATTACAATAATAAGGTAAAGCTCGAACAATAAATGCAACTAGTGCTGCTTGAATTCAGGTCATACCGAAACGGTGAACACTCTTTGACCATATATGGGGTTCTAAATCTTAATTATGTTTAAATGAGTTTTGGCTAAAGATGTAAGATATTGATTAGTTTTGTCTATTTTAAACCGTTTTGTTTAAAAATGCCCAATTATTTTAAGATTGGTCTAGTCCAAGGCCCAATTTTGAATTATTAATGAAGTTCGGCCCAAAATCAATTTTTTATTATTTATTTGGGATAAATTGAAAATTGTGTAAACCTTAGAGATTTGATTGAGTAGTGACAGAAAAAAAGATTTATATGTTAAGAAAATTATTGTATTAAATTCGCATCTAATTAAGTTTTTGTCGTTAACTGAATTAATTAACTAAGCCCTTAACGATTTTTATCATTGGCCATATTAATTGTTAAAATAAATTGACGGACCAACTAAATGGTAACACATGACAACTGTTAGTTTAATCTAATAATTTTTCCATAAAAATATTTAAAATCCATAAAAACATAAAAAGGAAAAATCAGAAAAAATTTCAAAAATATAAAAATTGATATAAACTTAAAAAATATAAATATTATAAAAGATATAAAATTTATAATAAATTATAAAATTAATAAAACATATTTAAAATATTACAAAAATGTATTAAAATACTAAAAAAATCATAAAACGTCATAAAAATATTAAAAGTATTAAAATTGAAATAAAATTATAAAAATCATAAAAACTTAAATTGGAGCAGATCAGTCAGTTGGATCGATTAGACAGAAATCGGCAAGGGTATCAATCCGAAGAAAGCTATTAGACCGGTTGACCTGGGAATCGGACGGTTGAACCAACTTTTTTTATTATATTTTTTATTTTTTTAATGTTTTATTTAATTGAACTGGACGAATCAATAAAACTGCAAAATCAATAGTTTGACTGATTCGACCAGCAATTCGGTTATGAAAACCTTAGTCAGAATATTTCATTTTTGCATATGTTATTGCTAATTGTTGGATAATGAAATTTTGGTTTGATAAAAATTATTTAAAAAGAATCAATTATTGTTTGGTTCCCAAGTCAACCAAATTAGGCTTTTTTTGGGATCGATACACTTGCCAATTTTGAGCTAATTGGTCCAATTCATGTTTTTATAATCTTTTTATAATTCTTAAAAGTTATTCTAATATATTTTTATTTTAAATATTTTAAATAAGTTTTATTAGTTTTATTATATTTTTTATAATATCTATAAGTTTATATCAATTTAAATATTTTTTATAATTTTTTATTTTTTATTATTTTTAAGAGAAAAATATTAGATTAAACCAAAAGTTGTCATGTGTCACCATCTGATTAGTCTATCAATTTATTTCAACATGGTCAATGACAGAAACTGTTAACGAAGGGGCTTAATTGATTATTTTTGTTATGGACAGGAACTTAATTGGGTGTGAATTTAATACAGGGGCTTAATTGATTTGTTATTTGCATTTTCTTAAGGGTTTTTTTGACATATAAAAAAAATCAACATCGATAATTTTAGTGATAAAATTGAAAATATTTAAAGTTAGATGACCAAAATACAAATACATTAGTACTTGAGTGACTCAACTAATAGAATTTGCCATCATTTTTTTATTTTTTTAAATAAATAGAAAATTATATTTACATAACATTCTATTAATTTTTAAAAATAGTAAAAGGAAAAAAAAGTATAGCTTATAGGCTAAGTGGTTGAAGTGAACAAGACCTCTGGAAAAAAGAAGAGGAATTGTCAATATTTAATCAAACTAAAAACAAATCTTCTTCCCCTCGACGTTTCTGCATTGCAGGTAGCACCATATTCTCTCATAATGGCAGGTATATATAGCTTCTACTTATAATTCTTTTTCTCTTATTATGTATGTAATGTTTAAGATTTTGAGTGCAGTGGATAGTAAGTTCCAGTCCATGGATATTGATGTAAACATAAGGAAGTTCATATAGAGGATTCATAATTTCTCCAGTTTAAAGTAAAAAAGCTCTACTCTCAAGTTTTTACGTCTAAAAAATTAGACCGTCGATAATGGTTAAGAATAAAAAAGAGAAGAAGAAAACACACAGAATTTTACGTAGAATCTATTTCTGGAAAAAAATCACGAGCAGATGAAAAGATAATTCAATATGTCGAATTCGAATAATACAAAATGAGAGATGACTACGACTTTTTATAGGTTTGTAAAACTATATTCTAATAAAAGTCAAATAGAAGTAATTCAGTAAGGTTTAAAACACTTTATTCTAATTAACATTAAATAGAGGAAGTAAACTTCTATACGGAACTATCTTGCCATTTATATTTTATTTTCACAAGAATTTGAGTCATACAATTCTAACATTAATGTTGATGGCTACAAATGGTAACTTTGATCTTTCTCTTCTTGTTGTTGTTTTATGTTTTTATTTCCATTTTTATCTCCCCATGGCTTAGATTTACAAAACTTTTTTGGCTGGCGAATTCTTATCTTCCCCAAGGGGAATGATGTGGATCATTTGTCAATTTATTTAGATGTTGCAAATTCAGCTATTTTGCCTTACGGATGGAGTAAATATGCCCAAGTCGGATTCGGGGTCATCAATCAATTTAATCGTGGAACTTCCATTATAAGAGGTATATTGTTGCAGCAATCACAAGTTTGTAGTACAAACAAGGGATCAGCATTTTATTCTTGTTCTTATTTAATTGATTTAAAGAACCTATATAAGATGGACACAGTATGGGAATAAGGGAAGCGCCAGTGGGTCACTGATATGCTGAGTGCCATCCTTTCTTCATAGAATCTGTCAGCTTGTGTACTGGACTGGTTGTTGATGATAAGGCACTTCTGTTTTCGGCAGTCACTCAACATTCACGAGGGAGGCTGATTGGGGCTTCAATTCATTCTTACATTTTCCTAAATTACACAACCCTAGAAGAAGCTATATCGTCAATAGTACATGCTTGGTTGAAGCATACGTTTTCACTGATAGAACTCTAGATTTGATTTCACATGAATTGATAGTCAAAACTGATTCGGATAAACTTGAGGCCAGGGAAGTTGATTGTGTAAAGGCATTCATAGACAACCAGAAAACTCCTACAACCAAACCAGTAGAAATCACACCTCCTTCACGAACTCAGTTTTCTAGCCAGATTGTAGTACGTTAGCTAAATCAACTGTTAATATTAATGCAAATATGTCTCTCTTATTATTGCTTTTCTTTCTACCATTTCAGGCCACTGAACCCGAAGAGCCTGCTGAGGAAGATATGAACACATTCTACACTAGTTTAGAGTCCGAGATTTCATGCTCTAGAGTTGTTTATTCTAATGAAGAAGCAAAGGAAGCACTGGATAAAATAAACGAAGCCTTGAACATAACCCCAGTTAATCTTAACGATTCAGGGAAGTTTTCTCCACTTAAGCAGGCATTCATGATCCTAGCTAGGTTTGATTGTTCCTCCACCACCCTTACAATTGAGCAAAAGAGTGAGTTGTTGGGCTTGGAGGAAAGATTGAAAGAACTAGCTAATCGAGCAGCGAAAGCAGTGTAGGACAAGGATCAACTTACTGCGAAGGAATCTATGATGCGGACAATGAATTCTAATTTGGAGAGTAGCCTTATCAGATATAAGGAGGTCGAAACAGAGGTGAAACAGGTGGATCAAATACTTGCTGCCCTCCATGAGGAAGTTGAAGAAGCACAAAAGAAAAAGGAGAAGATGTTGGCTAAAAGAAAGGGGATATACAGAAGTTGCAAGGAAATAAAAATGGAGTTGGATGCATTGGGAAAGGAATGGACAGTGTATGAGGCCACTGCCAAGGTTGGTGAGGAAGAAGAGAAGATTGTTGTGGCTGAATGGGGAAGAATTAAACATTTCATCTCTTCCATTAAAGTTAATATTTAAATATTGGTGTTCTGAACAAGACTTTATATATTTTATATAAATGATATGTAGGTATATATATATGGTATTCTTGTTATTGCCATACTTAAATTCTTTATTGGTGTAGTCATGTGGTATCTAATATTGGCCCATCCATTGTATATATATATATATTAACATTAATCTTATTAAAGGTTGTTATAATATAAGTTCTTTTTGATACAATATCTAAAACTGCCTATAGATCTCCCCGGCCCTTAAATAGGAGAATAATTTTTTCAGCGCACTTGAACCTACATCCTCCTGCATTGGTAACAATGTCAATATCAGTCAAGTTAAGACTCAATCAATGCCTATTCACTATATGTTATAGTAATGTGTGCATAATTTAATGTTTATACTTGAGTCAATTGCACCAAACGTTCCTAATTTATCGTTTAAATTTTAAATTGGCCCCTAACTTCAAAATATTTTAACTAAATCTTCAAAATATTCGTACATATCAATTAAGTCCTTTAGTTTAGCTATCAATTTTGGTATTAAATATTGATTCAAATTTAATGTAAAACATATTTAAAATATATAGATCAAATTGTAAATATGTATGTACTTATATCATAAATAGCTGATAATACTCTAGAACGACATATTTTATGTGCTAATTGCATGCTTATTTTGAGTATGATCCTATTAATTTGGATTATTTTGTGGTCTTTTATCTTTTAGGGACTAAATTGGAGGCAAGAGGAAATTTAAGGGCAAAAAGTGCAAATTTAAAGATATAATGGGCCAACATGCAAAGACAGAGAGAATTGGTGCCAAAAATGCAAACATGGAAGACCCAAGGACAAAAATGCAAAAGAAGAGATTTTATAGCACAAGACTATTTTAATTTCAATTATATTAGGATAATTATTAAGGATAATTATTTAGATTTAAATTTTAGGATTTATCTTCATTTATCTTTAATTATCTTTATTTATTTGTAATTATCTTTTAGAATTTAATTAGGAATAGACTAGGTTTTCTAGTACTATAAATAGGGGATGGAGTGGCACATATTTGGCATCTCTTTTTTCTGTAAACACTCCCTCTCCCAAAAATTTTGTCTTTGTTGTCTCCATAATTTCTTCAATAAAAATTTCATTTATATTATATTTGTTTCTTTCCCAAAAATCATGAGCCACTAAACCAATCTAGCCGAAGGTTGTCAAAATTCCCTAAAAAGGTTCATGAGGCTTAGAATCCGCGCTTAGCCTTCTCAACAGGGTATTCATCGCTTCTCCGCATTACGGGACTAACGCTTCAGTCCATGTCCCTTAATAGGTGATCTTTTCAACTTGTGCAAGGAACGACCGCTTTATACGTTTTGGGAAGGTTGCATAGTTGGTTCGTTGGCTTTCTGCGTCAGAGGTTGGCGAATCCAAGAGACAAAACGATGTGGTATTCGCCATTGGGAAGAGGTGATCTAGCAGAAGATAGCCCCACAAAAGCGATTATTGGCTAGAGTCAGGCTCCGCCAAATCTTAAGTCCAAATCCTTGGAGCTGGTGGTCGTAGGCGTCCTCTTCCACTATAACTGGCTTATCCTCCTCGAGAAGGGTTACTTAAAAGCCAAGGATTGAACCCAAAACGGAACGAAACAACTTGAAGCTGGAATCTTACCACATAAGAAACTTTCTCTTTTCCCAACTCTATTTATTTTTATATTCCTCATTTTAATTTCTGCAATTTATTTAATTTCGTAATTTCAATTCACTTTAAATTCTATTTTTATTTTTCCAGATTCTTAATTCTTTTTATTTTTAATTTTCAAGAACGCGGGTTTTCTTGGCCAAGAAATTGTCCAAGATTTCAGAAATAAGCATTCGTACAATCCGATCCCTGAGGATTCGACCCTACTTCCCCTTTACTGTTATTTTTATTATTTTTCAGGGAATAGGATATTTTTGGTGCTCTCAACAACTGCATCAAATTTTGGCGCCGTTGCCGGGGATCGGTAACGTACTAATCTTGTTTTTTGTTTCTTATGACCAGATCTGCTCCAAGAACTCTTGCGTTTGATTCAGAGATTGAAAAGATTGCGAGAGCTAATCGCAAGGAAACAAAACTAAGGAAAAAGCAGTCAGCGGTAATTGGGACTCAAAGTAATCCACCGCCAGAAATCAGAATCAACGACGAAGCAGAGTCTAGGGTTAACGAAAACCCTACTCAAATTTTTGAAAGCGAAAAAGTAGAAGTAGATTCCCCAGAAGAAGTGCTTAACACTAGGGTTGACGAAAACCCTAATTTAGCACCTCAACCTATGGCTCAGACAATTCGGCAACTAGCTGAAGCGCCAACAAAACAACCGCCACTATGCATCGCATATCCTACTATGGATACTGATTTTGAATTAAAGTCAGGCTTGATCCAGCTGCTTCCAACTTTTCGGGAGTTACAGAATGAAAATCCCCACAAGCATTTGAAAGAATTCCATATGGTTTGCCTTAGTATGAAACCTCAAGGGGCAACTGAGAACCAAATTAAATTGCGTGCTTTTTTTTTTCCTTAGCAGATTCTATTAGGGAATGGTTATTTTATTTACCTACTAGATCTGTAACGACTTGGGCTAATCTGTCTCGTTTATTTCTCAACAGGTTTTTTCCAGCATCGCGTGTAGCTGAGTTAAGAAGAGAAATCGTAAGAATAAGGTAAAAAGACGCAGAGTCTCTGTACGACTATTAGGAGCGATTTAAAAAGTTGTGTGCAAGTTGCCCATAACACGGTATAACGGAACAATCTTGCTTCAATACTTTTATGAAGGCCTGAAACCCACAGAAATGAATATGGTAGACATCGCTAGTGGAGGAGCATTGGTTAACATGACTCCACAACAAGCAAGAGACTTAATATCCACAATGGCTGCAAATACTTAGCAATTCCGAGCCAATCCTGAACCCCCTAGAAGGGTTAACCAGCTAAGTAATTCGACCTTAGAAGATAAGGTTGATAGAATTGCTAATATTTTGAATTCTCTTGTTGCAGAAAAAGCTAGACCAGCCTAAGTATGCTGAATATGTGCTACCCCTGAACATACAATTGATGCATGTCCCAGTTTCTATAATGATACTATGGCTCATTTGGATGCTGCGGGAAACTTCCCTAGGCCACCACAAAGGCGATACGACCATTACGCTAACACCTACAACCCAGGATAGAGGGACCACCCTAACTTAAGTTATGAGGTCAATCCACGATATAACTAGCCATACCAAAATCGGGTTCCACAGCAGCCACAACATTCAGGTAATTCTCTAGAAACTTTGGTCAATAAATTAGCAGCTAAAATGCTTAATTTTCAACAGAAAATCGAGGCATCTATAAGAGAATTGACCATATCAATTGAGAAATTAAACTCTCAAGGGAAGCTGTCATCACAAACAGAACCTAATCCAAGAAAACACGTAAATACAGTGACATTGCAAAGTGGAAAGGTACGAGAACCAATTCCTGATAGGAATCTTGGTCAAGAAATCACCCAGGAAAATCACGAAAGTGACAAACAGGTCCAAGCGAAACCTCCATTGCCAAAAGTCCAACCTCCATTCCCAAGACGATTAAATTAGTGTCAAAAAAGTTAGGAAGACAAGGAGATCCTTAAAACATTCAGAAATGTCAAGATCAATTTACCACTGTTGGATGCCATCAGACAAATTTCGCAATATGCCAAGTTCCTTAAAGAACTCTGCACCAACAAATGAAGATTAACAAGTAATGAAAAGGTAAGTGTTGGTGAGAATGTATCAGCAATGTTACAGCGGAAAATACCAGCGAAATGTAAAAATAGGGGCATGTTTGCAATACCATGCAAAATAGGCTATTTAGGAATGAAGAAGGCTATGTGTGATTTAAGGGCCTCTATAAACGTCATGCCTTTTTCCGTTTATGAATCACTTAACGCGGGTTTTTTTGACAAAGACAGGTGTTATCATTCAGTTGGCAGACAGGTCCATTGTGCATCCCGAAGGAGTCTTCGAGGACGTATTAGTGAAAGTCAACGGACTTATCTTCCCTATAGATTTCTATGTGATAAAAATGAAGGAGAATAACACTCCTAGGTCTTCAGACATCTTGTTGGGGCGACATTTCCTTAGTACTGTAAATACTAAGATTGATGTACGAAGCGAAACACTCACGAGTTGAGAGCACTAAAAATATCCTATTCCCTACAAAATAATGAAAAAAAATAGTAAAGGGGAAGTAGGGTCGAATCCTCAGGGATCGAATTATACAAATGCTTGTTCTCAAAATCCTGGGCAGAATCGTGCCACGAAAACCTGCGTGATAGAAAAAATAAAAAATAACAGAATTAAAGATTTTATTTGGAAAAAAAATAGAATCTAAAGTTAACTGAAATTGTGGTTGTAAAAATAATAAAAATAATAAATAGAGTTAAAGGAAAAGAAATTCTTATTGGTAGATTCCAGCCTCCAATTATTTCATTCCACTTTGGGTTCAATCCTCGACTTTTAAATAACCCTTCTCAACTCAAGTAAGCCAGTTATAGTGGAAGAGGACGCCTATGACCACCAGCTCCAAAGATTAAACTTACGATTTTTAGGGAACCTGACTCTAGCCAGTAATCTACGCTAGATCAACGCTTCTCAATAGCGAATCCCATGCCATTTTGTCTCTTTGGCTTGCCAACCTCTGACGCAGTAAGTTAACGAACCGACTGTGCAATCCTTCCAAAACATACAAAACGGCCGCCTTTGCATATGCTAAAAAGCTTACTTCTTAAGGGCCATGGACAGAAGCGCCAGCCCGTAGTGTAGAGAAACGATGAAAACTTGGCGAGGAGGCTAAGTACGAATTCCAGCCCTCAAGAACCCTTTTTGGAGAATATTGAAAACTTTCGGCTAGATAGGTTTTAGTGGCTCATGATAATGGTGAAAAAGAAAATAAATATAAAAAGGGAAAAGGGAAAAGGGAATTTTATTGAAAGAAAATATGAAGAAACAAAAGCCTAGACTTTCAGGGGGTGAGTGTTTACAGAAAAAGATGAACCCAAATAGAGTCACTTCATCCCTTTTAAGTCAGCAATAGTCTCATCATTCTCCAAAAATGTACATTTGAGATGTTCGAGAAGTGGTTTTAATTTCAGATCTGGTGCCTACACAATAGAAGGTAGAAGTTTAGTATTCATAGGAGCCAATAATTTATTAACTGATTCAAAATCATCAAACATCATTTTAGATTTATCTCTATAAGATGACTCAAAAGTTTTTTCTACTGATGAGTCAATTATGTCGACATGGTTTACATCCAAGACTTCACTTGGGTGACTAATAGTGCCATAAACGTTAAACTTCACGATCTCTCCATCAAACTCTATCGTGAGGGTTCCGCTTCGTACATCAATCGTAGTATTCGCAGTACTAAGGATAGGTTACCCTAACAAGATGTTTGAAGATCCAAGAATGTTATCCTCCTCCATTTTTATCACATAAAAATTTGCAGGGAAGATAAACCCATTGACTTTGACTAATACGTCCTCGAGGACCCCTTCGGGATGTATAATGGACCTGTCTGCCAACTGAATGGTAACACTTGTCTTTGTCAAAAAACCCGCGTTAAGTGATTTATAAATAGAAAATGGCATGACATTTATGAAGGCCCCTAAATCACACATAGCTTTCTTAATTCCTAAATGACCTATTTTGCAAGGTATTGCAAACATGCCCCTATCTTTACATTTCGCTGGCATTTTCCACTGTAACACTGCAGATACATTCTCACCAACACTTACCTTTTCATTACCTGTTAATTTTTGTTTGTTGGTGCAGAGTTCTTTAAGGAACTTGGCATACCGCGGAATTTGTCTGATGGCATCCAACAGTGGTAGATTAATCTCGACATTTCTGAATGTTTCGAGGATCTCTTTGTCTTCCTTACTTTTTCGACACTGGTTTAATCGTCTTAGGAATGGAGGTTGGATTTTCAGCAGTGAGGGTTTCGTTCGGACTTGTTCGTCATTTTCGGGTTTTTCCTAGGCGATTTCTTGGCCAAGATATCTGTCAGGAATTGGTTCCAGTACCTTTCCACTTTGCAACGTCACTGCATTTGCGTGTTGTCTTGGATTAGGTTCTGTTTGTGACGGCAGCTTCCCTTGCGAGTTTAATCTCTCGATTGATATGGTTAACTCCCTTATGGATGCCTCGATTTTCTATTGGAAATCCTTCATCTCTCTTTGGAAATTAAGAGTTTGCTGTTAAAAATCAAGGACATTAGCTGCTAATTTATTGACCATGGTTTCTAGAGAATTACCTGAATCTCGAGGCTGTTGTAGAAACTGATTTTGGTTTAACTGGTTAAGTCGTGGGTTGGCCCCATAACTTAAGTCAGGATGATCCCTCCATCCTGGGTTGTAGGTATTAGCGTAAGGGTCGTATTGCCTTTATGGTGGCCTAGGGAAATTTCCCACAGTATCTAAATGAGCCACCGTATCATCATACAAACTGGGACATGCATCAGTTGTATGTTCAGGGGTAGCACATATTCCGTATACTCGGGCTATCTTTGCTTTTTCTGCAACAAGAGAATTCAGAATATTAGCAATTCTATCAACCTTATCTTCTAAGGTCGAATTACTTAGCTGGTGAATCCTTCTAGGAGATTCAGGGTTGGCTCGAAATTGCTGAGAATTTGCAGCCATCATGGAGATTAAGTCTCCTGCTTGTTGTGGAGTCATGTTGACCAACGCTCCTCCACTCGCGGCGTCTACCATATTCATCTCCATGGGTTTTAGGCCTTCATAAAAGTACAAGAGCAAAGGTTGTTCCGTTATACCGTGTTGTGGGCAACGTGCACACAACTTCTTAAATTGCTCCCAGTAGTTGTACAAAGACTCTGCGTCTTTTTACCTTATTCTTATGATTTCTCTCCTTAACTCAGCTGCACGCGACACTGAGAAAAACCTGTTAAGAAACAAACGAGATAGATCAGCCCAAGTTGTAATGGATCCATGAGGTAAATAAAATAACCATTCCCTAGCTGAATCTGCTAGGGAAAAAGGGAAAGCGCGCAATTTAATTTGATCCTCAATTACCCCTTGAGGTTTTATACTCAAACAAACCATAAGGAATTCTTTTTAATGCTTGTGGGGGTTTTCATTTTGTAACCCACAGAAAGTTGGCAGTAGCTGAATCAATCCTAATTTTAGCTCGAAATCAGTATCCATAGTAGGATACGCGATGCATAGTGGCGGTTGTTCCATCGGCGCTTCGGCCAATTGCCGAATTGTTTGAGCCATAGGTTGAGATGCTAAATTAGGGTTTACGTTAACTCTAGCGTTAAGCACTTCTTCTGGGGAATCGACTTCTACTTTTTCACCTTCAAAAGTTTGAGTAGGGTTTTCGTTAATCCTAGACTTTGATTCGTCGTCGATTCTGATTTTTGGCGGTGGATTACTTTGAGTCCCAACCACCGCTGACTACTTTTCCCTTAGCTTTGTTTCCTCACGATTAGATCTCACAGTGTTTTCAATTTCTGAATCAAACGCAAGAGTTCCTGGAGCAGATCTGGTCACAAGAAACAAAAAACAAGATTAGTACGTTACCGATCCCCGACAACGGTGCCAAAATTTGATGCGGTTGTTGAGAGCACCAAAAATATCCTATTCCTTACAAAATAATGAAAAAGAATAGTAAATGGGAAGTAGGGTCGAATCCTCAAGGATCGAATTATACGAATGCTTGTTTCTCAAAATCCTGGGCAGAATCATGCCCACGAAAACCTGCGTGACAGAAAAAAATAAAAAATAATAGAATTAAAGATTTGATTTGGAAAAAAATAAAAATAAAAATAGAATCTAAAGTTGACTGAAATTGTGGTTGCAAAAATAATAAAAATAATAAATAGAGTTAAAGGAAAAGAAATTCTTATTGGTAGATTCCAGCCTCCAGTTGTCTCATTCCGCCTTGGGTTCAATCCTCGACTTTTAAATAATCCTTCTCAACTCAAGTAAGCCAGTTATAGTGGAAGAGGACGCCTATGACCACCAGCTCCAAAGATTAGACTTACGATTTTTAGGGAACCTGATTCTAGCCAATAATCATAGATCAACGCTTCTCAATGGCGAATCCCACGCCATTTTGTCTCTTTGGCTTGCCAACCTCTGACGCAGTAAGTTAACGAACCGACTGTGCAATCCTTCCAAAACATACAAAACGGTCGTCTTTGCATATGCTAAAAACCTTACTTCTTAAGGGCCATGGACGGAAGCGTCAGCCCGTAGTGTAGAAAAACGATGAATACTTGGCGAGGAGGCTAAGTACGGATTCCAGCCCTCAAGAACCTTTTTTGGAGAATATTGACAACTTTCGGCTAGATAGGTTTTAGTGGCTCATGATAATGGTGAAAAAGAAAATAAATATAAAAAGGGAAAAGGGAAAAGGGAATTTTATTGAAAGAAAATATAAAGAAACAAAAGCCTAAACTTTCACGGGGAGAGTGTTTACAGAAAAAGATGAACTCAAATAGAGTCACTTCATCCCCTATTTATAGTGCTAGGGAGATAGTCTAATTGAACTTAAATTCTAAAAAGAAAAATATATTTAATTAAAGATAAATAAAGATAATTAAAATAAAATCCTAAATTTAAATAATTCTAATAATTATCTTAATATTAATTATCCTAATATAAATAAAATGGAGTCTTATAAAAGAAAATCTCTTCTTTTTGCGTTTTTAGTCCTTGTATCTTCCATGCTTGCACTTTTGGCACAATCTTTTTCCTGTGTCGCATATCAGCCCATTGTGTCTCCAAATTCACATTTTTGTCCCTTAATTTTGCTTTTGCCTCAAAATCGGTCCCTAATCGATAAAAAGACAAATAACTCAAATTAGTAGGATCAAGCCCAGAATAAACACATGATTAATACATAAAAATACGTTATTCTAGAGCATTATCAATTAGTCACCCAAATAAAGTCTTGGACGTAAACCGTGTCGATATAATTGACTCATCAGTAGAAAAAACTTTTGAGTCATCTTATGGGGATAAATTTAAAATGATGTTTGATGATTTTGAATCTGTTAATAAATTATTGGCTCCCATGAATACTAAACTTCTACCTTCTGTTGTGCAGGCACTAGATCTGAAATTAAAACCACTTCCTAAACATTTCAAATGCACATTTTTGGAGAATGATGAAACCATTGCCGACTTAAAAGGGATCAACCCCTTGGAGGAAAAAACAAAACCAAAGAAAGAGGCGCAAGGACGATTAAACCCAAATATGGTGGACGTGATAAAAAATGAGAATTTTCAAACCCATACAAACGAAAAAACTTAGCTAGAACAGCCCCAATACTAGTTGGGGCATCAAGCTAGCAACGTAAACAAGCGCTTATTGAGAGGTAACCCAATTTTTATTATTTTATTATTTTTTTAGTTTAGTTTATTTTATTTTTATTTATTATTTTATTATTTATTATTTTCAGATATTAATAAAATTCTCTTATTTTGTCTAGGTAAATTGAAGCAACAATAGCAAGAACTCATTACTATAATGCGCGAACGACGGTAACTACACGGGGAGTTCTTCTAAACTTTTCTTCCATCTATTTGTTTATTTTCTTCTACATCGAGGACAATGTGTTCTAAGTAGGGGAAAGTATTCTTCATTGTTACTGCCATTTTATCTGCTGTTTTGCTGTTATATCATTGTTGCTGCTGCGTTCTGCCCACAATTATTTTTTTAGCATATTCTGTTTTTCTTTTCATGCCTAAGAATTTGACCACGACTTGCTTACTGTTTGACCCACATGCATGATCCTTATCTACTGAATTAATTATGATTTTGCTTGATAGATTTCATCTCCATTGTTTTTTTTCTTTTAGTTTAAATGATTATGATTAATGGAGTTAACCCTATCTTGATTTTGGTAAATTTGATTTAGTCTAAATACAAGAGAACACTTAATACAATTGCATACTTAAAATATGTTCATGACTATTAAGGTGATTACTAAAACTTATTTTTGACACTTGATCGTTTTTCCTAAGTCCTCTAAAATTAAAATATCGTTTAATAATAATGTTTCCGTTGTTATGAGTGCAACTTAAGATGTGACTAGCTGAGTAACCGGGGTAGGGTGCTTGAGTTGTCATCCTATTTCGCGTCAAAAGGTTGTGTGACGTGTTAGGTAAAACTCCGCTAACCGGAATTAATTTTTAAGAATGTGTTGGGCTGAGTAACCAGGGTGAGGTGCTTAGCTGTCATCTCTCTTCGCATCAAAAGGTTCGATATATTCTTAAGAAAAATAAAAATTAGGAATGTGTTGGGCTGAGCAACCGGGGTGGGGTGCTTAGCTGTCATCTCTCTTCGCGTCAAAAGGTTCAATATATTCCTAAGTAAAAATAAATAAATAAAATTAAAAAAAGAAAAAAAGAAAAAAATTTAAAAAATTTAAAAAATTTAAAAAAAAAAGAAAAAAAAAGACATTAATAAAGTGTGAGGACTAAAGGTAGAAACGAATAGGGTGTCTTGATAGGTTTGGTAAATTACCTAATTTTCATGAAATAATCCAAGTCGATCTTAATTTTTGTGTGTGTTAATTGGAATTTTTTTTTTTAATTTTACTTAAAGCAAGTTAAGGGTTCTCTTTATTTTTCATATGCATTTTGACTAATTTTTATAAAACTTTGGAGTAGTATTTCTTTCATGCCAGGATTTAATTTTCACAATGGACACGAACCATACTTGAGGGCAAGCATGGGCTAAGTAGGGGGAATTGGTCAAAATTTGATGCGGTCATTGAGAGCACCAAAAATATTATATTCCCTGTAAAATAATAAAAATAATAGTAAAGGGGAAGTAGGGTTGAATCCTCAGGGATCGGATTGTACGAATGCTCGTTTCTTAAAATCCTGGACAATTTCTTTGCCAAGAAAACCTGCGTTCCTGAAAAATAAAAATAAAAAGAATTAAGAATCTGGAAAAATAAAAACAGAATTTAAAAGTGAATTGAAATTACGAAATTAAGTAAATTGCAGAAATTAAAATGAGGAATATAAAAATAAATAGAGTTGAGAAAAGAGAAAGTTTCTTATGTGGCAAGATTCCAGCTTCCGGTTGTCTCGTTCCACTTTGGGTTCAATCCTTGGCTTTTAAGTAACCCTTCTAGAGGAGGATAAGCCAGTTATAGTGGAAGAGGACGCCTACGACCACCAGCTCCAAGGATTTGGACTCAAGATTTGGCGGAGCCTGACTCTAGCTAATAATCGCCTTTGTGGGACTATCTTTTAGTAGATCACATCTTCCCAACGGCGAATACCACACCATTTTGTCTCTTGGATTCGCCAACCTCTGACGCAGAAAGCCAACAAACTGACTGTGAAACCTTCCCAAAACGTACAAAGCGGTCGTTCCTTGCACAAGTTGAAAAGATCACTTATTAAGGGACATGGATGGAAACGTCAGTCCCGTAATACGGAGAAGCGATGAATACGTTGTTGAGAAGGCTAAGCGCGAATTCTAAGCCTCATGAATCTTTTTGGGGAATTTTGACAACCTTCGGCTAGATTGATTTAGTGGCTCATGATTTTTGGGAAAGAAACAAATATAATATAAATGAGATTTTTATTGAAGAAATTATGGAGAGAACAAAGGCAGGATTTTTGGGAGAGGGAGTGTTTACAGAAAAAAGAGATGTTAAATATGTGCCACTTCATCCCCTATTTATAGTACTAGAAAACTTAGTCTATTCCTAATTAAATTCTAAAAGATAATTAAAAATAAATAAAGATAATTAAATATAAATAAAAATAAATCTTAAAATTTAAATCTAAATAATTATCCTTAATAATTATCCTAATATAATTGAAATTAAAATAGAGTCTTGAGCTATAAAATCTCTTCTTTTGCATTTTTGTCCTTGGGTCTTCCATGTTTGCATTTTTGGCACCTTTTATCTCTTTCTTTGCATGTTGGCCCATTATATCTTTAAATTTGCACTTTTTGCCCTTAAATTTCCTCTTGCCTCTAATTTAGTCTCTAAAAGATAAAAGAACACAAAGTAACCCAAATTAGTAGAATCATACTCAAAATAAGCACGCAATTAGCACATAAAATATGTCGTTCTAGAGTATTATCAATAGCTTAGATATGTTATGTTGAAAAACATACAATATATATAAAATTGAAGAAAGTTATATTTTAACACCGCCAAATCTAAGTAGCTATATGCATGACAATTTATATTTGGCAAAATAAACACTTACCTGATAATTGAATTGTAGTAAAATTTGAGAGTAGTTGGAATGGGATTAGGGTTTGTAGATTGAGGGAAAATAATGGCTTTTAGAGAATTTTGAGATTAATTTTTTTAATCAATTTTAATTTTTATGTTTTTAAATTTTGAAATTTTAATAATAATTTAAAAAATATTCGTAATTTTATTTTATGAGTGATATGTCGTAATAGTAACTTGACATGTTAATAAAGGTGAGCATTTGATTGAATTGAACCGAATGAAAATATTTCGAGTTGATGAATCTTATTATATCATTCTAATTTGATTTAAATTTTTTTTAAATCAAGTCGAGTGAAATAAAATTCGAATTGAATTTGACATATTTACAGGACAGAAATTCAGATTCCTAGATGCAATAAGAAAAAGTAGGAATGGGGTTTGAGGTGCAATGACGAATAAGTAAATGGCACGTGGAATAATAGGAAACGTAGGTTGGACATATTTGATTAAAAAAAGAAAACATTGTAGTTGAATTAAATTGATTGGAAGTGTAAGAGAAACCTTTTGAGTGGATACAGATACATTTATTTATTTCTTGTTTCGTTGGAATTTAGAAAGAGGGAGAGCTGGTTTTGTCATAAAAGAGGTGAGAGTGTTGTAGTTTCCATAGCGGCGATGCAGGGGCTTTAGTTACCAACCTAAGCCTAAATCTAAATCTTCACTTTAATTACGTTTCAGCTGTTTTAATAGGATCCGAATTCATGACTGTGTTTTTGTCGAGTCCTTTGAGATAGATGGCTTCTCTGTATAAATGGCTGAAGCCTCTTAGTAAGATTTGTTTTTCTCTTTGCATGGTCATGATCCCACTATTATAACAATTAATTGGTACTCTCTGTAGTCATTGGTGTTTCTGCTAAGGTTTTTGTACTGGTTTATTAAAATATCCCCTTCACCTCTCCTTATGATTGATATGTTCAATATACGAAATTATTTATTTATTTAGAGAGCCAATTGAAGGTTAGTGATGAAAGCAAATAACTGCTGGTCGGCAACAACACAGTAGCCAATTGAAAACCAAAAACGCAGTAGCTTGTGCCAAGAATTTTGGTTGGTGCAACAGTGGCCTCAATCGGTTCAATCCAGCTATGGAAGCAAGCCTTGAAGGAGCAATCACCCATTATTTTTGGATTTTTGAGGCAAACGGTGGAGCAATTAGCAGCATGTGCAATGACAATTCAAAACAATTTGAATGGAAATAATGGGTGAACAATGAGATGATAAAGCGGCATTAAATTAAGCCAAATAGCAGCAGATTTTTTAACATGTTCAGTACCTGATTTGTACAACAAAGTGAAGCAATTTTGGAACCAAAAAAAGCTTGATTTAGAAGTGAGGAATTTTTGGTAAATGGCAGCAAAATAGCAATGCCTTGTAGGAATTTTTGGTAAATGGCATCCAACCTCGACTCCCCAGGTCGTTTAGATGAAGAAGCCAAGGGCTTATTAGATCTAGGTTTCATCGAAATAGCATCCAGTGCAGCGTTGTCGGATTCGGAATTAGAACCAGATTCATCATAAGCGATTTCAAGCTTTCTGGGTGGTGGGGTCTTGTGGGTCAATGGAGTAGAGTGGGTTTTGGGATCTTTCTTATCTTTTCTTTAGAAGACTAATGTCCATAAAACCAACTAAAAATACTACAAAGATAAGTGTACCAATTGATAAATAGTATAATTACGGTGGGTAAGATATTGTTCTCATCAGGGATTTAAATTGCGGTCACGGTCGCGTTTTCGGTCGCGTTACGTTTGTCGCAGTTGTGGACATAACGGATGCTGTTGCGGTCATTGCGGGTACCGCAGTCGTGAATTTTTTTAAAAATTCACACAACTTATTGTAAAACAATAATAGCGGTTTCGGACGGTGCCGCTACCGCTATATAACGGCCGCTATAGCAGTATCGGATTGCTATTTAAATCCCTAGTTCTCATGAAGACTAAAAGTATTAATAATTATCGTCTTTATATTATTTAACCTACAAATTGGGATGATTGGTTAAAACTAAAATTAGTTAAATTAATTAACTAAGAACACAACAAAGAACTAATTGAGACAATAATTGATTAACAACTAAGGAGTGAACCAACACCCAAGAAAGAATCCACTCACATTATCAATCTGAATTAAACAATTTTTTCACTTAATATCTTGATTCGTAGAAATTCCTAAATTATGCTAATATATCCCTTCAAAACTAAGAGCAATTGACTCTAACTTAATTAATTGAAATTTATTTCTAATTAAAATCTCTATTATCGCATTAAATCGATTTATGGATTCCCCTATTAAATTTGATTCTAATTCGATAGATTTATATGGTACTATTTTTAGGATTGCATGCAACTCCATTTTCTTAAACAGGGTCTATTTCTCCTTTGAATTAAAGCACATCAGACATGAATTAATAATCCAGAAATATTAAATTAAGAATTAAGTACACATAACTGAGAATAGTATTCAAGTATTTTTTGCGTAAAACAGAAATCAAAAGACAGAATTGATCATAGGGTTCATCTCCCCTAGGTATTTAGAAAATTAGTTAATAATCATGAATAAAAACATCTTAAAAATAGTATAACCACAAGAAATAGAGAAACCCATAACAAACTTCAAAGAAATCTGTGAAAAATAAAATAGAATAAAATAAATAAAAATAAAGAACACATAAATTTTACGTGGAAACCCTTTCGGGAAAAAACCACGGGCAGAGGAGAAGAAAATTCACTATGTCGAAAAATTTTTACTCAAATACAAGAGGAATAGACTATGTCTATTTATAGGCTTGCAAAGCCATATTCTAGTAGGATTGAAACACCTTATCCTAATCAATATAAAATAGATGGAGTTTAATAAGGTTTAAAACCTTATTCTAAAATAAAATAAAAGAAGTCTAGTTCTATATGGATTTTACTTTTATTTTATTTTCCATCGTATTTTATTTAAATAAGAATTTGGGTCACTTAATTCTAACAATCTCCACCTTGACACAAATTCTCAATGAACAAGTTCTTCATCGCGAACTTTCAATAAACAAGTTCTTCACCTCTTCCAAAAACCCTTAAGGGTTTAACTTCAACAATGAACACCAACCAAGTCTAAGCAATGCTCAAACTTGGTTATAGGAAGTGACTTAGTCATCATATCTGCAGGATTTTCATGAGTGCTAATTTTGCTCACAACAATATCACCACGAGCAATAATATCACGAACAAAATGATACCGAATATCAATGTGTTTTGTTCTCTCATGAAACATTTGATCTTTTGTAAGAAAGATGGCACTGATCGTCACAAAATATGTGCTGATTTGAAGGTCTTCATTGAGTTCACTAAATAGTCCCTTCAACCAAATAGCTTCTTTACAAGCCTCGAGAATCGCCATGTACTCACTTCGATTGGTAGACAAAGCGATCGTAGTTTGCAAAGTGGCTTTCCAACTAATTGCACAACCTCCGATTGTAAAGACGTAACTGTGAGAGATCTTCTTCTATCAAGGTCTCCAAGAAAATCAGTATCAACATACCCTATAACTCCATCTTTAGTTCTTCCAAACTGTAAGCAAACATTAGTAGTGCCTCGTAAGTATCTTAAAATCCATCGAATCGCTTTCCGGTGTTCTTTACCGAGATTCGCCATGTATCGCTAACTGCACCGATCGCATATGATAAATCGGACGTGAACAAACCATAGCATACATGAGAGATCCTCTGCACTAGAGTATGGAACATGTGACATGTACTCAATCTCATTATCGATTGAGGAGATAAGGCCGATGAAAGTCCGAAATGGGTCGCTAAAGGAGTACTAACAGCTTAGCACTCTGCATATTGAACTCGCAAAGAACTTTCTCAATGTACCCTTCCGACTTAGGTACAATTTACTTGCTTTTCTATCTCTCGAGAATCTCCATACCAAGTATCTTCTTTGCTGGTCCTAAATCTTTCATCTCAAATTCTTCACTTAGTTGGGCTTTAACCTTTCTTATCTCTCTTTTATCTTTTGTCGCTATCAACATGTCATCAACATAAAGAAGTAGATACACAAAAGAACCATCACTGCTTTTTCTTAAAGTAGACACAATGTCAAAACTACTTCTTTTGAAATCATGAGAAGTCATAAAGGAATCAAACCTCTTGTACCCTTTGTCTTGGTGACTGTTTCAAACCGTAAAGTGACTTTTTCAAGAAGCAAACATAGTCCTCTTTTTCGAGACTATAAAACCCTCTCGTTGTTGCATGTAAATATCTTCCTCAAGTTCTCCATGCAAAATGAAGTTTTACATCTAACCGCTCAAGCTCCAAATCATGCATGGCAACAATACCAAGCAAAGCTCGAATCGAACTATGCTTAACAACCGGAGAGAACACATCTGTGAAGTCCACTCGAATTTGATCAGTAACCCTTTGCAACAAGCCTTGCTTTATATCTGGGTTCTTCAACTCCTGAGTCCTTCTTTCTTTTAAACACCCATTTACAACGAATGACCTTTTTACCTTTAGGAAGTTTTACAAGATCCCATGTTCTTTTTGTGGAGTGATTCCATCTCCTCTTGCATAGCAAACATCCACTTTTCTCGAGTCTTCACACTAATCGCCTCGAATAATTAAATGGCTCTTGATTCGCATCTATATCTTCACCACATTTAAAGCATAAGCAACTAGATCAACCTCGGCATACTTCTTTGGAGGTTTAATTTCTCTTCTTGTCCTGTTTTTGGCGATAGAGTATTGCGGTGAAGAAGCAACTCTATTCTCAATTTTTGTCTTGGCTTGAGGAGTTGATTCGATTAATCGATGCTCCACCGCTTTTGGTTTTCTTTATTGGAAGAGTCTTTAAGAGATAAGTTAGGTAGCATAGCGCTTCATCAAAACAACATCTCTGCTAATCACAACTTTTCTATTTTCAGACACCATAACTTATAGCCTTTTACACCACTTTATAACCAAGAAAACGCATTTAATGGATCTTGGTTCCAATTTTCCATTATCAACATGAGCATACGCAGGACACCCAAAAATCTTTAAATCGAATAATTAGCGGGATTACGGACCATACCTCTTGTGGAGTCTTTTTCTCAATGGCAACGGATGGAGATCGGTTGATCAAAAACATGCGAGAGAGGTCGCTTCGCCCAAAATGACTTGTAAGTTGGCATTTGACAACATACATCGAACCTTCTCCATGATCGTTCGTTCATTCGTTCGCAACGCCGCTTTTGTTGTGGAGTATGACGAATCGTCAAGTGTCTCATGATCCTTCGACTTGCACAATCTATTAAACTCATCGAGCGTAACTCTAAGCCATTGTGCATGACGGAGGTATTTTATCTGCTTTTCCGTCTGCTTTTTCAATCATAATTTTCCAAGACTTAAATGTGGAAAACACATCGCTTTTTTGCTTCGGAAGAACGCCCAAACTTTTACGGAAAAATCATCAATAAAGGTTAGCATATAATTAGCTCCACCTCTCGAAGGCACTCGACGGCCCCCACAGATCGTAATGGATATACTCCAACGTTTCCTTCGTGTTATGGATTCCTCTAGTGAATCGAACTCTCTTTGCTTCCCAAAAACACAGTGCTCACGAAATTCGGTTTGCAAATTCCTTGCCCATTAAGAAGTCCTCTTTGCTTAATTTCGCCATGCCATTCTCACTCATATGCCCTAGGCGATATGCCAAAGTTTAGTAATATCATCATCGACAAGGAAGAGGAAGCGACAATTGCATCACCAAGAATGATAGAACCTCAGAAACATATAACTTGGCAATCTTTCTTTGCCCTTTCATCACAACAAGGACCCTTTAGAAATCTTTAAAACCCCACTTTCAATTTGTGTATCTGCCCTTTTGAATCAAGAGTACTCAACGAAATTAAATTTCTTTTCAATTCGGAACATGCCGCACGTCACTAAGTGTTCGACAACTCCATCAAACATCTTAACTTTAATTGTTCCAACACCGCGATTTTACATGAAGCATTATTTCCCATCAAAACAACACCTTCAGACATCGTTTCATAAGTTGTAAACCAATCCCGATTGGGACTCATGTGGAAGGTGCAACTGAATCAAGTATCCACTCGCTTACTTTAGAATCATTGATGAAGCAACTAGAAGTTCACCATCGTTGTAGTCTTCTACAACATCACTTCACCGGAATTTTCCATTTGTTTTCCTTTTGATTCGACCTCCTTTTAATCTTATTTTGTAGCTTATAGCACTCAAATTTAATGTGCCCTTTCTTCTTGCGAAGTTGCAAGTTTTACCTCTGCTTGAAGATTTCGATCTACCCTTAGATTTACCACGAGGATTCCGTTCTCGTGTTCTACCACGATCATCATCAACATTCCGGTCTTGTCTCCCACGAACAATGAGACCCTCTCCCGAGAGTTGGGTTTAACCACAAGATGCTTCATCTTATCATACGAGGTTAAAGAATCATAAACCTCATCAACTGTGAGAGACTCGCGGCTATATAAAATCGTGTCTCTAAAGGTTGAATAAGACGGGCAACGAACAAAGTAGAATCAACCCTAGATCTTCCTTATCATCTTGAACCTCCATGGCCTCCAAGTTTGAGAGAATTTCTTTAAACACATTAAGTGTTCGTGTCTGACGCACCTTCCTCCAAACGATGAGCATAAAGACGCCGCTTCATATGCAACTTGCTTGTTAGAGTTTTCGACATACATATTTGTTCTAGCCTCTTCCATAATGCAATGGCGGTTTTCTTTCATCACATCCCGCAAAATTTCGTTGGACAAATGCGATGTAATTGTGTTAATGCCTTTCGATCCTTACGCTTCTTCTCTTCATCTGTTAATGTCGAAGGCATCTTATCTATCCTAGCGGGCATCCTCTAGATCCATCTGCAAGAACGCTTGCATCTTAATTTGCCACAACGCAAATCGGTGTTGCGATCCAACAATGAATTTCATACTTCAAAGACGCCATTACCGTGATCGAGATGAATAACCCTAAGCTCTGATACCAATTTGTGAAAAATAAAATAGAATAAAATAAATAAAAATAAAGAACACATAAATTTTACGTGGAAACCCTTTCGGGAAAAAACCACGGGCAGAGGAGAAGAAAATTCACTATGTCGAAAAATTTTTACTCAAATACAAGAGGAATAGACTATGTCTATTTATAGGCTTGCAAAGCCATATTCTAGTAGGATTGAAACACCTTATCCTAATCAATATAAAATAGATGGAGTTTAATAAGGTTTAAAACCTTATTCTAAAATAAAATAAAAGAAGTCTAGTTCTATATGGATTTTACTTTTATTTTATTTTCCATCGTATTTTATTTAAATAAGAATTTGGGTCACTTAATTCTAACAAAATCAAAAGGAGACATTCAATCTTGATGGAAATCTGCTTCAATGGTGTTTTCCTAGTTGTTTTCTTGAATCTTCTTTGATGGTTTTTACTCTTCTTATATTTGGTATATGTAGGTTTTATAATACCCGAAAAACCTAAAAATTATATTTTTTTCGCATATTTGAAGTGCAAATTCCGAAATGCACACATTTTGGCACATGGCCGTGTAGTCGGTCGTGTAACTCTTGAAATCTACTCCAATTGTCTGATTTTTGTCCCAAATGCTCTCTTAAATATAAAAAACATAAATTTAAAAGATTAAGAGCATAAAATTCACCATAAAAACGAATTAAGAATAGAATTAAAATATATTACTTTTGACACTTATCAAAGACTCTTCTTCTTTTTCCTAAGAAAAGTCACCTCTTTATCTTCTTCATAGGAAAAAACGGCTACTGAGACTTCAATAGGACTTGAACGCTTTTATGCCATTGAGAAAGAGAGAGAGTGTGGGGGATGCTACTTGTCTGTTTGTTTGATGGTTTTATAGGGAAAGAGGTAGTGGGAGATAGGGGTGAGCAAAATTCAATTTAATTCGAAAAACTCGATAAAAAATTCAAATTTTGAATAAAACAGTTCGAGTTATTTGAGTTAATCAAGTTATTTAGATCAATTCAAATAAAAAATTAAGTTTTTTGGTTTAACTCAAATATGAATTGCACAATTCGAGTTATTCGAAAATTCGAATAAAAAAAGGCAAAACTACGTTGTTTTGATAAATGTTTACCTTTTCTAAAGCTAAAAGTCAAAACTATTAAATTAAAAGGTAAAATTACGTTGTTTTGATAAATATTTACTCATTAAGTTAAAAGGTAAAATAATTATATTGTTTATATAGTTAAATAATCTTATACTTCGTCTACTAGTTAAATAATCGGTCCATATAAATGCAACATTGAGTATAAATAATATGATTCGTTAACTCGACTCGACTTAACTCGAAATTTTTTCACTCGATTTGGTTTGATTCGAAAAAAATTAAATTGAGTTTTGTTACTAAAATATAATTCGTCAACTTAACTAACTCGAATTTTTTTGACTCGATTCGATCGAATGCTCACCTTAGTTTTTGTATTTGAGTGATGGACTGATTTCAGAAGGTTGCATCAGTCAAATGGGTTGTAAATTTGACAGAAAGGAAGAGCCAAGTTTAAATGTGGGAAATAAAGAGTTTTTATTCACGAATGGAAATCTAATCATGGATGACCTTTCATACTCCATTTCTGTCAATTTTATTAAAGCAATGCTATTTATAATACTTACAATACCTTGTAAACATCAATCCATTGTCGTCCAATGGTTAAGATATCTGTCTTTCACCCAGGAGACCCGGCAATGGAAAGGTTTTTGAATTTTTATTGCTCTCCTTTTCTCTGACACGTGGCACACACCCACCTGCTTTTTTGTCTTTTTCATTTTATAAATCGGTTAATTTTCAACTTTAGTCCTTTTAATATGCTTAAATTTGAAATAATTCTTATACTTTAATTTCAATTTTAGTCCTAATATGCTTAAATTAGATATTTAATTCTTATACTTTAATCTCTAACACCATTTGAGTCTTTATATTTTTCTAATTATTTTAAATAATTAACATCGTTAACTTTTCAATTAAATGTGGTTAACAATTTTTTTCTTAAAATTCTTTTGGAAACAGGAAACAGTTTTTTCAAAGTTTTTGTTTATAATAAACGAAAAAATATACAATTAAATTTCACCCATATTATGTTTGAATAATTATCACACATTTTGTTTGTTTATATGTTTGAATTTGGATTAAGTGTAAACTAAAACTTGAATTTTAAGTTAAACTTAAATCATGCTTGGACCATTTCATTGATAATTTTAACTTCAAACACAGCTCTGAAATTTTAACTTTAAAAATAAGAGCAGCAAAAAAAGAATGTTTTAATTTAATAAATGTTAAAATTGGTAATTTTAAGCTATATTAATAAATTAACGTTCTTTTATATATGGCTTCACGGGAATCGAAAGGATTTTGAGTGTGCATTAATAAATATATATGGCTTCAACTTATAATCTTCACCCCTCCATTTTGTTTTGGTTTCCCAAATTCTCTGATCCTACAGAGGAACGGTCTACTGAAAATTGAAGTCTATGGATATTAATGGACTAATAACGAAGGTCACATGGAGGGTTGAAACTTTGAGTGCACTTCATACCCAGTCCAACTCTATGGGTGTTAATGGACTAATAACGAAGGTCACATGGAGGATTGAGAATTTCTCCAGTATTACAGACGATGGGCTCTATTCTGAAAATTTCACTGTTGATGGCTACAAATGGTAACTCTGATCTTCTTCTTGTTGGTTATGATTTAGTTTGCATTTTATCTACCTGACTTCGATTTGCAAACTTATTTGGTAGGCGGCTTATTATCTTCCCGAAGGGGAACAAAGTGGATTTTTGGTATTTTTTTTTTTTAGAAGTTGCAGATTCAGCTACTTTGCCTTCGGGATGGAGTAGAAATGCCCAATTTGGATTTGCAGTCATCAATCAATTCGATCGTGAACTTTCCATTACGAAAGGTATTTTTTGTTGAACCAAAAACATTTGTACAAAACAAAGGATCAACTTTTTTATGGTTGTTCTTAGTTAATGAGTTTACAAAACACATCTAATCACTATGGGTAATACTTATGGTTCTCCTTTTTACTTTATTTAATGGGGGTATAGTTTTTTTATTCTGAAGAATTGAATATACTTATCTCCAAACATATTGCTTTTTTCCCTTTGTGAATTTTTTTCTATTTATGTTCATACAAAGATGGTCATGGTATGGTGTTTGGGGAAGTTTGACATGAGACATGACTGCATGAACCGATTCACCATCTTTTTTCTGTTGCATGAACCGATTGCAATTTATTTTCAAGTGGTTAGTGATGATAGAGACACTCGCTTTTGGCAGTTGATACGGCAGAGTTCACGGTGAATGATTCTTGTTGGGGCCTCCTTTTTTTTGTTAGCTTTAGGCGAATTACACGATCCTAAAAGAGGCTATCTCCTCAATGATGCATGCTTATTTGAAGCCTACGTTTCTACTGATAGGACTAAAGGTTTGATCTCACATGAATTGATGATCAAGACTGACTCGGATAGACATGAGACCGATGAAGCTGATTCATCAACTCACCCTTCTGAAGAGATTGTGGTAAGTCAGCTAAATTAGTTGTTAATAATAATGCATCTATGTATCTCTATTATTGCTTTCTTTGCCTCCATTGCAGGCTTTTGAACCTGAAGATCCAACCGAGGAAGATATAACACATTCTTCACTAGCTTGGAGTCTGAGCTTTCGTACTCTTAACATTGTTTTTTCTCAAGCAGCGAAGGAAGCGCTGGCTAGCTACATTAGAGGAAGCATTGGATAGGAACCCTTTTCATTTCTACGGCTCTCGGGAGTTTTCTTCACTTAAGCAGGCGTTTAAGATACTAGCTAGTTTTGATTGTTCCTCTACCACCTTTACAATTGAGCAAAAAAAAGAGTTGTTGGCCATGGAGGAGAGCCTGAAAGAACTAGCTGACCGAGCAGCGAAAGCAATGCAGGACATGAATTGCCTTACTGAGAAGAAATCTATTAAGTTGACAATTACGCATAAATTGGATCGTAATGTAATCAGATATAAGGAGGTGGAATCAGAGGTGAAACAGGTAGAGAAAAAAAACTAGCTGCCCTCCATGTACAAGTTGAAGAAGCACAAAAGGAAAGGGAGAATATGTTGGCTGAACGGAAGTAGATATTTAAAAGTTCCAAGGAAATGAAAATGGAGTTGGAAGCGTTGGAAATGCAATGGGCAGAGTATGAGGCCATGGCCAAGGTTGCCATGGAGGAAGAGAGTATCGTTTTGGCTGAATGGGGAAGAATCAAAGAGTTCATCACTTCCATTAAAGGAAAGATTTAGAAACTTTGGAGGAAATTTTGTAGTAATGGTGTTTTGTGCAAGACTTTATATTATATGCATACATCCTTGATTCACTTTCTCTCCTTGAATTGAATGAAGGATATATAAATATACAATTTCCAGAAGTCTACAACAACATTAGCATCTAATAAGTCAATACTGAAATCAACATTTTTAAAATCATTATATGTTAGTAACTTGTATTAAAATGATTTGTGTTTTGTTTAATTATTTTTTTTCCAAATCATATATTATGTTGTATATGGTATTATCAGGTCTGGACTTTTACCATAATGTTACTAACGGATGAATAGTTCTTTACTTATATTATATATGCACAATAAGCAAGTAATATATAATTTAATAACATTTTAGATGTTTCTAGTATGATACAATCAAAATTAAATAATTAATTAGTAAAAGGAAAGAGAATTAACATTCAATTAAATTGCAAAACTTGTTTTATAAAATTAGAAGCAGTTTACTAAAAAAACAATTCAATTTTATATAATTCAAATATCAACAAAGATGACATTAACTATTACGAGGAATTCAACTTTATACGATTATAAAGATGGTCTCCATTTTCTTAGACTTCTTTGAGTGTTGATACTCATATGGAGAGATAATAATACTTTTAACATCTTTAAATAAATGTTATATAAACTTTGATAAAGAATTTCTTGAGTGTTTGTTGTAAAATCTGAACATCGATAATGGCAATATAAAACGATCGTAAAGTAAAAAAAGGAAAAATAAGAACATACAGATTCTACGTGGGAATTCTTTCGGGAAAAACCACGAGCAGGGGAGAATAAAATTCACTAATTTCGAATTTAAATGATACAAGAGGAGGTTCGACTACTTCTAATTATAGGTTGATAACCCTTATTCTAATTATTGTCAAATAGAAGGAGAGAAGTTCTATACGGATTCTACTTGTACAATCAATATCAAATAGAAGAAGAGTAGTTTTATACAGATTCTACTTATGCAGCCTAGTCCATACCGCGCGGGGGCTTCAGTTACAACCCTAGTCTAGTTTTATGCTTAATGGAGATCCTTCGCCCCCACAGATCCTCCTATTTTGCCACTATATTTTATTTATTTAACAGGAATTTAGGTCACACAACTTTAACATTTGGTTTAGTGGAAAAGTGAAAGGATGGAAGGAAGAAATAAAAAAAAAAAAGTGAAAAGAAAAATGAGAGGGAAGAAAATAGAGGAGATGATCATTTTCTATCCTAATGCATAAAAATCAATCCTTACCAATTGGAAGAAAATAAAGTATGTTAGATCAAAATTATGGATTTTTTAAATATTTTATTTTCTATTCTTTCATATTTTATTCATCTCGACTCGATGTGAATAATATTTCAAATTTAGTTAGGATGATTTAATAATACTTGTGAACTTTGACAAACTCGAAATTGTTTTACTCGTTTCGATCGAACGCTCAACCTTTTTTAGTGATTGAAATAATTTTTTTATTGTTTTCTAATTTGCACGTGTTTTTATTTTGTAAAAATTATTTTTAAAATTTTCAACCAAATACAGTTCTATTATGAATGTTATTTAATGGATGTTCAACCCTTCATCTTTCATCTCCCTTTATCCTTCAATGATGGTTGATTTAGTTCTACAAGATGCTTTGGTGTACGACAGGTATGAGACCAATAGTCTTTACCTCCACAACGATAACACAAACTTTCCACTTTCCCAGATGTTTTTTTTATCATTCTTTCCATCCTTATGATCCCACTTTCTGGTGGGTATTCCTGAAATGACTACCTCGTTCACATCCACATCCTCGACTGTGACCGCGACCATGACCATAACCATGTCCTCGACCACGACTACTAGTTTGGCCTTTATCCTTTCCCTTATATGATGTCATATTCGCTTTGGGGAATGGAATAGAACCAGTTGGACGTGACTCGTGATTTTTCATTAACAGTTCATTATTTTGCTTAGTCACAAGAAAACAAGATATTAATTCAGAATATTTCTCAAAACCTTTTTCACGATTGTGTCTACAGGACAACATTATTTGCGTGAAATGTGGAGTATGTTTTTTATAACATATCCTCAACAGTTATGTTCTCTCCACATAATTTTAATTGGGAAGTGATTCTAAACATAGTCGAGTTATAGTCACTCACAGATTTAAAATCTTGTAATCTCAAATATAGCCAATCGTAACGAGTTTTAGGAAGCGTTACGGTTTTCTGATGATTATATCTTTCTTTTAGACTATTCCAAAGGACAAGTGGATCTTTAACGGTTAAATATTAAGTTTTTAGTCCCTCGTGAAGGTGATGGCAAAAAAATATCATAGATTTGGCCTTATCTTGACTAGATGCTTCATTTTCTTCACTAATAGCTTCACCAAGACCTTTTGCATTAAATGTGTTTCAACATCTAACATCTAGGATAACTAGTTCTTTCTAGTAATGTCAAGAGCCACAAATTCAAGTTTTGCAAGGTTCAACATTGATGATATAGCTACAATATAAATCTAATATAAATATAAATAGTTCATTAACAAACATTCAAGCAAACATTAGTAATCCCTTAACAAAACTTCCAAGCATAACTTAACAGAAAATTACTCAAATAATTACAACAATTTAGTCATAAAATAAATTACAAGTAATTTAACTATATTAGAAGTTTTTAAGAAATTAAAGGATTAGTAGAACCCTTAAAAAATAAAACAAATTATAAATATAAGTAATTTTATCGTAGTAGACATATTGATAAAATGTATTACATACCTTGATCCAAACTATGAAAAAATGCAAGACTGTTGGATTGATGTAAGCGCTCGTGCTGATAACGTATTATAAATAAAAATAATAGATAATAGATGGATATGAGAATATGAGGATTTCTATTGTATTTTATGATAATTAAGTGTCTGAAGCTTTGATTGTGGTATTTGGTTGTTTTGTGAAGTAATTTTTATTAGTTTTTTTATTTAAGGATTAAATTGTTAAAATGTCAAAATTTCAAGGTTTGATGGTGATTTAGAGGTATAATTAGTACTGTTTAATGGCCAAGATTATTCGGCTATATATTTTGAAAAAAATGATTAACTTGATGATTTTCGGGTTAATGGACTAAATTACAAAAGTTGTAAAAGGTAATTATGTAATTTCAAAAAATAAAAGGGTATAAAAGTAGAATTAATTGGCATATGAATATAAGATAATAAAAGGAAAATTTGCATTTTAGATCAAGACCCTGTTGACTTACATGGAAAAAGAAAAATTGTTGAATAGTCCCTAAACTTCTGCAACTATTACAATTCAGTCCAAATAAGTTCGTACAGCTAAATTTTAGTATAATTTAAATATTTAGTTGCTTGTGGATTGAAAATTACTAATTGACTTGAAAGTATTAAATTGTGGTAAGTGAATTGATTTGGGAAAGAAATTGTATTAAATGTTGTTAAATGATAAATATGTGAGCCGATCAACATAGGATAGGATACAACTAGCATGCTAATAGGTTATATCGCACGCTGTATGGGATTGGTTGATGTTGAGATGATGATTATGAATTCATTCATGTTTACTGAATATACCGAAGTTTAGTATTTGTTGTGAATTATCACGCTATAATACACTATTTTAGGTGTGTTACGGAGGCGGATGTGAAACCTATGGGCTTGGCACTTGGTGTCGAGGTGTGTTTCGGAGGGATGTTAGCCTACAGGCTTGACACTTGGTGCCCAAGTGTGTTCTCGGTTGGTTAGCTCATTTGAGCGATTTGGTGTGTTTGGTTGGTTAACTGTGTATCTGAATCCATTACAACATTCATTGGGGATAGTAAATGATATAACATAATTGATTGAATTAATTCATTCGTATACAAGTTTATGACTCACCTGTGATTTGGTTATGAATGGCAGGACTATGATTTATGACATTTTTATATTATGTATTGATTAAGTTTATTTCGCTAATATTCATTATTTCTCTTTGTCGAACTTACTAAACTTCAATAAGCTTACTTGTGTGGTTTGCATTTCTTGTAGATATCTTTTTGTGGGACAGAAGATCAGATCAGTACTCAAGTCATATTATCCATCCGATTTCGATATTTTTGAACGTTATTTTGGATTATATGGCATGTAATAGGTGGTTATGTTAATGACCTCATTTGATATGTAAATATTTGAAGTATGTACCTAGTTAATCTTAGATTGACGTTGATCATAATGTGATGATAATTACATGGTTACTAGGTATGGTGATAAATATAAGTGCAATTTGTGAAGTTATGGTTATGTTTTTGGGTAAACTAGCTAAGAATAACTTATGGTACATGTTGTTCTCGATTTGGCTAGTATAAGGTTAGGTAATTAGCTTAAAATGACAAGATTGGATGTTTGAATGGTTGATGATTTATTTCGTTGTATATGTATGTATAATTGTTGTAACAATGAGGGCACATTGGTTAGACACTTAAAATGGTTGAATTGGCATGATTTGAGTAGGTTTTATGATAATTTGAATAGGTATAATAACTGATTAATGTGTTGATTGGTGTCTAAGAAAGCTTGAAATGGTAAACTTGATGTTTAAAGTTCATTTTGGTGCACACGGCCTGGGACACGGGCCGCCACACAGCCGTGTGCCATAAACGGTCTGAGACACCGCCGTATGTATCAAGTAAGAGAGTTACACGGCTTGACACACGGCCGTGTGATCTAAGTCAGTGAGTTACATAGTTTAAGGCACGGGCTGGGACATGGCTATGTGTCTCATTATTCGAACACTACATCATCTGGGCTATGTCACACATCCTGGCCACACGACCGTGTGACCCCTGTTTTCTAAATTTTTTAACTTTTCCCTAGATTTTTTTGAATTGTTTCAATTTAGTCTCATTTTGATCCCAAACTATTTTTAGGGCATCGAAAGTTTAATTTAAGGCTAAAATATGTGTGTTTGTTGGATTTGTATGAGATTTAAATAATTAATATTAAATAGCATTATTAATTTGATTTGAAGTTATCTATTCTGATTTATACGGTAACTCTCCGTAACCCTAGTTCGGCAACGGTAATGGGCTAGAAGTGTTACATAGCATCACTAATTCGAATCAAGCCAACAAGTTATTATAAGTTCTCCCATTACAAATGATTTTTGGTCAAGAATCAAATATTTTCCATCTAAAAACTTTTGGATGTGATGTATATGTTCCGATTACTCCACCACAATGCTTTAAGATGAGTCCTCAAAGGAGGTTAGGAATATATGTTGGATATGAATCTCCATCAATAAGTAAATATCTCGAGCCATCAATGGGGTACGGTTTGATTTGCTAACTGTCATTTTAATGAGCCAGTTTTCCTAATGTTAGTGGGAGAAAAAAATAGCTGGAAAAAGAAATAGATTAGAATGAATTATCATTGCCACTTATTGATCCTTATCCGAAACAATGTGAATTGGATGTTCAGAGGATAATTCATTTACAAAGTTTAGCAAATCAATTGCCAGACGCATTTACTGATATAAAAAGAGTGACAAAATCACATATACTAACTGTAAATGCTCCAATCAAAATTGATGTCCCTGAAAGACAAACTCTAGTTGTTATTTAGTCTAAAGCACATTTGAAGCATGATAGACTAATCGATTTTAGAGATAAGAATCTTCAAAAAAGAAAATGAGCAAAAATAGAAGATGGTCAGGTCGAGGAAGTAATGACTTTAAAAGAATCACTAGAAGAGATTTTAGACATGACTAAAGTTCAAGAAAAATCTCAAGTACCTGATAATGAAGAGATCTTAACAAATTATGTCATGTCAAGAATTAAGTGGAACCGAAATCAAATCAACGCCAATGACATATTTGCATGCAATGTAGCACTATATATTTTGAATGAAAATGTGAATAATGAACCAATGTTAATTGAGGAATGTAGACAAAGAGATGATTGGACAAAATGGAAAGAAGCAATTGAAGCTAAGTTAAAATCTCTTGCGAAGAGAGATGTATTTGGACATGTAGTTCGCACACCTGAAGGTGTAAAACTTGTGGGATATAAATGGGGTTTTGTGAGAAAGAGAAATGAAAAAGGATAAACTGTGAGATATAAAACGTTTTTAGTTGCACAAAGATTTTCACAAACACTTGTTATTGATTAAGAAGAGACATACTCTCTTGTGGTGGATGCAACTACTTACTCTCTTGTGGTGGATGCAACCACTTTTAGGTTCTTGATTAGTCTAGCAATAAGAGAAGGGTTTGATTTACGACTAATGGATGTAGTTAAAGCTTATTTATATGGCTCACTTGATAATAACATTTACATGAAACTCCCAAAAGGTTTTAAACTGGTGAAAACAGCTAATTCATGTTCTCGAGAACATTACTCAATCAAATTAAATAGATCTCTTTATGGATTGAAATAATCTGGGCGCATGTGGTATAATCGCCTTAGTGAATACTTATTGAAGGAAGGCTATAAGAATGATCCCATTTTCCCATGCATTTTTATAAAGAAGTTTGGATCATGATTTGTTATAATTGTTGTGTATGTTGATGATTTAAATATTATTGGGACTCCTGAAGAGATTTTAGTGATAATGGAGTGTTTAAAGAAAGAATTTGAAATGAAAGATATCGGAAAAACAAGATTTTTTCTAAGGTTACAAATTGAGAACCTAAAGAATGGAATCCTTATGCATAAAAAAACATATATAGAAAAAGTGCTAAGAAGATTATACAAATGGTTGTTAGGTCGCTTGATGTAAATAAACACCCTTTTTGTCCTGGAGAAAATGATGAAGATTTTATTAGTCCTGAAGTATCATATTTAAGTGCTATTGGTGCATTGATGTATCTTGCTAGTCATACACAACTTGATATATCATTTATTGTCAACTTATTAGCAATATCTAGCTCTTGTCCAACCCAAAGACATTCAAATAGGATTAAGCACGTTTTTCATTATCTTTAATGTACAAAAGATATGGGTTTGTTTTTCCCTAACCTACCAAAAAAAAAGATTGGTTGGTTTTGTAGATACAAGGTACTTATTTGATCCTCATAATGCTCGATCACAAACTGGTTATGTTTTCACATATAATGATACTGTAATTTCTTGGTGTTCTATGAAACAAACCATTGCTACTACTTCTTGTAATCATGATAGATTTTGGTAATCCATGAGGCTAGTCGTGAATGTGTGTGGCTAAGGTCTGTAATTCATCAAATATGAAAAGATTGTAGTTTATGCTCTAAAAAGGAAGCTCCAACAGTCTTATATGAAGATAATACAACTTACATTGCACAACTTAAAGAAAGATATATTAAGGGTGATAGAGCAAAACATATATCACCAAAAAGTTTCTTCCCTCATGATCTACAAAAAAATAGAGATATAAATGTTCAATGGATTCGTTCAAGTGAAAATTTGGCAGATCTTTTTACTAAGGTGCTCCCTACTGCTACATTTGAGAAGTTATTTTTCAACATTGGATTGCATCATTTTAAAGATCTTAAGTGATGCTTGCATGAGGGGGAATAAATTCGCACTATATTTTTTTTTTAAGTTGTGACATGCTGTGTATCAAAGGATTATGTACTCTTTTTTCCTTCACTAAGTTTTTGTTCCATTGGATTTTTTCTAATAAGGTTTTTAATGAGACATATCATTTATACAATGAACATCGAATGGGGAGTATTATGAATGTTATTTAATGGATGTTCAACCCTTCATCTTTCATCTTCCTTGACCTTCTACCTTCCATCTTCTTTAAACCTTTCATCTCGTTGTAGCCACTTTTTCTTATTTATGTATTAGAATATGAAGAATCTAATCTCTCTGTATATATAGTGGAATATACTATTTGTAAGTATGATGAAAAAGTATAGAATACAATAGAAATCATTATATTCTTATATTCATCTATTATCTGTTATTTTTGTTTATAGTAGTTTCTTTAATATTTTTAAATTTCTAAAAATTAAAATCAACTCTATTTCCTTAAACTAAATGAAGGCTAATATTTTTAGTGATTTAAGTTTTTCAAACGCATTTGATAATATATAATAAAAATAACTCATAGAATTTTTTTTATATTATTTTACTTATCACTTAATTGAGAATCTTTTCAATCTATTTTACTTTACTTTTCAAAAATTATATCATTCTTTAAGAACTTTACATTTAAATTTAGCTTTATATAAAATAACTAATTTTTTCAAAAAATAAAGATAAAATGTTAAATAAAAAATCATAAATTATATTTATCAAACAATTTAATTATATTCTATTTTAATTTTAATTAATATTCAAAATAGATTTTATAATTTAAACCCAATACTTAATTTTTAACCTTTAATTTGCAATATTTAATCTAAAGTATATATTATATAAATTTAAAACACAACCTGAAATTGTAACTTTAAAAATAAGAGCAGCAAAAAAATGTTTTACTTAATAAATGTTAATTCTTTTTATTTTTAATTTATATTAGTAAATTAACGCTCTTTTATACAAATAAATTAATTTTTATTTTGATATATTATTGGAAATTGAAACAAAATTGATAATTTTATTAATTAATTATCAAAGAAATCTCTTTAGCTTTTCGAGGATTTTGTGTGAGTCATTTAAAGAGCTTTCAAAAACATTGTATCATACTTACATTAATCAAATTTTCTATACACGTTTTGATAATTTACAATTAGAATTTTTCTACAAAAGTATAGAATATGATAAGTAAATAAAATATTTTATTTAATATTTTTATTGTATTTTATTCTAATTTAATATTATATTATTTTTATCAATTTATCTAATCATGTTCGATATTTAATTTTAATTAAAATTTTATAACTTAAATTTAATATTTAAATTTTTAATTCCAATACTTAATTTTTAGTCACGGAAAACGAACGGATCTTGTGTGGGCATTAATAAATATATATGGCTTCAACTTATAATCTAATCCAACAGAGTAACTGTCTAACTCCAGGTTTTCTACTGAAAATTGAAGTCTATGGATGTTAATGGGCTAATAACGAAGGTCACATGGAGGGTTGAAATTTTGAGTGCAGTTCATAGCCAGTCCTAGTCTATGGGTGTCAATGGACAAATAACGAAGGTCACATGGAGGATTGAGAATTTCTCCAGTATTAAAGGCAAAAGGCTCTATTCTGAAAAATTCACTGTTGATGGCAACGAATGGTAACTCTGATCTTCTTATTGTTGGTTATGTTACAGTTTGCATTTTATCTACCTGACTTAGATTTGCATACTTATTTGGCAGGCGACTTCTTATCTACACGTAGGGTATCTATGTGGATCATTTGTCAATTTTTTTGCATTGTTGCAGATTCAGCTACTTTGCCTTGGGGATGGAGTAGATATGCCCAAATTGGATTGGCAGGCATCAACCAATTCGATCGTAAAACTTCTATTACAAAAGGTATTTTGTTGTGGCAATCACATTTCTATAAAAGAAACAAAAGATGAGCATCTTATGCTTGTCCTTTTTACTTCTTCACACACTTTGCTTTCTTCCCTTTGCGAATTTTGTTTTATTTATGTTCATACAAAGATTGTCATGGTATGGGATTAGGGGAAGTTCGACTTGAGATATGACTGCATGAACAGATTGTGTAATTGCTTGTTCACCATCTTTTTTCTGACGCAATTTATTTTCCTTGCCTGTTGCTTCCTCTTATCTTCTGTTGCATGAGCCGATTGTGTCATTAGCTTGTTTACTCAAGTGGCTGGTGATGATAGAGACACTCGCTTTTGGCAGTTGGTACGGTAGAGTTCAAGGCCAATAAGCCTTGTCTGGGCCATTCTTCATTATTAGCTCTAAAGGAATTTCAAAACCCTAAAAGAGGCTATCTCGTCAGTGATGTATGCTTACTTGAAGCCTACGTTTCTACTGATAGGACTAAAGGTTGGATCTCACATGAATTGATGATCAAAACTGACTCGGATAGACATAAGACCGATGAAGCTGATTCACCAACTCATCCTTCTGAGCAGAGTGTGTTAAGTCAGGTAAATTAGTTGTTAAGAACAATGCATCTATGTATCTATTATTGCTTTCTTTGCCGCCATTGAAGGCTTTTGAACCTGCTGATCCTACCGAGGAAGATATGAACAAATTCTTCACTAGCTTGGGGTCTGAGCTTTCCATCTCTAACATTGTTTTTTCTCAAGAAGAAGCGAAGAAAGCACTGGCTACATTAGAGGAAGCCTTGGATAGGACCCCTGCTTATTTCTACGGCTCTCGGGAGTTTTCTTCACTTAAGCAGGCGTTCAAGATAGTAGCTAGTTTTGATTGTTCCTCTACCACCCTTACAGATGAGCAAAAAAAAAGAGTTGTTGGCCATGGAGGAGAGCCTGAAAGCACTTGCCGGCCGAGCAGCGAAAGCAATGCAGGATAAGAATTGCCTTGCTGAGAAGGAATCTTTTAAGTTGACAACTACTCATAAACCGGATCGTAATCTAATCAGATATAAGGAGGTGGAACTGGAATCAGAGGTTGCTGTCCTCCATGTACAAGTTGAAGAAGCAGAAATATGATATTGAAAAGTTCCAAGAAAATGAAAATGGAGTTGGAAGCATTGGAAAAGCAATGGGCAGAGTATGAGGCCATGACCAAGGTTGGTGAGGAGGAAGAGAAGAGTGTTGAGACTGAATGGGGAAGAATAAAAGATTTCATCTCTTCCATTAACAGAAAGATTTAAAAACTGTATAAGGAATTTTATAGGATTGGTATGATTTGTGTTGTGTTTAATTATTTTTCTTTCCAAATCATATAATATGATATTATTATAAGTCTGGACTTTAACTATAATGTTATTAATTAATGTATGAATAGTTTACAGTAAGCTAGTAATATTTACAAGTACACACTTTATTAACATTTTAGACGTTACTAGCTAGAATGATACAATGAAATTTAAACAATCAAATAGTAAAAGAAACGAGAAATACCTATCACATTCATAAAAATATTAATTCAATTTCTCCTCCTTTTCAAAAATGGTTGATTTCACTTTTAGTTTTTCGACTTTCAAAATTTTACAATTTAATTCTTAATAAATTGCATTATTCATACTTTCTCTCCAAATACTTAATTCACCTTTATAATAATTTTCTTTCTTAAAGACTAAATTTTGGGGTGTTACATTATACAAGATAGAAAAAAGATTTTATGTTATCAATTTAACGACGAGTGACCAAAATAAAAATGAATTCAAACATTAGTACTTAAATTGAAAATTATTAAAGCTAGTGACCAAAACAAATATGCGAGCATAGTTGGGTGACCATATGTATAATTTATCTAAAATGGGTTAAAGGGAGTTAAAAAGCAAAAAAGTGTTAATAAAATTAAAGGGAGTTATTTTTTTGTAGAAAAATATGAAACTAATAATTAAGGGCCAAGGGAGTGACTACTCTCTTACCACTGAAGTTGTTTTAGATAGTTCCATATTTGAGATGTTGGTAATTTATTGAACGTATATTCAGCCCATTATTGAAAATCGTATCACTTATTTTGGAGATTGAATCAAATCGGGCCACCCTATTTAATCTTTTGGATTGTAGATGTTGGATTGAATTGGAGCACTGATTGCTTAGCTACTAAGAGTCCATGATTATCTTGTACTTTATTATTATATTGTATTCATCTTATTCTATCCTTGTTTAATAGGGATTGATATAGATCTTCTTATATAAACAAGTCTCGAAATATTCTATTTAATTGAGTGACTTTTATAAGATTCTATTTAATTTTGTGACTTGTATAGATTATTGTACTAGGAGAATTAAACACTTAATTTGTCATTGGGAGAAACTTTATTATATGAGTGCATATTGATAGTAAAGTCTATTGTGTTGTGGTTTTAATTATCGAATTCAAAAGGGAGTCAATTTAGCAGTGAGAGTATCATTTTTTAAGTTGTAAAGGTGAAGAAATTATTACAGTTGTGTGATAAATTAGGGTCACTTGTTGTAAGTGCTGAAGATAGTAGATAGTTCCCATTAAACTAGTCTTTGCAAACATAGAAAAACTAAATTATATAAACAACTCTTATATCTTCTGTTAGTTTACTGTTTTACTTTTAGCAATGAACGAGTGTCTACTTCCTTATCACTTTTTCACAGTTTGTAGCTTTTATTAAAGTAATTATTTTAAAGCTTTATTTCCTAATACAACAAATTCATGTTATTCATGTGGTAACATGACAACTTATATTTACAAAAAAACTTACGAAAACTTTACTGACACTAATAGCATAAAAATGACAAAAAGAACAGAAAACACTTACAGGATAAGTACTTTTAGTGAAATCTGAGAGTAATTGTCCTTTTTTGTCTGGTTATTGTTGATTAATTTAATTAAATCTTTATATTTTTCTAAGTTTTAGTTATCAACTAAACAATAGCTATTAAATTTATTAACTAAAATTATATAAATTTTTTATGAAAATTATATATCAATAGTAACCTAACATGAGATTATATATGTGATCATATATATTAATTGTATAAAATTTTGAAAATAATAAAGCTTAACTTAACAAATATAACTATTCAGTCAAAATTTTTTAACAAGACAAATATGTCAAATTCTGAAAACTACAAAACTTAAAAATATAAAGATAAAGTATGGGGATTAAATTAGTATTTTACGGATAATACTGGGGCTAATAATAAAAATTAAGGCTAAGTAGCTTAAACAATAAGGTCTTTAAAAAGTCGACAAGACTGACTTTATGGGGGAAACGGAAAGACTTGAATTGTGAATAATCAAAGAAGAAGGAGCGTCACTCGTTAGAAACCTCCTGAATCTTCCACTCGAAGTTGTGCTTGCAGATAGCATCTTCTACCTTCACATTATCTCATAATGGGAGGTATTAATATATATATATATATATAGCTTCTATTTATTATCATAAAGCCTTCATTGTCTAAACCCGTCTTCTGTTTTTTTTTTTTACTGAAATTTTGAGTGCAGGGGATAGTAAGTCTAAGCCTATGGATATTAATGGACAAGTAACGAAGGTCACATGGAGGATTGAGAACTTCTGCAGTATTAAATCCAAAAAGCTCTGCTCTGAAATTTTCACTGTTGATGGCAACAAATGGTAACTTGGATTTTTCTTCTTTTTGGTTATGTTTTAATTTGCTTTTTAACTCCCATGCATGACTTGGATTTGCGAACTTATTTGGCAGGCGACTTTGTATCTACCCAAAGGGCAACAATGTGGATTTTTTGTCAGTTTATTTAGTTGTTGCAGATTCAGTAATATGGCCTACCGGATGGAGTAGATATGCCTATTTCGGAATTGCAGTCATCGACCAATTCGATCGTGAAAATTCGGAAACACTAGGTATTTTGTTGCAGCAATGGCATTTCTATGACACACCAATCTCCCATTGTTCCCCGGTACCTCAGCTTGTTTGAGGCTTTGGGATGGTCAAAGATGTTACCTATGCCATTCCTTTTTCTTAGAATCTGTCATTATCTTGTTTACTCTACTGGTTGGTGATGATACACACTCTTGCTTTTAGCAGTCACTTCGAAAGAGTTCACGGAGAATGAGGCTGACTGGGGCTTCCCTTCAATCCTACCTCTTAGTGAGTTACACAACCCTACAAGAGGTTATCTCGTCAATGATACATGCTTAGTAGAAGCCTACGTTTTCACTGATAGGAATATTGGTTTTATTTCACATGAATTGATAGTCAAAACTGATACGGATAAACTTCAGACCAAGGAAGCTGATTGTGTTAAGGCAGCCATGTACAACCAGAAAACTACATCAACCAAACCAGTTGAAATCACTAATCCTTCGCCAACTTCACCTTCTTTCCAGATTATGGTAAGTCAGCTAAATTAGTTGGTAATTTTAATGCATTTATGTATCACTATGATTGCCTTTCCTCCATTTCAGGCTATTGAACCTGAGGAGCCTACTGAGGAAGATATGAACACGTTCTTCACTAGCTTAGAGTCTAAGCTTTGGAGCTCCAACACTACTTTTTCTCGAGAAGAAGCAAAGGAAGCACTGGCCAAAGTTGAGAAAGCCTTGAATATGACCCCGGTTAATTTTTACGATTCAGGGAAGCTTTCTCCACTTAAGCATGCATTCAAGATACTAGCTAGTTTTGATTGTTCCTCTACAATTGGGCAAAAAAACGAGTTGTTGGCCATGGAGGAGAGCTTGAAAGAACTAGCTGACCGAGCAGCGAAAGCATTGCAGGACAAGAATTGCCTTACTGAGAAGGAATCTATTAAGTTGACAATTACGCATAAATTGGATCGTAATCTAATCAGATATAAGGAGGTGGAATCAGAGGTAAAACAGGTAGAGAAAAAACTTGCTGCCCTCCATGTACAAGTTGAAGAAGCACAAAAGAAAAGGGAGAAAATGTTGGCTGAACGAAAGGAGATATTTAAAAGTTCCAAGGAAATGAAAATGGAGTTGCAAGCAGTGGAAAAGCAATGGGCAGAGTATGAGGTCAAGGCCAAGGTTGCTGAGAAGGAAGAGAATACTGTTTTGGCTGAATGGGGAAGAATGAAAGACTTCATCTCTTCCATTAAAGGAAAGATTTAGAAACTGTTGATGAAATGTTTTAGTATTGGTGTTTTAAGCAAAAGATTATATGCATATAAGTAGATCTCTGATGTAAACCATTAGAACAAGTTCATTTTCTCTTTTTTTTTTCCCCTTCGTCAAATTTCATTGAGTGAAATTAAGTGAAATTTAGTGATGAGAATCTCATTCTTCAATGTGCTAAGGTGAGGAAATTGTAGTGGGTGTGTGATAAATTAGAGTCACTTGTTATAACTGTCGAAGATAGTGAATATTTTATATTAAATTAGACTCAACAGATATAGAGAGACTAAATTGCATAAACAATTTTTGTGTATTTTGTTTGTTTATTGTTTTACTTTCAGCGGTGGAGTAACTTATATTTGCAAAACAACTTATGATAAGGTTAGTAACTAATTGCATAAAGATGGGAAAAAGAAAGATTGCATAAAAATGGCAAAAAAAAAGAAATAAAACACTTGCATGATAATTTACAAGTAAAATTTGAAAGTGATTAGAATGGTATTAGGGTTTGTAGATCTGGAGGAAAATTACTTTTCGTGAAATTTGAGAGTAATTTTTTTATCATTATTCTCTAATTTAATTATTTTTAATTTTTATATTTTTAAAATTTGAAGTTTCATCATGAATTAAATAGTAGCCATTAAATCTATTAATTAAAGAGAATAAATTATATTAAGATCATCTAAAAAGTATAGCTTTTAGGCACTAATAAAATAGTGTCACATCATTAAATTTTAAAGATAACAAAATATTATTACACATGAATAAATTTTATTAGGATGAGAATAAATTATATTAGGATCATCCTAAAAGTATAGTTTTTAGGCACCAATAAAATAGTATCACGTCATTAAATTTTAAAAATAACAAAGTATTATTATACACTCATCTATATCTAATATCTTCTCCAACTTAATTTAACTTTAATTAAATTATTTAAAATAATTAATTTTTAAAATTATAAACAAACATCTTTTATTTTTTTCACATTTTAATTATTTTGTTTTTTATAAGTTAATATTTTCTATTTTTGTGTAATTTTTTCATGTCATTCACATATAATTTTTGTAATTATTTTATCTTAAACCACAAACTCGAGATTCAGGATTTGGGTTTGAGATTTAAGGTTCAAGGTTTGGGTTTAAGTTTAAGATTTGGGTTCGAGATTCAAGGTTCAGGTTCAAAGTTTGAGGTTATCGGTTTGGGTTCAACAGTTTAGGGAGATTACAAGTTTGATGTTTAATATTTGAGTTTAGGGTGTAAGGGTTCAAGGTTTTAAGTTTTTGGTTTAGGGTTTGATATTCTAGATTCAGGAGAAAAAAAATTACCAAAATTATGTGTCAATGACATGAAAAAAACTGTTAAAATATTATTAAATAATTAAAAAGGGACCATGAAAAATGTGGTGGAAAGGGTTCATAAAATTACTTCTCTATGGACGAGTGTATAATAATAATAATTTCATGTCTTTAAAATTTGATGATGTGACAAAATTTTATTAGTGCATAAAAATCTTAGTTTTTAGAATCATCCTAATTTGAGTTATTCTATTAATTAAAATGAGATAATCTTTTTTATTAATGTTATATAAATAATAACTTAATATGATATAACATTTTTTTTTGAAGAAATTCGACTAGCTTTTATTAATATTCAAAAAAGAAACCCACATTGGATCACACCCTGGGCTTAGGCCTACCTGTTTTGATCAGTTTACTACTAAAGCAATACAAAATTCAAAAACATATTTGAAAAGTCAAAACCAAATATTATGCAAAAAGGAAATCAAAATAATTAATGCTAGTCGACTTAGTAACAGTTGGACTCCACTTTCCATAGTCTTTTCCCATCATCTGTCCCATCTGTTCCCTTGGTAGCCGTTTCATATCCTCATTACCTGCTACCCTCTACATTTCCTTCTTCACTTTGTATTCTTCAATCTGGTTCTCTGCTCCACCGTCCTTCTTAAAAATCGTCTCTCCCTCGTACCAGGTATGTTTCTTCCTTTTACTTTAACGCTTCTACTACAATCTTATGGGTGAAATCATTTTCTGTTCTGTTTAGAAACTAAAATCTGATATCTTCAAATCGATTAATCCTATTATGAATATCGTGAATAATCGCTCCTATGGTTGATTTATGTCTCTTAATGACTTTGCACTTCTTAATGATTGTTAGGGAATCCCCCATAACTGTCACAGAGGGGAGCTCCATTTTACTCCCTAATTTAACCGTCTGTAAACTCAAAAGGGCTTCAGTAACAAATGAAGAGTAAACATTCTGGTGTAAAACCGTCTTCGTCGCCATGAGTCGTCCGCCCCTGCCCCAGACCAGCAAGCCGGATGCCGACTTAAAATTCCTGCTATCAAAGGCTGCGTCGAACTGAATCGTCACTCTAGTTCCTCCCTCTTGCTACCTGTAACTGCTGCTCGGTTTTAAGGTACTTGTTTTCATCCTCAACCCTTCGAGTTCAGCTATGTAGTTTTAAACTTTGAGAGATAACTCCCTCCCTGTTTCTGTTTTCTGTTCATGTATGAATTTATTCCTTGAGTTCCAAATAAACCGCATGCCACAACATAAAATCTTACACTGCCCAGAGGTACTCATTCTGAAAACCCAGGTAATCCATTCCCAAAATCCTTAAATTGTACTTTCACTGATTCACAACAGATCTAATAATGGCCATATTTCACCTGTTGCAGGACAATACCTAAAGATGTGGGTGATGTCTTCTTCCCCCCTTCCACAGCGAGGACATGCCGCATCATTACTCACCCGTTTATGTTTTAAATTAGCTAGAGTAGGGATATAGTTCCAAAATATTCTCCATATTGTAATTGCTATCTTGGCAGGTAGTTGTAAATTCCATAGCTTACCATAGAAATCCTTTAGATTGGTCTGTATTAAATAAAAGTTAGGATCCCGGAACCCGACAATCATCCCATACAGATATTCTGGTTCCTCGTCCGACTCTCCAACACAACCCGTCCTGCAGCAATCGCTTAGCAGCCCAGACACTCTTCCAGGTAAGTGAAGGTAGGTTACCCAAACGAGCATTAAGAAAATCTGAATGCGGGAAGTATTTAGCTTTGAGAACCCTTGCTAATAACGAATTTGGATAAAAAAGAACTCTCCAACCTTGCTTTGCTAATAGCTTTGCTAATAGCACAATATTAAACTGGCAAAGATTGCGAAATCCGAGACGCCCTCCCTCTTTTAAATATCAAAGATTTCTCCACACACTCCAATGAATTCCTATTCTGCTAGGAATTTTTTGCCACCAAAATCTCGCTATAATGCTTTCTAATTCTAAACATAATGATTTCGGCAATAAAAAACAAGTCATTGAATAAGTAGAGATGGCTTGGAGAACGGCCTTTATAAATACTTCCTTACCCCTTTGAGATAAGTGTCTCGTACTCTAATTATCTCTTTATCCGATCTTTTAGATTCTAGAACGACGCCTTCTTCTTTCTTCCTACCATATTAGGCAACCCAAGATAACGCTCTGGGTCATTTGAACATCGAACCCCCAATACTCTTGCTACCTCGCCTTTTGCCTCCTCTGGTGTACTTTTACTGAAAAACACTATAGATTTGTCAAAGTTTACACATTGACCCAAGCAGCTTCTATACTCTCGTAGGATGCCCTTCAATATTCTGCCCCCTCTACCAGTCACCTCGCTAAACAAAATACAATCGTCAGCAAACAGCAAGTGCGAAATCTGTGGTCCACTTCTGCTAGTTTTAACACCTTTCAATAATCAATCTTTAGTTGCAAGGCGCATCAAACTAGATAAACCTTCCCTACATAATAGACAAAGGAATGGACTTAATGGGTCTCCTTGGAGAAGTCCCCGATCTGGTTTAAAGCTTTCTCCTGTATATCCATTAACTACAACCGAGTAGATTACAGAAGTTAAGCACTTCATAATAGTATCAACCTAGTTTCCAATAAACCCCATTTGAATTATTATATTTTTGATAAAGTTCCATTTGACCCTGTCTTATGCCTTGCTCATGTCGAGCCTCACAGCCATTAACCTCTTTTCCCCTGCCACTTCAGCTTGAGTGTGTGAAGAATTTCGTAAGCCAGCAATATATTGTCTGTTATCAATCTTTTTGGGACAAACGCACTTTGAGCTAGATCAATGCATTTCTCAATAATTTTCCTAAGCCGGTTGGCAATAATTTTTGCAAAGATTTTATAAATTACATTACAGAAGCTGATTGGCCTAAATTGTTTTATATCACACGGATTGGCTACTTTGGGGATAAGTACTATATGAGTGTGATTAACCTGGCTAAACTCCTTACTTTTGTTACAAATCTGTAAACAAAAATTAGTTACATCACTTCTAACCACGTGCCAGCACTTTTGATAAAATAAAGTCGAAAACCCATCTTCACCGGAGGATTTTGTAGGACCCAATACGAAAATAGCCTCTTGAATCTCTTTCGGGCTATACGGCACCGTAAGCCTTTGATTATCCTTCTTTGAAATGCATTTATCAATTCCTGACAGCAAATGATCACCATCCCCTCTCGCTTCAACCATAAAAAGATTTTGAAAATATGATCTTGCAATCCCTTCAGCATCTTTTAGTTTCTGAATGCAATTTCTTCTACGACGTTGTGTTGCATGGTTATGAAAAAAAGACGTGTTTCTATCTTTAATAATACGAGCTCTCTGTTTCCAATAATGTTCATCTTTATCAATTTCAAGATTCAGTTGAATCTGTGTCAATCGTTTTTGCCAGATTAGCATCGTCCGGATCAGCTTCAGCCAATTTTGACATCCTTGCAATTAGTAAATCTTTGCGCCATCATCTAGTGATTCGAACTCTATCCGCTCAGCCTGCTAAGCCTGACTTTAGAGTATCTAATTTTTCCAACAAATCTCCTGAAGACGCCAGCCAAATATTTCTAACCTCCTTTTCAAAAGATTCCTCTATAATCCACCAGGCTTCAAACTTAAACTATTTTTTATTCACCATTTTGTCAAATCTCCCCATATTAATTAAAAAGGGGCAATGATCAGAAAAAGAGTGAACAAGATGAGAAATCTTAACCTTTTTGAACAAATTTAACCACTCTCCATTTGCAACTCCTCTATCTAGTCGTTCTCGAATATTTGTTTCAGGTAAATTTCCCCTCTCTCATGTGAACCAGTTACCTGAGAACCCGACATCTGTCAACTGACATTCTGCCAATGCATTACGAAAACTTTCCATTCGCCTTTCGTCTCGTGGTAGTCTTTTCTTTTTTTCAAACCCATTCATGATTTCATTAAAATCTCGACACACCAACCAAGGGATTCCCTCTTCAGTATACAAATTCCTCAAGATAGCCTAAGAGTCCTCTTTATCGTGTGTATAAGGGGAACCATAAAATCTCATGAATCGCCATACACCTCTCATTTCACTATCATCTATTATAACATCAATATGTTTTATAGAAAAGCTTTGAAGTGTGACAGAAGTCTCGTTTCTCCAGGCCAAACATAACCCTCCTCTAGTACCCTCCAGATCAACTTTAATTCCATGTGAATAACCACACATAAAACGAACTTTCTCAATATAACTCTTGTATAACTCGGTATCTATAAAGAAGACTATTAGGGGATTCTGTGTCTTTAGCATGTGTCGAAGTCTGCGTACCGTCCATGAACTCCCCAATCCACGGACATTCCATCTTAAGATTTTCATTGCATTCGGTTGGCTTGCCTATTGGTAGCCGCCGATGATAGCTGGTTAACCTCCATCATTTTTCTGTTTCTTGCTACTGAGTTGCTAATCTCTCCCTTCTATACTGGTATCCCCAATTCTCCTCTAGCTCTCTTTTTCTCCTCCTCACAAATGGTTACCCCTTCTTCCAAATCATGCTCTATTTCAGTAAGCACTGGGACAGATATCAGTTTTTCCCCATACGACTTTAAGAATGCTGCATTACCTTCCAAACAAATTCCCAATACTGGATCGATGAATCGCCCACAGCCTTGATTTTTATGTCTAGCTATCCACGCAAAATTTTCTTCCATATAATCACCATCTTTTTTCCCCTTCATTCTCCCTTCGCCTTCTTCCCTTAGTGAAACACTGTTCATGGATAAAGCCCTTCTAGATTGAGCTTTCAGTGATAGATCTCATCCCAACTCAGCAACTTCCACACCCAATGCCATCTTTCCTTCACAATACGAATCATTATGACCCAAGCGTCTACAATAAAAACAAAATAAAGACAATCGCTCATACTTAAATTTCACATATGTGCAACTTCCTCGATACATGATCTGTTTTTTCCTTTTCAACGGGTGTCTAACATCAATCTGGACTCTTACTTGGATATAGTTTCTGTTTTCTTTCCCCAAATTCGATGCATCATATTCAAGAAAACTTCCAACAAAATTAACCAATTGCACTGCCAGACTTTCAGAGAATAGGCCAATAGGAACATCATGGATCTGTACCCAAAACGGCGTCAGAAATAACGGCACTTGTAAAGGATCCTCCCCCCACTGTACTACATGTAACATTAGTAGATGATTATTAAACATCTAAGGCGCCCCTTTCAAGACCCTTTCCATATCCATAACATGATAAAATTGGAACAAATAACGCCTATCTCCCAAATCCCGTATTTGAACACCCCGAACGGGATGCCAGAGATTGGCCATAGTACTTTTCATGGCTGGGAAATGAATGATACTAGCTATTAAAAAACAGCCCACTAACCTGAAAACCTCCTCCTCTCCATTTGGGATTAACTCATCTTGAATTTGTAATACTGCCTCTTTATCCTCATTCAGCGTTAGCCCCGCTAACCCAGTTTCCATTGATTGCAGGCGAAGGGAACTAACCAGAAAACAATCGTGTAGGTGCAGAAACAATATTGAATGACGTATCTGCCTCCTATCAGCCAAACAAACAAGAGAGCAAAACAAAAAAAAACCTAAAAATGTGCCAGAGCGGCAGAATTCTCGCGTGCTAGGGTAGTAGACCTTAAATAATAAATGGTTGAAAAAAAATTTGATATTACATATGTTATAATATATATTTGTTGTATAAAATTTAAAAAATAATAGAACTTGACAAATATAACTATTCCGTCAAAAAAAAGTTTTAACAAGTCTAAAATTTCAAATTTTGAAAAATTACATAAACTAAAAATTTAAAGCTAAAGTATAGGGACTACATTAGTAATTTATGGATAATATAGAGGCTAATAATAAAGTTTAACCGCTTAAAGGCTAAGTAGACGAAGCAATAAGGCCTTTAAAATGTCATCAAGACAGACTATATGGGAAAGTGAAAGACATTAATTGTGAATAGTCAAAGAAGGAGCGTCGCTCGTTAGAGACCCCCTGATTCTTCCACTCGAAGTTGTGCTTGCAGATAGAATCTTCTACCTCCACATTATCTCATAATGGAAGGTATTAATATATATATATATATATATATATATATAGCTTCTGTTTATAATCATGAAGCCTCCATTGTCTAAACCCCTGTCTTTTGTTTTTTTACTGAAAATTTGAGTGCAGGGTATAGGGACCTTAATCCTAGGGATGTTAATGGACAAGTAACGAAGGTCACATGGAGGATTGAGAACTTCTCCAGAATTAAAGACAAAAAGCTCTGCTCTGAAATTTTCACTGTTGATGGCAACAAATGGTAACTTGGATTTTTCTTCTTTTTGGTTATGTTTTAATTTGCTTTTTAACTCCCATGCATGACTTGGATTTACAAACTTATTTGGCAGGCGACTTATTATCTACCCAAGGGGGACCAAGGGGAAAAATGTGGGTTTTTGGTCTATTTTTTTCGCTGTTGCAGATTCAGCAACTTTGCCTTCCGGATGGAGTAGATATGCCCATTTCGGATTAGCAGTCATCGACCAATTCCATCGTGAAAATTCGAAAACACTAGGTATTTTGTTGCAGCAATGGCATTTCTATAACATAGACAAAGGAATAACATTTTACGGTTGTTCTTATTTAATGAGTAATGGTTATTTGATTCTAAAAAATTATTTATTTTCATACAAAAATTATCATAGTATAATCGGGGAAGGGTCATCCCTAGCTCTTAAGGGTGACTTCATGAACCAATTGTGTAATTCAGTTCTTTTTGTTATTTACTTGGTCCCTTCTTTGCACATACATACATACATACGTACATTCATACATAGAAACAGAAAAAATGTACTAGAATCGGACACTTTGAATTCATATTGGTCTTGTGTTGAAAGCAGGAATTGAATTCTATGAGAAGTAACCTCCCATTGTTCCCCAGTAGCTCAGCTTGTTTGAGGCTTTGGCATGGTTAAAACAGACAAATGCCAAACATGTTACCTATGCCATTCTTTTTTAAAGAATCTGTCATTAGTTTGTTTACTCAAGTGTTTGGTGATGATATATACTCTTGCTTTTGGCAGTCATTATGAAAGATTTCACGTGTAGTGTTACTAGTTGGGGCTTCCTTTCATTCTTACCTTTTTGTGAATTACACAACCCAACAAGAGGCTATCTCGTCAATGATACATGCTTAGTTGAAGCCTACGTTTTCACTGATAGGAAAATTGGTTTTATATCACATGAATTAATAGTCAAAACTGATGCGGATAAACTTAAGACTAAGGAAGCCGATTGTGTTAAGGCAGCCATGGACAACCAGAAAACTACATCAACCAAACCAGTTGAAATCACTAATCCTTCACCAACTTCACCTTCTTGCCAGATTATGGTAAGTCAGCTGAATTTGTTGGTAATGTTAATGCATTTATGTGTCACTATGATTGCCTTTCCACCATTTCAGGCTACTGAACCTGAGGAGCCTACTGAGGAAGATATGAACACATTCTTCACTAGCTTAGAGTCTAAGCTTTGGAGCTCCAACACTATTTTTTCTCGAGAAGAAGCAAAGGAAGCACTGGCTAAAGTAGAAAAAGGATTGAATATGGCCCCGGTTAATTTTTACGAGGCATGGAAGCTTTCTCCACTTAAGCATGCATTCAATATACTAGCTAGTTTTGATTGTTCCTCTACCACCCTTACATTGAGCAAAAAAAAGAGTTGTTGGGCATGGAGGAGAGCTTGAAAGAACTAGCTGACCGAGCAGCAAAAGCATTGCAGGACAAGAATTGCCTTACTGAGAAGGAATCTATTAAGTTGACGATTACACATAAATTGGATTGTAATCTAATCAGATATAAGGAGGTTGAATCTGAGGTTGTTGTCCTCCATGTACAAGTTGAAGAAGCACAAAAGAAAAGGGAGAACATGTTGGCTGAACGGAAGGAGATATTTAAAAGCTCCAAGAAAATGAAAATGGAGTTGGAAGCATTGGAAAAACATTGGGCTGAGTATGAGGTCAAAACCAAGGTTGCTGAGGAGGAAGAGAATATTGTTGAGGCTGAATGGGGAAGAATCAAAGACTTCATCTCTTCCATTAAAGGAAAGATTTAGAAACTTTGGATGAAACTTTGTAGTAATGGTGTTTTGTGCAAGACTTAATATTATATGCATCATTTTCTCTCCTTTCCCCTTTTTCTTATTTAAACTGAATGGAGGATATATAAATATACAATTTCCAGAAGCCTACAACATCATTATAATTTAATAGACAATGAATTTAATTATTTTTTATTTTATTCAATTTCATTTATGATTATATTATCCTTTTATTAAATAATTTAATTTTTTCAACACTTATTTTTTAGCAGTTTATTAAACATAAACTTAGGAATAAACTGAAAAACTAAGCTGAAGTTAGAATTTCATATATCTATCATATAAGAAATGTCATTATTTCAAAGCTCATGTTGAGATTTTTCTTTAGATCTATACCATATTTTTTTTATTCCGCTTGTCGGCAATGCGAGTGAAATTGAATGACAAAGTTGTTATTAAATTGATTTCGTTTCTGTTGTTGATAAAATTGAGTTCATTTACAAGAAAAAAAAAAAAGAGTCAAATAGATGATTTAGATGTCCTTTACAGAAAAAAAAAATGGATTTCGATACATGATCATTGTCCCTCTTGTTCATATCATTATACATCCACCTCCCTAAAATATTTGAAATCTTCAATGTTTTCTTTCTGCAAAAACAAACTACTTTAGTTAGAGAAGTATTGCCTAGGCACCTTATATACTTCAATAGAAGCTACTTTCAAAACAGAATATAACATCAAGTTCTGTGAGATTTAGTGTGAGGCCACGTAGTAAGTAAAAAGGATACTCCAACAACAAGATGATGGGCAACAAATCTAGAACTCACCCACCACAACCATTACCATTCGAATAAGTTCCAAGTCATCGAGTCTGAATAAATGATAAAATTTATTTTATTACAGACATTCTCATCCTATCGATGACATTTATACCACACATTACACATTCCATAATGATAATTATACAATTAGTCTAACACTTAACATCGTATTACACAAAACTCTTGTCTATAAATACCTTCCAGGACTCTCCAAAAATATCAAGCCTATACTTCACCAATTTACCTTACCTTCAGCTCTCAACCTTCATTCTTTACAATCTCCAACTCTTCACCTCAATAAAAATAAAGTGAACCGGTCTCCGTGATAATCACGGCCTTCTCCTCTATAATTGCTTATTGTATCATTATATCAACAAAATTTTTATTAAAAAAAAAAAAAAACACTACCCATTACATGCTCTCTTTCCCGTTCATCAGTAGGCTCTCCACACGTTTATCTCCTCCACCCAGGATTTGCTCTTTGCCAAGAGTTAAGAGTTGCTCATGGTCCATAGTTTTGACTTTATGCAGGATTTTTCCGATAGTCAATGATTTTGTCATTGCCTCCCATGGCTAGGATTTGTCTCGTTTATTACTGCTTGGCCCCATCTCTTCGTATATTTCACTTTCTCTCTCTTTTTCTTTTTTTTTTGTTTCTTTTTCTCATGCTCTTTTCTATGGATAATATAGAACCTTTTAGTCTCATTTAATTCTTAATAAATTACAGTTTAAACTCTAAAAAGGTTTCTAACACTAAAACGCTAATCACTATCAATCTTGACCCAAGAAAGGACACCTGTTGCCAAATTGCATCACATGTGTCGAGTTGCTCAAGCCAACTGGTTCCAAGCTTAGCTACCAGCTGAATGGGATTAGGGTTTATACATCTTGAGGGAAAATAACTTTTAGTGAATTGTAAGAGTAATTTTTTTGTTTAATCATTGTTTTATAATTTTTTTTCCTCATTTTTTTTAATTTTGAAAATTTAATCATTACTGGCCATTAAATTTAATAACTAAAATGAAAATTCTAGATATTATGCATGTGATAATATATATTTTTGTATACAATTTTATAGATAATATAATTTAATTTAATAAATTTAACAAGATTATCAAGTCAGAAAAAAATTATCAAGACTAAAATTTTAAAATTTGGAAAACTAAAAACTAAAATGTAAAGCTAAAGTATAAGGACTAAATTAGTAAATTAATATAATATAAGGGCTAATAACAAAATTTAACCGCTTAAAGGATAAGTAGCTTAAGCAATAAGGTCTTTGAAAAAGAAAAAAAGAATTGTTAAAAGTCAATAAGACTGACTTTATGGGAAACGAAAAGACTCGAATTGTCAATAATCAAAGGAGGAGCATCGCTCACTAGGAAAGGAAACCTTGAATCTTCCTCTCGAAGTTGTGCAGATAGCAACTTCTACCTCCACTTTATCTCATAATTTAAGGTATTAATATATATATATATAGATAATAGCTAGATAGCTTCTACTTATAATTATGAACCCTACATTTTGTTTTGCATTTCCAACTTCTCTAATCCAAGCCCTGTTTTTTTACTGAAAATTTGAGTGCAGTGGATTGTAAGTCTAAGCCTATGGATGTTAATGAACAAATAACGAAGGTGACATGGAAGATTGAAGTTTTGAGTGATGTTCATAGTAAGTCTATGGATGTTAATGGACAAGTAACGAAGGTCACATGGAGGATTGAGAACTTCTCCACTATTCAAGACAAGAAGCTTTGCTCTGAAAATTTCACTGTTGATGGCAACAAATGGTAACGTTGATTTTCTTTCTTTTCGGTTATGTTTTTTAATTTGCATTTTATGATTATGTCCCATGACTTGGATTAGCCAACTTATTTGGCAGGCGATTTATTATCTACCCCAAGGGGGACGCTGTGGATCATTTGTCAATTTATTTAGGTGTTGCAGATTCATCAACTTTGCCTGCTGGATGGATCAGATATGCCCATTTCGGATTAGCAGTGATCGACCAATTTGATCGTGAACTTTCCATTACGGGAGGTATTTTTTTGTTAAATCAATAACATCTCTTTAGAACAAAGGATCAGCATTTTTATGGTTGTTCTTAGTTAATGAGTGTACAAAACACATCTAATCACTATGGGTAATAGGTATTTGATTCTAATTTATTTGTTTTCATACAAAGATGGTTATAGTATACTGAATGCTAGCTCTTAAGGGTGACTACATGAACCAATTATATAATTCAATTCTTTTTGTTATTTATCTTGGGTCACTTCTTCGTTAAAGCTTTAGGAAAACGAAGTTACTTATAATTTGGTTTCCTGATTGTTCTTGATCAAAATCCCTTGTTCAGCTTCATTTTTTGTTTTGGGTATTTTGCCTTTATCTGCTTTGGGGGCTGAGCATTCATTTTGTAAGCCTCTCCACCTGTGCCTGGCACGGTGGTGATGATAGACACTCTTCAATGACTCAAGTGGTTGGTGATGATAGACACTCTTGCTGCTTTTGGCAGTCACTACACATGTGTTCAATGTGAATGCGGATAATTGGGGCTTCCCTTCATTCTTACCTCTTACTGAATTACGCAACCCTGAAAGAGGTTATCTCGTCAATGATGCATGCTTGGTTGAAGCCTACGTTTTCACTGATAGGAGTATTGGATTTATTTCACACGAATTGATAGTCAAAACTGATTCGGATAAACTTAAGACCAAGGAATCTGATTGTGTTAAGGCAGCCATGGACAACCAGAGAACTACATCAACCAAAGCAGTTGAAATCACTAATCCTTCACCAACTCCACCTTATTGCCAGATTATGGTAAGTCAGCTAACTTAGTTGGTAATATTAATGCATTTATGTATCAGTATGATTTCCATTCCACCATTTCAGGCTATTGAACCTGAGGAGCCTACTGAGGAAGATATGAACACATTCTTCACCAGCTTAGAGTCTAAGCTTTGGAGCTTCAACACTATTTTTTCTCGAGAAGAAGCAAAGGAAGCACTGGCTAAAGTAGAAAAAGCCTTGAATATGACCCCGGTTAATTTTTACGATTCAGGGAAGCTTTCTCCACTTAAGCATGCATTCAAGATACTAGCTAGTTTTGATTGTTCCTCTACCACCCTTACAATGGAGCAAAAAAAAGAGTTGTTGGCCATGGAGGAGAGCTTGAAAGAACTAGCTGACCGAGCAGCGAAAGCATTGCAGGACAAGAATTTCCTTACTGAGAAGGAATCTATTAAGTTGACAATTACGCATAAATTGGATCGTAATGTAATCAGATATAAGGAGGTGGAATCAGAGGTGAAACAGGTAGAGAAAAAACTAGCTGCCCTCCATGTACAAGTTGAAGAAGCACAAAAGGAAAGGGAGAATATGTTGGCTGAACGGAAGGAGATATTTAAAAGTTCCAAGGAAATGAAAATGGAGTTGGAAGCATTGGAAAAGCAATGGGCAGAGTATGAGGCCATGGCCAAGGTTGCCGAGGAGGAAGAGAGTATTGTTTTGGCTGAATGGGGAAGAATCAAAGATTTCATCTCTTCCATTAAAGGAAAGATTTAGAAACTATGGAGGAAATTTTGTAGTAATGGTGTTTTGTGCAAGACTTTATATTATATGCATACATCCTTGATTCATTTTCTCTCCTTAAATTGAATGAAGGATATATAAATATAGAACTTTCAGAAGTCTACAATAACATTAGCATCTAACAAGTTAATACTGAAATCAACATTTTTAAAATCATTATATGTTAGTAACCTGTATTAAAAAAAATCATATATTATGTTGTATATGGTATTATCAAGTCTGGACTTTTACCATAATGTTACTAATGGATGAATAGTTCTTTACTTATATTATATATGCACAATAAGGTAGGAATAACACTTCAGGCGTTACTAGAATGATACAATGAAATTTAAACAATTAAATACTAAGCCTATACTTCACCAATTTTCCTTACCTTCAGCTTTCAACCTTCATTCTTTACAATCTCCAACTCTTCAACAGAATAAAAATAAAGTGAACCGGTCTCCGTGATAATCACGGTCTTCTCTAGGGGTGAGTATTCGATCGAGTCGAGTCGAATTGAGTCAAAAATTTTCGAGTTAGTCGAGTTGACAAATCCTATTTTAGCAACCAAACTCAATTTGAAATTTTTTCGAATCGAATCGAATCAAGTCAAAAAATTTCGAGTCAAATCGAGTCGAGTTAACGAATCCTATTATTTATATTTAATGTTGTGTTTAGATAGACCGATTATTTAACTGGTAGATAAAGTACAAGATTATTTAACTACACGAATAATATAATGATTTAGTCTTTTAACTTAATGAGTAAACATTTATCAAAACGACGTAGTTTTAGCTTTTAACTTAATTATTTTAAATTTTAACTTTTAATAAAGTAAACGTTTATCAAAACTATGTAGTTTTGTCTTTTTTTATTCGGATTTTCAGATAACTCGAATTGTGTAATTCATATTCGAGTTAAACCGAAAAACTTAATCTTTTATTCGAGTTAATCTGAATAACTTGATTAACTCAAATAACTCGAACTATTTAATTTAAAATTTAAATTTTTTATCGAATCTTTCGAATCGAATCAGATTTTACTCACCCCTAGTCCTCTGCTTTATAATTGCTTATTGTATCATTATATCAACAAATTTTTTATTAAAAAAAAAAAAAACACACTACCCATTGCATGCTCTCTTTCCCGTTCGTCAGTAGGCTCTCCACATGATTATCTCCTCAACCCAGGATTTGCTCTTTGCCAAGAGCTAAGAGTTGCTCATGGTCCATAGTTTTGACTTTATGCAGGATTTTTCCGACAGTTAATGATTTTGTCATTGCCTCCCATGGCTAGGATTTGTCTCGTTTATTACTAATTGGCCCCATCTCTTCTTGTATTTCATTTTCTATCTTCCTTTTTTTTTTTTCTTTCTTTTTCTCATGCTCTTTTCTAAGGATAATATAGAACCTTTTAATCTCATTTAATTCTTAATAAATTACAGTTTAAACTCTAAAAAGGTTTCTAACACTAAAACGCTAATCACTATCAATCTTGACCCAAGAAAGGACACCTGTTGCCAAATTGCAGCACATGTGTCGAGTTGCTCAAGCCAGCTGGTTCCATGTTTACCTACAGCTGAATGGGATTAGGGTTTATACATCTTGAGGAAAAATAACTTTTAGTGAATTGTAAGAGTAATTTTTTTGTTTAATCATTGTTTTATAATTTAATTTTTCCTTTTTTTAATTTTGAAAATTTAATCATTACTAGCCATTAAATTTAATAAGTAAAATGACAATTTTTATGAGTATTTATATATAAATAATAATCTAGATATTAAGTATGTGATAATATATATTTGTTGTATAAAATTTTGAAAATAATAGAATTTAATTTAATAAATTTAACAAGATTATCAAGTCGAGAAAAATTATCAAGACTAAAATTTTACAATTTGGAAAACTAAAAAGTAAAAATGTAAAACTAAAGTATAAGGACTAAATTAGTAATTTAAGATAAAATAAGGACTAATAATAAAATTTAACCGCTTAAAGGCTAAGTAGCTTAAGCAATAAGGTCTTTGAAAAAGGAAAAAAGAATTGTTAAAGTCAATAAGACTAAAAACGAAAAGACTCGAATTGTCAATAATCAAAGGAGGAACATCGCTCGTTAGGAAAGGAAACCTTGAATCTTCCTCTCGACGTTGTGCAGATAGCATCTTCTACCTCCACTTTATCTCATAATGGAAGGTATTAATATATATATATATATATATATATAGCTAGATAGCTTCTACTTAAAATTATGAACCTACTATTATGGAATGGTTCCATTTTCATATTTCCTATTTTTGTTATTACTATTATTTTTCTTGTTCTGAACACTGCGTTTATTTCTACTTTCATTTTAGTTATACGGTGCGTTTTTGTATTAGTTAAATGATAAGTTTAGTCTATTAGTGTAAGGCAGTTATTTGCTTCGATTTAAAACTGGTAATTGAAGGCCAGAAAACGGTTATGAATTTTTTGAATTAGAAATTTCAGAACTCTCTCTTTTCTTCTCCCCTCGACTTCTTCTCTTTTTCTCTCTATTTTGTTGCTTCAGATTCTCTCCATAGCAAAGGTATCAGAGCTTCTCGATCCTCATGATTGTGGAAGAAGTGACGACCAAGGTGCAGAAAGAGCTTGGTATGATGCAAGGGGAACTTGCTCAGCTGCAAGTTAAGGATTGACGCGAGGTTGAAGGATTTCCAAGAGGGACTTAAGTCGGAAGTCCGGTCAGAGATACGATCTGAGCTTAGATCTGAGCTTCATTTGTTGTTTGAGCAGTATTTTGGGCAGGTTCCTCCTGTTCTAGTTACTGGGTTGGCGTCGAGAAAGGGAAGGGAATTTTAGGTTCTCCTTCTGGGTTTTTTGCGAAAGAACGTCTCATAGTGTCTTCGATGCCAGATTTGGGACACTCGAGTATGTCTTCACGTGGAGGTACAGTCGAAACTGTAAATACTTCCTTTCGAGTTGACTGTTCGCGTTTTGATGGTGAGAATTTTGAAGCCGAAAGTGTCCGTGATCATTCTAAGATTAGGGTGGTCATGTTACATTTAGAGGGCATTAAACTGGCATCACTTCTTTGTACAGAGGTATGAAGGGTTACATCAGTTAACTTGGGAGCTGTATGCTAGGAAGATTAGGGAGCGTTTTGGTTTTGACTTTTTTCTCGATCCCATGACTGAGTTAGTAACTCTCAAGTAACATGGATCCGGTGATCAGTTTCGTGATGGATTTTTGAGTTTGTTAAATCAGTTAAGCTTGCCTGAATCTTATGCTTTGAGTATATTCATCAGTAATTTGAAGCCGAAAATTGGGCAGTATCTCAGGCTGTTTAAACCTCAATCGTTGATGGAAGGTTACAACCTAGCTAGGCAGGTTGAAAATATTGTGTGTGGACCATCAAAGAAGGGGTTTAGTACTGGCAGTGGCTTTAGTTCATCGCGACCTTTATTTCTTACTTTACGAGTACAACAAGGAATGGGGAGTTCGCCTTCAACAGGGGGTCGGTGCAAGGTAACACGGGACAAAGAATTCCATCTAAGTCTTTGTCCCAAGCAGAATTGGATGATAGACAAAAGAAGGGCCTTTGTTTTTGGTGTGGTTCGAAATACTTTCCACGCCATAAGTGTTCTAAGTCCCAAATGTATCAACTTGTTATTGAACCAATGTAGGAACAAGGATCTGATGTTAAAAGTCCATCATCTGAAGGGTCTTCGGATTATCTTGAACCATCGGACTTAATGGATCCGATTTCGGAGAGTCCCGTGTTGTCGTTGTATGCTTTGTAGGGTTTACAAGGACCTAATACCATGCGTTCCTCAGCTGTTATTGACCACACTGAAGTAGTTGTGTTGGTGGATTCTGGGAGTACACACAATTTTGTCGACTTAAGGTGGATAAAAGGCTGAATTTAGTGGTGGAGCTGAGTAGTACTTTGCGAGTAATGGTAGGAAATGGGGTTCGACTATCTACTCAAGGATTATGTAGAACAGTTTCATGAGAGACGTAGGGTTATCAGATTACTACTGATTTTCTAATTTTGTCAGTAAAAGGGTTTGATTTGGTGCTTGGCATTCAGTGGCTGTTATCCCTTAGTCCAATTGTGTGGAATTTTTCCAGTTTGACCATGCAATTTAAACACATGGAACAGGACTGTGTGTTGTAAGGTATTGTACCAGGCTCACTTCAGATTGTTTCCAGTAACCAACTTGCTAAGTGCTTAAGTTTGGTCGATAATGGCCCGTGTCCGATGTTACTGACTTCTTGTGATCAGACTAATCTTACAATGCAACTAGCTCAGCTTCCACTTGATTTGGAAGGTCTTCTTGCTAACTTTGAAGACATCTTCCAACTTCCTATAGGTTTACCACCAAACCGATTGCAGGATCATCGAATTCCCTTGATGGATGAGTCCAAGGTTGTCAAAGTGCGACCTTATCGATATCCAGCAGTTCAAAAAATAGAAATAGAGAAGTTGATACAAAAAATGTTAGATGCGGGCATAATTCGGGATAGCAACAGTCCATTCGCATCTCTATGGTGATGGTCAAAAAGAAGGATGGCAGTTGGCGGTTGTGTGTGGGCTATAGGCAACTTAACAAATTGACAGTCAAAGATAAATTTCCTATTCCAATCATTGAGGAGCTTCTAGATGAAATGGGGCAAGCACAATTTTTCTCCAAATTGGATTTGCGTTCGGGCAACCACCAGATTCGAATGTATGAGCAAGATGTGTACAAAACAACTTTTAAAACTCATACGGGTCATTATGAATTCTTGGTCATGCCATTTGGCCTGACCAATGCTCCATCGAGCTTCCAGTCTTTGATGAATTCGATATTTCGGTCCTGTTTGAGAAAGTTTTTCTTGTTTTCTTTGATGACATACTCGTTTATTCACAAAGGTGGGCTGATCATTTAGTCCATTTGCAATAGGTGCTTCAAGTGTTGCGGTCTAACCAGCTCTATGCTAAGAAGTCCAAGTGTATTTTTGGTGCTACACAGGTTGAATACCTTGGCCACGTGATTTCTCAAGGAGTGGTTAGCATGGATCGTACCAAAGTGGATGGTGTGTTAGATTGGTCTCCACTGACATCAGTCAATGAGTTGCGAGGGTTTTTGGGACTCTCCGGGTACTACAAACGCTTTCTTCGAGGTTATGGTCTGTTGGTTAAGCCCCTTACTGTTTTGCTAAAAAATGATGTACCATGGCAATAGATAGTGCAGGAACAAATTGCTTTCGATCAGCTCAAGAAGGTCGTTTGTCAGGCCCCGGTTCTTGCATTACCAAATTTTCAAGAACCCTTTTGTGTGGAAACCGATGCTAGTGGTCAAGGGGTTGGGGCTGTTTTGCAACAAAATGGCCGGCCAATAGCATACTTCAGTAAGGCATTGGGAGTTAAGTATTAGGCCTTGTCCATCTATGACAAGGAAATGCTTGCGGTCTTGCTTGCGGTGAAGAAATGACATTCTTATTTGGTCGGCCAACATTTCTTTATCAAAACAAATCACCAGAGCTTAAAGTTTCTTTCTGAACAACAAGCAATCACACCTTATCAATAAAAGTGGGTTTTTTTTTTTTTGTTTCTGTATTAGTTATGTTTTAATAACATATATAATTTTTTTGTGTTGAATTATAATTATTAGCATGTTTTATTTAGTTGAACTGGACGAATTAGTTGAATTGTATAATCAATGACTTGATTGATTTGATTAGTAGTTCAAAAATCTTGTTTATAATATTTCATTTTAGTATATACATTGGTTCACTATATGTTCCATTTGTTATGTTTAATTTGCTATTATGCTATCAATTAATGCTTTAATTGATTGTATAATTATATATAATGATTTATAATTTAAACTCACGCTAAATTGTTATAAACTTTCTTCATTTTCTTTACCTCTAGGGTAACATAGAAAATTAAGACTCAAAATAGCATCGAAGGAACCTGGAATTAGCAGTTTTCATTAAAGCTTTTTATAATCATTTTATTTGTGGGTTGTAATTATTAATTATTTTGCTGCCCTTAGATTATAGGTTTAAAATTATTTAAGATATTTATGTTTAGCATGATATTTAATTAAAAATCTGATAATTGCATGCTAGATGGTTTAGACAATTAACATTCGTCATAAAAAGTTTTTCACAGTTTTTCAAAATACTTAAAATTTTTGATAAAATCTTTTCTCAAAAATTACAACCGTCTTTTAAAACGCCATCATAATAATATTGTAATTGAATTATTAAGTAAAATCGATTTTAAATAATAAATTTTTTCTAAAAATGGAAGAGCGATTTCCTTATAAATCAATGCAAATAAAAGAATGACTTTACAATATTACTTTGGAAATCGAATTTAACGTTTTCAACTTAAACTAAGTTGGAGGTGTTACAGTCCACAACATTGAGATTATGCAACAATATTAGTGCCTATTCAGTTAAATTGATGCTTTCTTTTCTTGTTCTTTATAATTTTTATATGCTAGTAATTTGTATTACAATGATTTTGAGACATTGTTGCAATCATATCATATTTGTGTTAGTTTTTATTATCTACTTTATGTTGTATTTTACTTATTTTTCTGTGTCATGTACTTATGTTTTAATATTATTTTATGTTCGTATTTTTTTAATAACTGACGTTTAATTTAATATTATTTTATGTTCGTATTTTTTAGTAACTGACGTTTAATTTAATATTTTTATCTATCTATTTATAAAATATCAACTCTAAAATTGCAAATTGTGAAAAACACTTGTATCCTTAATAATTTTAATTAACTATTTTATCTTATTTTCATTAATATCAAATAATAATATTTTTATTTTTATTCTCGTTAATAGAAAAGTCGTTATTAAAGTAAAAGTCCATTAATTAATTATTAAAATAGAATACTTTATCTAAATATTTTGATTAAATTAAATACCAATAATATTTATATTTTAAATTAAAATTATTAATTTTTGTTAAAGGTTGAATTTTTAAAAATATTTATGTGAATCAAATAAACTGTTTTAAAACAAGTAAATTATCAAATCAAGTTTATCATATTAATTATTTTGTTTTCAAATTGTTTTCAAATATTTATATAGTATTTATGTTTTTAACTTGAAATTTAGTTATATTGTCAACAAAATTTCAAAATGGCGGTTTTATTTTTTTACTTTAACCCAAATAAATTTATCCGACTTCGCTGGACTTAAATTTCATTTCACTTGATTCGGTACAAAAAATATTTCAAATTTAATTAAGATGATAAAATGAGACTTGTCAACTTGACTAACTCGAAATTGTTTAAATCATTTCAATCGAGTGCTCAACCTTTTTTAGTGAATTAAACAACTTTTTATTGTTTTCTAATTTGCACATATTTTTATTTCACAAAAATTATTTTTAAAATTTTCAACCAAATATGTTTCTTTAATGTTTTCAAATTTCTAAGAAAATGAAAATGAAACTGTCTGCCATCTTTGGCAAGAGGTTAGGGTTTTTCGCTATTTGTGTTAGGTTGCTTTGTGTTTTTTGTTGGTTTTGTTTTATTGTGAGTCGGCCCCTCTGTTTGATTGAGATCTACACCTGCAAAGAATGGAAAACGATATGGATCAACTTTCAATAAATTAAGATATGGATCAACTTTCAATAAATGAAGAAGAAGACGAAGTTTTTCAAATACAACCAGATCTGCGCAGAGAAGGAACGGGGGAGAGTTTTCAATTAGTGGGTTATTTTTTGACAGCCAGTATCATCCATTTTCCAGTAATGAAGAGTATTTTGGCGAACTTGTGGCACCCGGTTCGGAGAGTTCAGATCCGAGATCTGGGGGAAAAAAGGTATTTGTTCTAATTTTTCCACATTATGGATTTGGAGAGGGTTCTTAAAGGTTCTCCTTGGACTTTTAATAATCATCTACTGCTTCTCTATAAACTACAGTGGGGGAAGGATCCATTACAAGTGCCGTTAGTTATGACACCTTTTTGGGTACAGATCCATGATGTTCCAATTAGTCTATTCTTTGAGAATTTGGCAAGACAGATGGGGAATTTTATCAGTGTCTTTTTAGAATATGACGGATCAAAATTGGGGAAGGAGAATAGAAATTTCATGAGGGTTAAAGTTCAACTTGATGTTAGACGTCCTCTAAAAAGAAAGAAACATATTCTATTTTATGGGAGACGCTCATATGTCAACTTAAAATATGAACTATTATCACTGTTTTGCTTTTATTGTGGACGATTGGGTCATATCAATTCTTTTTGTGAAGTATAGATGTCACTTGGAGTAGAGGTTATTGAAATGGGATAGGATTTATCTCTTCGAACTCAATCCCGGAGAGCCCTAGCCATGAAAAGTATTTGGCTACGTGAAGATGATGATGGCATAATGGGTGGTATTGAAGAAAACGTCGGTAATATAGGAAACAGACATTGGATGGCAAAAAATAAAAAGATTGGTGTACAGAATATAGATCTAATCCTTAGAGTTAATTTAGAAGGAGGCTCATTAGGGTTTGACAAAGGGAAGAAAGATTTTCTATTAGATCAGTTCCGTACTACGATGGATCACGATCTAGAAGATACAACCTTATTAGGAGAGGAAGGGAAAAAGAGGTCCAGGAGGGAAAGAGACGATTCATCAGGAAAAGAAGAGGTCAACAAGATATTGTCAAGAAACGGGAGAATGGGGGATCAAAATCACTTATTATTGGCGGCTACCAAGAGGTCAGTCGACCGATCGTAATGAAAATTTTAAGTTGAAATGTCTGTGGTTTGGGGAAATCATGGACAATTCGAAGACTTCGATATATACTGAAGATTTTTAATCCCCAAGTTGTCTTCTTTATAGAGACAAAACTGTGCAGAGTTGAAATGGAGAGAGTTAGAAGGAGCTGTGGTTATGTAAATGGTATTGAGGTGGATACGGACAGTACTAGAGGAAGATTGTGTTTGGCATGGAGAAAATATAGCACTCCAAAGTTTTTCCAAAAGACATATTGATGTAATAGTAGAAGATATTGAAATTAAAGACAAATGGCAATTTATAGGGTTTTATGGTACCCCATACGCCCACGACAGAGAAGACTTATAGACTACTTTGAAAAATCTTTATCATGATGATGAGATCCCTTGGTTTGTGTACGGGGATTTTAATAAAATTATGTACGAGTTTGAGAAGAAGGGAGGTCTACCTAGAAATGAAAGATGGATGAAATATTTCCAAAAAACATTAGAAGAGTGTCGGCTACATGACATTGGGTTTTTCGGTAGGTGGTTTACATGGGAGAGAGGAAATTTACCAGAGACAAACATCCAAGAACGTCTCGATAGAGGGTGGCAAATGAATATTGGATGCTGATGTTTCCCGGGGCAAAAATTCAGCACCTGGTTCAGTCTTTTTCAGATCATTGTCCTCTTTTACTCGTCATAAAAAGAGAAGATGATAGGCGGATAGGAAATGGTTTTAAATTTGAAGCCTGGTAGACATTGGAAACTTTTTTCGATGCTGAGGTCAAGTGGCTATAGAGGATGGCAGCTGGAAACTTACTGAAGAAGCTGGATTTTTTACAAATAGGTTTGAAAATTTAGATAGGACATATAAAAACAAAAAGTAAATGGAGAAAACAGTTCTTAACTAAAAAATTATCAAAATTAGTAGAAGCTGAAAGGGACGATAAGAATTTGGCTGAGTTGATTGATACAAAGATTCAGTTGAACTTTGAAATTGAAAAAGATGAATTTTACTGGGAGCAAAGGGCTCGTTTGAACTGGCTAAAATTCAGTGATAGGAATACAAAAGTTTTTGATAGCCAGGCTACACAGAGACAGAAGTGGAATCAAATTGATAAGTTACAAAATGAAAGTGGAGGTGAAACGGAAAACATACAGCGCCAAAGAAGATACTATGGGTAATGAACACTTACTCATAGGGATAAACCATTGTATTACCAAAGAAGATAATATGAAGCTTACAGCGCCATATACTAGAGAGGAAGTTTGAGAGGCACTATTTGAAATAGGACCCACAAAGGCACCAGGGGAAGATGGATTTCCAGCCCTATTCTATCAAAGATGCTGGGAGATTGTTGGGAATGATGTTGTTTCCTATTGCTTACACTTATTGAATGAAGATATGGAGGTCAGCTCTATCAACTTAACGCATATAGTGTTTATTTCGAACACCATTAACCCGTCTAATATGAAACAGTTCCTACCTATTAGCTTATGCAATGTTTTCTATAAAATACTGGCAAAAGCTATTGCAAACAAATTTAGGAGAGTTATACATAAATGTATTGACGAAACGCAGAGTGCTTTTGTTCTAAGAAGACTCATTTCGGATAATATATTGCTAGCATATGAAATTCTTCATTTGCTGAAACAGAAGAGACTGGGGTAAAAGGATTACATGGCATACAAGTTAGACATAAGTAAGGCTTATGACAGAGTGGAATGGAAGTTTGTTGGGCAGGTTATGAGGAGAATGTGATTTGCTCAAAAATGGACGAATTCCATTATGAAATGTATATCTATTGTTTCCTATTCGGTTGTGGTGAATGGAATGAATAGGAAAATTTTTATCCATCTAGGGGACTTTGTCAAGGAGATCCACTGAGCTCGTTCTTATTCCTAATTTGTGGAGAGGGTCTATCAAGTTTGATGAGGCTAATAATAAGAGATGGGATCTTCAAAGGGGTTAAGGTGAGTAGAAATGGCCCACAAGTGTCCCATTTACTTTTTGCAGATGACTGCATTTTATTTGGTAAAGCAACAAGAAGGGGGCGCGGGTAATTAAGGATATTCTACGGAAATACAGAAGAGGATCGGGTCAGTGTATGAATTTTGATAAATCAACTATCTTTTTCAGTCAAAATACATCAGAGGAGGATAGACAATCGATGGTTGACTAGCTTAGAGTTAGGAGTTCAACTGATTTGGAGAGGTATTTAGGTCTGCCGAGCATAGTGGGTAGGAGGAAAAAGGAGTCTTTTCAAGTCTTGAAAGATTGACTCAAGCAGCGTATTGATAACTAGAGTATCAGATTTCTGTCTCAAGGTGGCAAAGAAGTATTCATTAAGGCTATTTTACAAGCTATTCCTACATATGCGATGTCGTGTTTTTTGTTACCAAAATTATTTTGTACTGAAATAGAAAGTATAATAGCTAATTTCTGGGTAAAAAGGGAATTCATTGGTGTTCGTGGAAAAATATGTGCTTGCTAAAAGATTATGGTTGCTTGGGTTTTTAAAATTTTTGCCAATTTAATATTTTGTTATTAGACAAGTAGGGTTGGCGCCTATTTAGTTGTCCAAATTCATTATTAGCCATAGTCTTTTTAAAGCCAAATATTTCCCACATTCAAATTTTTTAAATACGCAGTTGGGAAAATTACCTTCATTTACTTGGAAGAGCATCTAGGCAGCAAAGGGTTTACTTCAAGATGGGATAGGTTGGAGAGTAGGAAAAGGCTCTGAGATCTCTATTTGGAACGACTACTGGATTCTAGGGAGTGATATAGTGGGCTGGAAAAATAGAGAAGAAAATAGAGATTTGCAACGGATCTAATCAATAGTTCAACTAGACCATGGAAAAGGGAGTTAGTGAATAGTACATTTCATACGAAAACTGCCATAAAGATCTTGCAGATCCCCTTAGCAGAAGCGGAGCATGAAGATTTTCAAGTGTGGAAAGAGGAACCTTCTGGTGTTTTATCAGTACGAAGCGCCTATAAACTATTACAATGTGCTAGCATGGATCATACCAGTTATTTATTATAGACCGAAACTAAAAGTTTCTTTAGAAAACTATAGGACATATAGCTATCAACAAAAATTACAATACTGGTTTGGCGGATCTACTGGAATTTCATCCCTACAATGGTTAATCTAAGCTGCAAGAGGGTGGCTAACAGCACCATGTGCCCCCGCTGTGGTGTTGGAGAAGAGCATAGCCTTCATGTCTTTCAACAGTGTCTTACAGTCAGAGAAATATGGTCAAGCCTTAATCTCTCTTGGGGTATACCCCATCTGGTTCAAAATATTAATGAATGGCTTACCTGGTTTTTTACAAGAGGTACCAAGGAACAGTGCAAGATATTTTACTGTACATTGTGGCTCTTATGGAGCTCAAGGAATTAGTTTGTCCATGAAAGGAAATCCATTTCAGTACGAGATCTAGTTGAGAAAATAAGAAGCTATTTGGCTGAACTGGAAGGGATCAGAGATAAGAAACTCACATTTATTTCCAGAAACACCCACAGCCAGATAGGACAGACATCGAGAGCAACAGTACTGTTTGATGCAGCCTTCAATGGGAAAAATATTCGATCGGCTTCAGGGGTAGTGGTTCCGGACCAGATGGGGGTGTTTAAAGCTTCAAAGATGACTCTCCATGAAAATATCTCATCCTCATTCATAGCCGAAGCTTAAGCAGGGTTAGAGGCCATCAAGTTAGCAACAAAAATAGATTTATCTACAGTAATATTAAAGGGAAACTCGAAAACAGTTATTAAGAAATATAAATCGAAGAAAGTGGATAAATCCGTTATTGGAGCGATCATTCGAGATATTCAGATCAAAAGCGTCAGGTTTCAAGATGTTTTCTTCTAATTTATGTAACACCCCAAACCCAGCCCAGACGTTACGACCGAATCCGGCGTGACACATTGAAGTGTTTTTTGAAAACCATGTTTTCATTGAAAACCCTTCTTGATGTTTAGAAACTTTTACCGTTTAAACTTGTATAAAACCTAAGCCTTATTTTTTTTCCAAAACGTGATTCATTGTAATAATCAAAACATTGTTAACAACCTTGTAAAATCTTATGGGAAAATTTGAAAACTTGTAAACCTTTGTAGTGGTAGAAACATGTTATTTTAAAAACAGTTAAGTATCGAAAAATCCAACCTTCTTTATTATGGCTTAAAGTGAATGGATACTACGCACCAGGTAGGATTTAAGAAAAGAGGAGGTGAGTCAATTAGACTGCTTAAGTACCTAGCTCTTCCATGATCCAATCCTAGACATGCACAAATCCATTGCCACACTTTAAGCTTATTACTTGTCCACGAACAACAAATTAAGTTTAAGTCTATTTAAAATATTTATTTCCTTTGAAAACATTTACGTTGCGGAAGCTTTGCTCGGTTATCATGATATTTTAAAAATAAGTAACTTTTATAAAACGCACCCTAGAGCTAACCAATTTTAAGGAATTAATTTAAGTGATGTGAATCTCAAGTTGAAAATGATTTAAGTAATTTAAAAACCCAAAATAAAAATAATAGAACGGCCTTATTACAACTTTAACCAAAATAGAAATAATAAAAAATAAATGCGAAATTTAAAAGAAAGCTAATTGAAACTTATTTAAAAACCAAAAATTTAATCTTCGTGGCCACTCTGAATCCCACCCAGCTCCAAGTCTACCAACTAGGGCTCACCTGCAAGGATGGAAGAGAAAGGGGGGTGAGTTTGGAAAACTCAGTGTGTAAAGTATCCCAACCAGAACCCAAATCAATTCGAGCTTTACTGGGCTTAAGCCCTATTCAGAAATCAGTGTTAACTGGGCCTTAGCCCATATCAGTATTAATCTGGGCCATAGCCCCTTACAGTATCAGAGTATATTGGGCCTAGCCCATATCAGTATTAATCTGGGCCGTAGCCCTATTACAAGTCGAGATATATTGGGTCTTGCCCATATTAACACAGTTGGGCCCATTTCAATACAGTTGGCCCATAACAAAACAGTCTAATATGATTAGTACATGATAACCCCATCCAACCCTGCACTTGCCTCCGTCTATCCCTACACTTCCTATGAGGAATAAATCACCCAGGCCATCCCTACACTTACAATGCTAGCACCGGTTGCAGCACTAACTATAATCCGCAGCAAAGCTGCTTATATCAAAATATGTGGCACAGCCACCAGAACGGGTTCTTCCTCCATAACATAACCCAGATCTCATGCAACAGATATACATGTCACGGCATACAACAACAGAATTAAAATATCATGCATTTTGGTCAAAATTGACCCTAAGGGTGTAACGGTCATTTTGCACCTAGGGGTATAATGGTAATTTCTATACATAGGGGTATTTTAGTAAAATTTACTATTCTAGAGTTTACATACATATTATAACCATTAATACATTAACAAACACTTACCGAACGTTTTTACCGAATTGGTCCCGTTAGCCCACTAACCCGTTTTCGGCCCATTAAGCCCAAATATACCGAAGTGCACGAAATTACGCACTATGCATTTATACCGCTTGTGATTACCAAAATTTAACAAACAAACCACCTCACGAGCGCTCGCACGCTCGCAAGTTCAGAAGATGCCGGCTTTTTGGCATTTCAGCTTTTCGGCTTTTGCCGATCTAGTCTATGAGTGGGTGTCGTTTACACACCTGATTTGCAATATTCCTTGACGAGATCTCCTTCGCGATTTCTCCTTTACCGAGATTGATGATTAGATCTAGATTTAGTCACTCCGATGATCCAAGCTTTTCACACACTCCTCGATCGGCAGCCTTTAATCCTCACAAGAGATCTACTCGTTGAAGAACGTTCCAAATACCTTTCTACCTCAGATCCGTTATGAATCCAACTTAAATGTGCGTGAAAAATAGATCTAAATATTAATTTTCGAATCACTAAAATATGAATCTTTTCGGCTTTTGGATCTACCCTAGAATATGGCTATTGCGATCTAAAAGAAAAATAGGTGACGATAAGTTCACCATCGAAGAGACAATCAGTAGAGGAAGAGATGTAAGATTAGAGGTTCGATATTTTGAAAGATTAAAAAGAAAGGAGATATGGTTTCAACCAAAGGGGTAATCAGCAACCAATATTTGAGAAGAAAAAGTTGTTTTAAATAGAATTTGGCTTCGAGGAAAGAAAATAGAAAATGAGAGAATTGGCTACCATACTAAAAAAAAATCCTAAACCTCCAAGAAGGATATAACTCATGAAGGCCCCCCCAAAATAAAAGCGGCACATCATGCTTATGCCCGAATGGGTGCTTAAATAGGCACAAAAGTCATTTTCCAATTTTAATTCCTTCCTTAGCTCCTTAATTCATGGCCAAATTCAAAGTTTGAATTTAATTCAAACTCTCCACCGCTTAGCAGTAGTCCACCGCTCAGCTGACTCCTCCTGTTGCTGGTAGAGTTTCAATCCCGTACAGCCCTTCTCAAGTGCGTATAGCAAAAAGAAGCACCCTCTTGTGCGTAACACTGCTCGAACCTGGGACCTCCAGGTTTCCCAACCTTCTTGGCCCTTTGGGATCTTGCGTTCGCTTTCAACAATATACCGTCACATTTTATCTTAAAGGTTACCTGCTGAAGTCCGGTTCATTTTAAAAATATAAACTTAAAACATACCTGCGCCTGGACTAGAACCCGTGCCCTTGTGGAACTCCTAGCACCCTACTGCCACTGCGCCACAAGCGTCCTTGTAGCATAACTCGGTCGCAACTATTCTTAAACCTTACTTTAGTGCGACCTGGCTTCTAGAATAAAAACAAGCCTTTGCGTGCGCCAACCCTTGAACCTAGGCACTATACCACACTCCCAGCGCCTCTGCCACTGGACCAAGCTTCCCTTTGTGTTACCTTTTAACCCCAACTATAAATAAGGCTTCCCTGCATCGTTCCCTGATATAAAGAAAAATAAAACACTTTTGCACATGCTAGGAGTCAAACCCCAGCTCTCCTTCCCACTACCTAGTATGCTAACCACTAGGCTAGATATGCTTCTTCATGCCCAGTCTTGCCTAATTTATTTATAAGGCCTTATGCCCAGATTTCCTTAAGAGGCAAAATTTAAAAATTTTGCTAAAGCTATGGGCCGAGCTTTGGACCTTTTCTCCACATCGTAACCTTTCATAACTTATTTAATTACTACACTAAACATACGAAATAATAATAAAAATAATAATAATAATATCCAAATTATTCGGGCCGTCTTTTACCCGATCCTAGACTCAAGGCCCAATACTTTCAGGCCCAAAAATCGGGGCGTTACAACTCTACTCCCCTTAAATAAATTTCGCCTCAAAATTTTAAACTATCAACCAACCGTATTACTCAAGTCAAACCACTATGCTTCAACTGCGCACTCTAATTCCAGTAACAACCATGCGAATTTTATGGAATAGCTTAGTATTTCAGTGTTTATTACAGATGTTTTATGCACATATAAAGTTTCAGAGTTCGCTTTCGCAAATCTCAGCCTAACTACAGTCTCAATCTTATAGTCTCAATATAGGTCCAACTACAATGTCATAGCAGAGTCTCAGTAATATAACAGATACTTAGTAAAGTTCAGAAAAGGTACTTACAGACTTGGTGCCGGGGATTCAATATGCCACTTATTCAAAAATCAGAATTTCAAATTTATTCTTTGTGCACTTTGAAACAAAATTTAAAAGAATTTTCTAACATTTCCATAAAATTGATTTTAGTGTTTTTATTTCCATAAAATCGATTTTAGTGTTTTTCCGTAGAACTAGATTTCAAAATTTTATAAAAAATGTTCGGACCAGATCCACAGTCGAGTTGTTGCAACCAGGCTCTGATACCACTAAATGTAACACCCCAAACTCGGCCCAGACATTACAACCAAATCCGGCGTGTCACATTGAAGTGTTTTTCGAAAACCATGTTTTCATTGAAAACCCTTCTTGATGTTTAGAAACTTTTACCGTTTAAACTTGTATAAAACCTTAGCCTTATTTTTTTTCCAAAACGTGATTCATTGTAATAATCAAAACATTATTAACAACCTTGTAAAATCTTATGTGAAACTTTGAAAACTTGTAAACCTTTGTAGTGGTAGAAACATGTTATTTTAAAAACAGTTAAGTATCGAAAAATCCAACCTTCCTTGTTATGGCTTAAAGTAAATGGATACTATGCACCAAGTAGGATTCAAGAAAAGAGGAGGTGAGTCAATTAGACTACTTAAGTACCTAGTTCTTCCATGATCTAATCCTAGACATGCACACATCCATTGCCACACTTTAAGCTTATTACTTGTCCACGAACAACAAATTAAGTTTAAGTCTATTTAAAATATTTATTTCCTTTGAAAACATTTACGTTGCGGAAGCTTTGCTCGGTTATCGTGATATTTTAAAAATAAGTAACTTTTATAAAACGTGCCCTAGAGCAAACCAATTTTAAGGAATCAATTTCAGTGATGTGAATCTCAAGTTGAAAACAATTTAAGTAATTTAAAACCCAAAATAAAAATAATAGAGCGGGCTTATTACAGCTTTAACCAAAATAGAAATAATAAAAAATAAATGTGAAATTTAAAAGGAAGCTAATCTTCATGGCCACTCTGAATCCATCCCAGCTTCAAGTCTACCAACTAGGGCTCACCTGCAAAGATGAAAGAGAAAGGGGGGTGAGTTTGGAAAACTCAGTGTGTAAAGTATCCCAACCAGAGCCCAAATCAATTCAAACTTTACTAGGCCTAAGCCCTATTCAGAAATCAGTGTTAACTGGGCCTTAGCCTATATCAATATTAATCTGGGCCATAGCCCCTTACAGTATCAGAGTATATTAGGCCTAGCCCATATCAGTATTAATCTGGGCCGTAGCCCTATTACAAGTCGAGATATATTGGGCCTTTCCCATATTAACACAGTTGGGCCCATTTCAATACAGTTGACCCATAATAAAACAGTCTCATATGATTAATGCATGATAACCCCATCCAACCCTGCACTTGCCTCCGTCCATCCCTACACTTCCTGTGGGGAATAAATCACCCAGGCCATCCCTACACTTACAGTGTTAGCACCGGTTGTGGCACTAACTATAATCCGCAACAAAGCTGCTTATATCAGAATATGTGGCACAGCCACCAGAACGGGTTCTTCTTCCATAACATAACCCAAATCCCATGCAACAGATATACATGTCACGGCATACAACAACAGAATTAAAATATCATGCATTTTGGTCAAAATTGACCCTAAGGGTGTAACGGTCATTTTGCACCTAGGGGTATAATGGTAATTTCTATACATAGGGGTATTTTAGTAAAATTTACTATTCTAGAGTTTACATACATATTATAACCATTAATACATTAACAAACACTTACCGAACGTTTTTACCGAATTGGTCCCGTTAGCCCACTAACCCGTTTTCGGCCCATTAAGCCCAAATATACCGAAGTGCACGAAATTGCGCACTCTGCATTTATACCGCTTGTGATTACCAAAATTTAACAACCAAACCACCTCACGAGCGCTCGCACGCTCGCAAGTTCACAAGATGCCGGCTTTTCGGCATTTTGACTTTTCAGCTTTTGCCGATCTAGTTTAGGAGTGGGTGTCGTTTACACACCTGATTTGCAATATTCCTTGACGAGATCTCCTTCACGATTTCTCCTTTACCGAAATTGATGACTAAGATTTAGTCACTCCGATGATCTAAGCTTTTCACACACTCTTCGATCGGCAGCCTTTAATCCTCATAAGAGATCTACTCGTTGAAGAACGTTCCAAATACCTTACTACCTCAGATCCGTTATGAATCCAACTTAAACGTGCGTGGAAAATAGATCTAAATATTAATTCCTGAATCACTAAAATATGAAGCTTTTCGGCTTTTGGATCTATCCTAGAATATGGATATTGCGATCTAAAAGAAAAATAGGTGACGATAAGTTTACCATCGAAGAGACAATCAGTAGAGGAAGAGATGTAAGATTAGAGGTTCAGTCTTTTGAAAGATTAAAAGGAAATGAGATATAGTTTCAACCAAAGGAGTAATCGGCAACCAATATTTGAGAAGAAAAAATTGTTTTAAATAGAATTTGGCTTCGAGGAAAGAAAATAGAAAAAGAGAGAATTAGCTACCACACTAAAAAAAATATCCCAAACCTCCAAGAGGGATATAACTCATGAAGGCCCCCCAAAATAAAAGCAATCGGCACCTCATGCTTATGCCCGAATAGGTGCTTAAATAGGCACAAAAGTCATTTTCCAGTTTTAATTCCTTCTTTAACTCCTTAATTCATAGCCAAATTCAAAGTTTGAATTTAATTCAAACTCTTCACTGCTTAGTAGCAGGCCACCACTCAGCCGACTCCTCCTGTTGCTGATAGAGTTTCAATCTCGTACGGCCCTTCCCATGTGCGTACAGCAAAAAGAAGCACTCTCTTGCGCGTAATGCTGCTCGAACCTGAGACCTCCAGGTTGTCCAGCGCGCTGCTAGCCACTGGGACGCGCATTCGCTTTCAACAATATACCGTCACATTTTATCTTAAAGGTTACCTGCTGAAGTCTCGTTCATTTTAAAAATATAAACTTAAAACATACCTGCGCCTGGACTAGAACCCATGCCCTTGTGGAACTTCTAGCACCCTATTGCCACTGCGCTACAAGCGTCCTTGTAGCATAACTCGGTCGCAAATATTCTTAAACCTTACTTTAGTGCGACCTGGCTTCTAGAATAAAAACAAGCCTTTGCGTGCTCCAACCCTCGAACCTAGGCACTATACCACACTCCCAGCGCCTCTGCCACTAGACCGAGCTTCCCTTTGTGTTACCTTTTAACCCCAACTATATATAAGGCTTCCCTGTGTTGTTCCCTGATATAAAGAAAAATAAAACACTTTTGCACATGCTGGGAGTCAAACCCCAACTCTCCTTCCCACTGCCTAGCATGCTAACCACTAGGCCAGGTACGCTTCTTCATGCCCAGTCTTGCCCAATTATTTATAAGGCCTTATGCCCAGATTTCCTTATGAGGCAAAATTTAAGATTTTGTTAAAGCTATAGGCCGAGCTTTGGACCTTTTCTCCGCACCGTAACCCTTCGTAATTTATTTAATTACTACACTAAACATACGAAATAATAATAAAAATAATAATAATATCCAAATTATTCGGGCCGTCTTCTACCCGATCCCAGACTCAAGGCCCAATACTTCTAGGCCCAAAAATCGGGGCGTTACAGTTTATTCCTAGATCGGAGAATGTCCAAGCAAATAACCTAGTGAAAGGAGCATTAGAGAAAACGGAAGCATCTTACCTGGTTAGAGAAAGGAGGAGTCATAACACAATAGATCTGGAAGGTAGATGGAGAGAAGAACCAGATTGATTTGCTCTTGAAATGGGGAAATGAGAAGTCATGATAGCTGAAAGTTGGAAAATCTTTGAAAAGCTATCTTGGAATCGGTATAGCTATTGACAAAATGAGAGGATCGATGTATTGCTAGCTAGGCTGTCGTTTGATTTGACTGGATGTATTAATTAGTTTCTATTTTCTCCAAATATTTTAGTTCTGCACTAGGTTTCCTGTTTCTTTTTTGTTTTTCTTTTCAAGGATTGGGCTCTTTCCTATAGTTAAAAGGCAAGGCCTTTCATTTATTTATGTTTCTTATTTGATCCTGAGCCCAGACGTTAATTGCTTAGGTTTTGGTTTTTATATTCTAAATGAATGAAAGCTCAGTCTTTATTTTCAAAAAAAAAGAAAAAAGAAAAAAGAAAATGGAAATCACTCTATTTTTTAAACAACATTTTCAGCAATTTAATTTTTTTAATTTAAAACGATAATATATAATAAAAATCATCGGAGAATTTTTTTATAAAAGGCAAGATAACGATAAGAAGATAAGAATTTATTAATCACTTAATCTTTTCAATTTATTTTATTTTACTTTTAAAAATTATATTATTCTTTAAGATATTTTTAAAAATAAAGTAAAAATTAAAAAAATATAATTTAAATTTTATATTTATCAAATAATTTAATTACATTCTATATTTAATTTTAATTAATATTCAAAATATATTTTATAATTTAAATTCAACACTTAATTTTTCAATTTATGAAAAGTATATATTATATAAATTTAAAAACACAGCTCTGAAATTTTAACTCTTTTTAAAAAATAGAGCAGCAAAAAAAATGTTTTTACTTAATTAATGTTAAAATTGGTAATTTTTAATTTATATTAATAAATTAACGTTCTTTTATAAAAGGAATTAATGTTTTTTGAATTGATATATTATTGGAAATTGAAACAAAATTGATAATTGTTATTAATTAATTGTGAAAGAAATCTCTTTAGCTTTTCCAGGGATTTTTCTGTGAGTGATTTAAAGATATCATACTTACATTAATGAAATTTTCTCTCAGTTTCGAAAAATTAAAAAAAAAAAATCAAATCATAACTTAAATTTATTACTTAATTTTTTGGTTCACGGGGAACTAAAGGATTTTGAGTGCAGTTTTTCTAAATCTTTCCCCATCCATTTTGTTTTGGTTTCCCGAATTCTCTAATCCTCCGGAGGAACGGTCTACTGAAAATTGAAGTCTATGGATGTTAATGGACTAATAACGAAGGTCACATGGAGGGTTGAAACTTTGACTGCACTTCATAGCCAGTCCAACTCTATGGGTGTTAATGGACTAATAACGAAGGTCACATGGAGGATCGAGAATTTCTCCAGTATTAAAGACGGAATGCTCTCTTCTGAAAATTTCATTGTTGATGGCAACAAATAGTAACTCTGATCTTCTTCTTGTTGGTTATGCTTTTGTTTGCATTTTATCTACCGAACTTAGATTTGCAAACTTATTTGGCAGGCGACTTAGAATCTACCCGAAGGGGAACAAAGTGGATTTTTTGTCAATTTTTTTAGAAGTTGCAGATTCAGCTACTTTGCTTTCAGGATGGAGTAGATATGCCCAATTTGGATTTGCAGTCATCAATCAATTCGATCGTGAACTTTCCATTACGAAAGGTTTTTTTTTTTTTTTTGAACCAATAACATTTCTACAAAACAAAGGATCAGCTTTTTTATGGTTATTCTTAGTTAATGAGTTTACGAAACACATCTAATCACTATGGGTAATAGTTATGGTTCTCCTTTTTACTGTATTTAATGGAGGCATAGTTATTTGATTCTGAAGAATTGAATATACTTATCTACACACATACTGCTTTCTTCCCTTTGTGAATATTTTTCTATTTATGTTCATACAAAGATGGTCATGGTATGGTGTTAGGGCAGTTTATTCTCAAGTGGTTAGTGATGATAGAGACTCGCTTTTGGCAGATGGTGCGGCAGAGTTCAAGGCCAATAACGCTATTTTGGGCTTCGCTTCATTGTTAGCTTTAAGCGAATTACATGACCCTAAAAGAGGCTATCTCTTCAATGATGCATGCTTACTTGGAGCCTACGTCTCTACTGATAGGACTGAGGGTTTGATCTCACATGAATTGATGATGAAAACTGACTCGGATAGTCAAAAGACCGATGAAGCTGATTCATCAACTCAGTCTTCCGAGGAGAGTGTGGTAAGTCAGCCAAATTAGTTGTTAATAATAACGCATCTATGTATCTCTATTATTGCTTTCTTTGCCGCCATTGCAGGCTTTTGAACCTGAAGATCCTACCGAGGAAGATATGAACACATTCTTCACTAGCTTGGAGTCTGAGCTTTCCAACTCTAACATTGTTTTTTCTCAAGAAGAAGCGAAGGAAGCACTGGCTACATTAGAGGAAGCCTTGGATATGACCCCTGTTCATTTCTACGGCTCTCGGGAGCTTTCTTCACTTAAGCAGGCGTTCAAGATACTAGCTAGTTTTGATTGTTCGTCTACCGCCCTTACAATTGAGCAAAAAAACGAGTTGTTGGGCATGGAGCAAAGCTTGAAAGAATTAGTTAGCCAAGCAGCTAAAGCAATGCAGGGCAAGAATCACCTTCTTGCAAAGGAATCTATGAAGCAGACTATTACTCGTGATTTGGATCGTAATCTAATCAGATACAAGGAAATCGAATCAGAATTTGCTGCCCTGTTGGCCGAACGAATGGGGATATTCAGAACTTGCCAGAAAATGAAAAAGGAGTTGGAAGCATTGGGAAAGGAATTGGCAGAGTATGAGGCCAAGGCCAAGGCTGCTGAGGAGGAGGAGAAGACTGTTGAGGCGGAATGGGGTAGAATCAAAGGTTTCATCTCTTCCATTAAAGGAAAGATTTAGAAACTTTGGAGGAAATTTTGTAGTAATGGTGCTTTGTGCTAGACTTTAGATTATATGCATAGATCCTTGGTTCATTTTCTCTCCTTTTTCCCTTTTTCTTATTAACCTGAATGGAGGACATAAAAATATACAATTTCCAGAAGTCTGCAACAACATTAGCTTAATGTATAAATCATTATATGTTAGTAATTTGTTTTACTTTTCATATCTTTGTGTTGTGTTTTATATATGCACAAAGAGCTAGTAACATTTACAAGTATAATTTACCAACACTTTAGACGTTACTGGAATGATACAATTAAATAGTAAAAGAAAAGAGAATTAACATTCAATCAAACTCCAAAACTTGTATTATAAACTTGTAACCTATAGTGATTGAGGTCCTATAAATAGAGAGCATGTACAAGCTTATTGAAAAAAGCTTATTGAAAAAAGAAAGAAAGTAGGTTTATCCTTTCACTTTTGTGTCTACTCCTCTCTTATTCTTACTATAATTATGTTAGTTCTATAATAAATTATCAGCACAGTCTAGCTTAGAAGTAAAATTCTTATTTATTAAATATCAAACTTATCCTCCATAATTTTTCATTTGAAGCTTTAGACACAAAATGCAAAAATTTTACTGAGAGTATTTATGTAAAGTTTCATATTGGAATTTTTAAAAGTCTTGAATAATTATGTTGATTTTATTTATTTTATTTTATTTTTATATTTTAAGGATGGTAAAAGATTTGATCTCAATATAAATTTTGATCAAAAGTAATTTTATGAATTGCTTGCTGTGCTATTGAAACTTTAGTAGAAGATAAGAAATTTAGGTAAATTTACTTATCACATCACATTCTTATATGTACCTAGATTTTTGTACATAAAAATTATTTTTCTTAATATATGCTATTTGATAATTGCTTGGTGATTATGTTTGAATGATAATAGATTAATTTTAATGTTATAAATCGATAGATTTGTAAATAACGATCCATAATTTTATCAATCATTTTTATTAATCCAGGCCTAAGGTTCATCATTATATGTGACTTTGCATCAGTTCTTAGTTATCATTAAACTAATTGTTTTATGTGTTTATTTGATGGTTTCAATTTGAATATATATATTCTAAATTCTAGACAACATATATTTTTGGATTTTGATATCGATATAATTTTGATTCATTGTTCTTAACATTGGGGTGTATTAGTATCATATAAGTTATTTTGAAATTTTGTTATTGATGAATTTTGATTGGATTCAAAGTCTACTACTGGAGCTTTATTGGCTTACTTTTTGATAAAATCATCAAGACTCAATGTCAAACAATATGTTCTATAATTAAATAATATATTTGACTAAAACATATTTAGTAGGCAAATTTGTATCGATAAACCAATGAATTTTATGGTTGTTTAATTTGATTTGGTTCAAATATAGATTACGTTCCTCTAATGTCTTTTCTTAATTTGGTTATATAATTTGAAATTTTTGAATACTAATACATGCATAGTTCTAAAGACAATTTTGAAGAATGTCTAAATTGATTTTTGAGTTGATTCTAATATAAAGTCATTGTCATTTTCAATTCTTGAATTATTTTGGTCAAAAACATTTTCATAAATTAAAAAAATGAAAATTATTATATTAATTTGGCCATTGGCCTTTCTATGGACCTCATTTGTATTAATCGATTGTTGTTTGATAAGAAGCATAAAAAAACTCTTGTGGTTTACTTTTGTAAACGACTTATATTTTTTCTATTGAACAACCCTAAGAAACTTGTTACTTTTGTAGAGCTGTTAAAGGTAGATCATATGCTTTATATTATTCCATTTGTTAATTATTTAGAGAAATGATATGATCAATTATAAATGTAAAGGTTTTAGTGAACATGAAATGTATTTTGAAGTAAATTCCATGCATGTCTACAATGGTTTATGAATTTTTTTCTAATACTAGCATTATATCATATATGATATTTTAGATTTCAGTTTTATCCATACATTTAGTTTACAATAAACTCCATGCATGACTTGACTATTTCATTCTAGTTAATTGATGATGCAAAGCTCTTGTGAAAATGATTTTAAAAGTATTTTCAATTTATCTCGTGCATTCTTATGGCCAATTAAAATAACGAGTTATTCGTTCCACTGATTTTACTCTATTCCTCGAAGCGAATATAGCAATACATAACAATTATGAAAATGAAACCTATTGTCATTATTGGCAAATAGATAAGAAGATGGATGATTCAAAATGTTGCTAATTGTTCATTCTTAGAATAGAATGGTCAATGATTTATATTAATTAATCATTCATTGAAGCAGATGAAATCTATATGATATTATTGGTAAGAAATGTGATATACGCTTATGTTAGAATTAAGTGACTCGAATCCTTATTTAAATAAAATACAGTGGTAAAATAAAATAAAAGAAGAATCCATATACTTCTTTTATTTTATTTTAGAATAAGGTTTTTAAATCTTATTAAATTCTATCTATTTGATATTGATTAGAATAAGGTGTTTCAGTCTTACTAGAATATGGCTTTACAAGCCTATAAATAGACATAGTCTATTCATCTTGTAATTATTCGAATTCGACATAGTGAATTTTCTTCTCCTCTGCCCATGGTTTTTTCCTGAAAGGGTTTCCACGTAAAATCTTTGTGAGTTTTTATTTTTTTCACAAATTGGTATCAGAGCTTTCGGGTTGTTCATCTCGATCATGGTAATGGCGTCTTTGAAGTATGAAATTCGGCTGTTGGATCGCAACACTAAATTTGCGTTGTGGCAGATTAAGATGCAAGCAGTTCGTGCGCAGATGGATCTGGAGGATGCCCTGCTAGGGATAGATAAGATGCCTTCGACATTAACAGATGAAGAGAAGAAGCATAAGGATCGAAAGTCTTTAACACAATTACATCTGCATTTGTCCAACGAAATTTTGCAAGATGTGATGAAAGAGTAAATCGCCGCTGCATTATGGAAGAGGCTAGAACAAATATGTATGTCGAAAACTCTAACAAGCAAGTTGCATATGAAACAGCGTCTTTATGCTTATCGTTTGGAGGAAGGTGCGTTTGTACACGAACACTTAACAGTGTTTAAAGAAATTCTCTCAAACTTAGAGGCCATGGAGGTTCAGTATGATAAGGAAGATCTAGGGTTGATTCTACTTTGTTCGTTGCCCCCGTCTTATTCAACCTTTAGAGACACGATTTTATATACCCGTGAGTCTCTCACAGTTGGTGAGGTTTATAATTCTTTGACCTCGTATGATAAGATGAAGCATCTTCTGGTTAAACCCGACTCTCAAGGAGAGGGTCTCATTGTTCGTAGGAGACAATATCGGAATGCTGATGATGATCGTGGAAGGTCATAGGAATGGAATCCTCACAGTAAATCTAAGGGTAGATCAAAGTCTTCAAATAGAGGTAAAACTTGTAACTTTTTCAAGAAGAAAGGGCACATTAAATCTGAGTGCTATAAGTTACAAAGTAAGATTAAAAGAGAGGCTGCGAATCAAAAGGGAAAACAACCAGAAAATTCTGGTAAAGCTGATATTGTAGAAGACTATAGCGATGGTGAACTTCTAGTCGTTTCTGTCAATGATTCTAAAGTCAGCGAGGAGTGGATACTTGATTCATGTTGCACCTTCCACATGAGTCCCAATTGGGATTGGTTTACAACTTACGAAACAGTGCCTGAAGGTGTTGTTTTGATGGGAAATAATGCTTCGTGTAAAATCGCAGGTGTTGGAACAATTAAAGTTAAGATGTTTGATGGAGTTGTCAGAACACTTAGTGACATACGACATGTTCCAGAATTGAAAAGAAATTTAATTTCATTGAGTACTCTTGATTCAAAAGGGTACAGATACACAGCTGAAAGTGGGGTGTTAAAGATTTCCAAAGGTTCACTTGTTGTGATGAAATGGCAGAGAAAGATTGCCAAGTTATATGTTTTTGAGGTTCTCTATTCTTGGTGATGCAGCTGTCGCTTCCTCTTCCTTATCGATGATGATATTACTAAACTTTGGCATATGCGCCTAGGGCATATGAGTGAGAATGGCATGGCAGAATTGAGCAAAAGAGGACTTCTTGATGGGCAAGGAATTTGTAAACTAAATTTCTGTGAGCACTGTGTTTTTGGGAAGCAAAAGAGAGTTCAATTCACTAGAGGAATCCATAACACGAAGGGACATTGGAATATATTCATTCTGATCTGTGGGGGCCATCTAGAGTGCCTTCGAGAGGTGGAGCTAATTATATGCTAACCTTTATTGATGATTTTTCTAGAAAAGTTTGGGTGTTCTTTTTGAAGTAGAAAAGTGATGTGTTTTTCGCATTTAAGTCTTGGAAAATTATGATTGAAAAACAGACTGGAAAATAAATAAAATACCTCTGTACAGACAATGACTTAGAGTTCTATTCTGATGAGTTTAATAGATTGTGCAAGTCAGAAGGGATCGTGAGACACTTGATAGTTCGTCATACTCCACAGCAAAATGGTATTGCAGAACGAATGAACAGAACGATCATGGAGAAGGTTCGATGAATGTTGTCAAATGTCAACTTATCAAAGTCGTTTTGGGCAGAAGCAGCCTCTACTGCATGTTTTTTGATCAACCGATCTCCATCCGTTGCCATTGAGAAAAAGACTCCACAAGAGGTATGGTATGGTAGTCCTGCTAATTATTTTGATTTAAAGATCTTTGGGTGTCCTGCGTATGCTCATGTTGATAATGGAAAATTAGAACCGAGATCCATTAAATGCATTTTTCTTGGTTATAAAGCTGGTGTAAAAGGGTATAAGTTATGGTGTCCTGAAAATAGAAAAGTTGTGATTAGCAGAGACGTTGTTTTTGATGAAACTGCTATGCTACCTAACTTATCTCTTAAAGACTCCTCCAATAAAGAAAATCAAAAGCAGGTAGAGTATCAGATTAATACAGAGTCAACTCCTCAAGCCAGTACAAAAATTGAGAATAGAGTTGCTTCTTCACCACAATACTATATCGCCAAAAATAGAACTAGAAGAGAAATTAAACCTCTAAAGAAGTATGCCGAGGCTGATCTAGTTGCTTATGCTTTAAATTTAGCTGAAGATATTGATGGGAATCAAGAGCCATTTAATTATTCTAAGGCAGTTAGCTATGAAGATTCAGAAAAATGGATGTTTGCTATGCAATAGGAGATAGAATCACTCCACAAAAACAAAACATGGGATCTTGTGAAACTTCCTAAAGGGAAGAAGACTGTTCATTGTAAATGGGTATTTAAAAAGATAGAAGGGACTTCAGGAGTTGAAGAACCTAGATATAAAGCAAGGCTTGTTTCAAAAGGTTACAGTCAAATTCCAAGAGTGGACTTCATAGATGTGTTCTCCCCAGTTGTTAAGCATAGTTCGATTCGAGCTTTGCTTAGTATTGTGGACATGCATTATTTGGAGCTTGAGTAGTTAGATGTAAAAACTGTATTTTTGCATGGAGAACTTGAAGTGGATATTTACATGCAACAACCAGAGGGTTTTACAGTCTCAGAAAAGGAGGACTATGTTTGCTTGCTGAAAAAATCCCTTTACGGTTTGAAATAGTCACCAAGACAGTGGTACAAGAGGTTTGATTCCTTTATGACTTCTCATAATTTCAAAAGAAGTAGTTTTGACAGTTGTGTTTACTTTAAGAAAAACAGTGATGGTTCTTTTGTGTATCTACTTCTTTATGTTGATGACATGTTGATAACAACAAAAGATAAAGAAGAGATAAGAAAGGTCAAAGCCTAACTAAGTAAAGAATTTGAGATGAAAGATTTAGGACCAGCAAAGAAGATACTTGGAATGGAGATTCTCAGAGAAAGAAAAGCAAGTAAATTGTACCTAAGTCAGAAAGGGTACATTGAGAAAGTTCTTTGCAGGTTCAATATGCAGAGTGCTAAACCTGTTAGTACTCCTTTAGCAGCCCATTTCAGACTTTCATCGATTTTGTCTCCACAATCAGATGATGAGATTGAGTACATGTCACATGTTCCATACTCTAGTGCAGTGGGATCTCTCATGTATGCTATGGTTTGTTCGCGTCCAGATTTATCATATGCAGTCAGTGCAGTTAGCAGATACATGACGAATCCTGGTAAAGAACACTGGAAAGCAGTTCAGTGGATTTTAAGATACTTACGAGGTATTACTGATGTTTGTTTACAGTTTGGAAGAACTAGAGATGGATTCATTGGGTATGTTAATGCTGATTTTGCTGGAGACCTTGATAGAAGAAGATCTCTCACAGGTTGTCTTTACAATCGGAGGTTGTGCAATCAGTTAGAAAGCCACTTTGCAATCTACAGTCGCTTTGTCTACCACTGAAGCTGAGTACATAACGATTATTGAGGCTTGTAAAGAAGCTATTTGGTTGAAGGGACTTTTTAGTGAACTCAATGAAGACCTTCAAATCAGCACAGTATTCTGTGACAATCAAAGTGCCATCTTTCTTACAAAAGATCAAATGTTTCATGAGAGAACAAAACACATTGATGTTCGGTATCATTTTGTTCGTGATATTATTGCTCGCGGTGATATTGTTGTGAGCAAAATTAGTACTCATGAAAATCCTACAGATATGATGACTAAGTCACTTCCTATAACCAAGTTTGAGCATTGCTTAGACTTGGTTGGTGTTCATTGTTGAAGTTAAACCCTTAAGGGGCTTTATGGAAGAGGTGGAGAACTTGTTCGTTGAGAGTTCACAATGAAGAACTTGTTCATTAAGAATTCGTGTCAAGGTGGAGATTGTTAGAATTAAGTGACTCGAATCCTTATTTAAATAAAATACAGTGGTAAAATAAAATAAAAGAAGAATCTATATAGAATTACACTTCTTTTATTTTATTTTAGAATAAGGTTTTTTAATCCTTATTAAATTCTATCTATTTGATATTGATTAGAATAAGGTGTTTCAGTCTTACTAGAATATGGCTTTACAAGCCTATAAATAGACATAGTTTATTCATCTTGTAATTATTCGAATTTGACATAGTGAATTTTCTTCTCCTCTGCCCGTTGTTTTTTCCCGAAAGGGTTTCCACGTAAAATCTTTGTGTGTTTTTATTTTTTTATTTTTTTCACAGCTTATATTATTGTCCGAATTATTTTTTGCACATTCCTTGAAGTGAATGTTTGCAATAAATATTTTATAATCACTTTTGATTATTAAAGTCAATTTGGACCTTTAAAGATTTTGGCATATTCCCTGAAGTGAATATTACAAATAATTGTTTGCAAATTATATTTCTTTTATTGAGTTAATGATATTATGAACTTCACATTAATTTAGAGATTTCTAGAAGTAAATGTCACAATCGCTTATAAAATTATTTATTATCAAAATTTATATTGACATTATTAGTACAATTGAAAAACATGTTAACTGATACAAATACATTTACTACTTGGTGTGACCAGTTAGACCATCTTGGATTATATATTATGCAAAAATTAATTGAGAATTCATATGGACATTCATTAAAGAACCAAAAGTTTCTTTAATTTAAAAAATTCTCATATGTTGCTTGTTCTCAGTGATAATTGATTACTTAAAAATCACTAGCTAAAGTTGAGATTTAATGTCTTGCATTTCTGAAATAAATATGGGCTCACTCATCCACCATGTGGATGGTTTTGATATTATATGATATTGGTAGATGCATCTATAAAATAATCGTGTGTTATCAACTTGCAACTTGTCGTTTGCAAGATTGCTTGTTTAAATGATTAATTTTAGATTAAACAATTAAAACAATTCATTTTGCTAATGCTGGTAAGTTTATGTCTTAAGCTTTCAATAATTATTGTATGTCAACTGGGATAAAAGTTGAATATATATCCTGCAGCTCATTTTCACACATAAAACGATTTAGTTGAATCATTTATCAAACGCCTCCAACTAATAGCTAGGTCATTACTTATGAGAATAAAACTCACTGTTACAGCTTGTGGATATATTATTTTGCATGCAACAATACTTGTGTGCAGTAGGCCAATAAGTTATAGTAAATACTGCAATTGACTTTTGGTCAAGAGCCAAATATTTTCCATCTTAAAATTTTTGGATGTGCGATATATGTTCCAACTGCTCTACCACAACGCACAAAGATGGGCCTATGATTGGGAAAATATATTGATATGAGTCTTCTTATATTATTAAATATTTTTGAGCTATTAATTCGAGATTTAGTTATGACATGAGGTGTTAATTATTATGAGATAGTTTTCCCAACATTAGGGGAGAGAATAAAAAGCTGGATGAATAAAGTACTTGAAATGAATTATCATTGTTTGATATACGCTTACAAAGCAACGTGAGCTAAAAGTTCAGCAGATAATTCATTTTACAAAAGAACTGCCAGATTCATTTACTAGCCTAAAGAGAATTACAAAATCTCACATACCAGCTGAAAATACTCCAATACAAATTAATGTCCCAAAAAGGTAAATTGTTAGTGCAAAAGAAAACAATTGGAAACACAAAAATATATAGACTTTTTAGCACCTTTTGAACTTTAATTCATGCAATTTCGTAATATTTTTTGTTGAAATTCATAATTTTATTATAAAATAACTAAATTGAATTTAAATTATTAATATATTGAATTTTAATTATTTTTATAATAAATTTTCACAAATCTGGTTTATTTTCGACAATTTTGCATAAAATGTGAAAATTGGCTCAACAAACACCTTGAAAGACTTGAACCGTTGGGGTAATTTGTGCATCAAGTGAATCAAGAGTAAGGCTAATTATTTTTTTCCAGCCAAGGACGGTCCAATAATGATTATTATACATACTTTATATTTATTTTTTATCCAACACTAATTGGCTTAAAAATTAATATAAAGTCTAAAGAAGAAAGTTACCCAATTGTGATAAATAAAAGAGGACTGATCCAACAAGAATGAGGCAGCCCAAACCGTCCATATAGCTGACCCAATAAGTTGATTTTCACACTTGCAAAACAACCCTTGAGCTTCTCCTAAATACCATTCAAACCCCTCCACTTTTTGTGCCTTTTACTTTTTTCCCCAAGCTAAAAATGGCAAGTTTAAATCATTCAAACTTGCTCAATGCATGGCCGGCTAAGAGAGAGGGAGTGGCTGATAATTCTTTGCTATTTTTAGCAGCTATTCCCACCTATAAGTACCCCTCTTCCCTTCTTCATTTCACACAACTCATTTCCCACACATTTCTTCATTTCTCTCTTCCATTTCCTTTGTTCTCTTCCATTACCGATTTCTACTCTTGAAAAAGGGTTTGCATCCATCTTGGAATAGCAACATTCAAGTGTTTGTGAAGGCCTTGAATTGACAGAACAAGCGGAAAAAAATAGGAGCGCACTAATCTAGCTTGGGAAAAACACTGGGATCTGTTTCCTAGTTCTCTTCTCTTTACTTTTTCTTGTTTATGTTAAGGTTATGAACATGAATATTTTTTGTTTTGTTGTTCTTGATTTAATTAAAATGACTTAAATCTAATTTGTGTTAGATTGATTTCATTTTGTTCGCTTAGATTATTAAAATCATGTTTCTATTATTTTTGGCTTTGGTAAGTTGTTCAATTAAATAAAATCATGCCTATGTTATACTTGCATTATAATTGTAAGGTAACAAATGAATTAATTATTAATCGAATTGAAATTTTAATTAATTCATTATCCCCCATACGTCTCCCTTTCTGTTGTTTCCGGCGCTCAACTATTATCTATAACTTGTAATCTTTTTCTTCTATCCTCTGTTGCAAATCCCAAGGAACTTATTTTTCTAGCACTGGCACCTTAACAGAAGGCTATTCTATCGATGATGGGGGCGTTCCTTCGGGCATAAGTCAATCCCGTGACTATAAAGCCCACACCTGAAACATACGTTTGGTAAAGATTTGTACTCTACTCTCTGCATACATGCATTAATTCTAACTTTAGAAACCAAATGTTTTCGAAGGTTTACACAAATGACCATTCTTGCGAATCTTCCCCTGTTTGCATTATCATTATTCTCATCAATTCTGACTACTAATCCAATGGCCTACCTAATAACTTTAAGGAGAAAACTCGAATAGTAGCTTTTCGAAACACTAGGTAAACAAACCCACACAACTTGGATGCCTACCTCAACCTGTGCTGTCGAGAAATCCAGTGACCAAGGCCTCACTGTCAAATACTACCCAAAAATCACCCATGGCCAGTTAGTCAACACTTTGTTATAGTCTTCTTCATCATTAAAGCGAACTAGGTAGTAATCGTTCTCAAAATCCATAAGTTGGAATGAGCACTTGGTTCTTCATAACATTGTGACTCTATTCAGCAGGGCATTAAAAGCAATATTCCTTCCCAAAAGTTTAATAATGATCGTTTTGGCTATCTTTCTCTCAATGAAATCCTATATCTTGTTAGAGAACATAATTGATGGGATCCTATCGAACAACTCAGTCCGCACATCCCCTTCTTGAATCTCAAAATCCTCTAACATCTGCAATGAATCATTTGAGTTCGACAATTCCATCAGTGTATTCTTATAAGTTGCCTCGACACAGTAGCCTTCAGCACCTTCCTTCCATCCCCATCCACAATAGGGTCATTAGTTTCAGCCGACAATTCTAGTCGTCGTTTAACTTTTTCAGTGATTCGACTAATGCCTGAATTTGAGACATCAATATTGGTCCCAACCACAAAGTCCACTACGATCAACGATTCACTCATCAAAAGATAATAAACCTTGATTTTCTAACAATCTTTGTTTATTATAATAATATTTAAATTGTTAAATAAGTTGATATATTTTAACTATGTCCACCGATTTGAATAAAATTATTACTTTACTCTAAATATAATAATTAAAAATATTTATTGTAAAAATAATGACCAATATCACATTTGTTCATTATTTTACTAACTTTTCATTTTAAATATATTTTATTATTTATAAGATTTATCACATATAAAATTAATTTTACTAAAATAATTGAATAAAAAATCATTTGATAATAATTTTGATTCTATTAAAATTTTTACTTGGCGATCTAGATTAAACAAATAAGAATAATCCCTATTTAAACCTTGCACATAAGACATAAAAATACAGGCACATTCATATTGTTATTTTCCCAGTCATATCAATTTTAATAATAAAATAAATAAAATTTTTAATAAAAATTAATTTACCCTTTAATATATTATGGATGTACTAATTTATTAATTTTTAATAAAAGAGCAAAATATAGTCTTGAGGTACTTTTAAATCGAATTATAGAAATCAAATTATATTTTATCATGTCTAAAGCTAGGCAACTATTATTTTTCTGTGACAGTGGCCGGATAATGGGCTTGTAAAAGCTTATCCTAGCTGGCTTCTTTCTTCGTCTTCCCTCTAAATTCACCCTCTAGACGCCTCTCTCCACCCGAGAATCCTAACTTCTTCCGGCAACTACCTGCTGCCGATTGGAGCCAGCGTATTTGTCTTCATCACCTTATCCCTCTCAAATTCCTAAAGTTTCGCTTTTTCTTGCCCTGTGAATCTACTACTTCTGGCACGCTTGGTGCCAGCCCGACCATTTTTTTCTCCTTTTTTCAATCATTTCATCGAACAGTTTACTGGCATCCATGTAGTCCACCAAAACGCAATGGTGTTCGCAGCTATAATAGTTTTTTTGTTATTCACTTCGTTCCTATTTCTATAAATTTGTCATTTTTGAAAGCAAAAAGTGATGTTAAAGGTAAACCCTTTTGTCCCTTCACTCTCAATGTTTAATAAAATCCCATTTTCTTTACTTTACCGGCGTGGTTTCCGGCGCGCTTTTCGCATCTTTGAGGCTGGCCATTGTAATTCATTTGCCAAACTTGTTAGTATTTCGAACGTTAATGTAAATTTCTTTGCTGTTGATAAAACAAGAAACTTATCTGCGGTTGCTACTGCTAAGAAATCAGGCTTGAATGCGTCTAGTAGTAGTAGAACTAATGAAATGACCAACAAAGCAAAGAAGAAAGCACGAATGGAATCACCTGAGTTTCTGCTTAAAATTAAGCTTGATATGTGCTCGAAGCACGGCAAACTTGAGGAAGCGCTTCGTTTGTATGATGAAAGCATCAGTAATGGGGTTAGTCTGAAACTTCACCATTACAATATGTTGCTTTATTTGTGTGCTCGTGAAGCGAGTGGAGATGGGAGTCAGTTGAATGAGTTGAAGGAATTAGGACTGAAGAGGGGTTTTGAGATTTTTCAGAAAATGGTTGGAGATGAAGTTTCTCCCAATGAGACTACTTTTACAAGCATGGCAAGGTTGGCAGTAGCAAGGGAAGACCCGGATATGGCTTTTGAATTGGTGAAGCAGATGAAGAGTCTTGGAATCCCGCCGAGACTAAGGTCATACGGGCCGGCTTTGCTTGGATTCTGTGAGAAAGGGAATGCAGAGAAAGCATATGAAGTGGATGCTCATATGTTTGAATCAGGGGTGACGCCTGAGGAGCCTGAGCTTTCGGCTCTTCTGAAAGTTAGCATCAATACGAAGAAGGCCGACAAGGTGTATGAGATGTTGCAAAGATTTCGAGCCTCAGTGAGGCAAGTCTCGGAATCAACCCTTCAAGTTGTTGAGGATTGGTTTAAATCAAAGGATGCTGCAAGTGTTGGGGCTGAGAAATGGGATGTGAAGCAGATAAAGGAAGCAGTTATAGGAGGAGGAGGAGGGTGGCATGGGCTAGGGTGGCTTGGAAGTGGGAGATGGAGGGTGGTGAGGACTGAAATGACTGAGAATGGTGTGTGTCGTTCCTGTGGTGAGAAGCTTGTTTGTATTGATATTGATCCAAAAGAGACGGAGAATTTTGCTGCTAAATTAACTGAATTAGCATGCAGTAAAGAGGTTAGAGCTGATTTCGTTCAGTTCCAGGTAAGTCTTTAAACTTTATCGTTTTCTAGTTTCTGATATAATAACTTTGAGAAATTGGGAGTTTCTGTTGCTAGTTGTTCTAAGTATTGCAATTGCATTGTTGTCTTATCCTGTGATGCCATTTAAACTTTTAAGTTTTGGCATTTAAAATCTACTGGATAGCGATGTGCAAATTTGTTAATTTTAAACACTGTTGGAGAGAACAAGTTCATGCAATAACCTTTGGGTGTGTTCTTTTGATTTGTGCGTGTGTGTGTGTTTGTGTCTGTAAGTATGTATGCATGTATGTATGTAATGAAGGGACTTTTAGGTTATTTATACTGGTTAGTCTGTTAATTTAACAAGTAACAGGGATTATAGGCTATAGAAGCTTATGTTACTTCAGTTTCAGTTGTGTTATGTAAATGATGAATGATGAACTTAATTAAGAGATTTATTATAGGGATTTTATCCTTGATTCTCTCCTTTTGCCCCTTGTTCTCATCCAATTTCCAGTCTGTCTTTTTGTCTCCCATCCATTGTTTCTCTTGCTTATCCTTCTCCAATACTATTTCACTTCTCCTCTGTGGTAGCTGATTGAGTGCTTTATATATTACACTTTTTCATGAATATAAAGCTGTAATTTTCTGTTCTGTACTGGAAAAACCAGAATTGTTTCAAAATTTGGCATGCCCGTTTTTGTAATGTTGTGAACAAATCTAATAACATTTAGAGGTGATCGCATTTCATTTTTAGTCCTCAGCTTGCTACAAATAGCATAACTTACTAGTGAGTTTCCTCTGGTTTTCTGATGCCACTTACTTTTTTCTGATGCCATTGCATACTTCTGTATGCTTTTGGCAAGTGATTCATATTTAGTTCAAGTGGTTCTCAATAATAACATAGCTGATGAGAAAGTGCACTGATCCAGGAGTGGTTGCAGCAGCATGGACCATTTGATGCAGTTGTAGATGGTGCAAATGTGGCTCTCATCAACTCAGAAGCTTTCAATTTGAACCAGGTAAGGGGGGCTATTGCAAGAAGCATAATGTGTTTTATGTTAAGCAAGACAGATCATGGATTTAGATCATCTGTCTGAAATATTTGGCCAGGCCTCTGCCCCATAAACAAAATATTTCCATGTCATCATCCCCATTTCTTTGTTGAAGTATTTGTGTATTTTATCTTAAATCAAGTCAAGTCAAGTCAAGTCAAGTCAAGTCAAATCAAATCAAATCAATTGTTTTACATTAAGTCATAGATAATTATCAATCAGGATAGTGTCCAAATTGTTTTTCTCCCCTGAAAATTATGTTTTCATAACAAAGAATAAAGGTAATCTCAAAGGGTTCTTATATATCTTGCTAGATGATCTTGCTTCTCTACTGAAAACAAATCATGTTGCATGTTTAATGCTACTATGAACAATGAATTTTGGTCAGTATATACTCTTTTATAATAGATGAATGATTTTGTTTCACTTACCATTAAAAGTAAAAGTTGACTTCACACTTCTAAAATTTGATTATTTTTGCTTTAACTTTGTTGATAAATTATATATTTTAGAACAAGATCTTGATACCTGTACTTGCTATATTTCCTAATTATTTTAAGTAGAAGTGTTGGATGTATGTTGCATATTTGTACTAGGATCAATTTAGATGTTACCTTCATTGATGATTATGTTTTCTTAAACAATTAATCTTTTTTTTTAATTGAGGCTAAACGAGTTATGAGTCTGATTAAAGAGCAGCATATGGATTGGTACCTGGCATTATATTACATAAGAATAGAGGTCGAGAGAAATAATCATGACAGATGATTACTGATGCAAGACATAGATCTACGATGTCTTTAACTGTTATTTGTGGTTGTAGCTTAAAAATGTTGTAAATAAATTACAACAAATGAGTCCAACAAAAAGGTCTCCACTTATTATTTTGCATCGAAGTCGGATTGCACGGGATCCTAATAAGAGGAAGTGGTTAGAGAGGTGGCAGAGGGCTGGGGTGCTTTATGCTACTCCTTACGGATCAAATGATGATTGGTAAGTTCTTGTTTCATATTCTCAAACGGGGAAACTCCCAATATATTCCCCTCAAATGGTCATATTCTTTTTTGTATTTCAATTTCAATTTCTGCTTTTTTTTTTTATTACTTTTCCTTAATCTGTTTTTTTGGGCCCGCCTGGGGGGGGGGTGTCAATGCAAGTGCATGTATTTTCATGTAAATTTCCTTGAAAATATGCACTTAATCAAATCTGCAATTAGATTTCCCCTCTCTTCCCCATGCATTGCCCATCTTTTTCCCTTCCATCTCCATTTCTCTGTATGTCTTCCTTCATCCAGTATCATCTGCATTTATGACCCTTAGCTGAGTGATATTGCAAACAATTGTGGCTCTGCTTTCCATTCATTTTCTGTCTTATAGACCTTATAGATATTCATTGTGTAATCAGAGCCACATCTTATCAATCAATGAACTATCCATTTATGTGACAACCGTAGCTATGTTGCTTTTAATTGATTATTCTACCTTGTTACCTTTTGGGTGATGTCTTGGAGGCAGCTATTAGGCACATCAAAGTTTAGGTGTTATCGATATGTGTGAGGCATAAGCATTATAGGGAGGTTTATGCTCTTCTTGTGTTTTATAATAAGTCTTAAGCTAATGGAAACAACTTAGAAAGAAATGCCAAATTATTTAAGTGATTTGTTAATTGAAGTTGACTGGCATCATTTTGGTTAAATTTATTGGTTTGAATGCTAATCCAATCGTTTTTAAATGAAAATGAAAAGGGGAAAAAATTGTTCATTTGCAAAAATAAACTTTAGGTTTTTTGATTAGCACCAATTGAAGACTTGCTGAGGTCTACTGATGGGATTGAAGCAAAAGTTAAATTGTAAGCTCATTTACCTGCAGACTACTTTTGGGCCTATTTATTATTCAGACATTTACTTTATGGAATATCCATTCCATTTGATTTTGTTAAAATGAATTGCTTCAATAGGTTTAGAGTGTTTTTATATAGTTCAGAACATATTTATGCTTTTGTATCTATATTATTGATTTTTAGAAGTATCCTCCATCGCTAGTGCTTTAAAACTTCGCTATGATATTCATAGATTAAACTTTTAATTTCAAATGCTTATACCTCAGAACATTGAGGTAATGTCTAAACTCAACACAGGTAATGCATTCTACTTAATGCATTATCGTATTAAACTTTTGGTGATAGACAGCAATGGCGTGAATTGATTATGGTCCTGGCTTTGCCCAAACAATTGTGTTAGATTTGTCGGACGAAGCTTTACTTAAATATAGTATGCATTTTTTTCTTAAATAAAACACACCATGTCAAAGTCATAAAAGTTATTTGGAAATTTAGTTATTAGCTATTCATTGGTTATAATTTCAAAAATATGTTTATGTTTATTTTCTTTTCATAAACTTATTGCTACATGTATCAAACTAGGAGCTAACCAACTAACATATACTAGAAAGATGTTTTCTATACATCAAGGGTTGAATGCTGTGTTTGATTTGTTGATGATTTAGTTTTAAAATTTGAGATCGAAATAGGTTTGCCCTTTTAACTTATGGATTGAAGTTGAAACTTTCCTAGTAAATACTGATATATAATACTGAAAACTCAAATAAACAAAATCTTGTACTATGGGAAGTGTTGACAATTGAATGATTATTTTTGTAGGTATTGGCTATATGCTGCTGTTAGTTGCAAGTGTTTACTAGTGACAAATGATGAAATGAGGGACCACTTGTTCCAATTATTAGGGAATTCCTTTTTTCCAAGATGGAAAGAGAAGCATCAGGTATTCTCTCACTCGCTCTCTTCATGTTGTCTTCTATATTTCAGTGCACACTTTGCGAAACTAGCTTCACGCACACTTCAGGTGGTTATTATAGTCAGAGAAGCAGCAATCAATTGTTGAAAAGAAATCCCTAAATATAAGAATTAGGAGCCTAGTTGGTCCATGTAGCCACTCTTAAGAACGACTTTCAGTAGGTATGGATTTGAATCTAACCACTTAGAACCTCTTCTATATTGTATATCTATTGGCAATTTCAAGATTAACTGGTAAGAATGAAATATATTTAACCAACAATCTCATTTATTAACCTTTGTAAAAAAAATGAAATAATGTTCATTTTCTTGATAATTTGTAGGTTCGGTTATCTATGACGAGGACTGGTCTTGTGCTTCGTATGCCACCCCCTTATTCAATTGTTATTCAGGTGAGAGAGACAGGTTAAATCCTTGGGTTTCACTGGATATTTCATGCTTTAAGATGCCATGTTTCTATTGGTTAAGGAAACAAAGTAATTAACTCTTATTTGATGTATGATATTATGAATAAGTTATTATATTTAACATTAAAACCTTAGTAGCAACCAAATAAAATATACTTATGGATTTATTATATTTTCATATTAAAAGTTTGTTAATTTCAATGTAGGAATCGGAAAGCGGTAGTTGGCACGTTCCTAGCATAGCAGACGATGATCTTTTGAATCCAAGACAATGGCTGTGTGCTTGTAGAAGCAAGAAAACGCCATGACTGCACTTGAACAAGCAAGTGGAAAATCTGAAAGAGGGAAACATGTATTTTATTCTTTTGAAGGTTAGATGCTGCAATTTAACTTAATTTTTTTTTAATTTATGTATTTTGATGTTTCCAAATTCTTGTTCTAATAATTATTATTGTAAAACTAGGAAAAAGAATAATGGAAGGATTTTGGCTGAGAAAATATTTATTATGAATATATTACTAGTTGATCCAAGATTTTTCTTTTTCTTTTTTATTTTTGCATAAGCTCTTGTTTATATATATAATGAATCTTACAAAATAAATAAAAAATATTTAAAATGAAAATGTTAGTAAAATAATGAACAAATGTGGTAGGGTCCATTAGATAAATAATATATTTTTATTATTGTATTTAGTGTAAAGTAATAATTATTATTCAAATTGTTCAATATAATTAAAATATATTAATTTATTTGACAATTTAAATATTATTGTAATAAATAAAATTTAAATTATAATTAAAGTATTTTATATATTAATTCATATCAATAATAGAAAGCAACATTATTCAAAATAATAAATAATAAACATCAATAATATAGATTCACATGTAGTTCATGTTAACATGTAAATATTAGTTTTTAACAATAAAAATAGATGAATTTTTTAGGAGGATTAATTTGCTTTTTAATTTAATGCATATGGACTAATTTATCCATTTTAAGTATGAGGTAGAATTGGATCTCACTTATAGTACAAAGACTCTATGATACTTTCAACTTTTTTAGGACATGAATAATCATTATCTCTTTTAATTAGTGACAAAGCTAGAAATTTATTTTAAGGGGCCAAAGATTAAATTATATTTTAAGGGAGGTCAAACTGTAATTTTATCATTGTATTAACATATTATTTTATAATTTTAAAGAGACTATAAAGAAATTTTACCATCTTATGGGCCAAAATACAACTTAACCATTAATATTAACTTAAATCTTCAAAAATTTTAGGACTAAAAAGAAAGTTTACCATTTGAGGAGTCAATGCCATTACTTTGGTGTCGTCACTACTTTTAATAAATGAAATTTATTTTTAATTTAAAATAATAAAATCATTAATTAAATATAAATATGTTTTAAATAAAATTACATTAAAGATAATAAAATATTAATTATCATCATATATTAATTTAATATTTATTTTCTTGTGAAAATTTTTATATCCCTCCATCAAATGGACACGTGTCAACCCAAAAAGCTTTGCTAACTTCGCATTGAATTCCTAAGCATGATCACTTGTCCAACCTCAAATGCAACCATCTACTTGGGCTTAAGGGTGAATATTACTTTAATGTGAACACACTTTCAAGGCAATAAAGAGTCTATTTAGGCTTAATTACCTTGTACCGTTAGAGTCCTATGATATGTGCCAATGATTATTTATTATGCTTTTAATGGGCCTAAATGTATATCCCAACATGACATCTTCACGTACAATGGGACCTCTCCTATAAATACCTTAGAAAATAATGAAGAGTGGATGGACCTTTTAGCACTGTAAAGTTACTCTAAACACTTGTCTTCTCGATCAACCTGTCCTCTTGTCCTTATCTCGACTCCTGGCTTCTACAGGTGAGCTGGCCTCTATTACCCTACCTTGACCTCTTCCCTTGTTGTATTTGTATCAATAATTGAAACGGTGAGCTTGGATCGAACATGTCTCAGATTCAGAAAGATTCAACCCACAAACCTGCCAATCATAGGCAATTTAAGGATCTTACTATTTCTTCTCAAGGGAATGGTGAATATCCTAGCCATGAAGAGATCTTTTCAAGCCAAAAACTTCTTTTGGCACCCTACAAAAAACCCAACTTTCACTCCCCTAGAACGATTCCTAACTGCTCTTAACATTCCCCTGCCTTCTATTACGACCAACCTCGCTATTACCATAAATGTTTCATCAACTAACCAAATACACAAGTTTCAACCAATACTTCGACCTTAGATCCCATATACCAACTCTTACCATGTAGACTCAACCTGCTACTGTTACTACATCCTCAAATCAAACTTCCCCATAGCAACGAGAATCTGAGTCTCATTGTAAGTTAGTGAGATGCAAGAAAAAATATGTCTTATGCAATAACAACTCTTGACCCAGCAACACCAATTTTAGGAGCAACAAGAACGTTAACGCAACCTGGATTTGCAAAATGCTCGTAATGAGCAATTAATTATAGAACTATGAGTACTAAATGATACTCCCAAGGTGATGATGTTAGAAAATCGAGTTTGGAAAATATAGCAAAAAATAAATTTAGAGAAAAACTAAAGTTTTAAATTTTTTTCCAAAAGAAGATATTGGTTATGATATCTAAAGTAATAAACACTTAATCAAAATTGTACCTTTCCAATTAGTCTAGGATGAGCACTTCAACCGAGTAATCTTCTTCGTTACCTTCAAGCTCACGTCTACCGAGTGTAGGCTCGCTTCAAATCAGAAAATTTTTCACAAAAATTACCAGTGGGGTAATTTTGCAATTTCTAGAATAATCTCTTCAGAGAATTTTCGCTTTACAATTTTCTATTGAATTCAAGTGTGTAAATAATGATCCAAAGCTCTCTTTATATAGGGAGAGTTTAGAAAGTTCAACTATTATTAAACTTAATCACTTTAATATTAAATTAATATAATATTTATCACGATAAATATTAGATTAAATTTAATATTAAATCTTATCAAAATAATATTAAGATAAATATTAAATTAAATTTAATATTAAACTATTAAAATAATATTTTTTTGAAAAAATTAATCTGAAATCAAATTCTCTGGTAGAGTCTCAGTAGGAGTGTAACTATTCCACTACTCAACCATCGATGACCAACTCCCACCGGCCACAGGGTCGTTGCCGTCGTAGCCACTGGTACTGTCGTGTCTAGTAATGCAGGTGCAACACCCTTATGGCACCCCAAGCAGGTTCGGTTGCTGCCAATTCGGTCTGGGTCAGTGACGACCTGACCAGTCTAGTCTAGCCACCAGTTGGACCGTCGACCCAATTTCACATAACAGGCTTGGTTAGACCAATTTTTGGGTCTTGGTATCAGTTTTGGGCTCTCGGGCCCAATTTACGATTTTAGGTCCAATTTTCAAGTTCAATTATCTATTGGGCCAATTGTCTGACTTGAAAATTAATTTCCAAAAATATCATATTAATTTTAATTGTTTTGATTAATTTAATTTTACTTGATCAAAATTAATTTTTCCAAAAATCACTTAGATTTTCCAAATTAATTTTTCAAGAAAATTCTTTAATCAAATTCTCTAGTTGAACAATTATTACGACCATCTAATTTAATTCCACACCGAATAAATCAATTCAATTAAATTATTCCCAAAGTCATAGAATTTTCCTTTGATAAAAATGCAGTCCAATCGAGCTTTTGTTAAGCTAGTAGAGGGACCAATTAGACATATATAATTAGGCTCTAATGATTGCAATTATGTCTAGAAGCATCGTTCCGATAATTCATAGTTACTTAATCATTGAGTCAGTCCACAAGAAGTACCATGATTGAAAACTCTTTATTGTATACTCTTTACAAAAGCAATTCATCCAACTGCTTTGTCCAATGACCTCGTCATGTGTGTGTTACCCTCATATTTTACATTTTATTCAATTTCGTCCCTATACTCAGGATATGCATATTTCCCAGTATCTAGCATCGGACTAACATTCGATTTCATATTCTTTCGTTAGGGACCTTACACTTTCTATTCATAGCATAATCTCATGGTAACTTTTCAATTTAGTCCCTAATGTTACAAAGTTATCTAACAAGTTCAATTTACTTTCTAATTTAGTCCTTTTCATGATCTAAGCTTAATATCTATCAAATTCAATCTTAATTCATCAATTTATCTTGTAACAGCCAGATTTGGACCTTATTCGGAATAGTGGTTTCAGGACCACGAATTTGAGTCAGAAAAATATTTTAAAATTATTTTTTGTATTTATTATGTGTAAATTTATATGTGAAATTTTCGTGCTTTAATTTTGTCGTTTGAGCGTCCGATTAAATAAAAGGACTTAATCACGTAAAATGAAAACTTGGTGGTTAATTGTAAAAGGGCCAAATTGATGTTGACTTTATTTCATGAAGTACTTATGTTGCAATAATACCATTGGGATTAGTGATGGACGGTTGTATCCTTGATATATATGTTTTAGTTATTAAATTATAAAGAATATTAATGTAAACTGGTAAATAATAATGTTATAATAAAGCATAAAAATAAATATATGGTTTCATAATGTTTGTTTTTGCCTAAACTTAAAAGAAAAAGAAAAGAATAAGGTTTTCTCATGTTCGGCCATTGCTAAGCTCAATCAAGGTATGTAATTAGCTCGATTTTTGATAATTTTTACGTTTTTGAGATCGTTGTTATGTTATCTACAAAGCCCAAGCTTGAATTTTTTATTTTGATGAATATTTTTTTTATGCCATTGATGAATATTTGAGCTATGTGATGTTAGTTGATGAAATATGAAAGATATGTTTTGGATTAACATGTTTTGTATTGAAATTTTTGATAATTTTGAGTAATTAGGACTAAATTGAAAAAATAATAAATTGAGGGACTAAAATGTAAAATAAATGAAATGTATGGACTTGTATGAACACTAGGAACATTCGACCTGGGCATGGTGTGTGCAAATTTTGTATGTTTTGTGTTTTGTGCAATTTGGACTAAATTGTAAAAAGTGTGAAATGTCAGGGGTAAAATGGTAATTTACCCATTTATGTGTTTTTGACTAAGTTGAATGAAAATATGTTTGAATGAGTTTAATTTGAATATGTTTAGATCAAGAACCAAAGAAATTGGATTTGGATTAGGGGAAAACTAAAGTTGTCGATTAGCCGTCCTGTTTCAATTTTCATCGTCCGAGGTAAGTTTATAAGAAAATAAGTGTTAATAATTTTGAATATATATATATATGTTTTTTAAATGTTGAATTGAATTTTATGATTTTATATACTTAATGACTGAATGTGTATATGCTTAAGAATTAAGTTTACGAGTTCGATTTGATCGAGTTATGACGTCTGAAAGCCCCATGTGAACCTTAGGAATAGCTAGGATACATATGTCATGACATACGATTCCAATATGTGATGTGCGAGTAAGACCATTGCATCAATATATGTGTGCGAGTAAGACCACGTTTTATATGTTAGCATCGATATGTGACTCCGATATATGTATGCGAGTAAGACCCTATTTGGGACAGTGGCATCGATATGTGATTACATGTAAGACCACACCTGGGACGTTGGCATTGTACGATATATATGATTATCTGAGTGTTCTATCCAATTTCGAATGGTTCATCGGGCAATGATAAGTTGTGATTGAATGTCTAAAACGAGCTAAAATGACCAGGTATGAGTTAGCTTATTACCTATGTTAGGATTTCGACCCGATTAAGCAATGAACAAGAAAATAGTAGAATAAATTGAGAAATTGAACACACAAATTTAACGTAGAAAAACCCCTCCAAAGAGGATAAAAAACCACGGGCAAAGATAATTTTATTATAATGGCAAAAGAACGAAGAGTACAAAAGATGGAGATAAAAACTAAACCCCGAAAACCCGAAAACAAAGAACCCACAAAACGTAAACACAAAATTCTCTAAATGTGTTATGAGTTCTAATCTCTAATGGGTATATATTTTAAGGTTGTAAAAGAGCCTATTTATAGGCTAAATTCATAAGTCAAATAATAGTAAAATAATCTAAACTAATCAGTGTTTGATTGAAACAAGTAAACAGAGTTTAACTGAAAGACTATTTTTCAAATTTGACTGAAAATAGGAGTCATATTTAACAAATCTCCACCTTGACTCATATTTCCACAACACCATCTTAGCCAAAGCCCGCCACGAGCCTATCTTGAACTATGCAGAGAATTAACTGAGTCGAATTTGTGCTTAGAAACTGGAAGACTTCTAGCCTTCGACTTGTACACTGCCAAATCAAAACTAACCCGGGTCTAATTTTCACGAACACAGTGCCCTAACTTTTCAAAACCTGCATCTAAAAAAGAACCTCTCTTCAACGAAACAGTCATACATTTTCCCTCCTATGACCAAGTTGCCTCCGCTCCAAACAAGTTGACTTCAACTCAGTAGCAGACGAGGACGTCCGATTTCACTCATCATCTGTATAACCTTCCGAATATAAAGATGCGGTTCTTTTCCTTTTAACAAAACGAGAGCTCCACGAGATACTTTAATACCGCTCGACTCGATGTTGATTTTGCATCCTTTCAAGTCTAAAATACTTAAGGAGATGAGATTCTTTTGTAAATCAGGTACATATCTGACATCGGAGAGTGTCCTAATCGTCCCATCGTGTATCTTAATTTTAACAGTACCAATACCAATTACCTTACTAGATGAATCGTTTCCCATGCGCACAACTCCACCTTCAATCGAACTGTATGTGGAGAACCATTCTCTATTGGGACACATGTGGAAAGAACATCCTGAATCTAGGATTCACTTGGACGTGAGCTTGGTGTTATCACTTGTTGACACTAACAAGAAATCATCCCCATTTCCATCGGCCAAATTAGCACCAGCTACATCTTCCTCGATACTTTCAGCAGCTTTTTTTATTTCACAGTTTATAACAATCTGCATTGACGTGACCTAACTTTTTACAATAGCGACACCTTTTATATCGTTTCTTTGATGCTACCAAAACGGAAGCTTGCCTATCTGTCTTGCTATCCAAATGAAGATCATTGTCGAGTTTGTCTCTGCTCAACAAATGACCCTTCACATCTTCGAACGAGAGTTTGTCTCTGCCATAAATCAGGGTCTCCCTGAAAGACTTGTATGAAGGGGGTAAAGAGCACAATAATAGCATAGCCTGATCTTCATCGCCAATATGAACCTCAACATTCTTTAAATCATTTAAAAGAGTAATGAATTGACTGATGTGATTTCTAAGAAGCTCACCTTCGTTCATGCGAAACGTAAATAGACATTGTTTCAACACTAAACGGTTAGCCAGAAACTTAGTCGCATAAAGAGTTTCTAACCTTTTCCACAAGGCAAATGAGGTCTTCTCCATCAATCCCTCCTGCAATACCGTATTCGTGAGGCACAACTAGATTGCAGATAAAGCCTTTTCATCAAGCTCTTCCCATTCTGTTTTATTTAGATTCTCAGGCTTTTTCCCGATAACAACCTTTTTTAAGCCTGATTGAACTAGAATTGCCATCATCCGAACTTGTCACAGATTGAAATTTGTCTCACCATCGAACTTCTCAATTTCAAACCTTGTTGTTACTATCTCTGAATGGGCTGATCTATAAAAATTAAACTAGCTCTGATACCACTTGTTAGGATTTCGACCCGATTAAGCAACGAACAAGAAAATAGCAGAATAAATTGAGAAATTGAACACACAAATTTAACGTGGAAAAACCCCTCTAAAGAGGATAAAAAACCACGGGCAAAGATAATTTTATTATAATGGCAAAAGAACGAAGAGTACAAAAGATGGAGATAAAAATTAAACCTCGAAAACCCGAAAACAAAGAACCCACAAAACGTAAATACAAAATTCTCTAAATGTGTTATGAGTTCTAATCTCTAATGGGTATATATTCTAAGGTTGTAAAAGAGCCTATTTATAGGCTAAATTCATAAGTCAAATAATAGTAAAATAATCTAAACTAATCAGTGTTTGATTGAAACAAGTAAATAGAGTTTAACTGAAAGACTATTTTTCAAATTTGACTGAAAATAGTAGTCATATTTAACAACCTACTTGAAATAAGGTAAGTAAGTTACTTGATATTTATTGCAAATCATGTATGATGTAAATAAAGAATGTATGTGAATATGGAAAGTGTATTCGCCTTTTGAATAAATAATATGAATATTTTTAAATGATTCTTGAATATGTGTATATAAGGTTATGTATATTCGCCATATAATAAGTGTATGTATATGATGTTATATTTTAATTCATGAGTTGTGTATATGAGTGTAAGTATACTTGGTTATATAATGACATTTTGGCTTTGAAAGTTGAATGATATTTTGTTAATATAATTATATGAGCATTTGGCCAAGGTAACATTTATGTATGAAAGTATATATTATTTATGAAATTGTAAGTTTGAGATTAAATGTGACTATAACTTGGTTTTGGTTAACTTAAGTTGATAATGTCTTTGAGTTATAGGTTTGCTTATGACTTACTAAGCTTAAATAGCTTAATGTGTGTTATGTTTGCCTCTATTTTATAGATTTTGAGATCTAGTTATGAGCTCGAGGATCATCAGCAAAGTTCATCACACTATCGATCATTGTTGGTATTTGATAAGTTTACACTTGAACCTATGGCATGTATAAGCTAGATTGTTTTTGGTAAATTTTGAAGTATGTATATATTAAGCCATGCGAAAATGGCTAATATGTTATGTGAGAATATGAAACATTAGATAAGCTTATATGTGTTATATGCTTTGGAAATGGTTGATGATTTTGGATGAAATTATGGTTGATTCGGTTATGGTTATGCATAGACAAAATATACATGTGAACTTGATTGTTAATTTCGGTTAAGGAATTACATGTGATTTAGCATCGATGAATAGTTAATTATGTCCGAACATGGTAAGAGATATTTTGATATATTTGTCTCATGGTATGTAAGTTTTGTGTTTGGGTAAAAATATTTGTTTTTTTTTTTGGTTAGGTGATAAAATGTAAGTGATGGTTATGAACTAATTATGATTCGGCATTTGTATATGTATATGTATAATAATTCATTTCCATGATAGGATATATGCATATGAAGTGATAGGGAAAAATAAAGAAAATGTAACCTTGAACATAACATGATTAACAAGCATATTTATAACATTCGGTTAATGCATTGAAATAAATGACTAAATGAATAGTAAAATTTGTAGTGGTAAAACAAATAGGTAATATGAACTTTACATGATGCATTTATGCCCGGTTTAGTCAAAATGATGTGATCAAATGTAATTGGTTTTGTGAGTTCTATTTAGGTATGATTTTTATTTGGTATGGGATTGAAGTGTAATATGGTTTGAATATTTTGTGCATTATAAAAGTTGCAATAAAGTAATATTTGGCATATGTTAAGTGGAATATTACTTATATGTATTTATGATATGCAAATGTTGTATTGAGGTAAACAAATGCTATAATGTATTCTATTACTTATGTGAAATGGATTGATATATGTATGCTTGAGTTAAGTAAACACATATGTTTGGCATGTGAAATGAAACATATTTGGTTACATGTTTAACATTTGGTTCTTATGATTATTTGGTTGTATTAATTGAATAACATTATGAATTATAGAATCAAAGTATTTTAGTTAGATAAATAAAAGATTAAAAAAAAATTATTAGATGATTAACTTTGAAATGAAAGTCTTTGAAATGAAAGTCTGTTCAGAATTGTATAATGATAGGTAATGCCTCGTAACCCCATTTCGGTGACGGATACGGGTTAAGGGTGTTATATATCTGTAATGGTAACTTTATAAAAGCTTAAAAATTGAAAAAATTTATACATGGTCTAGCTAAATCAAAATCCTATGATCATAAATCTATAAAAATTATAAATAAATAAAAAACTAGTTTAGGGACTTACTTGAATAGGTGGCCGAATGTTTAAATGGTTGAAGGTTTTCTTTCTTTCTTTTTCTTCAATTGTGGACTGTAGAATGAAGAAGAGAATGTTTCTTTCATCTTTCATTCCACTATCTCAAGTATATATACTTGGTTTAGATTTTAATTAAGCTTATTTAATTGGTTTAATTAAGATTTCACTATTCTTAAATAACTATTAATTAAACAAAGTGGATCATCATATTCCACTAATTAATGATGGAAAATGGTTAAAGTAACCATTTTGGTCCTTTAGATAATTGTTATCTAAGTCTTCCAAGCTTTTTTAAAATTAAAAATCAAGAATGATTAAATTTTTACAATTTAATCCTTAAGCTTTAATTACTTTTTCTTCGTTGAATTACTAAATCAAAATTCAATATATTTTCTTAACAGTTTCATTAACCTTTATATTTCGTCTTTAAGGACTCGGTTTATAAAAATTGGGTTTTGAAATCATATTTTTGACACCACTAAAATTCAGGTCGTTAACTAATATAAGAATGTTTTTGCTTGGTTGGCTGCTAATATGCCCGGTATTCATACTTCCTTATTCAACATCCTTTGGGGGTGAACTCCCATGTTCGACCAGTAAAAAAAAAAAAATGGTTTTCTTCGGAAATAGTAGTGGCGACAATACAAGAGGTGCATAAATTATTAATCGCTAGGTTTATTCGTGAAGTCACCTACCCGGGCTGGGTGTCAAACGTAGTAATGGTGCCTAAGCCTAGAAACAAATGGCAAATGTGTGTGGACTTCACAAATTTGAACAAAGCCTACCCCAAAGATAGTCCATTGCCTTCCATTGATCGGTTAGTGGACTCGGTTGGACATGATTTCATGAGCTTCATAGACACTTTCTTTGGATATAATCAAATTTTTATTGATTTGAATGATAGAAAAAAAACAACTTTCATCACTAAAGACGGGTTGTTCTATTATAAGATGATATCTTTTGGGTTGAAAAATGCATAAGTCATTTATCAACAGCTGGTGAATAAACTATTTGCTCTTGTCTAATATAAAGCTGACCTAATTTGGAGCACTAATATAAGGCATGATGCATTTAAGTTGATTGCAGATATTTTAGTTACGGTTCATAGAGCGTTGAACACAAATTGATAGGTCTAAATTGAGTGAAGTCTTCTGGACTAGGAACTTTCGGAAACAACCCCAATAAGGTTCTATTTTAAAAAGGGCTCCAACCATTCACTTTAGAACACTTTTTTCACCAACAAAGAAACTGAAGCACTAATAGTATACCACTGACTCTCATGAAATTGAGCATGTAACCCACGATTCTCGATGCCTTCAGAGGGGCCATCTCTAACACCCATTTAGTTCCATTATCACCCTACTCAAATTGCAATATCAACATATCTTCTAGTTGAAGTGTAAGGAAGAGGCTATGGAGTGGAAATTTTCTCGAGGGCCCTCTACCTTATTGAAATAAAAGAGGTAGCTTCATTTTTTAGAGTCTCTTCTTCAAAGCACCACTCTCCATTACTAAGTTTTAACACACCTGTAGGATTTTGCGTTCTTTTATCAAGGGTTTTACTATGAAAGTATTTAGTATTTCAATCTCCACATTGAAGCCATTCCAACCTTGACTTTTGTTTCCATTGTAGTCCTCAAGGTCAAGGACTTCCTCCATCTCTACCAAAGCTCGCTCGTTTGGCACCTCTATTAAAATCTTTAATTCGATGCTAAATTACGGCACACCCACGATGTGGGTTAAAAAATTATATAGTAAATATATTTATTAAAAGTTTATATAAAAATCAAATAAACATTTAGTTGAAATGGTCAAGTTAATTATTTAAATTCCATTGTTTCTCGAGTTTCAAATTTTACTATATGATTAAGTTTTTATTACACCTTCATAATAACATAAATTAGGTGTTGTTTGTTAAACTGAAAAATTAAGTACTTAATTTAAGTTATAAAATCTATTTGATATAATTCTTAAACTTAAGTATGGACTATAATTGAACTATTTGATAAAATTAATTTTAAAATTTTAAAGGTAAATTGTTTAAAGGATAATTTTAAAATAAATGAAATAAAAAGAATTGAAAATTTTCAACTTATTAAGTGATAAGTAGCTTTTATCTACTTTTGCTACTTATCATTTTCCACACTTTTCATTGAAAATTTCTATTATTTGCTTTTTATTATGGATTATCAAACATAGTTAAAAAATTAAATCACTTAAAATATCCATTTTCTGTTGATTTATATTTTCAATTGCTTATCAAACAAGCCATTACTTTGCATATAATGAGTATTTTAGTAATATTTTTAAATGAATTAGCTTTTGATTGACTTGTAACATCATACTCCATAAAAACACTTAATATAAATATATATAAACCCAAACGTGTAATATTGAAATTAGCAATGAATGACACTTAAATCTTGTAATATTGAAATTCATTCCTCTAAACCGTTCCACCAGGGGGGAAATTAGGGGGCTGGTAGGGCCCGATCTCCTTAAAATAGAAATTTTTTTATTTAGGCCTTTTAAAATTTTTAAAAGTTTAAATTAGTAAAGGTAAAATTACATTTTGACCTCTTAAAAATATAAAAATTTAATTTAATCCTTTAAAATTATAATCTAGTAAAATGATGAAATTATATTTTTACTACAGTAAAATTACAATTTACTTTTAGCCCCTAGAAATTTTTCTAATTTTGCCCTTTCCACCAATTTAGACAACTTTTGGGAGAATTTTCTCATGTAACGCCCCAAAATTTTGAGGATTTAGTTGTGAGAATCTATAGTAATTAAATCTTTGTATTTGTGGTTCTGTGTTCTATTACTGTGTTTAAGGTTTGGAGTTCGAGTCGCATCATTAAAAGTTTTGTTATTTTAAAAACAACCGTTAATCATGCATTATATAGTTAAGTTCAAGTTAGTGTAAAATTATCTTAAGAATGAGCCTGTTGGTTCATTGGTTAAGCATTTGCATTCCGTTAGGTTCTATGTTTGAATCCCAAAGTATATGATAGGGAAATATTTTTTTGCTAAACACTTGAAAGCTGGTTGGTGGTTAACTTAAATCATTCTGAGATTAATTCTATCGTCCTTTTCCTTTTATTTTTTTTCTAGTACTTGTTTTTCTTCTTTCTTTTCTTTTATCCTTTCTGCTTGTTTCTATACTTGATTCTGCGTTAATTGGGAATTCTTTCATTGCTTGTTACGCCAGTTGTGTGATTGTTGTACGAGGATCTTAGAGAGACGTTCCTTCACCGCGTTAGTCCGGTTTCCTCTATTACATGCAAGGTTCTGGAATCCTCTTACGTCGTTTCTGCATCAAAATTATTTTAGGTGCATGCCGAAAACCTCATTTTGTGAATTTCAGTCACCGAAAAACATGGCCATGTGCCAGGCCGTATGGGTGGCCGTGTAACTCACTGTTCATCGATTTGGGGCCACACGGGCAAGGCCTACAGGCGTGTGTCTAGGCCATGCATGACTATGTTAGTGTAGGGTTCACACGGGCAAAGGACACGAGCGTGTGTCTAAGCCGTGTAACTGATTATTTATGACTTAGGACCACACGGCCAAGGACATGCGCGTGCGCGCAAGCTGTGTGAGTCACATTGGTAGAGACACGGGCGTGTGTCCAAGTCGTGTGAGCCACACGGCCAAGGACATAGGTGTGTGTCCAAGTCGTGTGGCATATAAATAGGGTCTGAATCCTGTTTTTGGGACCGTGAGTGTTTCCCAACACTAATATTGACCTCCTTAATGTATGAATGATCTGAATTTGATTGTACGAGAACTCTCTAATGCTCTGTGACTAACATATGAATAATATAAATGTATGTGTACTGTGGTAGTTATTTCTGATATTGCAATGTATTATCTAATTGTGAAATAATTTAGAATGACTGAACACATATTGTGGATATTGTACTCTGCATTTGCGTGGATTGAGATATTGTGACGAATAAAGTAATCTACTCTGAATTAGTGGCTAAGCCACAATGCGTATAAATTTGAATCTGACGCTTTGTCGCATTTCGATCTAGCAGCTAAGCTGCGTCTCTGTAAACATGCCAGACAGACACTCTACGGTGTGTAGGGTTGGTTGAGCATTTAACGCCCTTAATGGTGTGTTGAGATGGCCGAAGATGGTGTGTAGCGGATGAAGGTAGGAACATTTGTATCTGAATCTGATTTGTTCTGCATATGAAACTGAAATTGCTTTTGTATATGTAACTGATCTATCCTGAATCTGAACTGAAATTGCTTTTGTTACCAAACCGAATCTTGGGATTTGGGAATTATCTGATAAATGTATTCTAATTAAACAAACATCTTTTATGCATTGAGTTTACAACCCATTTTGTTATTGATTGGATTTCAAGTGGTTCTCAGACTTGAACAGGTCGACGCCACAGGAACTAGGTCAAACTTTTATCTTTCTTTTAAATACTACTATTAGGAACTTCGATATTCTATGATATTATAATGTTTGGGAGGATTATATACTTAGTTAATTGCTATGGTAGATATTATGTGATGAATGGTTCATTTTGACTACATTATAAATGAAATATTTTTAGTATCAATAATATAATTCTCTGGACTTGATCTAGACGTCTAGGCCGAGTTTAAGGTGTTACATCTCATCTGCTAGTATCACAAAAGTAAAACCCTTTGCTCGATATATCATCATAAAAAGGATTTTGATCCATCCTCTAATTTATTTAGCCATCAATTTATACTTGAGAAGTTGTCAGAGTTTATCTTATTCACAAAAACTAATTCTCGGCCTTATAGAATTTAAAATAATCTTTCTACTCCCTAGGCCCTTCCATCGTTGTGGATAATTTTCAAAGGAGTTCTCTCGACTAGAAAATTCACAAACTTGGTATTTGACCAGGCTTCATGAATCGAGATAACGATTTATGTTTATTTAAATTTTACGGGTTTGAATATATTTATAAATTATTACCTTTTTATATATTTTAAAAATAATATTTATTTTATTAATATTTTAAATATAAATAATTTAACATAATTTTTTATACTACATTATAATATTAAATTATTATTTTAACAACAAAAGATTTCATAACATACATGCATTTCACGTTCCAGATAGTTGTATACACTCATACAACCTAATGAATAACGTAACATTCATTTCTTAAATTTGATAACTTTTTGGATTTCATCTTTTCACTTGTCGTTTTAATTTAATTTTAATTTAATCTTTTAACATTAAAATTTAAATTTAAGCTTTATTATCAATGTATGATGATATGATATAATCTCATAATACCAAATCATCACATAAATTTAAAAGATCAAATTAATAAAAGTTATAAGTAAACTAATATAAGCAAAAAAAAATGAAAATAATTTCCAAATTCAAAAACTGTATTTAACTCTCTTTTTCAATTTATGTTATAACTTAAAACACAAAATAAATAAATAAATAAAATGGCAGCTATATGAAAGCTGTAACACCCTACATAGCATAGGATATTTATCATTCTTATTGTGGTGAAATAAAATTTTAATTGAATAATAAAGTATTCTTTCTTCAATAATTGAGATTTCATATTAAATTTTATTTTGTACAAAAGAAGGAAATAAGGAAACTAAATTCGAATTACCTCTTTCTATAAGTGTTGTTATGGAGTAAGGGTTCTAGACTCGTCGACGGCATATTAAAACGATCTAGACTTCTCTTGATGTTTAGAACTAAATTCGCCAAGTGGCTCGTGCAACTATTTTCTTCACGATGAATGTATTTAATTTCGGTCAACCATCCCTCATTTATCAAGTTAAAATTATCTTTAATTAAAATATGTAGAGTATAATTAATCTCAAAATGTCGTTGAATTAACTGTACCACCAGTAACGCATTTAAATTTTTATTTTATGTCTTATCATAGATTTTCTTTCTAATCTAAATAGATATATACGTGGCCTCCTCTAACTTCCTCAGTGAAGAATATCTCATTTTTTTGGCAAAATATCTCTCCTAAAATAGATTTCGGCATTTTAGCAATCAAAATCATTCCTCTACACCCTTCCATCTTTGGGGGATTTTCGAAAGAAATAATTTCGCAAATACCATATATATGTGACCTTCAATGTCGTCCACGAAAAGAAACAACCACTTCATATATAAAACGTTATCTAACTCAATTGAATTATTCTTAAAAAGAATATGAATTAATTAAAAAATAAAAGGGTAAACGTTATCTAACTTTGATTAAATGTATAATGTTATATATAAATTTAGATTTTATGTAATTTTATATGTGAATTTTTTATTTAATACAATTTTCAAAAATCACTAACATAATTATTAGTATTTTATTTTACTTTTTAATAATTGGAGAGGGAATAGGATTGCTTGGGATCGAACTCAAGCTCTCATGCCTTCAACATAATACTCTTACTACTGGCTAAGAGGTTGTTGGCCTAACATAATTATTAATATCTAACCATTTTACGTTTACATATTATATACATAAATAATTATATTTATCTAATATATAAATAAATTAATGTATTTATTTTTTAAAAATATACAATTGAATTAAAATTAAAATTTTATGTATATGATTATACCAAACCAAAATTTATGTAACAACTTGAAGTGAGTTCATCATTATAATAAAAAACAAACTACAAATTCATCCATATTCTAATTTCCAACCATTAATATTCTAGTGTAAACAAATTGATCCTATTACAACTTGATAGAACTCCTCCTTTATTTTAATATGTTCAGCATAAAATAAGAGATATTTTGATTCAATCCAACATGTCCATTTCTTTTAATTTTTTTAAAATCTAGCCATTCTAGGGATGCAAGAGAAAAAAATTAAAAATGCTTAATAGGAAAAATGAAGAGAGAAAAAGGAATGATAGTTTTCATCTTAATAGATAAAAATAAAGAAAAGAGAAATAAAATGCAAATATAAAATATTATACTTTTTAAAAATATTTTATTTTATTATTTATTTTATCTCTATTGAATAAATGAAAAGAGTTAATATTTGATTTATTACCATTATATATTTTTATTCCACAAGCAGTTGTAAAAAAGTGTCATGTGTTTTTTAAAATATTTATTCTTTTAATATTTTATTAACTCTTATAAGATACTTGTCGTTTGTGGAGTTTAAAATCTCTGTCAATAATATACCAAATATTATTCTAATAAAAATAGGATAATTATTTGATACATAGCCACTCCGTCAATGAATAGGTTGAGGGTACGACAACTAACTGTCGCATTTATTTAAATAATTATTTTTTCTAAACATTATAGTACATTTATCAAACTCTTAACTTACTTATAAAGTCTAAAAACTCAACATATGATTTATAAAAATATATCAATAAAATGAAAGCAGATAGTAAAAATAAAAGAGAATAAAAATAAAAAAATCAACTTTTCATTCTAATGGATAAAAACATACTTATTTATATCACTATAAATTTTAAAAATTTTTATATATCTTTTATCATTTTGTCTCAATAAGTAATGGATGAAAATATTCCTACCAAATATATCAATATTTTTCATTTTTTATTTTTCATCATACTCATTCTATCAGAATAGTATTATAAGAGGGAAAAACGAAAAATAAGCTAAAGAACATATAAAAAAAAGGCAAAAAAAGAAACAGTCCACTCATCTTACCCTGACCCTAATTGGTAACCCACCTTTCATTCTAAGAGTTAAAGACAACAAGTGTTGAGGACACTTGTCACTCCCCTGTACCTCTACCACAAACCTTTCCAACATTGCTGCTACAATCGATTTCATCTGAATATACGCCATGTCTTTCCCTAAACACATCCTTGGTCCACCATGGAATATGGGAAATCGAAATGGACTCTCTTGTTTGCAGTTCCCAGTTTCATCAAGCCATCTTTCAGGCAAGTATTCATTGCAATCTTTGCCCCATATAGCTTCCATTCGCCCCATTGCATACGCATGGTAAGTGAAAAACCAACCAGTCCCTATAAATGTCCCGTCTGATAGTATGTCGTTGTTTAGACAAGCTTTTGTGTCGACAGGAACTGGTGGGTATAATCTTAAACTCTCTGAAAGCGCTGCGTGTAGATAGTGCATGTCTCGTAGTTCATCGAATGTGTATCCGTCTCCGATGTTTTTCCTGTTTCGGGTTCGAATCGTTTCGAGTTCGGTTATTATGTTTTTTTCAACGTTTGGGTTTAGTGATAGAAGCCAAAAGAACCAAGTCAAAGCTGATGATGTGGTGTCTCGGCCCGCTAATATGAAGCTTATGATTATATCTCGGAGAAACTGAGGTGAATTGTCGTAGCTTGTAATGAACCTGGATAGTAAATCTTCGTCTTTGCTTTGGTCTTTGGATTCTAATCGTGTTTTTATGATGTTATCTGCGAATTCGTGAACGATTTCGATTGATTTCTTCAAGTTTTTCTCCGATCCCATGTTGAAAATCTTCCTTATCTTCCATAAAAACGGAAAAGCATACATGAACCTACCGGAACTAAGCGTGGCAGCCTCCTCAAAGGCACGCATGAAACCGGAACCAGATGTTCCATCGCCGCCGAGACAACCAGGGTCCACATTGAAAGCCAATTTACATATATTATCAAACGCGAATTGCTCCAAAACCTCTTGTAAATCAAGTACCTGATTCGTTTCCAAAGCCTTGTTCAAGACCGGAATCAACCTCGTTGAAATCTCGAGCCTGACGTTGTCCATGATGAAATTACGTAACGATTTGGTGTTGAATTCGTAGCTAGCTGTCTTCCTTTGAATCTTCCATAAATCACCATCGGAGTTGAAGATACCTTGCCCAAGGAAGTCCTTGAGAAGCCAAATGAACCGTTCCCCTTTGGGATAGTTCTCGAAGTTGGTCTTGAGAACATGCTCGACATTCAAAGGGTTGGCAGTAATGATCCCATGGATCTTACCAGGACGACGAAAAACAGCAGTGTTGGTCGGACACCGGATTAAAATCTCGGTCGTCCAATCAAGGAACCGATGTCGGTTCCTCAAAAACTCAGGCAAGGCACCGAGTATGGGGTAGGTTTTGAACCCTTGATCATTACCCTTCTTCTTATGGTGTAAACAGTAGTAAGAATAAAGAAAGATAAGAGAAAGGAGTAGTAAAGATTGTACTGAGAAAAAGAGGTCCATTGCCATGGGTAGAGGTTGAGAGAGGAAAAAGGTGGGAGATATTGAGTGAAGAGATAAGATTTGTTGGTTTGTGGGGATTGGATGGTGGAGGAAATGGGGGATAGATCACCGAATCACAATAGTTTTTGAACTGATATATAGGAAAGGGATCACTGTCACTAATAGCTGCCCTTGGGGGAACCTTTCCTACTTTTTACATGAAGCAGGTTGAGAGTTACTGTGAACGCTACCTTTGTATGCAAGTTGTAACTTATCTATATTATACAATTTGAGGTTAAAATATGATCTATTTTAATCAATTTAATTTATATATTTGAAAAATTAAAGATTAATCAAAACTGGTTGGAGAAAATGGAAATAAGTTTCTTCCCTGACATTTGAATGAAGTTCAAATACTAGAGTAAATATTATTGAGAGAATTTTATCTAAATATTATTTTAGTTCGCTCAAATCATAAAAATGATAATAACACTTGTAGCTATATCAAAAAAATTAAAGATTAAGTCTTCTGATTTTTTTAATTTAAAATCACCAATCTAATCAGTAACCTTATTAGTATTTTTTATCAAAGTTTGTCAACTTAGTATATTAATTTGACTGTCCTCGTATAACGTTGTATGCGATTGACAAAAAAACATGTTAATTTGACAATTTTAACAAAAAATAATAATAATTGGATTACGATTTTCAAATTGATAAAGTAAGATGATTGAATTTTCAACTTTAAAGTATATGGATTTAAATCTCAAATTCTGTAGAAGGATAAAGACTGACAATATATTTTAACTTATGTTGAACAAGGCAAGTTAATCAAATATCAATAGTGCAAGAATTATTTATAATCTCTCCTCAACCCTTAAATAAAAAAATAAAACGCACATTAACCCGAAACCTTTTACATTAATAATAATGTTCATGTCAACTAAGCTAAAACTTAATTAACCCTTAAAAGCCCATTTTAAAAATTATTACTCAATGTAAATTCGATATTAGTGACTTTTAATTTATCTAAAATTATTTAACAACCTTACCTACTTTTAAAACCATCTTTTTAGAAAATTTTCTCAAATAAAAAAGCTACTGTTATTTTTAGAAAAAACCATTATTTAGTTAAATTGTAGATTTCTTTAAATAGTTTTTTTTTATACTGTGATACCTCACACCCAACCCAATCATTGGATCCAGATGTGTGACATCACATCACGTTGTTGGAGCAACTCAGACCATTTCAATTCGTATCATTGATTAACTTGATATTCAAAAATAATAAAATTACCACACGTTCTTACCCACACACATTGAGAGATTAAAGTGAATGCCAATCAACCATGTTCTATGTATTTAGGGGTTTAACGGGGTCAATTACAGAGTTAGGACTCAATTCCAAACCCAAATCATAGAATTTCAATGTGTCTCAAGACAATGAATAGATAGGCCTTCTGTTTTCTTAATTTAGCTCTGATTTTAGGTTATCTCGAGACAAGAAATAAGAAAAAAAAAACTATTTTAGCTTTGATGTGTCATTGTCTCAAGACTTGCCTTGAGACTTACTTGGTTAGTCTCGAGACTAAATGCAATGAGGTGCACCAAATGGTCACTTTTGTGCTTGAGGTCTCGAGATATGTTCTTGATGTCTTGATACACTAATGTAAATTTACTTAAAATGAACATTTCAATGCAAACAACCCACGACTAATTTGACACTTAACTTATGCCAACTTGTTACCAAATACATTTACATCAAATTAACCTCAACATAATCATACACCTCTCAACATGACATTCAAGGCCTCATAACCTAGTAAAGTTATTTACATAAACAAACACCTATAGACATGCATATCAATCTCATAATCAAGCATTGAAATATATCAATTAAGACCTTATAAGTCCATACCACCAAAACATGCCAAAACCATCAAATGTGCACCAAGTCATGAGACTCCATCTAAGTACATGCCAATGACTAAATATGTACATACAAAAAGGCATAAACTTGAACTGAGCAGAGTTGAGCTAAGCTATTGACTGTGGATGCTTTACGACTTCGATTTATTAAAACTCTGACCAAAACTTGCGCACAGAAACAAACATAACCATACTCTGAGTATTGAATACTTAATGATGCTAACATAATTTAAATTCAATTATAACATAATAAAAATCAAATAAATAAGCTAAGTAACTTGAATAAACTCTCAGGGTATTCCATAGTCATTTATCACTTAACCATGTTCGTATCTATGTAATGTTTGCTTACACATATCGAAGTTTCAATGAACCTTCAAGGTATTTGCATTTGTTTAATCATATCAAATACATATCTCACATTGTCATTATATTCCCATCTCAATAACACATATACTTAACATATAATTTCCCATTTTAAATCACATTTAATTATCAATTATATTTCACATTCATTTCTCATTTTGACCCTTATTAATTGACTTAGATTTGAGGACAGATACACAGATCAGTCCACCAACACATTAATATACGCACTAAAGTGCTAGTCTAGCATAAATAGACCGATCCCACCAACCACACCAGTATAACATGCATAAAGCATTGAATCAAATATAACATACGTAAAGTGATGATTATAACACGCATAAAGCGCTAAATATAACACACATAAAGCGTTGAATCTCCCACCTATCAAAAGAACCCTATGGCATATCAACTATACCCGTAACTCTATCCAACATTGTTAATAGACATTTTCTTGTTTCATTTATAATTAAATCACATTACAAATAAAATAATATTTTCGATAGACATATCATTTTCTAATGTTATATAAATCATATTCAATTATTAATGCATAGTAACAGTTAAAATTGAATACTATTTCTGTTTTTTATCATATATATTCTCGTCAAAATGACCCATTTTTACCTTAATATCATATGAATCTTTATAACTAATCACAATAGCATAATTACTTACATATATAGACAGGGGCAGAGCCAGGGGGGCTGGCATGGGCCCCACCCCCCTAAAATGTAAAATTACATTTTAGGTCCTTAATTTTTTTTAAAATTTTAAATTAATAAAGATAAAATTTCTCTTTGGCCCCTTAAAATTATAAAAATTCGATTTAATACTTTATAAATTAAAAATATATAAACTATAAAAAATTAAAATTTCATCCGGCCCCTTCTAAAAAAATTTTCTGGCTTCGCCCCTGTACATAGATAGTTAATGTATACAAATCATATTTAAGGCGTATCTCATCTTTCTAATTATCAGAACCTATCCATAAATTTCATGCACATTTATCGCCATATCATTTCATATCAAAACATAGATATTAGAAACAACAAACATATTTATATACATATCTAAATCACAAACATATACCTGGTAACTCAACATTTGCATTTAATTTATATTCCACCTTATATCAAACGTTAAAATACATTATAGCCAGGATAGCATAATATTATCATAAAATAATTCCACAATCAAAATATATTCATGTCTAAAATATCTCAATCGAAATTGAGTAATTATTAATGTTGAATTTAGTGCCCTAAGTATAATATTTTTGTAATATCCTGATTTTGGGCCTAGTCGGAATAGTGGTTTCGTGACCACAAAATCCGAGATATAAATAATTATTTTATGATTATTTTAAGGTCTATGATATGATTGCATGATTGTGTGAAAATTTCGTGAAGAAATTTTATGCATAAAGTACTTAATTTGAAATTTGGGACTAAATTGAATAAATTGCAAAACTTGTGTTCTAGAAGTATTTTGCATAAAATTGAATTAGATTATTAATTAGAGGTCCTTAAAGAGTAATTTTACCAATTTCTAAGTCTATGGACAAAAATTGGACATGGATGGAATTTTTGGAAAGTTTAGTAGTAAGGGCATTTTGGTCATTTAGGGGTAAAATGAATTAAAATACAAAATTAAAAGCCAATTTTGCTCATCTTCAACCCCATGGCCGAATATAGCAAGGAGAAACCATGGCTAGGGTTTTTCAAGCTTCCAAGCTCGATTGTAAGTCCGTTCTAGCCTCGTTTTAATGATTTTACGTTTTGGAGTCCGTAGCTCGATTTAGCTTATGCTAGCAATAATTTAACCTAGGGTTTATATTTGGAAAAATACCCATAGGTGAAATTTGTGTATTTTGGTGTTTTATGATAGAATATGAGGTTTTAAATTATGTTAGACAACTTGTGCTACTCGGTTTTAAGTGAAAACGAGCAAAAGGGCTTAATCGGTAAAAATACCTAATAGTCATAAGTACATGTTAGAGTGAGAATTTGATGTTGCCATAGAAGGAAAAATGATCAGCATGTCATAAAACATAAGAAAATAGGCTGAATTTTAATTTACGAGCTTTGGGGCAAAAGTGTAAATATGCAAAAGTTTAGGGCAAAATTGTAATTTTTCAAAAATATGATTTTGGGTCAATTTGAATAATGTGAGTCCTAATTAGACTATATTTTAAATGATAGAGCAAGGAAAACTAAAATTTGGGCTAAAATGGGAAAATACCAAGTTGTGGACGAAATGGTAAAATAGCCATTTTAGCATACGAGGTAAGTTCATATGTAAATGTTGGTAACATAGTTATTATTTTAAATGTTTTAATGTTTTTAAATGATATGATAATTATTATGAAATATTATACTTGTGATAATTGTTTGATAATATGTAATTATGTGAATTACTTGATGAGTATGAACTATCACCAAGTATCGATTTCGATATTCCGTGGAAGACGGAAAAGATGTGAGATCGAGGAAAAAGGCCCGTTTGAACCTTAGGAATAGATTAGGATACAAGTGAGATGTCACTAGGATGGTTGAGCATCCGAACTCGTTGAGTTGAGTCCGAGTTCACTTATGGATGCGAGCGTCCGAACTCGTTGAGTTGAGTCCGAGTTCGTGAGATGTAACTAGGCATCCGAACTCGTTGAGTTGAGTCCGAGTTCACTTATGGATGCGAACGCCCGAGCTCATTGAGTTGAGTCCGAGTTCACTTATGGGCGGGTTACATGGTAGCTTGGCTACATATGTGGCACTTATGTGCAAACTTTCCATGTATCCGAATTATATTCCGATGTGTTCAACGGGTAAAGTTCTACTCAAATGGAGGAATACTCAAGATGAAAGGGACATATTGGTAAGTGTTGTGAAATGGATACTTTGAACAGGTATGTACTTAACCCTCGGGTTGAAAACTCGATATAACAACAATATGGTAAGATGATAAATGAAAAGGTGATATGAATGTCTTGGTGATGATTATGCAAATGATGTTTTATGTTTGCTTATATGGTTATGTTACTTGCTATTTGCATGTGAGCTTACTAAGCATTTATGCTTACTCCTCCTTTTCATTCCTTGTAGTGTTGACAAGCCAGCTCGAAATCGGAAGCGGTCGGAGGCACGCTCACACTATCCGTATACCATCTTGGCATAATGGCTTGTATATTTTGAGTATGGCATGTATAGCATTATAATCATTTTGTATATATGGTCTTATGATATGGTTATTGAGTGGTATGGAAATAGAAATGCTTGGTAATGATTAGCCATTGGAATGGCTAATCATGATCATATTTGGTATTATGTATGTCAAATTGCTAGCTAATCCATGGAAACCATGAAATAGGTAAAATTTACCATAAAATAGATTCAGACAGCAGCAGTGACGTGAGTTTGAAAAATCACTAAAAATAGTAGAAATGGAATTAAATAATGAATAAGTTATGGAATCGAAGCTTGATGAGTCTATTTTCATATGGAATAAGCGAAACAGGTATATGAGCTATATTTTATGAAATGTTTAAATTTTTGTAAAATAGGGCCAGAGCTATTTCTGGATCCCCTGTTCTGACATTGGAAATTCACCATAAATTTTACAAAGATAATTAGAAGTCACACTTTATATGTACAGATTCCTTATTGAGTCTAGTTTTATTAGAGACAAACGGCATAGTCATTGAAGGTCTGTATAGGGAGATATCTGATTCGTAATACACAGAGGTCAGAGTAGTTGAGCCCTAAAACAGGGGAGACTTTAACTAATAAACTGTACTAATTGGCCCAACCAAAAATTCTAGAAAAAAATTAGTAGATATATATATGAGTCTAGTTTCAGGAAAAATTTACGGAATTGGATTTCGAGTTTCGTAACTCCAGATATGATTTTTAAAGCGACTGTGATGCAGTTAGCTAGCTTGTCTGGAAATTTTAAAATGAATTGTATGAGCTCTTTAATTAATGAATTAAGTCCGTTAACACCTCGTGTTCGACTCCGGAAACGGTCTCGGGTACGGGGTGTTACAATTTTCGTCTATATATACTTATATTTTTCAAACAAATTGATTTAATAAAAATATCCATTAATTACGTTAATACCCTTTGTATAATGTCCTCAACAATTTTTGCACGCAAAGCAAAATGGAAGAAAATAATGGCTCACTGGTTATATAACATTTGACTAATAATAGGCGGTATTATATGGTTAGATAGTAATACGGAAAGACAACTTGTATTGGTAGATGAACCTAAACAAGTCCTTTGTGTAATTGGAAATGAGCAAACCGATTAACAAACTAATATGTCATTTATCAAATCCAATTGGGAGATGTTTTATCTTGAGTATTGAAGTGGATGGCTTCCAGAACATAGCGACATAGATGTGACTGACTAAATTGAAAATACATCAGGCATGACCCAAGTAGAATAGATCTTATGTAACACCCCAAACTCGGCCCAAATGTTATAGCCGGATTACGAAGGTCACATTGAAAAAATAAAACTTTGATCATTTGTTTTCAAAACAATTATTATTTTGAAAATCGAAAATTTGAAGTTATAAAACTAGCTTTATATCTTGGTAAGAATGTTTGTTACAAAAACGTGTGAGAGCATCTTAAAACCATTTTCTTATAAACTCAATATTTATAAAACCGTCACGCTTTAGTTACCTACTTCGTAAAATACATATTTTGAATCAAAACTTTGCAACGAAAAAGTTCTTAGAGTTGTTTAACTTTGAAAACTGTTCATTCTAATTGTATTATCAGAAATCATCCCAGTTAAAAACAAATTACCAACTAAATAAAAATATTTAATAAACTTTAAAGCAAAGTTAAAGTCCGAAAAAAATAAAACAGCCCGATAGTCCAGATAATCCAAAATAAAATTTTCTAAAAGAATTAAAAACAGTAAATCGAATCGAGCTCCCGAGCACTGCCAAATCATAAGTTTGAGGATCACCTAAAAAATGTTAAACAACCAGAGTGAGCTAAAAAGCCTAGTGTGTGCCATGTCCCACAAGCAACAATCATATCCGAACATGCTTCAATGTATTCATCAGAACAGACAAACTAGATATTTCACATGCGTAAATGCATATATAAAAAAAAACACTCCTACCCCCATTTGTTACACACCAACTTCGTCCAACCAATCACACCAATTAAGGCTACAAGAATCCATCCATCCATCACACCAAAATGTGATCGTCTACCACTCAAAATTTTTGCAGCTGTGCTGCTAGAATATATATTACGAGTATACTGCCTGAATTGTAGTAAAATTTCCAGAAACACACTTCCTTTGTCACATTACCGTATCCCACCCCAATGCATATGCACAGTCATAAACAGATTCAGATATATCAAAATGTCATACACAGAGATATTGTGTTCATTATTAACAAAACAGATCAGAACATGCCAATTTTATATAACTAAGCATGATTTCAATATTTATACAAACGTCATTAACGTACCGGAAAGTTATAATTGATTACTTTGTTGCCATCTATGGATACATATAGATCATTGTTTTCGAACATACGGTCTATAACACAACTTGAACAAATCTGCTCGGAAAAGGCCCATACGCTCATGTGGCTCATACGGCCTAACCTACTGGACCCGTGTGGATCACACGGCCAACCACATGGTCATTTGGTGATGTCTACCAGTTTCGAATTTTCACAAAAATTTCTAGATTTTCATGACTGATTCGGTGTTTTCGGGTTAGAAACACACACCTTGATGTTGTTGGAATATCGACACTAAAACAACAACAAGGTCCCAAAAAAACCAGTAGTCCTACAACACCTAAATCACCGGAGAATGGTTGTGCGTCTTACGAACCTCTTGCTACTAAATCACCCTTAACAGGCAACCAGCAACTAAGAATGGAGGACCGACATCGGCGGTAAAACAACCGAACAAGGAATCGCCTGTGAAATTAAGAAACCAAGCAAAACGAAAAGAAGAAGAAGAATAATAAACAGAAAGGAAAACGGTAGAGAGAGAAGAGGAAAAAAAATCAACAGAAGAAAAAAAGAAAAGAGGAAAGAAAAAAAGTGAAGAGAAGTGGAGATACTTGATGGAAAAAATGGGAAGGGATTTTAGGGATGTTTTTTATATTTTCAAATAAAAATAAATCTGATAAAATCTAACCCATTGGGCGACAACAGTAGAATCTAGGCAAAAATTAAATTTGTTTCACACGCATAAGATTCAAATACAAAACCTCTAAATAAGATGAAGCTTTACCACTAAACCAATAGGCTCATTCTTATTAACAATCTTACAAAAATAAAAGATAACCCTTACGAACCAAGTCAGACATAGTTTCAAAATTAATGGAAAAAATCCAAAGGGAAGGGAATTGAACACAACACTTAAAACACACATTCAAGGCACTTAACCACTAAAACAGATTAAATCACTTGACATAATTTAACAATTCAAAATTTAGAAAAAATCCTAAATCCATTTATGGATTTATTCACTTGTGGCGTCCTTAGTGTGGCATACCTAAATCCTAAATAGGTGATGGACTATGAATGCATGACTCATATACTTTGATGTAAGTAAAAGTCTGATTTCAAATAGATAATGAACTGAAAACTGGTGCGTTAGGCATACAACTTTTGTAGTATGTAGCATCATTCACAATAGTGGAATTTATATCTCAACTAATGGGTAAATGATACCATCTTATCAGCATTACGTGATAGATAAAAAAAAAATATGACCATGGGTCGTTTGTCTTTGTGATAAATGCCTTAATTACTATTTGATAGTTATTGACTTTTCATGAAGGGAGATATAATGGTTACCATGAGATAAAATAAGATCATATCGGGAGAACGAATTTATCCCAAATAGATTAAGGATATCCTATGAGGGTAACACACTTATGACAAGGTCATTGGACGAACATTGATTTAGTAGATTTTGTAATGGTATGTAATTAGAAAAAGCTCAGTCATGACACTATAGTGGAATGACTTTGTGACTAAATGAGTTTATAATTAATAGACAAAAACTGAAACTTAATTATAAGTCATTTGAGCTCTAATTATATATTTCCAATCGGTCCCTCCTCTAACTTGCTAAAACCATAAATGAATTGTATGTAGAACCAAATGAACAAAATGAATAGAAATGATGATGTTAAAAATTGGGTCGTGTTAAAAAATGAATGTGTTTTCTCACTATAAAAATGACTTGAGAATTAATTTAAGGTTTTCAAATTATTATTTAATTAATTATAATTAAATAATTGAAATTAAAATGAAATTAAATTAATTAGTCATCATGAATTAGTTGAAAATGGAAATTAAATATATTTTCTCATAGATTTTTTACCGAAAAATAACTTTAACAAAATTTCAATTGAATTGAGAAAATTATTTAATCGGAAATTAATTTAGTTAATTAAAATAAATAAATAATATTTATTTTGCGAAATAAAAAAAATTATTTGGTTGGATTAAATAATAAAATATTGGGTCAAAAGTCTAGAAAATATATATTATTAGACTCAATACATGAGAGGCCCAATCTGCCTCATTAAACATGTGAGGGGCAGCAACAACTAAAGGAATCGAGAGGGTGAGTCCCCCTCTCTCTTCTAGTTAAACTACTAAACTAATTTTTATATTAAATAAATATTATTTGTGTTACTATTATTCAACTAATATTCTTCTATTTCTTCCTATAAATAGATGACACTGGTAGAACTATTCACATAAGTTTTTACATACAAGTTTCATATATTGTTATTTTCTTAGAAAGTTGTGTGATTTTATTTTCTAAGAATAAATTCTATTTTCTAGAAATTACAATTTCTATCGGTTTCTATTGGGAGAAATTGCTTTAATACTAAAAGTAATAAAATCATTTCTTTTTTTCTGTTTTGTTCTTGTTGCTCGAGTCACTCGGCGCAATTCAAGGTTTGAGGATAGCAAAGAAGGTTGTGTTTAGTTCTTGTTACTCAAGTCATTTGGCGCAATTCGAGGTACAAGGATAGCAGAAAAGATCGTTCGGTTGAAAATCAAGAACAATACATATTCGTCGTGCACAAAGCACATATTTTTTTAGGAAAAAGTTTATTACTATAAATATCACAAATCAACTCGGTTTTTAAAATTTTAAAATTCCACTATGGCTAAAAACCTTTTTTTTTAAACTGAATTTTTACAAAAATCAAATTTAGACATACCTCGTATCATGTTTTATTCCTTTTTAATTTTATTATATTTTACTACCTAATAAAGCATGCTTTTAATCAAATTATGAGAGCACAAACCAATTTTGTTATCGGTCGCTTGCTTTTGCCCTGCCACTTGATGTTCCGACCTTGTCATTAGCTATGTATGAGAAATTTTATTACAGAAGTATAATCAAATTTTAACCGTACGGACTTACCTGGACTGAATTGTAGTAATTGTAGAAGTTTAGGGACTATTCCGCTATTTTTTCTTTTCTACGAGTATCTACGGGATCTTGATCTAGAATATAAAATTACTCATTTATTAGCATATATTTCATTTCCAATCTATTTTACAATTAATACCCTTTTATTTTTTAAATTTATGCAATTACCCTAAACTTTTACAATTTTTACAATTTAATCCCTTAATTAGTTAATCTATCAAATTACCTAATTTTATCAAATCAATAATCTATCCAAATATTATAGGCCCTCATATAGCCCTAATAAACCTAAAATTTACTATCAAACCCTAATATTTTAACAATTTCACAATTTAATCCTAAAATCAATATTTAACAAAAATCACTTTACAAAATCATCACACGACACAATAAAAGCACCAAATCCATGTTATTCATCAAAAAAATCTAATATTTATCAATAGAAACTTCCAAAATTTTTAACAGAATCGGAAACGAACGTAAGGATTAGCTGGACCTAATTGCAACGATCTCAAAAATATAAAAATTATTAAAAACGGGTAAAGTTTGCTTACCAAATCACCAAACCAAAGTTGACCGAATGTTTTCTTCTCCTTTAGTGTTTCTGTGGTGGCTTTTAAAATGAAGAAAATGATAATGAAATTTTATACCATTTTACCCTTATAAATATAATCAAATTTTAACAATTTAAAAGCCCACTAATGTCCACCAACCATTGAATGTTTTAATCACCATTTAAGTCCCTTTCCTTATTCAATAAACCATTTAATCACTTAAATCAAATAGTGACTATATTTTACATCTTTTACGATTTAGTCTATTTTAATTAATTAACTATTGAAACGTTAAATTTTTTCAACGAAACTTTGATACCACCTTAATGAAACTCTATAAATATTTATAAAAATATTTACAGCTTGGTTTATAGAAACAAGGTCCTGATACCTAACTTTTTAAAACCACTTGACCTTAGGGTCTTATCACTTGAACCTAATAAATCGTTATAAAACATAAATTCCCAAATCAAAAACCTTTTTAAAACCATATTTGACTCATAAATATTAAATAATAATATTTACGAACTTACTCGTCGGATTTGGTACCCTTAAAACCACTGTTTCCAACACCACTAAAAAATTAGGATGTTACAAATTCCTCAATTAGTAAAGACATGCCAACAACCAAGCATATTTGTACGTCTTTACATTTATGTCCCTTTTTAAACCTAATGTCCAAATTACTTGTATCTCACAATATACCTGATCAAATTTAAATCTAACTTCATAAATATACTACAGGGACCTCAATCTATCATTATTTACCAAGAAATCTCAAAGTTCTCAATTCTTAGAATTGGATCCTCAATAACTCGATAATGACCTTTTTAGCTTACTTAATTAAAATTTAATCCCACATTACGCATTAACTTCTCAATTCAATCTCAACACGAATTAAATTTAAAACAACAATTTAACTTTCAAAATCCAAACTTTCTCTACTAAGCTACTAAACTTCCTATAATGGCTAACTCAACCAATACTTCATCAATTAGCAATTCTAACATTTGGGTTAGCTTCATCTACTACTAATAGCTAAGAAATCAAAAGAAAACTTACCTATTTGCTAGATGGTGTTCACAACTATGACAAGGACTTGACCATTTTTTTGGGTAAATTACACCAGCAGCCACTCAACTTTGGGATAGCTAACAAAATAGTCACCTAGACTTTATTTCAGTCACTCAACTTTTGAAAAATAACAAAGCAACCACTAACGTTATAAAAAAGTGACAAAACAGTTTTCGAAACCATTTTTTTGAAAAAGCGGGGATCGACTTTATATTTTGAAAAAGAAAACGAAAATTGGGAGTCGCCACCGATCTTTATTAGGTGTGACCGGATCACATTTGTTTTAATAAAACACTTTAGTTTACTAAAACGACATTTTTGGTCTACGAAACTTGAGAGAACAGGTTCTGGAGTCGGTTACGTGCGAGGAAGGGTTAGCACCCTTGTCACGCCCAAAATTGGTACCTAATCGATTAATTAACGTCTTAATGTCGAAAATTGAAAAGATTTTAAAATAAATTTTAAAATGCGATCCCTTTTTTTGAATGCTTGGATAACTTGAAGTGGATATTAAGATTCTCTTGTTCCAAAGAAATAAAATATCACATCCAGCACGTAGGACACGATATTTCAAACCTTTGATGCCAAAATCATGATTTCCGAAACTCATGCATTGAAATTTTAAAAAGGATATTCGGTTATTCGGTCAAACGATAAATTGAAACCCAGCACGTAGGGCACGATTTCTCAAAATCTCTAAACACGGAATATTGCCTTGTTTTTAAATTTTTGAGTAATAGCAATCGTAAAACCGAAATGATGTGCATTTATTTATTTGGAGTAAAATAAAGCGATCTATATTGGATAAAAATGTTGGAGCTTAATTCACAATGCGATGATATAGTAATGAGCATGGAGCAAGTATACATGAATAACATCACACAAATGTACAGCAATAATATGAAAATACAAGTGAACGAATTATAGTACACACAATGACAATAATCACTCAACATACATTATTTAAATATTAATAATTAAAGAGAAATAAAATGAATAATACGAACAATTAAAAATAAGCACTAAGACGATTCTAGACGAATAACATGTAGGAAAAACAAGCTTGAAATAGATACTATGGAAAATTATTTAAACTAAATGATATTAAACAATTTAAAATCATTAATATACAAGATAACAAAGTAATATAAATAGAATAACTTAAAATAATAAATAAAAAATAATTTAAAATTGCATATAAAAGTTTAGAATAAATAATATTGTAAAAAAATAATTTAAAATAACTAACATATAGAAGATATGTACAAAAGTTTAATATAAATAACATATGAAAATTTAAAATTAATAGTAGTAGAAAGATTTATAATAAATAATAAAAAGAATTTATACAGTTATCATATAAAACGATATAACTAAATAACATATAAGAAATTTAAGATAAATAATATATAGTATATATACATAATAATTTAAAATACAAAGATATATATAAAATTTCAAAATAAATAATACGTATAATAGTTTAAAAGAAATAACATATGTAAAATATTTAAAATTGATAATAATATAAAGTATATGATATGTTCAAAAAAATAATAATAATAATAATAATAATAATAATAATAATAATAATAATAATAATAATAATAGTAATAGCAATAATAATGTAAATAAATACAAAAAGAAAATATATAATGTGACAAAATCAATATAAAATTAATTAGTTTAATAATAAGATGATAGCAATAATAATAATATAATAATAAAGTAGAAAATAATAACAATAATAGAAAATAATGATGAAATAATAATAATAATAATAAACTAAGGAATACTAATAATACTAACAATAATATAAATAATAATAAAAACAATAAGAGAAATAGCAACAATAATAGTAATAAAAGAATAAAAGTAATAATAATAATAATAATACCAATAATAATAGAATTAACAATAAAATAAAATTAATCAATTTTAATAATAAAATAGCAAAATAACTAAAAGGGACCAAATTGAATTTAAAACCAAAATTCGGGGCAAATCTGAAATGAAAAATAAGAGTAAAGGACCAATTCGAGTGCGCGAATAACAAGAAAGGACTAAAGAGGAAAATATCCCCACTCTCCAAAACGCAGCACTTTACACGGGACTGAAATGAAATCAAAGCAAAATTCCAGGGCTAAATTAAAAATAACAGAAACTTAATCGAAAAACTATAAAAAAGCGGAAGGGCTAAAGGGCTAAAAGTGTAATTAGCCCTTCCGTAAAAAACACGCGAATCTTCCTCTTGGAGCGGGTCAGGTCGATTTGACCCATGCCAAAACGACGTCGTTTTGGCGCTGCAGGCAATGGACCAAAACAGCGTCGTTTCTGACCTTTATAAAAGCCAAAATTTTTTTTAAAAAAATTTCATTTTCTCTCCTTTCACAGAAGAAAAACAAACCCCCTCTTTTGTTCTCTCTAAAGGTATGAGGTGCCGGCCAGACTCCAGGGGATCGCCACCGCATCGGTCGCCGGTCATTGGCGCTCTTGGCCGTATCTGAGGGCGGAAGGTAAATTTTTTTTACTCTTATGTATATATATATACACATATATAAACAATTTTTTAAAAAAATAAGAAATATATGTATATACACAAATAATTTCGAAAGAAAGGAAAATAAAGAGAAAAAATTAAAAAAAAGACCTACGCTTTGAACTTTTTTTTTGTTTTTCTTCTCTGTATTTTTATTTTTTATTTTCAAAAAAACCCCCTCTATTACATTGGTTTCTTTTTGGATTTATAGCCGATTACAAATATTAGAAAAAATATTGTCTCTGCTATTGTTTGCGTTTTGTTTTGGTTCTCTGCTGTTGCATCTCGTTTTGGCTTTCCTTTCTTGTCCTTTTTTGCAGGATCGGCGGAGTCAAAGGCGAATGTTTTGGCTTTTTGCCGTTTTGGTGCGAAAGGGCACAGACATCGGGCAGGATGCATGCTGCGGAGGCACATAGGGTGGCCAGAGGGTGCGGCATTGGAAGGCACTTAGGGTTTCTGTTTAGTTGATATGTTTTGGGTTAATTGGGTCATTAGGGTTTAGGTGATCAGGCTTGTAATTGGGTTATAGTTTGGGCTTTAGGTTTTTGTTTTGGGTTTTAAGGTTTATTGGGCCCTGGGCAAAATTGAGCCTCTACAACAGTTATTGACTAACAATTTCTATTAGTGTCTTAACGAGACAACTGATGTGGCAAGTTAACTGCTGATGTGACCAGTTAACTTGCCACATTGGATGTCCACAGTGGAAACCCACTGAATTTAAGAAGAAATTGAAAATAAAAACCCTAAAAAACCCTTAATAACAGAGGAGGAAGAGAAGAAGAAACTGTAAAAAAAAAAAAAGAGTCTTATTTTCCTAATGTGGCAGGGTCTTATTCTTTGCCATTGAAACACCATGTCTTTGCTCTTCTTCTTCTTCTTATTGGCTCTCTTCCTCTGTAACCTTCCACTATTGAAACACCATGTCTTTCCAAGATGTAATGCAACCACCAAATAGATAAATCTCAGCTTCATTAAAACACCCAAAAACAAAGACAGATCAAATTTCTTTCAAACCCGAATTAATTGAAAAGAAAAAAATTGACCCATCGTTTAAACTAGCAAGGGAGTTGAATAAATTTGGAAAAGATCTAGAAAAGAAAATCTTACAAAAAGTGGGTCATTTCTTCAAAATTTGAAGATTTGAACATTACCTACCATGATTAAAAGTGAGGAGAAGCTTGGGTAAATTGCATTCCCCTTGTGTTACTGTGATCCCCAAAGCAACAACATTTTGGTTTGAAGCTGTAACAACCATGGTTGAGTAACTGCAGAAGAATATGAAGCAACTGGGTTAAAGCTTTAGCCTTAGATCATTACCTTTGAAGTTTGGAGGAATCAGTTGCAGAGATGCAGTATGGGATTGATTTGAAAACTAGAGGTATCTCCATTTTTCTCTTCTCCTTTTTCTTCTTCTTTTTTTTTTCTTATTTTCTTTCTTATTTTCTTTCTTTTCTCTTCTTAAACACTAAATTGGTACTATTAGAGCTGTTAAATTGGTGGTAACTGGCCAGCTGAAGGGTTTTTTGACACCAAGCATGTCGTCATCTGCCATGACATCTATGATGGAAAACAGCAAAAAGGACTGTTTTGTCACTTTTCTAAAGTTGAGTGACTAAAATGAAACCAATGTGACTATTTTGTCAGCTACCCTAAAGTTGAGTGACTGTTGGCGTAATTTACCCTCTTTTTTTTCTCCTTTATTACAAGACACGAATATGAACTACTACTTAATAATAATAATAATAATAATAATAATAATAATATACACATAATTAATATAAATTAAACTAAATAATATAAAATCCAAAGGCCACCATTTACCAAAAAATAATTAATGGATATGAACTACTAAGATCCACCAAAGCCACTAACCACAATTATCTAATGGCTATGTTGCACTTTAGTCCTCGGTCCAATTAACTCTTAGGGCCATGTAATTTTCCAAATCGTTTCCCACTAGTTTTGGTTACCAAATAATTTAGTCTTTCTACTTTTTTCTAAATAATCTATCAATTAATTACTAAATAATTTTATTTCTAATTAGATTACTAATATTCCTATTTTCTAGTTCTGTACTTATTTTATAATTGTACAAATTAAAATTTCAAATAATTTCAAAACTGAAATTTTTGACATCGTTATAAATTAAGTCATTCCATTATTTAAATTTAGTTATTTTTCGATATCATTTTCAATGGCATATTTAATGAATAGATAATTCACACTTACCCAACACTCATACTTGGAAATTTTATTTACTCAATCACAATCACGGTACAAATTCCGACACCAAAAATTTTAAGATGTTACAAATACGATATGTAAAATATATGAACTCTAAATTTGAGGACGTTAGGTTTGAATCCACGCTTTTCATGAACAATGTCAACTACTTTTTTTAAAATAAAATTATTAATAATTTAAGTCATACAAGTGGGTGTAGGGAATTATTCTTTTATATTTTCAGCCCTATAATCTAACAATATATTATAGATATTATAATTGCAATGGACCCCATTTTCTCAATTTCAATTAGTTTTTGCCTTTCGCTTTTAAAATAAAAACCCTAATAAAACATCAACAGTACAATAGTGATTTGTATAATACAATATTTAATGATAAAATACACTCTCTATTTCCCTCATTAAACCTTTCTTCTTCTTTTTTAATATAAATTACCATAATATCAAATTTAGCCCTTAACATTTATATTTTTTTAATTAAATTTAACTCTTAATATTTTTAAAGAGTTAGATTATTATTCTTTTAGCTGAAACACTAACTAAAATATTATATTTTTAAATACGGTAGCTCAATTACAATCCACAGTTACTTAATGATTTTTTTAATTTTAATTTTAATTTTAAATATTTTATATTTTTAAAATTATTTGTTAACATGACATATCGGATAAATAGTATCATGTCAACATATAGATTGACACCGACATCTTTAAAAAATTAATCTTTTAATTAATAATTTTATTAAAAATAATTTAACTCTTTATTGAAAAGTGCAAAGATCGAATTTAACTAAAAATAAAAAATTAAATTAATAAAAAATATAAACGTTATTAATATTATTGGTCTAAAGGTAAACATGTCAGAGGTATTGTTAATATATAAATTTTATATATTAATAATTAATTACACAATGACATTTAATTAGAAACTTGACATCTTATTAAAATTTAAAAAATAAATTAAATTCTAATTTTTCTATTTTGTGAATATATAAAATTTATATTACAGCATATTAAATATAAAGAAATAGAAGAAACTAAATTATAGCATGAACAGAATTTTGTAAAAATTATATTTATAAAACAATTGAATATAAATAACACTTTAGTTGAAATGATAAAATTAAGTTTTATAATTTAATATAAAAGATAAAACACTCCATAATAATATTTTTGCATTTTAAAAGGAAATTTTAATATTTTCTTAATTGAATTGACAAACCAACTTAGTCAAGAATTTAAATAACAAACCTTTGATGTGGATGAAAAAATATACGGAAAAAGTAATAAACTCCTCTAGTTTAGTGCAAAATACAATTATTTCTATGGTTTAAAGAATACTCACTTACTCCAATGTTTGAAGAATAATTTTAGAGATTATGGTATTATAAATTCAAATACAATATTTTTAAAAAATTGTATAAAAATAAAAAATCCTTAATATATGTTATTTTATAAAAAGAATAAATATTTTATTACATTAATTTAATCAACAAGTTAATACAAATTTAACTAACCAATTAATTAGATAATAATATAGATATAATCATATCGTGGGATGCCAAAATGGAAATGACAAAATAGAAATGACACGTGGACCCCAACACTGACGTGTCCATCGCATGTAGAATTTGACATCATTGAGATATTCTATAAGTTAATCTGTAACATGGTCTGTATTTTGATTGTTATTTATGAATTTTATTTAAGTTTTTTTTCGGATAAATTTAAAATTATACATTAATTTTAATTTAAAATATAATTATTTATATGAATTTTAATTTAGTGTAACTACACACGTGAAATTCTAATTATGGTTCAAATATATACTTGAAAGCTGTAGTTTTGATTTAATCATATATATTTAAATAAATAAATACATTGATTTATTTTTATATTGGATAAATATAATTATTTATTATTACAATTTATAAACATAAAAGGATGTTATATCAATCATTGTGTTAATAATTTACAAGAATTGGATTAAATTAAAATTTCATGTATAAAATTACACAAAATCAAAATTCATGTATACAATCACACATTAAATTATAATTCATGTATATTTTAATTTCAGAAATACTTTATAAGTACTTGGTTTAGTCCGTTCTTTTTCTTGAATGGAAGAGTAATAAAGAATTCAGAATTTTTCCAAAAAGGATTTGAATAGTTGAGCAAAAATTCAGCCAAGTCAAGATGGAAAGGATAAGACTTCATAATAACTCGATTCAAGAAGATAAGTATGTAGATGAGGATACGTGTAAAGATGACTACAGTGAAAGTTCTATGGACAGTGCACAACTTCCTCATTCCAATGCCAACAGTTAAAGTACTTTGAAAAATCTTTACTTTTGTTTTATTGATTTTTCTTTAGTCACGAATATGTACTATTAAGAAACTTTACTTTTTGTTTTCAAGATATGAGGGTACTGTAACAATGATGTATTATTAGGTTGTACTGTAACTATGTTTGTCTTTCTATCTCCTCTATCTATAAAAGGAGATATATTTCACCTTGGAAGATCATCAAGTTTTCTATCTAATAAAATATCAATGTGTTTGTCTATCTATGGCTTTCTAAATTCTCTTGCTTTCTCTCTAGATTTCCTTTTAGATAAGGCTGAGCTTATGGGTTAACTGAGTTTTAACAAAGTATACTCTGTGCTTGCCATACTTATGGATCCTGCACATCAGAAATATAAAACTCTGATAAAAAATGTCAATATTATTGAGGATTAAAAAAATTTCTTGAATTAAGAGTTTGTAACTAAAAGGCAATGCCTGTTTGAATAACCGAAAGGAATAATCTGTTTTTTTGGCATAGCATACTTACTATAAATTATTAATTCTTGAATCCCATCCTACATCCTCATCCGTAATTATTATATATATTTATAAATTAATAGATGATTCAAACCAAACTGCATGAAGGTAACATCTACTAATGCGACAATTATTTTATATAATATTTGCGAAGGTACATTCACAATATTTATCTACATTTGCTTAAAAGATGAAAAAGTGATTTCAGAGATTTCTTTTTTGTTTATTATTTGGATGCAATTAAGTTTAATTTAAATTTAAGATTTGTTTGGTTCATAATTAAGTTCCATTAATTATTTTTTTCTTCATGTAGAAAGCCTATGCCATCAACTTTTATTCAAGTGGCAAGGCAGCTAGATGACTTATTCAAACCGTGATGTTTGTCATTAGTTAGGACCTATTTGGAAAAAAAAAACGATGAGGTTTCAATTGGTTCAAATAAAATAGTAGTAGCTTATCTGACATTTTTGTATTAGATAGACGGCTTATTTTATCATTATATTTTTCTTCTAATTGAAAGTTATACTTCACACTAATATTTTAATATAAATTGAAAACAAATTGATGAGAAAAGTTGTGCTTAATGAGTTGAATCCCCCTTGGTAGTGTCTACTGTAAATTGCTATTGAAGTGGTAATGTTACTTGAGTTGGTAATTTAATGAGGCAAAATATTTGGGCTAGTGAGTAGGTTGATATTTTGGAGATATTATGGTCCATTTATGAAAATCAATTTGGGACTATTGAATATTGGATTGGATTCGAGTGAATCAATTCAACCTAGTTATGAGGACATTTGATCGAGATTGTGCTACTGATTTCTAGAGATCATATCTTTGAGAGATTGTGCTTTGAATGTTTATATTATAATAGTTATTTTTAAGGAGTTGTTTATTTACTCATATTTTAGGTTAGCAAGTTGAAATTGACATATGCTTGAAGGCTTGTCTAGGTTAGGTATGTGAGCATATGGAGAACACTTGAATCTATTCATTGAGAAACTGTTTTGGGAGAGAGTGCAAACTGAATTGTCAATAGTGAGTGTTTACTAGGTAAGTTTTTAGGGGGAGAATTTGAAGATGAGTGTTCTATTATTTAGGTACCAATGTGAGATCTCTATACTTGGGAGTAATAAAATATAATTTACTTGTTGTATTGTGGATTAAATATTTAGTGAAATTACTCACTAAGTTAAGATTCACAGACGTAGGGAAATTAAATTGTATAAACAAACCTTGACGTTCTTAATGTTTTTGTCTACATAGTTTTTGTAATGTCGTGATCATTGCAACCAAATACTTCCGTTAATTATTTTAATATTTAGTTAACAATAATTATAGGTAACATCACAAATGATAGATAAAATTGTTTAAAATAATATACATTGAAGGCAAATGATAAATAAAATTTTTCAAAATAAAAATTAATTTACGAGAACATAGCTTAAACTAGTTAATGAAACATGAAATTAAATGGAGTTGAAATTTTCTCTTAGCTGCCTACAAGAAATACAATTAGCGTGGCAAAAGGAATTAAGGAATATTATATTAAGACTTCAATACAAAGAAAATAGTTAATACCAACTACAATTAAATTAAGCCGCAAGTTTTGCCTGTGATATCAGCATATATAACATAATTTTATTTATTTATTATTTAATGATAATTTTGTGAGCAAATTGGTTCATAGTAGTTGATAGAAAAGCTAAAAACGTGGAAACATGAGCTCCCACGAGGAGAGATGTCATAATGTGTGGTGCTTTATCACCCACTATCTTGTCTTTTCTTAAGTTCATTTATGTATACTAAGGGAAACTATTTTTATACTATTAGTTTATTTTACCGTTTATATATAGATTTCGTGGATGCTATTTTTAATAATATTATTTTTAAAATTTAAATTAAAATTTTCATTTAAAAATATAATGTATATTACTATTATAATCAACTACTTATTGGTATTTAAAAATATTATAGTTTTAAAATTTTATAAATAAAATAAAAATTGACAAATATACTATAAAAATATATTAAAATATTAAAAAATAAATATTAAAAACATAATTCAACTCTTTTTTTAAATACTTATAAAATAAAAATAAATAAATTACCAATGTAACATATTCTGACCCCAATCTAAATCATAAGCATGGACCACTATCCACTAGACATGGTACTTTTCTTGCAAGATCATATCCTTTTTCCCATGCATGCTTTTTCCAATACGACAAAACCTATACTTCTGGAACTAGATTAACTTTATGTGGATATTAATTAGAAGAGATAATAACTGCATCACCATCTATTTCATAATTACATAGCAACTTTGATTTAGTGTCAGTTTTTCGTTATTTTTGAAAAGTACTTTTGAAAAGTGTTGTAGAAAAGTATTTTTGAGAAGTACTTTTGAGAAGTGCTTTAGAAAAATTTAAGTGTTTGATATTGTTGTCAAAAAGTACTTTTGAAAAGTAAAATGTCTATTTTAGACATGATATTATAAAGTAACAAATATGTATTTAAATAATGTTCAAATTAGTTAATATTATGATATTTTAGTAAAATATAAAAAATAATTTATTATAACTTATTGTTAATATTTTAATATATAATATTAATTTTAAATATTTCTAAGTAATTAATATTAATTATTTACTAAATTTAATTAGAATATATAAACTATATTTAAATATTTAAATATAATAATTAAATATTTGTAATTAGATATTGACACAATTGTATTATTTTAAAAATATTTTTATTTTTAATTAATGCTTTTAACACATTTGTAAAACTCATATTAAATAACTAAGAAAGAGAACACAAAATAATAGCATCAAACACATTTTAAGTCAAAAGTAAGGTTAAAAGGTAAAATAACAGTAAAAGTGCTTTTTGGTGAAAAAGCTAAAATTCTTGCTTTTTCATCTCTAAAAAAGCTCATCCCAAAAGTTAAAAAAGTTGCCCAAATTATATGTGTTCTTCATTGCTTTTAAAAGAAAAGCACTTTTTTTAGAAAAAGTTCATCCCAAAAGCAATGGAGAACACACTCTTAATGTTATTGTTAGGTGAAATTTTAATTTTAATTATTTATTTTTAATATCATTTTCAATGTAAAATCATTTCGTTACTTATTACATATAAAATATTATATCTATTATAAAAATAATTTTTTTAAAAATGTAGAATTATATCAAAATTAAATTTTAAAATATAAAATTCCATCATCCTATTTAAAATAAGTTTCAAATGATTTTAAGTGTAACACCCCACATTCCATAACACCTCAAACCCAGTCTAGACATTATAGTCGAATCTGAAGAAGTCACATCAATTTGTTGAAAAACTGATTCCAATAAGTGTTTAGAAAACACGAATATGGCAATCATTCATTAAAAGCTATTTGGTTCGTTTACAGAAAACACTTAAACATTACTTAATTTTCAGCGAAATCTCTTTTCAGAGTTTTAGTTTGAAAATTGAAATCTGTTTGATTGACGTGAATGGTTTTGTAGTTTCACGTTTGAAAATATCAAATACCGACAAATTAAACAAAACCCCAAAACAAGTTCAAAAACATATTACAGACCCAAAAATCCAAAACAATTAATTACGAAAATCACCATATTATAATTAAGTGCAAAAATAATCCAAGCTCCCACACGCCATTCGGACGTCAGAAGATTACTTGAAAAGTTAGAGATAAAATAGAGGGGTGAGCTATAAAGCTTAGTGTGTACTAAACTTAAACAGAGATCATACAAATCACAATATATTAATCAGAGAATCGCATAAAATTTTATAACGATCACATAAATAGAACAGAGAATGTATGATTATGCTAATGCAGTATTTTTCAGAAAAAAATAATGCTGATTTTTCAGAAACTTCTTACCCAACTCCACTACACACCAAAATAGAGTTCCCCAAAACTCGTCCAACTAAATCACACCAACAAATAATTGTGGACATTGCCACCAGAGGTGTAGTTAAAACTATCAGATCAGATATATGTGGCCAAGCCACTATGTTGCAGCCAAGTTGCCAAAACAGATGTATGTGGTAGAGCCACCATAATTACAGACAAGCTGCCAGATAAAATTGTGGATAAATCACAAGATAATACAGATAATTAAACTGTTGGAAACTTCCTCCTTTCACATCATCCCAAACCCCACGCAATGTGTCATGGCATGCATATACAGAATCAAAATGATAAGCATGTAGGACATGTGTCGTACAATAATAGAAACAGAAGGCATAGGAGTCCACGCTTTACAGAACAAGTTTTTTAAACCTTAATGGACCATATCAGTTTTGCCTTGAAGTCACATGCATGGTTATAAAACAGAATCAGTATTAAACAAATCAACATATTCGAATATGACCTGTTCTCATCCAACATAGTAATACAGAAATGTACCATCAAAATTAACAAAACACTGGTCATACTGAATAAATCACATACCTTAAACACATCCCGCACAAAAGCACATTACGCTAAATGATCATACTTACTTAACTGACATCATGTGAGACATACGTAAAGATAACAGTTTATACACCAACGGATTATCAGATATCGAGTTTTATAGCTTAATGCAGATCATACGAACCCTACGGAAGGCTTACGTTTGATCCAAACGACATTTATAGCCCTAGGGAAAATTTTAGAATTTTAGCCCACACACTCGTGTGGCCTCACATGGCTTACATGTCTGTCCCATGTGGCCCACATGGCCTGGCACACGGTTGTGTCGCTCAAGTCAATGTCTAACACATCTGGCACACAGCCGTGTGACTCAAGTCAAAAGGTTACATGATTTAGCCCACGGCCTGGCATACGTTCGTGTGACTTAAGTCAATGAAATATACTGGTTGTGCATACACATGGCCTACCACACCACCTGGCACATGACCGTGTGGCATTGACAGCCCCAATTCCAGCTTCTGTCGTTCGTTGATTTCTCGAGTTTTCGTTACACACTTGGTATGATTTTGACGTAGAAGCAACAATAACTATTCTAAAACCTAAAATGACATTAAAATGACCAATTAGACTATTTAACCAAACCAATTTGCTAAAACTAGCAACCAAGATCGAATTTACGTTAAAGAACTTTTGACACAAAAACCCCAAATTGAAACTTAAGCTTACCTTCAAGAAACCGCAACACACTAACTCAATTCACTAGAGGATCGTCGAAGGTGAGTCGTTCCTCACCTAATAGGAAAGCCAATAATCAAAACCACTTAACACTTAACCCAAAAAAGGGTATTTTATAGAACCAAAAACGAACCTAACACCTTAACTACAAAAAAAAATCACTTACCCGCTAGGAGTGCTCGTCAACTAAGCAGAGAAAAGGAGTCAACAAACAGATACACAAGTAAATCACAAAACCAAAAGAAAAGAGAAGATCAATTTGAGACGAATGAGAGCAAAAAAAAGAGATAGAACAGAAAAGACGAGAAACAAATTGGGAAAACGTGGGAGTTTTGGGGAATAAATAAAAATATAATTTAATTAAAAATAAAACCAATTTACACAAACATCACAAAAATATTCCTTTATCGCTTTCACAGAGACATGAACACAAGACTAAAAAATTAAGTTGAAGCCTTACTACTGAACCAATAGGCTTATTCTTAACAATAGTTGATTGAAAATATTATTTATACCAAGTGATCAAGGATAGTGGTGACGACAAAAATAACAAAAATTCAAAAAAGGTATTTAAACATAGGATCTCTCACACACAAACACAACACCTAACCACTTAACCAGATCACTTCACTTTACAAACTTTTCAAAATCTTAACTCAAAATTAAGGTGTAACCACTCGTGTTTTTACTAACCTAATTTATTTTAACCCGATTTTTGAGATGTTACACGATCAGCTTAGACGTTATGGCTAAATCTTGAGGAATTACGCTTCCTGGTTGAAACCCAAATTAAAATCTAACCTATTACGCGTTTTTAGAAAATCTCATGTTTGAAAATACTTATTTTATAGTAAGATCACTTAATCACTTATTTAGTATGGCAGTGGAAAACTTTTAGATATGTTTAATTTTAAAAATTGAATTCTAATTTGATAAATCATACGATATTGTAGTTTTACGTTAAAAATACCACTACAGGAAAATAGGGTTTTAGCGGCGTTTTTAGCGGCGTTTTATCAAAAAACGCCACAAAAATTGTAAAACACAGATCAATAGCGGCGTTTTTGGTAAAACGCCACTAAAAACAGAGCAATAGCGGCACTTTTTGTTAAAACGCCGCTAAAAACAGAGCAATAGCGGCGCTTTTGGTCAAACGCCGCCAAAAGTCGGAGCAATAGCTGCGCTTCCGGTAAAACGCCGCTAAAATTCGGAGCAATAGCGGCGCTTTCGGTAAAACGCCGCTAAAAGTCGGAGCAATAGCGGCGCTTTTGATAAAACGCCGCTAAAAGTCATATAACCCCTAAAACCCTAAACCCCCTAAAAATCATGAACCCTAATCTATAACCCCTAAACCTTAAAAACATTAAACCCTAAATTATAACTTCTAAAACACTAAACCCTAAAAAACATCACATGGATGTTGATGTGTATATACATATATATTAATGTAAAAGCTTATGTTCATATAATAAATTATGGAAGCAATACTTAATATTGATTAAATTTATTTTTGGTTTACGGTTTAATATTTAAGGTTTAAGGTCTATGGTTTAGGGTTTTATGGTTTAAGGTTTAATGGCCATGGGTATATAGTATGTTAATCTCAATTGAATCATATTCAATAATTAAATCCTAAACCCTATAATTAATTATTGTTATCGATAATTAATAGATATCTTGATTTTGATAAAAAATATTTTTTATATATTAATAAGGTGTTATATTGTTTAATGGATTGAAGGGATATTTTGTGAAAAATGTTTTAAATGATAAGTTTACCTTTAAATTTTATTAATAGTTTTTGTTTATACTATTTTAATATTTATCTATCTTGATTAATTAAAATATATATTTATTTATCTGACGAAAATTCTCTGCACTCATTTGTGTCTCCACGTTTCTTAATTGTAACTCATTTTCTTTTTAAAATATATATTTATGTCTCCACGTTTTTCATTTTCTTTTACACAATTATTGATATAACATCATTTTATATTTATATATTGCATGGATACATAAAATTTATATTTATTCAATATAAAAATATATTGATGTATTTATTTTTTAAATGTGTATGATTAAATCAAAATTAAAGTTTTAACTATACATTTAAACCACAATTAGAATTTCACGTCTACAATTACACATTAAATCGAAATAAAAATAAACTCAAAAATAAAAATTTAAAATTTAAAATTTAAAATAAAAATTAAAAACTTAAAAACTTAAAATTAATATTTTAGTCCATATTTCAATTAAAAAGTTCAATATTCAAAATTAAAAAAATCCAAAAAGAAAAAATAAAAAAATATGTTAAAAAATTTTAAAATTAATATAATGGCGTTTTAGCAAAACGCATAAAATTTGATAAGCCAGGCATTTGAGAATCAAGTTGTTGCACTAGAGAAAAGCCATTGGGAACGATCTTTAAGCGGATTTTTAAAGTCCATTTTGAAACAATATAGAAGCCACGTGCTTCGACGCATGACACCAATCCATTAAACCCTGTGTTTTCGCTTATATCCTTAAACTAAAAGATTACCCGAACCCCATTTCACTCACTTTCCTCAAAAAGCCTTAAGAACACAATGTACGTGCTTCTCAAATCCTTCCTTATCCTCTCCTTTCGCTTGAGCTCTCCTGTTTTCCTTCCATTCTAACTCCAAAATCGCTTCCAAGGAACCGTCGAACCCGAACCCTTTCCTCTGCTTTCGCTTCCACTTTTCAATCTCCTCCTCCTTCCGTTTCCTTGAAACTCCCACCCCATACCCCTCTCGACTCTCTCCGTTGGGTCTCTTGTACCGCTTATTGTGGTGATTTGTCTAATCAAGATGTGGGTTTTCGGGTCCGTCTTTGCGGCTAGGTCGCTCTCCACCGGGTCCATGGCGGCCTTACCTTTTTTAATCTCAGAGACCACACCGGCATTGTCCAGGTATTTACTTATTTTCAACTTTTTTCTATAAATGAAATTGTGAATTTTCATCCCCGATTCAACCAAAATCTGAGACCGAACCAAGACATCCGGGTTCGACTACTCCCCTTTGAACAACTCTTCCGATTCTGTCGGTTTTCCTATATGGCCGTGATTCTGAACATTGGCTTATCATTTTGGAATCCCTAGAACGCCCAAAACCTTTGAAAGAAGAAATGATCGATACCTATGTTAAAACCCTCGCTTCTGTTTTCGGCAGGTTTTTAAATTATAATTATTCCTTCAGATTTCATTAAATTTTGGGTTTTATTTTTCTTTTTTATTTGTTCTGATCTTGTAATGAAGAGGAAGCGAAAAAGAGAATATACTCTGTTTGTACAACGAGGTATACTGGGTTTCGTGCTATTTTTTCTAAAGATTTGGTCGAAGAACTTAGAGGTAATTTCATTTCTCATTTACTAGGGTTTAGGGTTTACATGGTTTTCTCTTTTTCTAGTGTAATTGGAAGAAGAAATGGGTTTTCTGAAACAATGGGTTTTCAGAAAGAAAAAATAATAAACATTGGTACCTTGTATGTGTCCCTGAATTTTATTGAAGGAAATATTTTTGCTTTCTCAGTTTGATCTTTTGGTAAAAGTAAGACCTTCATTCTTTTGCATTTGCATTTTGCAGGAAACTATAAAAGTAATGGTTTTCTCAAAGTTTCATGCAATGGGGGCTTGAATCAAATGCGTCTTGCTGATGCGTGTCTTTCCTCTAGCTCATCTTTTCCTTGTTCTTCTATTCAACATTATGTTATTAATTTAAGCTGATTAAGCCTTTTTAGATCTGTGACATGGTAATCGTTGCTCGACTTTTAAATCTCACTTTGGTTGTTCCAAAACTTGATAAGACATCATTATGGGCGGACCCTAGGTAATTTTATAATTCTGGAAAGGTTGTTTAGTTCTTTCTCAGCTGCTGTAAATTGTCTTTGACTCACGATCTGTTTGGCAGTGATTTAGGTGACATTTTTGATGTGAGCCATTTCATTGATTCTCTAATGGATGAAGTTCGGATTATCAAAAGGCTACCAAAGAAGTTTAATAGGAAATATGGGTTTCAAGCTTTTCAGATGTCTCCTGTTAGCTGGTCAAATGAAAAGTACTACTTAGAACAGGTTTGGTTGCTCGTTATTAATTACTATTTTTAGCTTAAAAATATTCATGTCAAAACACTCAAATTATCATAGCAAAAAGTGGTGTACTATCTGTTTAGGAGACACAAAATAGTGATTAGTGAACCCCAGCATTCACACATCCTACAAATAAGATAGAAAATCTGTGTGCTGCGACTTAGATATGAGAACTTCTCTAAAGTATAATGTCGACAGGGAATAAAAATAACGATATGATGCCTTCACATTGGTAGGCAAATAACCAAAGTCGACCATGGTGTACCCTTGCCTTGTTTTTATGAGTTGCATCAAATGTTTGCACTAGTGATGATAAGATATTAATCTGCACTTTTAAATCTATGAAGTATCTTGTGATCTTAATATTATCGGTTTCAAGAATCGGGACGTAATGAAATGTAACTAGGTAGTTACCCTTTTCTTTCGGTATGCATACCCTTGGTGGAGAGAAAGAGATAATGTCGAAGAGAGGAGACAACAAGGGTTGTGTCCTCGACACCGAGAAGCGACGCTAGTTTTGCAAGCATTAGGTTTCGATAAGGAAACTTCATTTACATAGCTTCGGTGGAGATTTGTGGCGTTGAACGGAGATTGGCATCGCTAAGAGCTGCATTTCCACACATTGTGAGATTTTGACCACAGTAAATATTTTGCTCTGGGCATTTGTAAGGTTGTTTAAAGCCTGGTGAGAGCACTGGGTTTCTATATTGACAACTTTTTCGGATATCTTGATGATAATATCTTATATTTTACATGGTTATGATTTAAGTCCTTATTTCATTGATATCTTTATATTTAACTTAATTTTATTATTTATTTTAGTTTTGATTCTAAATTTTATTTTTATTTTAATATTTTTAGTTAAAATTTAATAGAAAATTTTATATTTATATCATGGATATTATTCTTCTCAATATTTTGATAATGAATTTTAAATTTTTATATTTTTCATGACTTTTATAATATTTTATTTTTTAAAATTTCATTACCTTTAGTGGCGTTGTGGGAAAAGCGCGCTAAAGGTCATGACCTTTAGCGGCGTTTTTTAAATAAACGCCACAAACTTTAATGGCGCCGTCTATAGCGGCGTTTTTTATGACTCTATGAAGTATCTTGTGATCTTAATATTATCGGTTTCAAGAATCGGGGACTAATGATACGAAATGTAACTAGGTAGTTACCCTTTTCTTTCGGTATGCATACCCTTGGTGGAGAGAAAGAGATAATGTCGAAGAGAGAGACAACAAGGGTTGAGTCCTCGACACCGAAGAAGCGGACGCTAGTTTTGCAAGCATTAGGTTTCGATAAGGAAACTTAGATTTACATAGCTTCGGTGAGATTTGTGGCGATGAACGGAGATTGGCATCGCTAAGAGCTGCATTTCCACACATTGTGAGATTTTGACCCTGTAAATGTTTTGCTCTGGGCATTTGTAAGGTTGTTTAAAGCCTGGTGAGAGCACTGGGTTTCTATATTGACAACTTTTTCGGATATCTTGATGATAATATCTTATATTTTACATAGTTATGATTTAAGTCCTTATTTCATTGATATCTTTATATTTAATTTAATTTTATTATTTATTTTAGTTTTGATTCTAAATTTTTATTTTTATTTTAATATTTTAGTTAAAATTTAATAGAAAATTTTTATATTTATATCATGGATATTATTCTTCTCAATATTTTGATAATGAATTTTAAATTTTTTATATTTTTCATGACTTTTATAATATTTTATTTTTTTTAAAATTTCATTACCTTTAGTGGCGTTTGTGGGAAAAGCGCCGCTAAAGGTCATGACCTGTAGCGGCATTTGTGGGAAAAGCGCCGCTAAAGGTCATGACCTTTAGCGGCGTTTTTTTAAATAAATGCCACAAACTTTTGTGGCGCCGTCTATAGCAGCGTTTTTTGCGGCGCTTGTAAAAATGCCGCTAAAAGTCAATTTTACTGTAGTGTACCCAAAATTAGGAAAAATGAACAAAAACCATAAAGCAAAAATTTTATAAATTTTTCCCCATTCAAAGCTAGGCTAGAAGTTTAGAAAAAAAATGGGTTCCACATCTTTATCCAAGACAATTGGCCCCATTCATGACCTATCTTCAAATGGATCGACACTGTAACACCTCAAACCCGTATTCGTCGCCAGAGTTAGGTTACAAAATATTACCAACCAATCAAAGCATTTAACAACCAATTCATAAGTAATCACAGGCATATTCTAATTTCATCATTAAAATGTGAATTGTCCCTAAATCGAGCTTTAAAGTTCCCTTGAAAACATTTTGGGACCAATAAAAATCATTTGAAAAGTTAAAGAAGAATTTGCAAACCTTTTTTTTTAACTACAAGGTTCACACGACCGTGTGTTAGCCGTGTGTCTCACACAGTCAAGTCACACACCCGTGTGTCTGGTCGTGTGGATCTAAAATGTGTCAAAATCACTCAATTTAGCCTAACATAAAGCTACTTAAGACACTAAGCTTTAAGTTTCATACACACATCAAGCCTTTGGTCAGAACGCATACTAACATTTAGCTTCAAACATAAACATATACTTATAACTCAATTTACATCACATTCATAAAACAACTAACAACCAAAGACATCCTAGGTATATGCCATTACAAAATTAAACATCACCATACTTGAGATCGGGATTGTTGTCGTTGGATGCTGAGTTGACGATCAAAAGAAAGTACCTAACCTGCGCAAGGAAAACAAAATCGCAAGCTAAGTAAAACTCAGTGATATTTCTATAATCCAAATATTTTAAGACATGATATGATACATGAATGCTCAAATTGAATTATATCATCATACTACTATCTAAACATACAATTACAAGATATCACCATTTTAATTTCGTGCCTTTCAACATTTTATTTCATATTGTATTCAATTTTCACAAGTATTCACCTTTACTTGGTTTGAACATATATCTCAATTCACATCACTTGCTATATGAATAGCTTTGCATAGATCAATCAACAATTTACTTATATTATGGTACAAACCAATCTACATTAAGCATCTTCACTTATTTGAAAAAACACAAGTATATCTAAAACATTTGAATTAATTTCACAACTTTAATAATCTAACTCAAGAACATATCATATCTTCAAATGAATAAATGTAAATACATAAGTAAATATAATCATCTTTAGCAATACCTATAACCATCATTCTTAGATGATTCATATCACCTTGCTGTATAGTCCATTTGGTACATGACACCTGGTGCCTAGCGAATAATTCGCAAAAGAGTTTGTGCCCAGTGCTAGCTAGTTGAATAAACCGACAAATGTGTGCCCAACACTAGTCAAATAAACTGATGAAAGTTGCGCCCAGCGCTAGTCAGATATACCGATGAATAATTTAGTGAGCCAGCTCTAGTTGGATAAACCAACGATATTTGCGCCCAGCGCTAGTCGAACGAATTGGCGATGTCAATTATTCATTTGCAAGTCCAAAATTTTTACTTTTCATAACTCAATATCAAATTTCATAAATTAATAACACTTCCACTCCAATTATCTACTAATCATACATTAATTTATACCATAATGTCACATTCCATAAACCTCCATTCAATTTAATTAACAATTACATTAGGGATATATATATATATATTAAGGCATCAAGTAGTATTTAGATTAATTAAAACAATTTATAAAGTTCGAGTTTAGGGACTACGAACTTACCAAAATACAACGGATGTCTACTCAGTGATCTTTTCCTTCCCACAGCTGATACTCGATCTATTCTTCACTTGATCTATTTTGAACAATTTAGCTCAATTAATACCATTCTTGTTTCTACTAAAATTAATCAAATCTTATATCTTAGTGCATACTTTCATTTAACAACAATTGCCATTTACTCAACTCAACTATTAACAATAAAAATTTAATTGATCATATTTCCTTCTTATTTCAATAATTCACTAAATATACATTTAATTTATTAACAATCCCAATAATCTTAAATTTAATAAAGTCATACTTTGCTAAATTTATTTATAGCATTTAACTCATTGCTAGTTAATGCTAACCAATTTCATATCACAAAATACTTTATAAACTTAATGGACTTAGTAAATAAATCCCAAATTTTCCAGCATAAAAACAGTCCCTACATTTCACAAAATTAACAATTTAAACTATGTTATTTTGAATTTACAACATTTTAGTCCCTAGAAACTATTATCAATAAAACCACCACACAATATGACCAATTTAGTCTACAAAGTTTATACTCAAATCATCACTTCAAAGGCATTTAGTATTCAACAAAATAACCCCAAACCTTTGAATTTCTCATCCATGGTATCTTTCATAATTTCCAATCACTCTCAAAATTTCAATATGGGTAAATAACTCATAACATTATATCATCAAAAATATAATTTTCATGCAAAAATAATCAAATCTAACTTACAAACTTACACATGCATTAAACCCCCAAGGCCGAACAGCCCCTTCCCCCCTTATTCTTCCAGTTTTCGGCAGCAAAGGAAAAAAAAAAACAAAAGAATTTCATCCCCCTTATCTTCTTTTCATCTACTACATCTTTTATCTCTTATTATTATTATTATTATTATTATTATTATTATTATTATGATATTCTTTAACTTTATTTCTTTTCTAATATATTATATTTATATAATACTAATAAAATAGATAAAACCATCTACTATCATAACTCATCAAATTAATGGACTAATTGTTTAAATAGTCCCTATTCTAACCCCACTTTGAAATTTAATACTAATTACTAATTTATCACCCATTTAAGTTAATCATTGTACTTAATTAAACCCTAATAATTAAAATTATCAAACTATCCTTCTACTCATTTCTAAAATGACTTTGTAAATATTAATCTCAATTTCATATACCATTCAATTCAATACATTTAGCTACTTATTTACACTTTTACACATTTGCCCCAAAACATTTACATCCTATACAATTTAATCCATCATATCAACCAAGTTAATTCCACAATTAACACATAACCCACTTTGCCAAATATTTAACCCTTAATATATAGCCTATATATATATATATATATATCTTATATATATATATATATATATATATATATATATATATATATCTTTAATTTATAATAAAATTCTTCTCATTTATAATTTACTCAATTAAATCCCTAATTTTTAAATGTAGTAAAATTTTACTCTATAAAATAACACAAATTCAACATCAAGCACCCAAACAAAACTCTTTCAAATAAAATACTTCAAAATATCTCAATGACAGTTTTTTACATTGATAATTTAACATAAATAAACAATTTAACCCATCATATTTTCAAAATTTTCCATAATATTTCTCCATGTACAATTTCATGAATTGACTTTACAAATCATCTCACTTCACTTCCAATTCTAAAATATACCAAAATAATATTAAGAACTTAGATTTTCTACCATAGTAATTTCTATTAACTACAATCATTCCACAAATTTCAACATGGGTATGCTAGTTCATGATCTAAGGTTCCAAAAATATAAATTATAAGCAAAAAGGATCAAAACATACCAACTAATTTGAGCTTCAAACTAAAACAACAATGGCCGAATATGTTTTCTTCTTTCCCCCAAATCGACATGCACAGAAAATGAAGCTTAAAACTCATTCCCTCTCTCCACTAAGCTATTTGTTTCTTTTTATTTTTTTATAAATAAAATAATAAATATTATATAACTACCATGCTATTCATGATGATGCTCATACACTTCCACTATCATTATTTATCAAATTGGTCTATTTATTTAATGAGTCTTCAACATAAATTCACCTTATAATTTAGTATTAATTCTTACTTTTATCACTTATTTGATTTAGTCCCTTTATTTTAATTAAACACTCTTTCTTCAAAATTACATAACCAAAAATTTAATTCACTTCTAATATAATTCTGAAAATATTTTTATTAAATATTTACGAGTCCGATTTAGGGAAACGATACCTCAATTTTCAAAACCATCGACTTTAGAACTAATACACTTGTATCTTGTCAAACATCCCAATAATTAAAATTATTAGACCAACTTCAATATAATACTGTAATATCATCGCAAATATTAATAAATAATATTCACTAATCCTATCATAGGAAACAGTATTCCAAAACCATTGTTTTCGACTTCATTGATTTTCGGGTCATTACAGGCATATTGGGGATTTAGAAGAACTTATTCTTGTTTGCACATGCAAGGATTTGAACACAAGAACAAAAGATAAGCTAAAGTTTTACCAATGAACCAATAGGCTCATTCTTGTTATCAGTTGAGCACAAATAATATCTAACTCTAATATCCAAAGTCAAGGGTTGGGCAAAAATTAACAAAATTTCAAGGGAATGGATTTGAGCCTCTCACACATAAACACAACACTTAACCACTGAACTAGATCAATTCACTTAACAAAATTTTCACAATCTTAATTTAAAAACAGGACGTGACCACTTTTGGTTTCACTAACTCAATTTCTACTAACCTAGTTTCTGGCATGTGACATGATAGTTGTACATTAAAGCCTCCATCCATGTAACGCCCCAAAATTCTTTAATTTCTGGGTTTATAGTTGTGTCAAGTAATTGATCTAGTTTGGTGGTTAAGAGTTTTGTTTATGTGTTTGGGGTATTGTGTCTAAGGCCTTCCTTTGAATTTTTATTTCTTCATTTTTGCTTGTTCATATGTAAGTTATATTTACTCTTATTAATTTATTAGCAAGAATGAATTTACTGATTTAGTGATAGGGCCTCAACTTACTTGTAAAAGTAATTTTGTTTGAATAAATAAAATTAACAAAGGAAGTTTTACAACTTTTATTTGATTAAACCTTAGAAAGTAAAAGAAATGATTGATTATAATAATTTTTCCTAATTTTTTCCTTCTTCACACCATAATTCATATAAAATATTAATAAGATAAAAATGCAACTCCACATCTTAAAAGTAACTGCATTTTCTTTTTCCTAGCTTTCCTCTCAAAGGGAGTAAATAAAAACTAAATAAATTGAGGGAAAAATAACGAAAATTCAACTTTCTTTGCTTACCCTAACTTGCATGAAAGAAACTATCCAAAAAGAAATGATGTTAATTTCTTTTACTTTACTTTTCTTTCTCTTGTTTTAGGGCAATTAAAACATAAGGTAATGTGTTTTTTTTTACTGTTCCCTATTTTTCATTAAAAAAAAAAAAGAACACGAAAGTGGTATTTGTTTCCTAAAATCAAATTTATAACACCTCCAAAATTCCAAAGCCGGAAATCCGCAATGTTTTGGAAATTCTTGAAGCTTAAAAGAAATTGCTAAGTTTTGAAATTTAATATTGAGAGGTTTTTCAAGAACAGATCGAGTTATTTCCATAATTTGGTAAAATTGATTTTCTATTGATAATTTTTATTAAAGTAGTTGCAATTGAGAAATTTATAATTTTGGATATGTACTATTTCATAAGAAATGGTAAATAGAGAGGGTCTAAAGTTTAGGAAATTGCATGTATAGTCTAAAAGAACATGCTTATCATTTGCAATTTCCCATTTTTTAGGTAATTGCATACATGGTCTAAAAACATGTATTAAAGTCAAAAAATAGAATAGAAGCGATTTATTGGAGAATATATTTTCTCGAGATTTTTTGGGTAGCAATATCAATTTAACTCTCCTTTCGCTAGGTGTACATTAAAGCCTTCATCCATGCATCAAAAAACATACGGAATTACAGCTTTGACTTCTTTGGGAAAATCTTCAAACTTAGACATGTACCATTTCCTGGTGACATAACCCCTGCACATCAAGTACACAGCAATGCCTAGAGTTGTAGAAAATGAGTACAATGTTTGAGAAATCAAACTAATTCCCAAGAACCCTAAAATCTCAAACAGATAGTGTGGGCAAATCACCAACTCAAACAAACCACCTTTGGGGATCTTGTACTCTTTGCCACCCTTTGTTCTTAGCTTGGAAAGAATGCAATGGTGGTAGAAATTGCCACAAATTCCTATTAAAAACAACACAATTCCAAGGTACTTCAAATCAATGGACGGCTCTGAGAGTCCTTGGTTGAAAGTTTGTGTGTAAATCAGGCTTAAACTGACAAAGAAATAGCTGACAAGTATAATTATTATTGTGTCTAGAGACATGCCTCCACTGTAGTTATGAATGAAAATCACCTGCAATGTTTATTCAATAATTTCATTTCGATTAGTATTTCTTCTTCAACATAAGTTATTTGAGAGAAATTTAAAGAGTAAAAGAGAATTTGGATCCTAAGCTATATCATTTCCCCAATTATAAAAGAAAAAGAAGAGAAAAGATACCTCAAGAATTCTCTTGAAGAAATGGATGGTAATGGCAGATTTGAGCAAAAGAAACCTAAAGTCTCCATCAGGGAAAAGCCAAAAGGAAGCAACACCGACAAGGAAAGCTGGTGTGTAGATCAATAACATGCCAACTCTACTGGGAACTTTAAAGCTAATCGAAGAAGAAGAAGAAGTAGAAGCATTGAAGAACTTGGAATATTTCAAGTGAATCTCTCTCGTTTCTAAAACCCCAAGAATTGTCAGCGATAATAGATTTAAAACAGAAGCTGCAATGAGGACCAAACTCGGTGGAAATACAATTTCAAGCACCATAGGAATAGCCATTGTCAAAGCTTTGTTGTATTTTTTGTTAACAATATAATGGTTTTATGTGCACGATTATATATATATTGGAATAACTTACAATAGAATAATTCAAAAATAAAAATAGAATAATTCAAGAAATAAAATCTTTAGTTATAGATAAAATTTCGTCATATTATCAAATTTTAAAGTCATAAAATTATTATATAATAATCTATAGATAAATTATTTTATGGACCTTTCCCACCACATTATTTGTTGTCTCTTTTCAATTTTTTGATGATATTTCAACAATTTTTTTCATGTTATTAACATATAATTTTGAAAAAATATTTACACCAAACTCTGAACACTAAACCTAGAACCTTGAACTCATATCCTCAAACCCTAAACTTATAACCTTGAACCCCAAATCCAAACCTTAAATCTTAAATTCTAAATTCAAACCCTAAACCTCGATGTATCGGGTTTAAAGTTTAAGGTTCAGGGTTCGGAGTTTAGAGTAAAATAATTACTAAAATTATATGTCAATTACATGAAAAATTACACAAAAATATTAAATTTTTTAAATTTGGTTACACAAAATAAAAAACATAAACTTATGAAAAAAAACCCAAAATGATTAAAATTTTAAAAGGAAAAAAATATTTATTTATAATATAAAAAATAATTATTTTAAGTAATTTAATTAAAATTAAATTAAATTGGAGAATATATTAGATACATATGTAATATTATCCCATATAATTTCTTCCCTAGTGATGTGTGTGAAGTGGAAAGGGATGGATTGAAAAAGCCAAGTTGTATATTATTGATATATATTTTATAAATAAATAAATAAATCCTTGATCTTAATGATATCAAAAAGATTATCTCATTATATATTGACTTTTGTACCAAAAAAAAAAGAAGGAAATTTTAATGTGAATTATTAAATACATTGTAGAAAGATGGAGTATTTCACTATATCTTGGATTTTGTACCAAAATCATATAAATGAGTTTTAATATTAGAATGATATCAGAAAAGATTGAGTATCTCATTATAAATTAACTTTTGTATCAAAATAAATTAAAAAAAAAAAAAAGACAGAGAAGGAAAACTTTAATATGAGTTATTAAATACATTGAAAATTTGTAGAAATATCGAGTATCTCACTATATCTTAACTTTTGTATTAGGAGTTATCATTATTAAAATGATATCTGAAAAAATATCTCAACTCCATGATTTTTTTATAATATTTAATTTATCAATATAATTATATTTATTATGTATTAGGCGTGTTTATGAGTCAGCGAACTAGGTTCGGATCAGATCTAACCATGATATTAATATATTTAATATTTGCTTAAGTCCGACCTAGTCTGAAATATGAGCTTAAAATTTTGTTTAAATCTGCCCATATTACGAAAAGATTAACCCAAGCCCCTTTTTTAATTTTAAAAAATATTTATTTTATTTTATTTTAATATTTAATAATTTTATACATTTTATTTATTGAATTTTTATATAATCATTTTAACATTTTTTAATGTTTACATTAGAGTAGTATTATATGTTTAGTATAAGTTTTTTTTATGTGTTCTAAATTACATAATATATAAAAAAACATAATATAAAATATTAAAAATTTAAAAATTGGTTGGGATCGAGTCTTGAATATTCAAGTCCAAGCCCGGTCTATATTTAAAATGGGCCTAATTTTTCTGTCTAAACTCATTTTTTGAGCTTAATATTTTTAGTCAAACTCTCTCAAATTTTAAACAGGTCTTTGGGCTAAAATGGGTAGCCAGACCCATTAACAGGTCTAGCTACAACCAATTGAGCTAATAAACCAGTAGTTTCATTTGTAGAAACTATAATATATGAAGTTTTTCTTCATTAGTTAAATGATAATATTTTTAACTTTTGAATTTAAAAAAATACTTTAATTTTAGCTCCTCTAAAATATTAATGATTTAAATTTAATTTTGTAACACCTTAATTAAATAAAAATTATTGTATTTTTAAGTTTAATGACTTTTTTGAAAGACAAAATTTCAATTTCCAAATATTTATTTGGTTGGTTTTGCTAATATTAACTTTATTTATGTCAATCTAATGTCAAAATTCATTTAACCATTATTTATTTTACAAATAAAAATTAATACTTAAAATAATTTTAAACTTTCAATACTAGTAATTATTTAATTTCTTTAAAAATACAAATAATTATTTAAAACTAATTGCTTAAACCACAAATAAGAAATATACGAGGAGAGCAGGCCCAGGTCCATTTTAATGGAAATCGTTATTTTAACCACTGCCTAAGATAAAAAATAAATACGAACTTATTCAATCCGCAAGCCTACCACCTTCATTTGTAGAAACTATAATACATCAAGCTTTTCCTCATTGATTAAACGATAATAAGCTATTCGATCGGTCTAAGATAAAAATATAAATACTAACTTATTCAATCTGTAAGCCTACGACCTTCATGTTAGTAGCATGAAGCTACAATCAACTAAGCTAGTAACTAGTTATTTCAACTTTTCTTCACTAATTAAATGATATTAAATTATTCGGCCTAACAAAAAAAAAATTATTTATAATTTATTCACCTTGCAAGAATCAAATCTACTATTATTGTGTTAGTAGCATAAAGCTACAACCAACTACACTAATACACTAATAAGCCAATTGTTCCATTTGTAAAAACTATAATATATAAAATTTTTCTTCATTGGTGAAATGATAAAAAATTATTCGGCCTAAGATAAAATAATAAATAATAACTTATTCAACTCAAAGATATCGAACTTGCAACCTTCATGTTAGTAGCATGAAGCTACAACCAATTGAGCTAGTAAATTAGTCATTTCATTTGTAGAAACTTTAATATACGAAGCTTTTCTTCATTAGTTAAATGATAAATAATTTATTCGGTCTAAGATAAAAATAAAAATAATAACTTATTCAGTTTGCAAGAGTTGAACCTCCTACCTTCGTGTTAGTAATATGGAGCTATAAATAATTATTTAAAAACTTTCATTTATATTAATTATTTAAAAACTAATTGCTTGAAGCACAATTAAGAAATATATGGGGGAGTTGGCTCACGTCCAGACAATTATTATTTCAACCCCTACCTTAGATAAAAAATTAATTAATAAGTTATTCGATTTGCAAGAGTCGAACTTGTTACCTTCGTGTTAGTAGTATGAAGCTTTAACTAAAAATGCTCATGGGTCAGGTCGGGTTTGGACCAAGTCTAAGTATGATATTAACATACTTTATGCTTGTCTAAATCTAGCTCAACCCAAAATATGGGCATAAAGTTTTACCCAAACCTGTCTATATTTGTGAAAGACTAACCAAGTCCATTTTAGACCCATTCATATTATTTTAATTTTTAAAAAATATATATTTATATTATTTTATTTTGATATTTAATAATTTTATATATTTTTTATTTATTGAAAATTTTTATATAGTCATCTTAATATTATTTTAGGGTTTACATTAAAGTAGTATTATATATTTAGTATAAGTTTATTTTTTTAATGTATTCTAAATTACATTATCTATATAAAAAACATAATATAAAGTATTAAAACTTAAAATGGGTCAAGCTGGGCTTGAGCCTTGAATGTTTAAGCCGAGCTTGGCCCATATTTTAAATGGGCCTATTTTTTTCTCAAACTTATTTTTCAGACCTAATATTTTTATCCAAACCTTTTCAAATTTCAGACAAACCTTTGGACCTGAGTGGATAGCCTAACTCATGAACAAGACTATAATGTATGTAAAATTTGTCATTTATATGATATTTTTATAGTATTGATAAAATACTACTTTCTAATATGTATTTAACAATAATTTCTTTTTACATCAAATAAATAGTTGAACAATTTAATTTAATCAAACTTTTCCGTTCATTATATAAATTGATTATGAAATATGAAATTTGAATTATTATTTTTATGTATTAACAAAACATTTATTTAAAAATCATAAGCAAAAAGTCCCAATTAAAGCAGCAAAACAAGGTTGAGCCAAAAAAATCCTCCACCTATATTGAGCTAAGCACATAACAATTTAATTCAAGATCGAAAAATCTAAATTTAAATAAATTTTGAATCCAAAAAACCTCAAACTTGTAATGATCTAAATCCAAAATAGATTTATCTCTGACTCGAAATAAAACCAAACCAAAATCTAAAAGAAAACCAAATTTATAATTTAACAGTTTAGTTTGCTTAAAAGAAGTGAACATTGATTCCATACATCCCTTTTTTTACCAAAGTCCCATCAGTTGTAGATTCGGACCCACATTTTTTAGCAAGTAGTCGGCAGCCCTTTTCATAACCACATATTCCTTTCATTTAGGCCCAGCTCAACAATTTTGTGAATTTTAGAAGCAACAATGCAAGGATAATATCACATGCTTATCATTTGCAATTTCCTATTTTTACATGGTTACATATATGGTCTAATAACGTGTATTGAAGCCATGATAAAACAAAATTATAATCATAACATAAAAGTGGTTAATTGGAGAATATATTTTATTGTCAAATCTCCATTCCCTAATGAAGTGTAACGACTTGGTGGGTGTATATGAAAGCCTTCATCCATGCATTAAAAAACAAATGGAATTAGAGCTTTGACTTCCTTGGGGAAGTCTTCAAACTTAGACATGTACCATTTCCTAGTGACATAACTCCTACACATAAAGTACAATGCAGAGCCTAGAGTGACTGAAAATGAGTACAATGTTTGAGAAATTAAACTAATTCCCAAGAACTCTAAAATCTCAAACAGATAGTGAGGGCAAATCGCCAACTCAAACAAACCACCTTTGGGGATCTTGTACTCTTTGTCACCGTTTGTTCTTAGCTTGGACAGAAGGTAATGGTGGTAGAAATTGCCACTAATACCTATTAAAAACAACACAATTCCAAGGTACTTCAAATCAATGGACGGTTCCGAGAGTCCTTGATTAAAAGTTTGTGTGTAAATCAAGCTTAAGCTTAGAAAGAAATAGCTGACAAGTATAATTATCATTGTGTCTAGAGACATCTTTCCACTGTATTTATGAATGAAAATCACCTGCAATGTTTAATCAATAAATTTACTTTTATGAACATTCATCGTAAGATCAAAAAAAAATGTATCCGCAAAAGAGAAAAAAAGAGTAAATATACCTCAAAAAGTCTCTTAAAGAAATGGATGGTAACAGCAGATTTGAGGAAAAGAAATCTAGAGTCATCAGCTGGGTAAAGCCAAAAGGAAGCAACACCGACAAGGAAAGCTGGTGTGTAGAGCAATAACATGCCAACTCTGCTGGGAACTTTAAATCTAATCGAAGAAGAAGAAGAAGCAGTATTGACGAACTTGGAATATTTCAAGTTAATCCCTCTAATTTCTAAAACCCCAAGAATTGCCAGCGATAATAGAGTTAAAACAGATGCTCCAGTGAGGAACAAAGTGGGTGGAAACAGAATAGCAAGCACCATAGGAATAGCCATTGCCTAAGCTTTAATTGAAAAGTTCAGGATACGTGGGACGTAGATAAGTAAGTTATGCCTAACTAGGTTGAATATGGATGATGGTTAAGTGAAAAAGGTTCAGTGGGCGGAGGTGGGAGACGGTTCAAATGGATAAGGAGATTATAATGTTTCTCATCATTATACTCAACCACTTAATAAATTTTTTCTCAAATTTTAAAATAGTAAAGAAAGTGAGGATTATAGGAGAGGGGAGCATAATAGAGAAACTCTGAGATGCAATAATTTTCACTTCAATAATTATTATCTAAAACTATAAAATATCTAATTTCAGTAATTGTTAGTAGCAATAGTGATAGCAGTTTTATGGTTGAAGGAATTAAATGAGTCTTTCACTATTCAAATCTATATAAAAAATTAAATGCAGTCTTCCATTTACCTCAACTCATTTCCATGCTTTTTCTTGTAAAATATTTAAGAGGTGCCGCCTGACCTCAATCCATGCAATTTTTATTTTTTTTCGTATTTTTTTTATTATTTTAATTGATAAAATAATTTATCAATCTTCTGATATATCAACAATACCCGTTAAAATAAATTTCCTCCCTGAATATTCATATTTTAACGAGTATTTTGAAATATATATACTGATATCACCTGACAAAGTGACGGTATCTAATTTTTTTTAAACTGATAATTGACTAATGATGATGGGATGGTACTGCCAATATATCAAGCGATACCGGTGAGCACAGTAAATTTCAAAGTAATTTTCATATTTAATTTTTTTTGGAATTATTTTCTTGATTAATTAATTATTTTGGTTAATTACCGTTTTAAACATATATTAGTTGAAATGGTTAAAGTTTAAAGCCTTTAAACTAATATGGTATAATATGCATACATATGTATGAAATGTCAAAATTTTAATTTGCTAAAGCATAGTTAAGATTGGCAATTGAAAAAGTTAGTTGTTGGTATTAAATGTTGCGAAATTTGGATGTTTGTAGGTGAGTATATTTAATGATTGTTTAGACTAATTGAAATAGGTATCAAAATGCCTTGTTTTTATCAAATACAGGGTTCTCGTCTCAACGAGCAATTTTTCTCGTAGCAATTAAGTCACATCAAGACGTCGAGTGATCTGAGGTCACGACATGACAAACTGTTTGGTGGCGTCACGGCGTCGATTCTAAATTTTTGAAGCTTTGCAATTTGGTCCAAATTGACTGTTTTCTAATATAGATAAAATATGTTGGCTGAATCAAATCAAGTTGTATCAAATGAAGTAGAAAGTAATATTCCTACTTTCGAATAGAGAGCCACTTAAAGTTTGCACGTTTCGCAAGGGCTTGGGAGTGAAGCAAGAGGTGTCTTCTTCCAAATGATGAACCAATGGTTCACCCAATATATGGGAGCTACCCCTTCAGCTTCACAACCTCAAATGCACCCTCCTCCCTCGATTGTGCCTCCTGTGACACCCATTTGTCCCAAGGTCCTAAGGCATTACCTGTTAACTGCCTTCTAATAAATAAAATCTATAAATGTGGGTAGAATGATTCAAATGCAAGAAAGATGACGACTCAACAAAAACTGAATATTGGCTAGAAAACACTCAGAGGGTTCTTGACGAGTTATTGTATACTCTCAAGGATTGTTTAAGACGTGCGGTATCTTTGCTCAAAGAGGAAGCATACCAATGATGGACGACTTTAATGTTTGTTGTTAAGAAAGATCAGTGAGTTGGACCTAAAATTTTGCAGCATGATAATTGAGATTGATGAGCCAATCACCCATTCAACCATCCATTAGCTTTGATGCAATATTCATCCATTCCAATGCTCTTAATTTGGCAATAAACATCACTATCCTAATTATCAAACGCTCATGTTTCCGCTTTTCAAATCTACACTTCTATATACCTATATATAAAAAGAAGTTATATTTCTTACATATATATAATAGTAAATTTCCAATTTTGGTCCCCATGTTATCCTCACTTATATATAATAGGTCACCTTCCCTATTTTTTATTTTTTATTTTTGCATTATTTAGAAGAATGGTAAACTTTTACTTTTGGTCCCTATACTACCCTCAAATTTAAGATTATATGACAACGGTCAATTTTAATTTTGGTCTATGCACTACACTATTTAAATTTTAATTTTGATCCTATGTTTTTTTTTCAGATTATATAACAATGGTAAAATTTTAATTCGATCCTATACTACACTAAAATTTGATATTTAATCTCTATACTTTAATTTTGACATAATTTGATACCTTAACTTTTACAATATCATTAGTTAGTCTTAATAATTTAATCTAATTAAAATGCTAATGTGATTTTTAAGAATTGTTAAATCATCTAAATTCTTTGCTAAATTTAGGTTCATTATAATATCATTTTTGTCACAGGACTATCAAAATGATTTTTTTTATTTCAAAATATCACACTAATAAATTTAACAAAATAATCTTTATAGTAACAACTAGACTTAAATTTTAAATTGAAAAAAATTCTCATACTAGTTTCTAAATATATGAAAAATACATAAAAATTTTACTTTATAATTTAACCCTAAAATATTAATGTAAAGCATGGGTGTCGAAACTATTTTTTTTAAAAACGGGTCGACTTCGGTTTTGAAAATGAAAACGAAAAAAAAGGGAGTCGCCACCAATCCTTTTTGTTTAGGTGTGAATGGATCACCTAATATTTTGATTGTTTTAATAAAATATTTTATTTTATTAAAAAAATGATTTTGGTCTACGAAATTCGAGAAAAAGGGTTCGGGAGTCGGTTACATACGAGGAAGGATTAGCACCCTCGTAACGCCCAAAATTGGTACCTAATTGATTAATTAATGTCTTAATGTCGAAATTTAAAAACTCGAAAAGAATTTAGAATACGATCCCTCTTTTTATTAATGTTAATTTTGCAAAGATGTTTAGATAAATCGAAGCAGATGTTAAAGACCTTCTTGTCCCAAAGTAATAAAATGTCACATCCAACACGTTAGGACACAACACTTTAAGCCCTCGAGAGTAAACCCGTCTTTGGATTTTCAAAACTCATGCACTTTAATTTTAAAAAGGATATTCGGTTGTTTGGTTAAACGGTAAATCGAAACCCAGCATATAGGGCACGATTTCTTGAAATTTCCAAACATGAAATATTGCCTCGTTTGAAGTTTAGAAAACACGAGCGAAATCTTTAAAGGGATGTTTGATTATTTGGACAAACAGAAAATCAAAACCCAACACGTTAGGGTACAATTTCTCGAATTTTCAAACATCAAACATCACCTTTGTTTTGGGAAATTTTCAAATTGTTTTTTTTTGTACGAATTTAGATAAAATGAAATATTTAAAAATGATATGCGTTTAATTGATTTTGTTTTAAAGAAAAATCATTTGAAACATGAATGGGATTATACTTGACGAATAATGGTAATGTGACAAATTTAACATAATAATGACGTAACATACATAATACAATACAATATATAACATTGATATCAATAAACTAACATATTAATATGCATGGATAATAATAAACATAATAATGGAAACAATAACGATAATCATCAACGAACAACAACAATAATAAAAATAATAACAACAACAACAACAATAATAATGATGATGATGATGATGATGATGATGATGTAAAGATTGGGAAAAATAATAATATAATAATAAAATTTGAAGTTTTAAAATTATAAAATGATATAAATAAATAAATGGTAAAATAAAGTAAAATAAGACTCTGTTTGTTTGCTTGTATTTGATTTTCTGGAAAATATTTTCATCATTTTCCACCATTTGTTTGATGGAAAATAAACTCCCATTGTAAAAGTTTTTCCAAGACACGAGAAAATAAGCCTTCTTTTGGGGAAAATTTCTTACACTTTTTTTTTTCTATAAGACATTTTCCAAAACATGGGAAAATTTTTCTAAAAAGCAATGCTAAGCATATATAGCAAGAAAGATTCTCTTTCTTTTAGTCTTTCATTGATGAATGTTTTTTTTTTTGTTGATTCACAAAGTGAAAACTGCAGATAAAAACCATAGCCGATGGACAGCGGAAGATGGAGGAGAGGGGCGGTGTCTCATGGAATGTTGCCGTTGTTGGCTCTTCATGCCGTCAACGAATATTACCGGCTGCCGTGGAAGCCGCCGGTCACCACCGGTCTTTTCACCGCCAACACTCTGATTTATCTCAGGCCTTCATTCCTAGATTCTCTCCTCCCTTTTGTTGATGAGGTTTGGTTCAATCCTCATATTTTTCTCAAGGTACGCTTACTCTTTTTTCTTTTTCATTTCTGTTCTTAATTATTGTTTATTTCATCCTATCAATTAGGCATTATAGTGCATGATTTATTAACGCCTAAGGAAAAATCAATAATCAAGTAAGAAAGATTATGAATTTGGAGAAACATATAAAGACTTAGGAAATCGTTGAGAGAAATTGTGGATTGATCAAAAAAAAATATGAAAATTCTGAAAATTATAGGAAATTATTTACCTAATTTACGAATTATGATCAATTCTCAAGTATATCAATGCTCAGTAAATTAGTTTTCTTCCTTGCGAAATTGTGTGCTGCAACATTGATATACTATCAACTAGATCGAATTATTTGAAAAGGAAAAAAAAATTAAGGCATTAATGCAAATCAAATAATTTTGACGATAAAATCCATCATCGTTGTAGACATTGAGAGAGTTCACTGAAGGTCAATCCTGATGGTAAGAAAAGAAAAAAAAGAAACATAATGGAAGAAACCCTTTGAAAGCATAGCCATTGAGAGGGTTCTTTGAATGTCAATGAGCCTTGTTACTTTTAAAAATGGTTTCAGATTTATAAGTAATCCCTTGGCATAGAATGGTTTGAATCTACTTCATAAATATCCTTTCTTTTTTCTTGTGTTTTACCAATTGTTCAAAGCTGATGCCTCGTTTTAGCTTCGATCTGGTAAATGGTTTGGTTGTTGTTTTTGTCTTAGCAGTTTTTGGTTTTGCTGTTGCTGCACTTTGGTTGTTGGTTTTGTCTTAGCAATTTTTGGTCTTTCTCTATAAGATGCCTTACACCCAGGTGTGTTTTTGCAAATAGGAGATTACCTGCTTTGTATGTGTGTAATACCTCCTTGTTCTGTTAATTGGGTTGGGGGGATCGACTAGCATTGAGGCAAAAATGCTCAGGTGTGTTTACACTTATTTAAATGGGACAAATAATTAGTGAGGATGATTATATTCTTTCTAACAGGTCACCAGCTATTGTAGTAGCTTTCTTGATGAAATCTAAAGGTTGGAGGCTTCCACAAAGCTACCAGTGGGTGAAAGAACGGAGACCATTTGTTGATATAAGTCAAGGTATTTACTAGCTTTGACTTAGATTACCTAATATTTATGGAAGCCATTTTATGTTGTTACCTTAGCTGATTGAATTCATTCACTTAATTTAAAACTTAAGAATGCCACTTGGTATTATTTGGAAGAGGAGTTAGGTCTAGTGCTGCTGCCATCATTATAAGGTCAGTATGATTGAAATTTAGTTTAGATATTATACACTTTTGAGGCCGCTGTCCGGGGATATAGGAAATTCGCACTTCAGAACTTGCATACATGATTGCATGACTCAAGCTAAACTTTAGGTCCAGTAGACATAATAGGTTGTGATGTTTATTCATATGTGAGTTTCACTTTAACATTCTTTAACAGAAGAACAACTTACAAGTTAAAGAGTTTCACTTTAGTTTAGCAATATTTCAATTTCTGCTAATTTATAACTACTTACCTCGCTATAATTTTACAATTTTCAGTCTAGACTGAGATCAAATACAACACAGTCAGGTCGGACATCAACTGCAAGCTCTTCAGTGAAGTTGAAATCACCAAATAGGAAACACCAAACTAGTGGAGATCCTGTAAGCACACAAGAATCAGTTGCAAATTAGAAGCAAGTGAAAAGCTTTGATATTTTGTTAGTTTGATATTGGATATTTGATTTGGTTGGTATTAGTACAGAGTTTGTGCTGGTATAGCCACTGTTTTGTTATTTTGATATTGGATATTGGATATTTTGGTGTTGGTTGATATTGCTATAGGCACTTTGTTATTGTTGGGTTCTTTTTGCTTGTGCAAATGCTGGATAGGTTGATAAAGGCCTACAATATTTCCACTCAATAAAAGACATACAAGGATTAATCCATACTGCTGATCATTGTATTTTTATAATTGACTTATTAGCTCGATGTGGAAATATATGAATTAACACATACTACTGATCATTACTATTGTATAATTGACATATTAGCTCAATTTTATTGCTTTGGTTGTTTTCAATTTATGAAAGTTAATATTTTAGCTTAATAATTGAGTATTATTATATATTTAATTTGATTTATTTATTTATAAATAAATCATTGTAATATATGTAAAATTAATTTAAAATATAAATTTATCAATATATGTGAAAATAGCTTTTCGAGAAAATATTTTCGGTAATTTGCCAAACAACGAAAATATTTTACATGATTCATCCAAACACCAAAAAGTAAATCATTTCTAGAAAAATAAATCATTTTCCGAAATCATTTTTGAAAAACATTTCTTGGCAAACAAACGGAGCCTTAATGTATGTAAAGAAAAAGAATAGATAAATAAATATAAAAGAAATATAATAGTAATAGTCATAGTAATAATAATGCAAAGCTAATTGATTTAATAATATGATAATAATAATAAATAAGTAAAATAAAAGGAAAATAATAAAAGGAAATCCGGAAAATATACAAAAGAAACAAATAATAGATGGATACACAAATCAATAAATATTAGTAGCGAGAGAATAATAAAAATAACAAATATTTAAATGAAGATAATAAGAACAACAAATATTTAGAGAGTAAGCATTAAAAGAGTAAGCATTAAAATCTTTAATATATATATGAGGGATATATAATATAAAAATAGATGAATAAATAATACGATAATAATAACAATAATAACGGAAGGAAGAAAAGAAAAAATATGAAATAAATAATTAAAAATAAAAGCATAAAAATATAGAATGCAAATAAAATGAAAATAATAACCACTTAAAAATTAAAGGAAGATAAATAAATAAACAAATAAATAAAATAGCAGAACAATCATACATATAAAATAAGCTTGAAGTTAAATAAATAAAGGATTAGGTTGGGGTTAAAATAAAATTTAGAGTCTAAATCATAATAAAATAAATGATTAAACAAAAAAAAAAGACTAAATTGGAAATCGAATGAAACGTAATGGGACGAAAGTCGAAATAAAATAAAATAGGGGACTTTATTGCAATGCGTGAATGAAATGGAGGGACCAAAGGGAAAATATCCCCGCCCTCCAAAACGCTGCACTCTACGCGGGATTAAATTGAAAACTGAAATAAATTATAGGGCACGAATTAAAAAAAAAGAAAGAAACTTGATTGCAAACTGATAAAAAAGTGGAAGGGCTGAAAGTGTAATTAGCCCTTCTGCTACAAAATACACGAATCCTGATGCTTGCGGGTCGGGTCGCATGGGTCTGGCATCTAAACGGTGTCGTTTAGCCTTCAGCAATAAGGCACCAAAACGGTGCCGTTTTACAAGCTTATAAAAATTAATTTTTTTGGAAAAATTCATTTGGTCTCTTAGTTCTTAAAAAAAATTTGAATGCTCTCTCTTTCTCTCTCTCAACCTTCCCCCTCCGTTCTGAGATTGGTCGCCGGACCACCGTGATGGCCGTCAGTCACTAGCGATAGCGCCGTCGTACACGGTGGCCGGAGACCTCAAAATCGATTTTCAACCTAAAAAAAATCTTAAATCTCTATGCAAAATCCCAGAAAAAGTAAGAGAAAGCGAGAAACAATCAACTTTGACCCTTTGACTTCCCATATTCCTTTTTCAAAGCCCGATCTAAACCCTAAAAGGTTTTCTTGGCTTTCACGACCAAAGGGAACCTCTGACGATGGCAAGACACGAGGGAGATAGGTGAGTTTTTTGCTTTCTATCTTTTATTCCGAGAAATGAAACAAAAATAAATAAAAATGAAAAAAGAAAACCTTTGATGTTTCGACTTTCTTTGTATTTTTATTTCAAAAATAAAAAATCCCCCCTCTCGAATACAAACTATCATCTGGCCTTTATAGCCATTTTTTCCTTGTTTAAAAATACATATTTCTTTCTTTATCACTGCCTTTGCTACTGTTTGGTACTATTTAGCCATTGTTTGGTTTCTGCTTTGTCGACTTGCTTCTATGTTTCTCTTTCTGTTTCTGTTTTGTAAGCCTAGAGAGTCAACAGGGCAGGGTTTTGTCGTTTCGGTGCTAGCATGCCAGGGGAGTCGACCCTCGAGCGGAGTGCACGCTGAGGGCTCACATAGAGGGGGCTGAGGAGACTTAGGTGCGGCGCCTAGGGTTTTTTCTTTTCCCTTGGTGTTTAGTTTTGTGGGCAAGGGTTAATTTTTGGGCCACTGGGCCTTGTTTAGTTTGGGTTTGATGGGTTGTTTGAATATTATTGGTTTGGTATTGTTTTATTGGGCCCGGGGAAATTTGGGCCTCTACAATGGGTGAACCATACTTGTTAATCATAATGATGCAGTCCAAACAACAATCCATTGAGGAAGGGACCTCAAGAGTGAATATTGAAGGTAGAACATAAACCCTCAATATAGGTTTTTTCACTCACTGCGGTACCTATTTTTTCCTCACTTTAATACCTAAACTAGTGTATATTATAGTTTTCTATTTAAAATCAACTGATTTTTTAAAAAAATTTCATCAATTAAATAACTTTTCATTTCATAAAATAATTTTATGAAAATTCTTTTTTTGTTAAAATTAAAATTTTGATTTGACAAAAAAATAAAATTATTATTACAACCAACCATTTTATAATGACACTCTCGCTACCACAACTCGGTTTCTAATAAAACGGATTTTTTATGTTTTATTTTAAAATTTCATAACAACTTTTCATTTATAACAGAAACAACCATTGTTATAAAATATATATTTTTATTAAATTAGTTTTCTATAATAGTGTATATTGCCTAAAAGTTTGAAGTAAAATTATAGTTATTTCATACAAGCAAACCTATTGATTATAATTTATTAAATAAATTGATTTTAGCTCAAATATTATTAGAATAAAACGTTTAAATTTCACACAAAAATCCGTTAATCATATTTTATTAGATAAAATAATCTTCAATGAATGAAATTAAAGATATCAATTCAATCAACTATTTCGTTTCCTAATTAAATATTCTACTTTGAATTTGGAACATCATAAACTTATAAATTGATTATTAACTCATGGTAAATTAATTAATTAATTTAATTTGATAATTCATTCAGATTAATTAAACTTGTTAGATTTATGAACTTTGTAATTAATAATGTGAAATAATGTGAAATAATTTAAAATAAAATATGTATAAAAGCAAGAAAGCATTCACCTACTTTACATATTTTAATTTTATTGATTTGATTCTCACTATTTTTATTTAATGAAAATTCTCGATATGTTAGCTTACACTCCTTATAAGAACATGTTATCGGTGTACTATAACAGGTAAAATATTAATAGACAAATGAGGTTATATAGAGAGTTGACTGTATTAAAAACTCTAAAGAACTAAACTTATACATGAAAAAATCAACACAAATTGCCTACAGCAACAAGTACAATGGTAGAAGGATCAAGAAAACATTAAAGATTTAGGTTAAAATATGTTATAAGTATTAGTGATGCGGTCGTTGAGAGCACAAAAAATATCTTATTTCTTAAAATAATAAAAAAGAACAGTAAAGAGGAAGTAGGGTCGAATCCTCAAGGACCAGATTGCACGAATGCTTGTTTCTCGAAATTCTAAGTAGAATCGTGCCCAAGAAAACCTGCGTTCCTAAAAAAAAAATAGATTTTTAAAGTTTTGATCCGAGAGTGAAATAAAATAAAAACGAAATTAAAAGTTAATTTGAAATTTCAGAAATTAAAAGTAAAAATAAAGTTGAGAAAAAGATTTCTTATGGTGGATTTCCAGCCTCTAGTTGTCTCGATTCGCCTTGGGTTCAATCCTTGGCTTTTAAGTGACCCTTCTCAAGCAGAGTAAGCCAGTTATAGTGAAAGAGGACGCCTACGACCACCAGCTCCAAGAATTTAAACTTAAGATTTGGCGGAACTTGACTCTAGCCAATAATCGCTTTTGTGGGACTATCTTCTAATAGATCATCACTTCCCAATGGCGAATACCACGCCATTTTGTCTCTTGGACACGCCAACCTCTGACACAGAAAGCCAACGAACCGACTGTGCAACCTTCCCAAAACATACAAAGCGACTGTTCCTTGCACAAGTTGAAAAGATCACCTATTAAGGGAATGGACGGAAGCGTTAGCCCCGTAATGTGAAGAAGCGATGAATACCCTGTTGAAAAGGCTAAGCGCAGATTTTAAGCCTCATGAACCTTTTTGGGAAATTTCGACAACCTTCGGCTAGATTAGATTTAGTGGCTTATAATTTTTGGGGAAAAACAAAAAATAATGGAAAGGAAATTTTTATTGAAAGAAAATATGAAAAAAACAAAAAGTCTAAATATATGGGGGAGAGAGTGTTTACAACAAAAGATGGACAAAATTTGTGTCACTTCATCCCCTATTTATAGTACTAATATACCTAGTCTATTCCTAATTAAATTCTAAAAGATAAATACAAAGAAATAAAGATAATTAAAGATAAATAAAAATAAATCCAAAATTTAAATCTAAATAATAAAGTATTCAATTAACACACACAAAAATTAAGATCGACTTGGACTATTTCATGAAAATTAGGTAATTTACCAAACCTATCAAGACACTCTATTCATTTCTACCTTTAGTCCCCACGCTTTATTAATATATCTTTTTTTTTCTTTCTTTCTTTTTTTGTTTTTTAAATTTAATTTAATTTATTTTTACTTAAGAATATATTGAACCTTTTGACGCGAAGAGAGATGACAGCCAAGCACCCCACCTCGGTTACTCAAACCAACATACTCCTAATTTTTTTTTATTTTCTTAAGAACATATCGAACCTTTTGACGCGAAGAGAGATGATAGCCAAGCACCTCACCCCAGTTACTCAACCCAACATATTCTTAAAAATTAATTCCGGTTAGCGGAGTTTTACCTAACACGTCACACAACGGATGACAACCCAAGCACCTTACACCGGTTACTCAGCTAGTCACATCTTAAGCTGTACTCATAACCACAGAAACATTATTATTTTTAAATGAAATTTTAATTTTGTAGGACTTAGGAGCAACAATCAAGTGCCAAAAACAAGTTTCAGCAACCACCTTAATAGTCATGAATATATTTTAAGCATGCAATTGTATTAAATGTCTTTTTTTTATTTAGACTTAATCAAATTTACTAAAAGCAAATTAGGGTTAACTCTATTAATCATAATCATTCAACCTAAAAGAAATAAAACAATGGAGATGCAATCAAACAGTCAAAATCATAACTAACTCAGTAGATAAAATCATGCATGTGGGTAAAACAGCGGGCAAGTCGTGGTCAAATTCTTGGGCATGAAAAGAGGCAGAATATTCTTAAAAAAAATTATATGGACAGCAACGACCAAAGCAGCAGCAACATTAAAAAAATCAGCATATAAAATGACAGAAATAATGAGGAATGCCTCCCCCTACTTAAAACACATAGTCCTCGATGTGAAATAAATAAATAAATAGGCAGAAGAAAAGTTTAGAAGAACTCCCTGTGTAGTTACTGTCGTTTGCGCATGATGGTAATGAGTTTGGCTAGCTACTAGCCAAAAGTGTCGAGTCGAGCCTCGATGCGTTCTAAGCGTTGATCAACGATCATCGAAGGTTGGGCTTGAATGGGTACTTCATTCTGATTTTACTGTCGAAAGACTCGTTCAACTGGTTTAGAGCGAACTCCTAGAGGGACAGAACAAAAGGAGGATGGAGTGCCAAGAAGCAGTCCCATCAAGTCGAGGCATCGAGCATCCAAAGGATCTGCCTAACAAGCAACATGCAATTTTGAAATAGGAGCATTAGAACCATGTAGAGAAAATAATAGTTGTGTAATGAATGAGCCTAAAATTAGAGGACGCTTTGAATGTATAACATGTTCGAATTGAAGCGCATACAAATAGCCCAAATTTACCGGACGATCGGTATACATACACCACAATAAGAATAATTTCGTCATCAAAACGGTAGCCAACCATCTCGACGGCCTGAAAAATTTAAGCCAAATAACGGTGTATGTAACATAAGGTGGGGTTACGAAACCATAAATCCTTTGATGTTTTTGGGCTATACATGGATTCGACATTATCAGTTAACAAAGCAAAGGCCTCGACAGCCTTAAAATCTGTCGGAAAAGTAAATAGACTATTTTTATAATCAGTAGACATGGTATAATCCTTAGTCACAAAAGATAATGTAATATTAAAATTAGTGAGGGACAAACTATGCATGGTACCAAGCAACCGAAACTTGGCAACACCAGGTGTATCCAATGAGATTGGATCGTGTCGCTGAAAATGAAACGTGGAATAAAATTCCAAAACCATCTCATAATAGGCACAGTAAGTAATATCAAAATTGCCAACCTAACCAATATTGTGAAAATAATTAGTAACAGCAGTTTCAAGATGTAAAGCATCCAAAACAGGTAATGACAAACATTTGCAAGGCACGAGTTGTTTATGACGTAAATGATCATACCTGTTTCGGCTAGTAGGAGTATCAAAGACTAAGCTACCCTATAAATGGCACTCGGGTGGTAAAACAGATGTGCGAGACTGGTAGGCTCAGCAGCGAGTTGGCAGTGGTCGCTGGTCATTGCGACTCTCGGAGGTACCGGAGCGAGTGGATTGTTCAGTGGCGCTAACGTTGGAGTCGTGTGAAGAACTCATGAGTGCCTCTGTTGGTTAGGCCGATTGGTGTGGTGGACGTCGTCGGCGTCGATGTTGACGTTGCGTTGGCGCGTATGTGGCAAGGGGTGAGGGTGATGGTAGTGGAGATGATGAGGAACCGGTGCTCGGCGACGTTGGTCAGGCTGTCAGTCGAGTTGGCCGTCGAAGGCACCGGCTTTGTGAAGGTTCGGGTGCTATATCCCGTATTTGTACCGGTGGTGGAACGCATAGAACGAGTTGTTCGGCATGTATAGGAGCAGGCGACGGAGACGGTTCAGCTCGTGGTAGAGAGGTATGTACGCCGGTGGCATATGAAGTGGAGAAGGAGAGGGGGACGCGTCATTGTGCGGTAGAGATTACGACGAGGATGACTCACCGTCAGCCAAATCAATGATTTAGGGTGCCAAAAATCGGCGTCGGCGACTATTGATGGTGAAGGGCGGCTCGACAGTGGCGCGGCTACAGGTTCTCACCATGGATGTGGCGAATCGGCGATAGGAGGAATGGTAAAGGGGTTTCAACGGCTATGGACTTTTTATGAAAAAGATTGGTAAAATTTTTTAGGTTTTGGGGTTTTATTTGGCTGAAATGGGGTGTTTGGCTGCAAGTTTTGGGGAATTTTAGGGCAGGAATGCGCTATTCCAAGCTAGAATGGGGATGGAAAAAGAGCTGTTTGGCTGCAGGTTTTGTCTTTTCTTCTTTTTCTCTTTGTTTTCATTTCGGTTCACCTAGTTAAAAGAAGAGAATTTTTATTAATATCCAAAATAAAATAAATAATTAAGTAATAAGTAATTAAAATAAAATAATAAATAATAAATAAAAGAAAAAGAAAAATAAACATTGGGTTGCCTCCCAACAAATGCTTGTTTAACGTCGTTAGCTCGATGCCGTGAATGGTTCTATGGTGGCTCTAACTGAATTTTCTTGACCAGGTGGGCCTGAAAATTCTCGTAAAATGGCTTCAATCGTTGGCCATTGACTATTAACTGCTTTCTTGTTTCTTCACTCTCTATTTCAACTGCACCATGTGTGAATACTTGGGTCACAATAAAAGGTCATTGCCATCGAGATCGAAGTTTCCCTGGGAATAGCTTTAATACGGAGTTATAAAGCAAAACTTTTTATCCTACCAAAAAATGCTTCTGAGCTATTTTCTTATCATGAAATAACTTTGTCTTGTCATTATAAATGCGAGCATTCTCGTAGGCATCATTACGAATTTCCTCTAATTCTTGAATGTCTAATTTCCTCGCCTTCCCTACGGGTTCTAACTCCATGTTACATTGTCGAATAGCCCAATAGGATTTATGTTCCAATTCTACTGGAAGATGGAAAACTTTACCAAAAACAAGTTGATATGGGGCCATGCCAATTAGTCCTTTATACGCCATTCAATAAGCCCAAAGTGCGTCATTAAACTGAAGACTCCAATCCTTTCAGTTGGGCCGAACTGTTTTCTTGAAAATAGTCTTGGTCTCTCTGTTCGAAACCTCTGCTACGCCATTCGTTTAGCGATGGTAGGCTATTGCTATACGATGATGAACTCCATATTTTTTCATGAGTGCCTCCATGACTTTATTGCAAAAGTGGGTGCCACGATCACTGATCAAAGCTCGAGGTGTGCCAAACCTAGAAAAAATAGTTTGTTTTAGAAACTCCATAACAGTTTTAGCATTATCATTACTAGTAGGCTTTGCTTCTATCTACTTGGAAACATAGTCTACTGCAAGAATTATATATACGTTTCTAAATGAGGAAATAAATGGGCCCATGCAATCAATACCCCATACATAAAAAATCTCACCTATATGAATCGGGGATAGAGGCATTTAATTTCGTTTAGTGATGTTACCTGTATGTTAAAATTTATCGCAAGATTTATAGAAATTATATGCATCACGAAAAATTGTGGACCAATATAGCCCACACTCCAATGCCTTTTGAGCAGTACATTTAGGGCCAAAGTGACCTCCACAAGCTTCTGTATGATAAAAAGTAAGGATAGAGGTTACCTCGCTTTCTGGAACATATCATCTTATTATCTGATTTGAATAATGTTTCCACAAGTATGGGTCATCCCAAATGTAATATCGAGCTTCCCGTCTAAGCTTGTCCTTCACGGAACGTGCTAACTCGGTGGACAATGAACCTGTGGTTAAGAGATTTACTATATCCGCATACCATGGGTAATGAGCCTCGGTCGAAAATAAGCTCTCATCAGGTAACTCATCCTTTATAGTAGTGTCATCGTTAGGTATTCTTAACTTACTCAAATGGTCCGCTACCAAGTTTTTGCACCCCTTTTTGTCACAAATCTCGATGTCAAATTCTTGGAGCAGCAAAATCCATCTAATGAGCCTTGGCTTTTTCATTCTTTGCGATCAAATACTTGAGAGCTGCATGATCAGAAAAAAACCACCTTAAAACCCAATAAATATAATCGAAATTTATCCAAAGCAAATACAACAGTTAGGAGTTCTTTTTCTGTGGTGGTGTAGTTGCTTTGTGCAACATCTAGGGTTTTTGAAGCATAGTAAATGACATGAGGCTCTTTGTTAATCCTTTGCCCCAACACTACCCCCACACTGTATTTGCTTGCATCGCACATAATTTCAAAAGGGTTTTTACAATCTAGCACTTGCAGTATTAGAACAAACACCAGCTTCTGCATGAGTGCGTCGAAAGCCTCCTTACATTTTGTGCCGAACTCAAATTTCTTATCCTTTTGCAATAATTTGCACAGTGGTTCAGCTCCTTTCGAGAAGTTCTTTATAAAACGCCTGTAAAATCCTGCATGGCGAAGGAAAGAACGAATTTCCCTTACAGTAGAGGGATATGGCAAAAAATTTATAATGTCAGTTTTGGCCTTATTGACCTCAATTCCCTTAGTTGAAACTACGTGTCCTAGAATCAAACTTTTGTCTACCATAAAGTGACACTTTTCATAATTCAAGACAAGATTAAATTTTATACACTTGTTTAAGATTATTGTGAGATTTTTAAGGCATTCATCAAAACAATTCTCATGCACAGTAAAATTATCCATAAAAACTTTGATAATTTTTTCTACATATTCGAAAAATATACTTATCATGCATCTCTGGAAGGTGGTCGGTGTGTTACAAAGTCCAAATGGCATCCTTCTGTACGCAAATGTGCCGAATAGGCACGTAAAAGTAGTCTTTTCCTGGTCCTCTGGCGCAACTGGGATTTGGAAGAAACCTGAGTATCCATCAAGACAACAAAAGTGAGTTTTACCATCTAATCGCTCAAGCATTTGATCTATATAAGGAAGAGGGAAATGATCTTTTCTAGTATAAGAATTCAACTTCCTGTAATCAATGCAGACACACCACCCATTTTGCACTCGAGTTGGTACCAATTTTCCTTCAACATTTTTCTTTACTGTCGCGCCCGTTTTTTGGGCACAACTTGTACCAGACTTACCCATCTGCTGTTTGAAATGGGTAGTTTATGTCAGTATCCAGTAGCTTGATTATCTCTTTTTTTACTACCTCCATCATATTCGGGTTCAACCGTCATTGCGCCTCTCGTCTTGGCTTAGTGTTTTTCTCCAAGTAGATCATGTGTTTGCATGTCAAAGGGCTTAACCCTTTTAAATCGGCAATGGTCCAGCCAGTCTCCTCCTAATGATTTTGTAGTACCTGGATCAAACTTTCTTCTTCGAGCTTAAAGAGTTTATTGGAAACTATAATCGGTAGGGGATTACCTTTCCCCAAAAATGCATACTTAATATGTTCGGGAAGCAGCTTTAATTCTAAATCTAGAGCCTGCACAATAGAAGGTAAAAGTTTAGTGTTTGATGGAGACAATAACTCATTAACAGATCCATAATCATCAACTATAAATTCAGATTTATATTCATAAATGGACTCAAAAGTCTCCTCTACTAAAGAATCAATTATGTCGACACGGTTTACACTCAATATTTAGCTTAGATGACTAATAGCATAGTAGAAATTAAACTTCGGGATCTCCCCATCAAATTCCATCGTAAGAGTTCCGCTTTGAACGTCGATTTTGGTGCTAGTGGTACTAAGGAAAGATCGGCCTAACAAAAGGTCCGAAGATCCAATAGCGCTATCCTCCTCCATTTTTATCACATAAAAATCTGCAGGGAAAATAAGTTCATTAACTTTTGCCAATACGTCCTCGAGAACTCCTTCGGGATGCACAATGGACCTATCTGCCAGCTGAATGATAACTCCTATTTTTGTCAAAAAACCTGCTTTAAGTGATTCATATATAGAATAAGGTATTACATTTATCGAGGCCCCTAAATCGCACATAGCCTTCTTGATTCCCAAATGGCCTATCTTGCATGGTATTGTAAACATGCCCTATCATTACATTTCGCTGGCATTTTCCGCTGTAACACTACAAATACATTTTTATCAACACTTACCTTTTCATTACCTGTTAATTTTCGTTTGTTGGTGCAGAGTTCTTTAAGAAACTTGGCATACCGCGGAATTTCTTTGATGGCATCCAATAGTGGTAAATTGATCTCAACATTTTTGAATGTTTCGAGGATCTCCTTGTCTTCTTTGCCTTTTTGACACTGATTTAATCGTCTTGGAAATAGAGGTTGGATTTTCGGCAATGGAGGTTTTGCTCGGACCTGTTCGTCATTTTCGGGATTTTTTTGGGCGTTTTCTTGGCCAAGATTTCTGCCAAAAATTGGTTCCAGTATCTTTCCACTTTGCAGCGTTACAACATTCGCGTTTTGTCTCAGGTTCAGTTCTGTTTGTGACAGCAGCTTACTTTGAGAACTCATTTTCTCAATTGATGTGGTCAATTCTCTTATAGATGCCTTCGTTTCTTTTTGGAAATTAAGAGTTTGCTGTTGGAAATAGAGGTGTTCATGGGCCAGCCAAAACAAATTTTAGGCCCGTTTTCTAGACCCAAGCCCGGCCCGACCCGACCCGAAATATGGATCTAAAAATTTATCTAAGCCCGACCCGAAATAAAATTATTATCGGATTTTAGTACGGTTTAATTCAAATTAGTTTTAAAAAGGTATAATGATAAATTTAATTCTTAAATTTTTTTTTAGCTTATTTCATTAAATAAAAATTTTTTAAATATAATAAATCAAATACATTTAAAAACATAAAACAAATATTAAAATAAGAAATAAATAAAAATGAGACTAAAACAATTCTTAAAACAATACACAAATTAAAAATATAACAAAAAGTTGTTATATTAAAATTGAAAATAAAATGTAAATATGATTAAAAATAAAAAAAAAAATATTTTTAGTATATAATTTGGGCCGCCCTGGCTCGAGCTAAAAAAGTTTTACCCGAGGCTCGGTCAATTTTTTAAACGGGCCTTATTTTTACCCAAACCCATATTTCAGGCCTATATTTTTACCTAAACCCTTCCATTTTTCATGCGGGCCTTCGGGCCGAGTCGGGTAGCCCGACCCATGCACACTTCTAGTGGGAAATCAATGACATTAGTTGCTAATTTATTGACTATAGTTTCTAGAGAAGTACCTGAATCTCTTGGCTGTTGTGGAAACTGATTTTGGTATGGCTGATTATACTATGGGTTGGCTCTATAACTTAAGTTAGGGTGGTCCCTCCATCCTGGGTTGTACGCGTTAGCATAAGGGTCATATCGCCTTTGTGGTGGCCTAGGGTAATTTCTTACAGCATCTAAATGAGCCATAGTATCATCATACAGACTGAGATATGCATCAGATGTATGTTCAGGTATAGCGCATATTCCACATACTCGGGCTGGTTTTGCTTTTTCTGCAACAAGAGAATTCACAATATTAGTAATTCTATCAAGTCTATCCTCAACAGTAGAATTATTTAGCTAGTGAACCCTTCTAAGGGGTTCAGGATTGACTCGAAACTGCTGAGAATTTGTAGCCATCGTGGAGATCAAGTCTCTGGCTTGCTAAGGAGTCATGTTGACCAACGCTCCTCTACTAGCGATGTCTACCATATTCATCTCCATGGTTTTCAGGCCTTCGTAAAAGTATTGGAGAAGAGATTGCTCTATTATACCATGTTGTGGGCAGTTCGCACACAACTTCTTAAATCGCTCCCAATAATCGTAAAGAGACTCTATTTCTTTTTGTCTTATTCCAACAATTTCTCTTCTTAACTTAGCTGCTCGTGATGCTGGAAAAAACTTGTTGAGAAACAAACGAGAAAGATTAGCCCAAGTTGTAATAGATCCAGGAGGTAAATAAAATAATCATTCCCTAGCAGAATCTGCTAGGGAGAAAGGAAAAGCATGCAATTTGATTTGATCCTTAGTTACCCCCTGAGGTTTCATACTAAGACAAACCATATGAAACTCTTTCATATGTTTGTAGGGATTTTCGTTTTGCAACCCAAGAAAAGTTGGAAAAAGCTGGATTAACCCTGAATTCAATTCAAAATCAGTATCCATAGTAGGATACGCAATGCACAATGGCGGTTGTTCTGTCGGAGCTTCGGCCAGTTGCCGAATCGTTTGAGCCATTGGTTGATGTGCCAAATTAGGGTTTTCGTTAACCCTGGCCTTAAACACTTCTTCTGGTGAATCGACTTCTACTTTTTCACTTTCAAATATTTGAATAGGGTTTTCGTTAACCCTAGACTCTGCTTCGTCATCGATTCTAATTTCTGGATGTGGATTACTTTGAGTCCCAGCCACCGCTGACTGCTTTTTCCTTAGCTTTGTTTTCTTGTGATTACCTCTCGTAGTCTTTTCAATCTCCGAATCAAACGCAAGAGCACCTAGAGCAGATTTGGTCATAAGAAACAAAAAAACAAGATTAGTACGTTTCTAGTCCCCAGAAATGGCACCAAAATTTGATGCGGTCATTGAGAGCACCAAAAATATCCTATTTCTTAAAATAGTGAACAAGAACAATAAAGAGGAAGTAGGGTCGAATCCTCAGGGACCGGATTGCATGAATGCTTGTTTCTCGAAATCCTAGGCAGAATCGTGCCCAAGAAAACCTGCGTTTCTGAAAAAAATAGATTTTTAAAGTTTTGATCTGAAAGTGAAATAAAATAAAAACGAAATTAAAAGTTAATTTGAAATTTCAGAAATTAAAAGTAAAAATAAAGTTGAGAAAAAGATTTCTTATGGTGGATTTCTAGCCTCCGGTTGTCTCGATTCGCCTTGGGTTCAATCCTTGGCTTTTAAGTGACCCTTCTGAAGCAGAGTAAGCTAGTTATAGTGGAAGAAGACGCCTACGACCACCAGCTCCAAGAATTTAGACTTAAGATTTGGCGGAACCTAACTCTAGCCAATAATCACTTTTGTGGGACTACCTTCTGCTAGATTATCACTTCCCAATGGCGAATACCACGCCATTTTATCTCTTCGACTCGCCAACTTCTGACGTAAAAAGCCAATGAACCGACTGTGCAACCTTCCCAAAAAACGTACAAAGCGACCGTTCCTTGCACAAGTTGAAAATATCACCTATTAAGGGACATGGACGGAAGCGTTAGCCCCGTAATATGGAGAAGCGATGAATACCCTGTTGAGAAGGCTAAGCGCAGATTGTAAGCCTCATGAACCTTTTTGGGGAATTTCGACAACCTTCGGCTAGATTAAATTTAGTGGTTCATGATTTTTGGGGAAAAACAAAAAATAATGGAAAGGGAATTTTTATCGAAAGAAAATATGGAAAAAACAAAAAGACTAAATTTATGGGGGAGAGAGTGTTTACATCAAAAGATAGATAAAATTTGTGTCATTTCATCCCCTATTTATAGTACTAAGAAACCTAGCCTATTCCTAATTAAATTCTAAAAGATAAACACAAATAAATAAAGATAATTAAAAATAATTAAAGATAAATAAAAATAAATCTTAAATTTAAATCTAAATAATTATCCTTAATAATTATCCTAATATAATTAAACATTAAATAGAGTCTTATGCTATAAAATATCTTCTTTTACATTTTTGCCCCAAAAGTCTTCCACACTTTGCATTTTCGGCACCACTTCTCTACTACTTCGCATGTTGGCCCACTTATCTCCAAATTCACGCTTTTCCCCTTAAATTTACTTTTGCCTTCAATTTAGTCCGTAAAAGATAAAATACCATAAATAGCCCAAATTAGTAGGATCATACTCAAAATAAACGTGCAATTAGCACATAAAATATGTCGTTCTAGAGTATTATCAATTAGTATTCTTCAAAAATGTAGAATTTAATCCCTCTACTTTCAGAGTTTGAAACTTAGGTCTAACTATTGACATTGTTAATTTTGTTTTCTTTGTTAAATTTGTTTGTATAACATTTCAAAATTTAAAAAAAAAAACACTTGGTAGCCTGTAACTAAAAATAATAATATTGTAATAAACATCAATTTAACAAAAATAATTTAATAGTTTTAACAATTAGACCTAAAATTGAACTTTGAAAAATAATAAGATTAAATTCTTGAAAATAAAAATATAGGGACTAAATTTTAAATTTTGAAGGTACAAGGACTTAAAAATTTTAACCAAAGATTTATAGTAATTACTGTTACGTATAATCCCATAAAACCATAAAAATATTAACAATAATATGTGAACAGCAAAAAGTAGTGTAATAAAAAAATAATTTCTATAATGACTTGTAAAAAAGTTATTGCAAACGTTCAAAAAGCAAGCGAAGCAATTTGTGTGGGGTAAAATATTGGCCATTTTACTTAAAAAGGCCCTTTTTTTAAATTTAATTACGAAAATGGGCCGTTTATTGAATTATTTATCGGATTAGGTTGTTTTCTACGAAAATGTGTCCACGTCAGCGCGTTTCCAGAGTACGTGTCAGGAAAATACTTTCCTGGGGGAGCATTTTGTCCACGTCAATAGAAAACGCTTCCTTGAGGGCACGCTTTGCTAACGTGGACAAAACGCTTAGGAAAAAAATTAATTGAATTAGGGTTTAAATTAACTATTAATTTAAATACTAAATACTAAATTAGAGTTTAGGGTATTAAGGTTAATTGATTAAATTAGGGATTGATTAAATTAGGGTTAATTGATTAAATTTAAGGCTAATTGATTAATTTAGGGTTAATTGATACATAATGGTTTAAACATACTATTTTAATATTTTATTTCTTATAATATTTTAGTAAAAACTCTTAAATAACTCTTAACGTGTAAACAATAACTTAGTAATTCAATTACTTCAGCGTTTAGGTTTTTCTCCTTATCAATGGCTTAGATCATTTTATTTTTGATCTACCGGCTAAGTTTCTTTTACCTTGTAACAAGCTCATTTCTAATTTTTTTTTAATTATTAATTTCCAATATATATACGAAAAAAATTCCTAAAGATAACATGATTGCAGACATATATACATCTTGGCGCTATGCTAAGTTTTAGGGTTTCAAGAAAAAAATTAATTGAATTAGGGTTTAGGGTTTTAGAGTTAATTCATTAAAATAATTATTAATTTTAAATACTAAATTAGAGTTTAGGGTATTATGGTTAATTGATTAAATTAGGGTTTAGTTTTTTTTTTAAATTTGTGTTTAGGGTATTAAAAAAATATAAAGAATATTATTTTTTGTCTTAGGGTTTGCGGTTTAGGGTTTCTGCAAGAATAATTTTAAGTAGACGTTTCTGAACAAATAGTGTCGAAAACGCTTGAAGCAGGATGCACCGTCAGCAAAATTTCTGAAAAAAGCTCCCACGTGGACGCTCTTTTGCTACAGTAGTTCGTAGAAAAATAATTCTGAATAAACGTTTCTGAACAAATATTGTCGAAAACGCTTCAAGCAGGATAAACTGTCAGCAAAATTTCTGAAAAAAGCTCCCACATGGACGCTCTTTTGTTACAATAGTTCGTAGAAAAATAATTCTGAGTAGACGTTTCTGAACAAATAGTGTCGAAAACGCTTCAAGTAGGATGCACTGTCAGCAAAATTTTTGAAAAAAGCTCCCACGTGGACGCTCTTTTGCTACGGTAGTTCATAGAAAAATGAGGCTATAAATGAGCCAAATTTTATTCTCAGGTTGCATAACTTACAGCAAAAAAATTAGAGAGGCTAAAAAGAAAAGAAATTGAAGATGAGTGAACGTATTAGTGCTGTTATTTACTATGATGGTGAGGTCTGTAACACCGAGAATGGTGTTTTTTTTTATTGGATAACACAGCGAGACTGGTTTTTAACTAGAATATAGATTTGACAGAACTTCGTAAAAGAATTAGGCGTAAAATCTTTGGAACGATGCTAATGAAAGTTTTGTCTATTAAGTATCGATTTTGTGCTTCAGTTGATCCTGTGACATATGACTCATTCGACATCAAAGGCGCTCGTAGATTGGAGGTAATGGTGCAAACTCATCTCGCTAGTGGATCACCTTATCTTGAGTTATATGAACAATTTTCATCGCCAAATGATGCATTTGCAGCTTCAACATTTACTGCTGGTTGAGAGGAATACACAACCCCTGCCCGACACTCCTTTAGTGGGTGGCAAAACACAAAAGCACCCGTGTTTAGTAGCAGTATGGAATATCCAACCCCTGCACGACACTCCGTTAGTGGATGAGACATGCACCTCAATAGGTCGATGTTTGATGCCGAAAATACGTACTGAGGAATGACATCAACTTCTAGTGGTTGATAATCCACATCTGATTGGAGACGTTGTGAAACATCCATAAGGAGGGATGATGTACTCTCTACGATGTCCAGCGGTAAAGGGACCTTCTACGTTGCATATAATGATGGGTCAGATAATGAGTCCGATGCGGATCCACCTCAAGAGGCGGCCCCGATGGTGCAAAAGTTGCATTATTTTCAGAACCAGAGCCTGTTCCAACCATACCTGAAGATGTTGAAAGGGGTTCATATGATGAAGAAGAAGATCCGGGATTTAGGGCGTACTCGCCTCTAGCCCATATGCATAATGTCGATCTATCTCAAGATGATGTGTTATAGTTTCCAGATCTACCACACAGAAGGCGTGACCGTACAAGTTCCTCATTAGATTCAGGTGAATTGAAAGTTAGTAAGGAGTTTTCCAATAAAAATAGTTTTCTCGGTGCATTAAAACAACATAGCATCATGAACAGGGTTAATTACAACATGGTTAAATCTAAATCTGATAAGTTTGAGGCCAAGTGTGCAGTGTAAGACGGTACATGTTAATGGAAAATTATGGCCTTGTTGAGGAAAAAGACAGGCCTGTGGAAGATAAAAAAGTACAAAGGTCCACATACATATATTGCTGGTGCAGTATCACTAACTGTTTAAAGTTTTTTAATAGTACTATTATTGCGTACTGTTGTATTTTTTAATGTACTTCATTGACAGGTGTTTCGGAAGATCATCCTAAGATGAATTCAGATATGTTAGCTACCTTAATACTACTGACGTTGAAGGCGGATCCCAAAAGTTCAATACGGATCTTAATTGCCAATATTCATAGCCAGTTGAGGTACACGTCCTTTTACCGTAAGGCTTAGATAGCTAAGCAGAAGGCATTGAAAAATATTCATGGTGGGTGGGACGCTTCATATAATAAAGTGTGGCAGTGGTGTCAGGTGCTGGACAGATATGTCCCAGGTTGTATAACAGACTTGAAACGAGACCTACATACTATAACGACCTATTACTCCGTGGATGCCAAGTATTTAAGCATCTGTTCTGGAGCTTTAAGCAATGCCGAGACACATTTCTATATTGCAAGCCATTGGTACAAATTGATGGTACCTTTATGTACGGTAGATATACCCATCGGCTATTGCTAGCTATGACACAGGATAGCAGTGGGAGAATCCTTCCAATTGCGTTTGCAATAACACCGGGGGAGTCAACTGATGACTGGGAGTTCTTTCTTTCTAGGTTAATGAGGCATGTCTGCCCCTAACCTAATATCTACGTCATATCGGATCGGGGCGTCAGAATACTAGTCGCAATTGATCGATAGGGAAGCCTGTGACATCGCACACACCATCGGTATTGCCTAAGGCACGTTGCGTCCAACTACTATAGGAAATTTTGATTTACAAATGAAAAATAACAAGTGACCAACATGGGTATTTAATATCTATTAATATAATTTCGTTTTGTAATATTGAATTTATTTTAAATGGAAAAGTGGTATGTAATTTTCGCTATCAACTTATATTGGCAGGGTATGAGATAAGTAAGAACCATTTTCATGAGATGTTGGTGGTTTTGAGTTCAGCTAACGAAGAAGGCGCAGACTACCTCTGTAACATACCTTTCGAACAGTGGACACACGCATACAACGGCAACCTACGATATGGTCATATGACCTCAAACCTAGATGAATGCATAAATTTTATTCTAAAAGGAACACGTCATTTGTCGATAACATCAGTTGTTTGAGAGACATATTTTCGTTTAGTAGTATTATTTTTGAAACAAGCAGAGAGTTATAAAGGCCAAATGTAAGGAGGCCGTGTATGGTGTGCAAAGGTATTGCAAGAAATTAACAAGGTGAAGGCACGGGCGAACACCATGCACATAGTCTGTCACGATCGAGACAACCTATGGTTTCGTGTGACAGAGTTTGACAGACTGCACGAAGGTATTATTGGCGAGCAATATCGTGTACACTTAAGAAATAAGACTTGCGACTGTGGGAGGTTTGACGCAATTCGTTATCCATGCGCTCATGTAATTGCAGCTTGTCAAAATCTCCGTCTAGATTCCATGAGCTACATCGACAAAGTGTACTAACTAGAAACCAAATACAACGTATGAAGACACGTATTCCCACTTGTCCCAGATGAACATAAGTGCCCGCCTATATCGCTTGCTTCGTTTATGCTGTTACCGAATATAGAATTGCGTCGCAAACTAAAGGGTCGACCTTTCTCGACTAGAATACGTACCAATATGGATATCCGAGAAATAACCAATCAACAGAAGTTATGCAAATGGTGTAGGAACCCAGACCATACAAGTAGATCATGTCCAAATCGAAATAGTTGAAAGTTGTCGTAAAAAACTATGTTGTATTATTTATATTTTATTAAATGAAATTATGTTGTATTAAAATTGTCTTATTCAAAAGAACTTTTATTTTATTAAATGGAACAATATAAAAAAATTTGTACAAATATATTTAAAAAAAATCAATGTTCGTAGCGATCGAAATCAGTGCCACATAGGGGTCGTCGACTAGTCCGTGCTGGATTCCTTCTTCGATCAGCTTCTGGCGGGGGTTGTGGTTCCTCGGACAGGGGATCTAGTTGTGGGTGTTGGGTGGGTGACCCACCTTGATAAAATAATGACTGCGGCGATGTTTACATCACCCATGGCAGAGATGTTTGAATCCCGTAAAGTGATGGGGATTGGTAGAAAGAAGAGCTCCCCGATGACGCCTCGTGCAATCTCTCATGCGACGGTGGCCTATAGATCTACGGTTGACTCGGAGTAATCAAAAACGGAGATGAACCGGGCTATGGATTCCAACCTACCATAAGACTAGGAAAAGGAAACATATAAGGGTTAGGATACATATAAAGGCTAGGATACGCACCTGGCATAATCTGAAAAGGCTGTGATGTGGGTGTCATCGATTGAACTGTTGGGCCTGGTGATTGTGTGGGCGCTGTTGATGGGCCTGCATCGTCATCCCTTCTTCTTGGATTTAAAGGGCCCCGTTATTCCCTTTGGGCACGAATTTGTCGTCGCCTCTCCTCTTCCGACAATAAATATGACTTGCCATGGATCCTAAACCATGGCATGTATTCCGGTACGCACGCTAACTCTGGAACGATGACCGGTTCCCGATTAGGTATATAATTATACCGATTTTCCCACATTTAGATATAGTGTAACCAGAATCTCGGCCAATCCATATAAAGTTGCTGTAAGTCGACTTTGTGCTCATAATCAAACACCTCGGGTGTTACAAGAATCGATTGTCGGAATCCAAATTGCCGCAACATTCTGTCTGACTGGTGCATCTCCACGGTAGCATAGTTCACCAATGGGACCTTCACATGCCAAACGTTTGGATTTTGAAGGAATTCATCCGGAATTACTGCCCGAATTGCCGGATCCTCGTATGGTGTCCATTGAAACTATATAAACATGATAAAAATATTACTTATATACATAATACATAATACTAAATACTAAATACTAAATATTAAATATGAAACGACTATTTTATTATGTATATATATTTTATTTAATACTTACTTCTGCTTCCGATCATTGGTCTAATAGAAGCCGTATATCTTCGAGAGAGGTAGGTATTTTGGCATAACTCATCGAATGGTTCCACCTAATTAAATAAATTTTTAGCATACAATTATATTCTAAATCTACGTCATAATTGTAAAATCTAATTAAAATTTACCTCGTTATGAGTGGAAATGTATATGGGTAGTCTACTCGATGACGTAAAAATGGAAAGCGAAACTGTGCCCATGATTGCAGTAGTGATAGGCAACCTCCTATTTTGGCTTTGTTCGATCGCGTCGCCCTGCACATTTCCTTGTACAATGTTGCCAACATGGCAGACCCACAACTTAATTCGCCGGCTACTCTAAAATCTACGAGTTTCAGTAGCCATCTCAGATGTACGAGGTTTCGTGACAAGTCTGGCATCAGATAACCTCCAATCATCTCAAGAATGTATGCCCGAGCATATCGTATTCTTTCGAGTTCATTCGAATCATTATCCGGCTCCAGGAATGTGTCTCGTAACCAGCCCATCTCGATCCGACCTCCGTTAATATTATCCGATATAGCACCCAAAAGCTCGTAGCATACGGCTCCCCAATCAGTAGATGATGCGGACCCGGTGACTGCGTACCAATCCACCGGCAATCCCAATTGCAAATGCACTTCTTCCAGAGTGATAATACACTCTCTGCATGGAAGATGAAAAGTGTGTGTCTCGGGTCTCCACCTCTATATCAATGCACTAATTAGTTTCGGGTGGCCACGTGCCAAAATCCCGCTTCCCGCAAGTAATTCTCGATCAACGGCGATGGAGGACCAAACATATTACGGATGTAGCATTGCAACACCGATCTCTGAGACTATTATAAAATTTATAAAACAAGAATTAATTAAAATTGCATAAATTAATTAATGCAAACATCATAAATGAAAAAAAATCAAGCGATATTGAAATTTTAATTATAATTGCATAAATGAATAAAATATCAAATAGTATTGCAAATTTAATTAAATTTGCATAAATTAAAAAAAATATCGAATAATATTGAAAATTTAAAATTATCACTTACCATTGTCATTTGATCAACGGAGATGTACTTATTATCGAGACAGATTAATTCTCTGGCCATTGCTAACATGATCGGATTTTTTAATTTAAAAAAAATTAAATTCAAAAAATTTTAAACAAAAAAATTTGATAGAATTTTGAGAAAATTTTAATGAGATTTGATAGATTTTTTAAGGAAATATTGAAAGAATGTTGAGAATTATGAGAGAATTGTGTGAAAAAAAATGAAGAGAAAGGAATTTTGAGAGAATTATAGAAATTATGAGAGATTTGTCTGAAAAAATGATTTGGGGAGGCCTTTTTATAGTTTTTTTTTTTAGACCGTTGGAAGCCAACGGTCAAATTTTTGACCGTTACACGGGCAAAACGCTCCCCCAGGGAGGCGTTTTGCTGACGTGATGTGGACACGTTTTCGTTAAAAACAACCTAATCCGGTAAATAACCCAATAAATAGCCTATTTCCGTAATTAAATTTATAAAAGGGCCTTGGCCACAAATATTACACTTATTGCCTGCATTGTCAGGTGCGGTAAGTTCATTTCAAAGGGCTTGCAGTAGAAGTCCTTCCTGACCCGTTCAAACTTGGGAGATACTCTCGAGTTTCTCCTCTGTAGTAATCTTCCAGTACTGTAACTTCTCTTTATTTTCGCGCAAACATAGCATGCCCCAAAACAAACATGCACAATGAAATAATATCGCTTTATGTATGCTCGGCCACACAACTTACGACGTGTAAACTATAAGGCTAATTTACTTTGGTTTTATACAAACATGTCATAACTTGTGTTCGTTTCTTTATATATGTATGTAAGTTGGAAGCCAAAGGCTGGTTGTTGGGCAGTTTATGGTGATATGATTCATTCTATTACACAAAAGCTGGGACGAGGGTCCCCATTAACAAGTGACAACATCCTATGCAAAAACCAGTTCACAAATTTAGGAGATTAAATGAAAAACAACATTAGGTCTCTACCAGTCTATATTTTCTATACACAATCCCCAATCACTCACTCACCAGCCCGCTAAAATAAATTTTCGACCCACAACAAATGCCAAAAACAAAATCTCGTCGTGTAGTAAGTAGATTACAACCGAACTTTAACACCAAATGCTTACCTAAAAACCACCTTGTCCACGGAACTAGGCAGGTCACTATCTATTGGGAAACCATGTAGAGTTTCTAGGTTGATGACATCTTCCCATAACGCTGAATGAATCACATCTAATTTACTTGATAACCGTTCCTGCATTACCAAACAATCCGCCTCCTTCCAGCTTCTTGGCTTATTACACAAAAGTTGGACGTACCGTCGGCTACACGTTTCACCTCATACAATTGTTGTAGCTCATCCGGTTTTTGATCTAGTTGTAGATTTTTACTGGCTTCTCAAATGTATGCCGGTTCTGCAAAATTCAATCAAACCATCTTACCAACGAACAAAGTATCTCATTTCTTGTTAGCAGACTTATTTGGTATGTGCATGCATCTAGAATCAATAAAAATAAACCCCAGTTTCCTCTACCAACAATGAGCCAAATTAACTAGCATTGATGAATTAATAGCAATTTAGAATACCTAAATTTAGATTCTATCAATTTCAAACAAATTTCACTAGACGACTGTTCATACCACTACAATTCAGTGATCATTGGCCAGGTTCACCGCTCTTCAACTAAGAATAAAAGATATCGAGAAATATTATACCTGATTTGCTGCATATGACCGCTTAGGGGCATTGTCAGAATGTTCCAGTCCAAGATACTGATCCCAAGCACCATATACATCCCTTCTCTACAAAAACAAAGTAAAAGATCAATGTCAAAAAGAGCAGCAAGAAAAGTGACAAGTACAGAACTTGAAGATAATAGAGATAGAAAGAACCTGAAAACGAGTAGACACAACATCAGAGTCCTGAAGATACTCTGGACGACCCAGTGATAAAAATGCAAACTTCCACTGGACAGTTTAGAATTAAATGGAAAAGGAAAAACCATGAGCAAATATTTGGAATAATGGGCAGAATTTGTACAATTGTTCAATTTACTTATATCCGTAAAAAAAAAAAAAAAACATATGGGGAAACAAAGGAAGAGAAAATAATATAGAAAACTGGAAAGCTATGCAATCTTAATAGACATAATAACTCGGTTTTTGCGTCGGGGAGATCATACCTTTGCAAATTCCTCATCTGGAACCTGTAATCTTTTCTGAACTCGCACTTTAACTTCAGCTAATGTTTCAGTTTCATGAATAACAAGGAAAAATGGCTCCCCAAAATTCTGTACCTGCTGTTAAGGTTGACAAAGAAATTAACACATAAGCAAAGCAACAAGTAACCTGTATGACATGAAGTTCTTTCTTAACATTCATCAATAAAACAATGGTATTTTGAAACAAAATCGGTCCACTCTAAGAGGGGCAAGAACAGCAATTATGATCTGTCACCTGGTTTTGTGTTGCATCTTTCATGAAATGGTAAACATGAATCAAGCGATCATGGGGACCAAGCTCTTTCTCCTCTTCCGGTATCTAAGGCAATAAGAAAACAATATCAGACAAGAGAATGAAGGGAACAGATTAAAGAAAACAGAAAAGAAGCTCTATAGTTTGACAAAATGCAAAGGAACTTTTGAATATCCCCTTAATTATTTTATTGTATGATCAGGACAAGTCAGAACTGTTGATTAATTCGGTCAGTGTAAAAAATTTAAAATACACTGAGAACATAAAATTAAAAAAAGAAGTACAAAAACATTAAAAATGTCAAAAGCAAAGATAATTCTGCCCCATTCTCCTATTAAATCTTGGACATATTCAAAATCCAGTTTTGGCTCCAAATGGATTGATTTTTTTTTCTGTAACCATTATACTTAATAGTAGAGTTGCCTTTGAAAGGAAGCAAAATATTTTTCAAATTATTGTTAAAATCCAGCCAAACTAGAGACAATCAACCACTCTGCTGCTTATGACCAGGGTAGGCCATGAACGACCATAAAACTTTAACTGGCTTATTAAGTGAGCATTCAGCACTGTCATACTCGAAAAGAGATTAAAAGCCCTACAATGCATGCAAAACATATAACAAGGTTTAAGAGTGGTAATGTTAAGTAGAAATTTATGGAACAATCTATATATAAAGGGTTTTAGAATGTACGATTTACAAGAATTAAGATTGGTATACTGTATAAATACAAATTGGGACATGTTTGGAGGACAGAGAGCCTTACCTCCTCTGCACGTAATGTCCAATATTGATCATTTATGTTCTCTATCTTTTCACTGAGAGGGAAGATCTGCCAAACCAAAACAAGACAACAAAGTTAACAAAGCAATCATATTTTGCATGAATTCCTAAAAAAACCACAGAGAAAAAGAAATATCAAATTTTGGAATTCTTGCGTTTGTCCACCAGGTATCAAGAGATTGAAAAACTCTAGCTAATGAACAGGTCTTGGTAACTCAGCCATTGAATAAAAAGCACTGCCCCAAAAATGGAGGCAAATTTTTTCGCTCCCAAAGAAATAAAGATGGTGCAATTTTCAGATTTTCCACAGAAACTAAAAAACCTTATTTAAAATTATTTTAGCAAAGTATGGCTATGATGCATGAAAATTCAGGAAAATTACAACAAACAATGGCTATGATACACAGGAGATCAAGTTGATATAACCTTTGCTTATGAGCAAGCAATCTATATGGAAGCAGTTAAATAGGCAGTGAAAGATCTCCCAAAAATTTGTCGGTATGGTACAACAATGGCTATGATACACAGGAGACCAAGTTGATATAACCTTTGCTTATGAGCAAGCAATCTATATGGAAGCAGTTAAATAGGCAGTGAAAGATCTCCCAAAAATTTGTCGTTATAGTAAATAATTCCATATAATGTGACATGGAAGAAAATTAGTATCGACACTAATTAGGTCAACAAAACTTTATTCAAGCAACATAAAACAAAAATCCAAATCATAACCCAACATGTTCATGCAGCCAGACACAGGTGCACCCATATTACGGACAGCAATTGGGCAGATCAAGTCATTTCAAGTTCAACATTGGGGCTATGCAGGTTTTTGGATATTTGATTCCATATTCAAATATATTTTAGAGCATTTCAATCTGAACCATTCTAGTTTACATTTAAGGTATAGGGAATTTTAGGTTTAGGTTGGGCTGGTTGTCTTTTCCTGCTCAAATGGGTTGAGCGAGTTTTAGGGGGTTCAGGTCTGCTTTGCCAACTCTAGACATACATGAACATTGTACACTTGCTTGCACACAGCCATATTTATGCATAGAATCCAACAGAACACATACCTTGTAAATCTTGTGATAAAAAACCTCAAGTAATCTAAGTTCAGCACCAGGATGAGACAACTCCACCTGCTCACATCAAATGCAAAGCAATTTGTTGAATTCCTATCTTCAAGGAAAAATATGGAGATAATTGCCGGATGCAAAGTTGAACTAGAACTTGTCTATCACATAAATAAAGTGCTATAAACAATAAAGCAAATGCTTTTTCTGCAAAGTTACCATTAAAACTAAGTCATTTTGGTAAAGTTTCACCTTCTTTTTTTTTAAATATTTTGGAGGCAAAACTCAAGGAAGTAGAAAAACCAAAACTGGAATGGTTACCTTTGTCTTGAGGTCATCAAGAACATCCCCTACAGTGCTCTGTTTTGGCAATCTAATAGTATGAATAACTACCTGAGAATTAACGAATAATTCATGAGGGGAACATAGCCTGATAATACACTGAAAAAAAATAATTAACTGAAGCATTTTTAATTTTCTAATCCACACTCACTTCGTCTTTGGTAGCATGATGGAAAGCAACTTTCAATGTTTTGAGGCCTTGGAGTTCTGGCAAAGGTATATCCAACACTTCATAATATAGAATATCAGATGTCTAACAAAAACAGAAATATACCCCATTTCAGCAATAATCAGAATTATTATAATTGACAAAACGTTAAAACAATGAATAGTATCAAAAAGAACTACAATTAGGTAACCAACAAAACCTGATTGTAGTGAATAAGCATGTCAGACAAATGTTCAACTCCTCTGTACTTGATAGGTTGAGGTTTAGGTTGCTGGGAATAACAGTTATGGGATGTAAGCCTAATTTTGGAAGGATCATCCAAGCCAAGATGGTGAGCCACCCTTTCAACAACATCATCATAATTGTGAAGCTTTGACCTAGACAAATGATTACATGAGCATGAACAGTGTAAGCAGAATTAGTCAGACTTACTCCAGAATGTATCTACTTAAAAGTGTAAAATTTAGTAATAACAAACTTACAACTCAAGAGAAAATTCATCCTCCTTTGGCTTTTCTAGAGATCTAAACCGTACAACCTAAATATCATCAATGTAAATAAATAATTTTTTTGCAAATAATAATCCTCAATTACACTGAATTTTGAACATGTACAACATAATGGGGTTTAAAATTAAAATCACAGACCTCAGCAAAGCATCAGTAACTAAAGTCCTTTACTTCTAGATTTTGAATAGATATCATAGATACTGATTCCAGAAAGTTAGTACAACCAATAGAAAATTAAAATCTTCCCTCTCAATGGTTCCATTTAATAGATGCTTTTAATTTGCTTTTGTAATTTCTTTATTTGGAGGCAAAAGATAAATGTAGCAGGAAAAGAAAAACACAAAATGAATAGGAAAGAGAAGACAAAAGGCAAAAAGCAAAAAGCAAAAAGCAAAAAGCGAAGGTTCAAGCCTAAAATTCTACTAATATGAGGGCAAATAATAAAAAAGATAGAAATATCAAAAAACAAAAAAGCCTCTGGCTTTTTCCCTAAGAAAGCACAAGCTACAGCATAAACATTTTAAAAGCAAGAAAAGATCTGCTGCTGTCAACAACATCAAGAAATCTCAATCCATATCAGAAACATCAACAGAATTGCTGCAGCCAGGAAAAGAAAAATTAGAACCTCAGCAATGGTCCAATCTTCATACAATAACAAGTTGTCAAAAAATTAATACTACCACAAGAAGATTCTTCCTATACCTGACGATTATGCACATACTCCAGAAATGAAGGAACATCAGGATAACGGCATTGTTCACTTGCAACTTCAGAATATTTTTGAAGGCATATAATATCACCATCTTCAAGCTGTATTTGGAACATGCATTCACAAAGACAAATTCTAAAATAATAATAATAATAATAATAATAATAATAATAATAATAATAAAATCAGGAGAAACAGCAAAAATTATTCAAACATTGAGATACAGATAATTGACAAAGTGATTTCATAATAAAGGCTTGTCAATTTATGGAAGAAAACATTGTAATTCAGCATTGATTTATCACACCTGACTGGTACGGAATGTGAGCTTCTTGTCAATGTGTTCACACATGACATTGGGTTCAAATTTTATTTCCTGTGCATGGAAGAGATAGTTGAGATGTGGTAGACACGTTTATTGGGAAACCAGATGCATCTAAAATAAAATAACCAAACCAACCTCATAAAGTTCAATCTCTTCATCAGGACCAAAGCCTGCCATTTTGTTGATCCTTGCCAAAATTTCCGTTGGCTTGCCAGCACCCTTCACAAACATCCTCCCAATATAACTGATATAGAAGAAAAAGCATCAGTAACCGCAAATAGTTCCACTCTAAAGTAAAACAGGATGTAGTTATTACCGGAGCTCTTCTTTGAATGGGTCATAGAGTTTAAAGAAAAGAAGAATATCTTCTTTAGCCTTCTCAGGTGGAGGTACTGGCTGCAAATCCTGAATAATACTAAATATCAGAAATAGTGCACCATCACTAAAACAAAGAGCTTCAAGCAAACCAAAATTCAAAAGAAAATTATCAAATAAGTACCGGTCCAAGCTCCACTTCCAGAAACAACTTCAGCTCTGCATTATTTGCCTTATTTGAAACCTCTCTAAGTTGTCCTACCTAATTGAAGTTATTACAAAGATCACATCATACACAAAATGTTGTGTTACGTTAACATACAAGAACAAGACAAACAAGAGTACACAAAGCATATAAAGTGGGTGGACCCACTAGACCTATACCTGCCAGCAACCTGAAAAGAAATGTTCACTGCAAATGTTACTACATAATCCATACTTATGACTGCCAGTATGAATATCAATGTCATCATACAATCAACCAGACTACACATTATTCAATTCATATACAGAATACACTCAATGACTGGTCGTGAGTTTAAATGTATGTTGCTCGGACTCGGGTACAAGCGTCGTGTGCTGGTACGAGTTCAAACCATAGGTCATATAACATGCTTCAGGTTAAAGCTTGAAATTAGTAGAACCAAAAACACTTACAGATTGTGCTTCCTCCTGATAAGTTAATGGTCGATTTGGACGGTATGTATGGTTCTGCCGCTTTGCCCATAACCAAAAACGTTGATATTGCACAGGAATACCAAACTCTTTAGCAACTTCTTCCTGATAATAATAAACAATAGGACATTGGGAGTAGAAACTTCAATTGTATGGCATTAGCTTCAAAACTTACAGAATAAAGGAATTTGTTGTGGAGTCTAGAAAAATAAAATCATCAAAAATACAAAAATAAAACAAAGCAAATAAGAACATATCTAACCGGAAAGCATCCCATCCATAAACCATGCACTGAGGCACATGCAGAAGTCCACTAACTTTTAGTTCAAATCATCACATAGTTATAGGTTAAGGAATTAAAACTACATTTATCTCTTTCAACTGCTTGATTAAAACAACAGAAAATAAAAAACAAGCAGTGCAGAGGGGAAAAAATCCACATTTAATTGATTTATATCCAAAAGTGAGACACAAATTTCAGTTAGAAGGTCTTGCTCCCCTCGAACTATATAAGGTCCAACTCCTACTGAGGTAAACAAAAGTTCCTTAATAATTGGAATTTCTGTAGTATAAAACCATATATGGATAGTACATAGTAAGGAAAGTTAAACAACAAATTCAAGATACTTGACTAAAGGAAAAGTGCATCATTTCAAGGAGAGAAGATTTCGAAAAAAGGCATCCACATTCACATCTTAATTGGTAATGCCATAACTTAAGTGCCTTCCACCACGTTCATGACGGCCATGCCTATTCTCAACCAGATTCTAACCTTGGTTGGTGCTTAAGTAATAGGCCCTGAATCTTTTTGTCAGATACTTCAAAAACTGCAGACAAGTTATAATCGCCAAATTCACATCAACATCAGGAAACTTACCAGGCGGAATCCTAATCTATGCAACCATCTTCTTCACCAATTTCATATTAAACTTCACTTGTCAACATACTTCACCAGCAGGCTCTTACAAATTCTTCATGCAAAATTCACAAGAACGAGTAATAATGAAATCCAAAATGGTTTTTCCATGCTTTTCAATCATATTGAGTCGTCCCCGGTTTTAAACTTCCTAGTAGGATCTCACGCTACGCTAAAAAGTGTAGGAGCTCACACACACACACAGTCAGAGAAAAACAGAAATCAGCACACCTTGACTTTTAATCAAGCCCCAAGGTTTTCAGGAGAGAGAATGAGAAACCTAATTTGGAACTTTAAATCATCTAAATCTTTAGTTTTACAAAGAAAATCAAGGTTATTGCAGAATTATTACCTTAACTAGAGTCAGATGACTCAGATCTAAAATCTCCAATATGGTACACTTTACCTCTCAACATCTTTTTTCAATCTATGCATTGTCAGTTACCAGTAGATTGTCAGTTTTTAAACATTTGACATGAAAAATGATCTAATTCAATTAGTTTGTTCCCCAAGTGTAAAATTGTCTACTACAAAATACTAGAAGATTGGAACAATTCCATGCATACATTAAAAGTAGCAGGAAATCACCCAAAGAAATTACAAGCAGGGAGAAATTTCCAAGTAAAGCTTGAGAAAAAAAGTAATGGCATTACAGAATTACTTTCCGATTTTTACTTTTTTTAGTGGGGTACCAGACAATTGATTAAAACAAGAAAGATCTAGCCTTATATTTAAGTACCTTGAAAACATTAAAAGGCATCTGCTTCTGAATTCGAAAGCTACGAACTTTTTCATGATCCACCAGATCAAAGTATATATCCCTTCCAATCTGCTCAACTAGGTCTTCATTACGTGCAACCTGATGACATACAAAAATAAGATAAGAAACATATAAATCTATAGAGAGAGAGAGAGACAAGAATATGGAATGTTGTACCTTTATAACAGTATACAGATGTGCCTCTGCTTTTTCCTTCCTCTTTTGCTCCTTCTCTTCTTGCTCTTTCTTCAATCTTATCTGAAATGTGATGTTCAAAGCACACAGCAACATTTTGCAGTGAACATAATCAGCATTGCAAATTTAAATTTGTAATTAACAAAAATCAGAAGCAATCTTACTCTCAGGTGTTCAGCAATGTCCTTCTCATCCACATTACAGATTATTTTATCCTTGTCACTTTCTCGTATATACACAAGCATATATGCATTTGAATATTTAGTAAATTTAAATGGAGTGTTGTTGAACCCAGGATTTGTCTGCGGTAACTGTTGAAGGATGCACATAAGATACAGCGTCTCTACTGAAGGAAATTCAACCACATAAAAGAAATATCAATTTCGACACACAACAATCAGAGAACAATACCTCCTCTTCACCACCATACTGCTCCTCCAATGCCCTCTTGACATCTTCTTTTGTTACCCGTTCATCATCAAACTTGAACCTAGATGACCAATACCAATAAATGCTGAAGTGAGCATAAGTAAAAACAAGAACATTATGACAGGCAATTAGCATAAAAGCCTGGAACTGAGAAATTTACAAAACATGATAGGTACCACTGATCTGAGAGGGTTGGCCTGATATAAGCATAGTAATGCCCACCATGCACCCCACCACTGTGAACCAAAACACTGCATACAATGTAAAAGAATTATGATCTTATTACCCTACACTCGTCAAGATGAGTTATAAAAGACCAGATTGAATAGTTTTTATAAGCAGTTAAATTAAGAGAAAAAGGATGGAGAAAAGTCTGGCACAAAGAGTAACAAAAAGGTAGAAAGTAAATGTCTATTTGCCCTCTTAATCAATAAAACACCAATATAACCTTACGCTGAAATTTTCATTACTACTCTGTTTGAAATATAAGTAAATAATAGAACTGGCCTCTACCACATCCATAGAGACCAACTTGACAACTAGTTAAACTATTAGCATAAATTACTATTGCAAACTGGAATAATCATTATAAATAACTGAAATGTGCTTATCCCTCAGTTGAAACAAGCACAATTTATACAAGTAGATAAATTTCAGCAATAGCCAACTTCACCAAACGAACAACAATGCTTCTAAATATCAAGTAACCAACAAAGCCTAATAATTAATTGCCACAAGACAATGATGGCTCCCTTAGGGTTGGCTTTTTTGTGATTTTGTTTCTTCAGTTATCCCCAAAAAATAAAGGTGATATTTGCAGTGCTTTTGATGATGATGATAACAACAACAATAGCATAAAACGCATAATCAAAGGAAAGCCTAGTCCAACAAAAAATAAATGACCCAAAAACAGAAGAAAACTAAAGAAATCACAATAGAAATAATGCTTACTAGAAATTGACAATTTTCAGCAGCAAATAAAGGTTATTTTATATCACCTCGACTAATTATCTTTTCTGTTACATAAGGTAGCTATAGGTTAGTCTGGCTTTTTTAGTGTTCAAGTTAAAGCAGGATTTTAGTAAATTGGAACTGATTAAAAATTATTAAAAGGTGTCTTGTCAGGTTAACTAGCAGAATACTTTGATCATCAAACAAAACCTTGTGGTTACAGCATTCTTATATTCTCCTTTCGTCTTCCTTGCTTTTCAAAGTTATTGCAGGCACTTTTTGGATTTCTACAAATCATTAAAATCTAATAGAGGGGAAGTTCCGAATTGTTTTACATAAATGATTAGTTTTGATTACACATTATACCATCAGACATACTTAATCGATTGATCTAAGAATTTGTAGTCAAAAGCAGATTAAATTTTTAGAGATTTAGGTTTCTTTGAAACCCTTCCTTATGTCACTTACATCAAGTGAGAGAAGGAACACAGCTGCTAAAAAAAACAATTGACAGTTCCAGCACAACAAAGTGAGCAAATACCTGTGAAGTGTATAAAGGTTGCGAACACTTCTGTCAGCCGCAGGTGATAAATACTTGCCATCCTCCCTATCTAGATCAAGTTGCAAGGGGAATTCATAGCGATCATTTATCTATACAAAAAGTATGGTTAAGATTAAAAATAATAATAAAGAAATGTTTCCACGGATATCAAATATTAAATAACAGATTTGAGTGAAATGCACATGCATGCACATACACGCATGTAAGAGAAGAGAACAGGAAGGATCTAACAGAATTTGCGCAACCTTTTTATCACACACCATCTCTCTCACACTTTCAGACAAAATTTATGAGCCTACAGGATCTAATGATATAAGAAGTATCTTGGTTATTTTAGAACAGCTTCAAGGCGAGGTATAAAGTTTAAGACCACACCCCTTCTGGTTCTTTACTTCTTGTTTCCAAAAGAGCCCTCTCAAACAATTGCAAATTGACTGCCAATTTGTCATTGTATAGTACAAGCAAAGAGAAAATATTTTTTTGACTACTGAATCATTGAATAATTATCACCCACCCATGTTAAAGTCGGAATCAACACTCTTCAAAATACTATACATGTACTCAAAAACACATTTTTGTTAAAAGTAACATTATCTAGCATAGGCTGCAAATTTATAGTACATCTTTTACTTATACGAAAACAGAAAAATGGCCTCAGAAAATATATTAACCATTAACTTCTAAACTAAAATAGAAAATGCTAAAAGAGCCAGCTGCAAATGATTTACGTGTTTCTCCAGATAATCTATCCTATTAAAGTTCAACAACATGATGCCTACAATCACAACTTATAGCTTGAAAACAAGTCATTTATGTGCCATTCCATAATATTGAGGGTAGACAGCTTAGGACTAAATCTTTTAAGGAAAATATTAATCCCAACATAAAAATATTCCAGGAAATTAAATTTTTCTTCTGTATATTCTTACAACAAATAAGAAATAAGGTATCTTCATTTTATTTAGAAATAAGGGGAAATATCTTAGGAATTCCAAAGATGATCTTAAAAAGAAGTTTCAGTACTACTTTTAGAAGTAAATTCTTACATTAAACATATCTGGCTAACTAGAGAAAGTTAACAGACACTCATTCAGATTAACACAATCTCAGAAGGGAAATATGAACTTCAAAATACAAATAGGAGATCATCTCACTGGCTCTTACACAAACCAGATTTACATAAAAGAAGTCAAACCAGAAAAATAGAAAGCCACATATACATTCATTTAAGGGAAGCATCATATAGAATCGGCATTATATAGAACCTGATCCTAGTATGGTTATTAAAATATGCTTACAATTCATGATCCTGTATTAAATGCTTAAGGGTAACTTTGACCAAATTCAAACAAGAAAAGAATAGCATTCATTAAAGCAACAGAAATATAAGACAAGATATTCAGTTATCTATTTAGCGACTAACCTTCACCATAGTATCTCGCATGAAATCATACTCAAAACGTTTTAGCTGAAGTTGAAGGACAGGAGGAAAGTCAATGAAAAGAACTCCTTTCCTGGCATCCTGAAAAAGGCACAAAACCCCTGAAATTCTTTAAACATTATCTTTATAGGGAACATTTAAGCAAGATATTAAGCTGAGTACAGAACATTGAGCAAGTAGTCCAAGTCAGGAAAACCATAACCTCCAAATTAACACCATGAAGAAAACAGATTGCTTTCCCAAGCATATCTAAACAAAGATGGCTGAAAGAAGAGACAACGCAGACCAGCCAAAGACAAGCAGATTTGAATAAATTTATTTAAGTCCACAAGTTTTTATAATGTAAAATCTGTTCATTAAGTTATAGGTTTCAATGTAAAAATGATGAACGGATGGATTTCTCCAAGGCATCTCACCTGTAAACCAAATTGTTCAGCATGATACCTATTGTCACCTTCAAGACACTCCACTTCAACATATTTGTCAAACGATGCATAAACATCCTTACAGCCTTTCACATCAAGCTGAAGATCTACAGGTAATTGTGTCAAATTATAAGCCCCACAATATCAATCTTTAACAATCTAGTCATTATTGTAACCTTAAAAACTGTACCATAAAACGATTCCTTTCTCGTTGACTTATAGTCCACATTGATGCATTCAATATAATTCATATGATGCCCTTCAAACAACTGTTGTATTGTACCCTCCACAACTGTTCCCTGAGTTATTTTAAAATAAAGAAAGAAATTTTTAGTAACATTTTAAACAAACATAGGAGCAATCAATCACAAAATACTAATAGAAGAAAACCCTATACCTTCATTTTGTCTTCAAGCTTTTCACAAAGAACCCTATTAAGTTCCTGAACATCGTGCTGCATGAAAGAATCATAAGTGTCCCATCCAAAAGATTTCGTCAATTCCTTGGTTGCCACACTAGTGTCACTATACTGGAGCTTATAAAATAGACTCTGCAAAGCCAATGGAATGCTCCCTGTGGGCATGTCATTCTCAGTTGTTGGCATATGATACACAGCCTGCAATGCATGCTCAAACATTTAACTCCTTGAGAATTTTAACTATAAGAAATGTAATAAAGAATAAATAAGCTAACCTTTCTGAAGTAGGGAATATGATAGAGTGTTTGGAGGAGAGAGTTCATATAGCAGGTGGCTCCCTGATTCTTGAGTCCGACATAACCAGTCTCCTTTTTTGAGTCATGTGACCAATAATCAGCAACCTTACGCACAGCAACATCAGCTTCTACAACACATGTGTCATTCACAAGAAAGCCTCTACTAGGGTCATATAGTTCACCAAGAGGCATGAATGAAGTAAAGCCCCAATCACTTTCACGTACATTGAACTGATGCTGAGTGTCTGCAGAGAACAATGAAGAATCAATCGCACAAAATTTGAGCTTGCATGATAAAGCAAAAACAAGTGGGCACCATGACAATTCAAGAAGCCTAAATTTTCAACACACTAAACATCAGGTAACAATCAGTATCTTTAAGCAGTGCATTTTTATGGAAATTCATTTGAAATTTTGACACCTCTCTTTCTTCTGAATTTCAAAAATTTATAGGAAAACCCACCCATTATATCACACCCAAATCTATCAAGAATGAAAGAACAAAAATAACGTCTCCATTCCAGACCACAATTTTTCACATTGACTTCGAGGATAAAAAGTAAAAGCAGTTCACCACACTTTTACCATAGTGAACGGAAGACCAAAAAGAATATAAAGTACAAACATGGAGAACTGCTTTGCTTTAATGCCAAAATGTTCCTTTAATAGATATCAAGGAGTATATCTTGAGGACTCTATATTGAGCTACTTACAACATCAAACCTTAGATGGAACAAGAGCTTTTTTATTTAACTGGATCCAAGACCAGTTTAATGCCAAGAGGGATCTGGACTTCAGCCAGTTGCAAGACTGAATTTTCAGGCAGTACAAAGTATCTGATTTCCAGATAGCTAAATTGGTCAGAAAATTACTTGTAAAACCATGTTGCCTTATGAGTTGCAGTTGATGAGAAGGGAATGGGGCATGTCTAATGAAGTGAGAAACTCAGGGCTATTCGAAAAGGCCTTAATACCAACATTAAGGAGAATGAGAATATCAGGATTAGTCAGACAACCATTTCACAACAAAAAAGCTCATAATTTCAAAACCAAAGGAATCCTAGAAAGTAATAAGCATGCAATTAAAATATATCTTAACTGTCTAAAATAATGGTTCCAGGGAAGAAGCTAACTTATAAACACATAAAGATTACCCCAGGGTCAAGGAAAATTTACATAAGACTTTAGAAAATCCTAGAAGGCCTAGAATCAGAAAAAAAATTACTAAAACAGTTTAAAAATTTTAATTTCAAACTTGCCTCGGTAAATTAAATTAAAGTTCTAGATTATACAAGAAAATAAGAAATATATTCTTTTAAGATCAGTTCCAAAAGGTACAATACGTATGTGGTTTTATATGTCAGTCTATGTTCACATGTGTATATAAGCTTAATATATAATTATGAGAATAAATTCCAAAGAGCTTTATCTATAAATACAGAGCATGATGCTATCCCTCTTCTTTTAGAATATTCAAATATTAAGGAATACAGAGCATGATGCTATCCCTCTTCTTTTAGAATATTCAAATATTAAGGAATACAGAGCTTGATGCTATCCCTTAGGGTACAGCTAATGAAAAAGGTTTAAATTAAATCAAAGAGAACTTCAATAAAACAGTCTCTTTTTATGCCTATCCCCTTAAAAAGCAGGCTCCTAGGCACACGAGCATATGTCTCATCAATGGACCTCACCCAAAACGGTCTGAAGAGCTCTTGCTGTCTAGCACTAAGGTGCAAAGCGTAGGCATGCCTAGGAGTTTGTCTTCACAAGACTGCTCAAAAGTAAAAATGGCAGTATGGCAACTCAGCTAAAAATGGCAGTATGGCAACTCAGCTATTAGATCTCATGGGACATGATTGAAGACAAAATTCACATAATCAATCATTTTTCTTCATAGTCAGACAAATTTAGCTTCAGACTACTTTTTCCAACCCAAACTTTAAGAGGCATACATAAAAAAGTAGTAAAGGAAACAAAATAGCATGTCATTTGATAAACCTTAAATATATGTCAACTTTTAGTAGTTAACTATGCCATTGGCAGACTCATTCTTCAAAACTTGAACCACATTCAAGCTCTATCTATTTAACCACAAGAAGTCCACAACCAGGTAAACTTAGCAACTAAAGGATTCTATAAATCAGCTATGCCAAAAAAAGAAAAAATAAATGCAAATTTCTTGAATTGTCACTACACGTTGGAGGACAGAGCTCCACAGCCATTATTCTTCAACATGCTACATTCAACTCCACCTCTAAAACACAAGAATAAATCAGCTCATCCGAAGGGTACAAAATGCAACTGAAGAATAACCTAATTGATAGTTACTCTTCTCCTCAATGAAGGAGGTCTCAACTTCAAGGTTCAAATCCCCACCCATAAGAATCCAAAAAAAAAAAAATTAAAGATGTAAGAAGAAATACTGACTATCACCAATGGGAAATTAAGCTCAATCTTGGATACACTTAAACAGAAGGTTTGAAACATGCAAGATACAGATAATGGTCATATTAAGGCAGCTCTAAAAGAAGAAGAAGAAGTTAAAATTTGAAGCATATAAAATAGATGTACAAACTATCACTCAGAGCAGTAAAGAATTCATAAACAGAAACAATGTCAAAAACAAGAGTTGTTTAACAAAAAAGACTACAACTTAAAACGCCAAAAAAAAAAAAAGGATGAATGAAAAAAGAAGGTTGACTGACTTTACATGGGTGTATAACCCGTTGACATACAGCATAAGATGCCAAAACAACTGCTGCATAAAGGGATTGAATTAAGAATTGCAGTACGGCCAGATATACCTTTTCTAATAGTATACTTATTATGTATTTGGTTGCAGACAGCTAAGCTGAACTGTGCATATCTACTCCATCCATAAGGTAAAGTTGCTGAATCCGCAACATCAAGATACATTGACAAATGATCAACATTGTTACCCTTGGGGAAAATAAGTATCCGCCTGTTCAAAAGGACTCAAATTAAATCTTATTGATAGATCAATGCAAAAATAGTTTAGCAAGAACTCCGAAGAGCACAAATTGATCAACTAAAACTACCATTTGTAGCCTCCAACAAAGAAGATGTCAGAGTAGAGCTTCTTAGTATTAAGCCTCGAGAAATTCTCAATTGTCCATGTGAACCTTCCTGACGGTGGATCATCCACTGCTTGTGCATCAACTTTACTTGCAGCTTCCTTCGCCACTTTAATAAATAAGACAATGTTAAAAATTGAAAGCATAAGAAACGATCAAATTAAAGAATTAAAAAAAAAACAGCAGCAAAGAATATTCATAAATATTCAAAATGATGTAAATAGGACATTTCATTCAGCTGAAACTAAAAAAAAAGAACAAATAAGAATTCAATTCTATAATAAAATTCAACTTACTCTCAGTTTCATGAGACACAAGCAGAAAAAAATTAATAGAAATGAAAATTTCACCTTCTAAAGGCTGAGGACCGTCGACGAAGTCATTGTGGGGAACCAACATCTCATCGTCCTCCTGCTGCAAAACAAAAACAGATACAAAATGAGAGGGACAGTTTGGATCTGCTGATCAAAACCCTAGGAGTCCAAGCATGGACACTCAGAAAAATGATGAATTTCCTCTTCCAAGCTGGATGGGAAGAAGCATTGAGACAGTTGAAAAAACGCGGCGTTAGGGGATCAAAATTGAATTGAAGTGAAATAGGAAGAGAGAGAATAAGGGTTGGATGGTTACATCTAACGGTGGAGGAGTCATCAGAGTCATGGGCGGTGATGGGCGGCCGTTCGATCGACTGAATCTGTTAGAGAGAGAGAGCTGGGAGTAGAGAGAAATACTAAGAGAGAGAGAGGGGAACGATGGGGGGTGTGCCCGTGGAATGAGGGGAAAACTGGTTTTGCTGTGAAAGGGGGCAAATCAGAATTTTCAACCAATTACTTCGGTTTTTGGCCAGAGATTATTATTTTATTTCATCCAAATAGGCAAATAGCATTTTTTGTCTAGGTTTTGATGGTCTTATTATTATATCTTCAATTTTATTATTATTCACTTTATAACTTTTTCTTTCCTTTTGCAATTTTCACTTTATAACTAAAACATATCTAAATTCATCCACATACTCAATTATAATTTTAATTTTAATTTTAATTTTTATCAATTAAAATATATCCAAATATTTATTACTAATAAAGTTATTTTAAAACATTAAATATATGAATATTACTTTTATTTAATAAGGGTAAATTTGTAAATCATCATTATATTCTCAAGAAAGTATTTAATGAATTAGACGTAATAATACAACATTTTAAATATATTAATCAATACTTTTCTGCAATAGTAGCAAGAGGCAGTATGATAGATCGATGTAGGGGATAGGAGCTAACATTGGAAGATATAATGTAAAGCAAACAGAACTTTGGGCTAACTTGGAATAGATTTATCATTGAGATTAAATGTGCTCTAGCCATCAAAGGGATTTAAGGAGCGAGGTATCAAAGGTTAGTCGAATAGAAATTTGATTTTAAGAATTCAAGAACTATACATATGTAATTAGCACCAAGGGATGTGAATTTTGCTCCTTATATTCTGGTCGAATTGATGAAGAACTTACCCATTAGCCTTAAAATATTCTATGCAACTCCTTCAAAGGTTATTCACCAAATTCGATTAGATAAATGACTCTGGATGCCTAGCCTAGCCTTGCTGATACTAATATTATTCTACAACTACAATTGATACTCTTTCATATTTTGTCAAAAAAAAAATCAATACTTTTTGATGTATAACAAGGAAAGCACTAAATGTTACCTTAAAATTTATTTATTAAATGAATTTTAAATAAAAATAATATTTTTGCCCTTTATTAGTTACTTATTATTCATTATATTTAATCTTTATATTCAATAATTTTTAATTAATATTTTAATCAATTTCATTTTCGTTAGAACCTTCTAAATAATAGTAACTAATCAACTCTACATAAAATAATTTAATGAATTTATCTCAAGTTTAATATCTAACTACTTTAAATATATTTAATTTTATATGACTTTAATATGTAATTAAATTTTAATTATTTTGTAATCAAAACTGGAAATATGAATAAATGAAATAGAAAATACATTGATAAACAAAAAGAATGGTATAATTGTTTTAATTTAAAATTGCTTTGTAAATAGATCTCTATAGGGCTTATGATATTTTCTTCAAATTTGAGGGTAAATGGGCATTCTTAAAACCATAGGGAGTAAGTGTATTTTACATTAAACCGTATGAAGTAAATGTTTAGAAAAATAAGAAAGTATCGTGGCTTTTGATTTGAGAATTTATTCTTTTCTTTTCAATTTTTAATTTTTATTATTTAATAATTAAAATTTTAAAAATAGATTTATTAAATGAATATGAAAATCTATCAACAAAAATAAAAATATAAAAGCACTACCCATACCTATTTTCTCGTAATAAAATATGAGAAATAAAATTTTAAAAATTTACATTTATATAAATTAAAATCAAAATTAAAGATTTGATAATTAAAATTATAATATATATGTTAGTTTTGATTTTTCACGCTTTTAATATAACAACATTTAAATAAATTTTTATTTATATTTTCTAAGTCATTTGGTGAAAATAATTATTGAAAATTTTGTTAAACATTTTCAAAGCATTTTAAAGAATTGAAAAGTACTCAAAAACATATTTTAAATGTATTTTAATTTATCTAAATATTTTTTGATCAATCCAAAATGTTTTTAAGTGTTTTAAACTCATTTTATACAAGTTGTAGCAATACTTGGTGGAAGTTCTACCAATAGAAGCAAGTCAGAAAGCATCCCAAGCATTCCTCTAGACTTCTTCTGTTACTCAGGGGCATTTCTACCAATACAAATCCAATTCTATTGATACAACCCCACGTCTAACCATATATCTTGTAGTTGTATCGATACAAGTCTGTCTACAATGTTTCTAATAGCTAGAAACTATCTTAACGACTATAAATGATCACAAATTTTTCCCTTGTTATATATACATATCAAGACCACTTCAAGATACAAGAAACGAACATCCAAGCATAAGAATCAAAAGAAAAGCTTTCAATTCTTTATTTTCTTCATTTTCTCTTGTACATATTCATTGAGAGCTTATTGTAATATCTTTTCTGACTCTCAAATCTTTGTATTTAGAGCTTCAATCTTTTCTGACTCTCAAATCTTTGTATTTAGAACTTCAATCTTTTCTGACTCTCAAATCTTTGTATTTAGAGCTTCAATTTGCAAGCACACTCCTATTAGAGGGTCGGTGTTGGTTTGCTCATCTTCTCTTTGTTGTAAAGAGTATATTTAAGTAGATTGTCAAAGCTTTTAGTTGAGTCACAAAAGTTAGAGTGTTTTAGTTAAGCCATAAAAATTAAAAAGAATGTTTTATCTTAGCCTTGTGAAAAAAAATAGAGATTGTAAAGGTTATACATTTTTCCTTTGAAATGTAATAATTCAAGTATAGTGAATTGAAAAATCTTTGGTTGAGGTATACCAAAATAGTAGAAGTAGACAATTGAGGTTGAACCACTATAAAATCGAATTATCCAAACTTTTCTTTCATTTCCTTATCATTTAGAAATATTTGTAAGAATACTTAAAATATCAATTCACCTCCTCTTGGTTTTTTCGAGCCTAACAACATATATTTGTATTTATATAGATTTGAGGTAAATTCATCCACCAAATCTAAGATTAAGAAGTTTTACTTTGAAGCTTTTCATTTTGCAAAGCATTTTAGTGAGATAAAGGAAAATAATTTTCACATATTTTTATTTTTAAAAAATTAATTCTAAATAAATATAAAAAGATTATTTTAAAATTTAAACCTTATATTTTTATATTTTCAAAAAAATAAAAATACATTTATGCTCTAGAGGCAAACAACCTATGTTCTTTTAAATAAATTATTATAGTGAGTCAAAATTTCTTAAAAATAATAAGAAAAATATTTGGTACATTGTCATTGGAGTTTTAAACTCAACAAGTAGAGCTAGAGAGTTGACAAGCGCATTATAGGATATAGTAAATTATTAAAATATGTATTTAAAAGAAATAGACATGTGCCAATTTGTTAAGACTAGTTGTGAAATAAATAAATACTATTAATGTATGAAATACTCATCCAAATAAAAATACTCACATATTTATTAGTTATTTTATTATTATTGTTATAAATAAAGAGAGATAGAGAGACTAAAGAACAAATAAAATATGGGAAGTAATAGATAATGTATTTTATTGATCAATGGGATAATTACACTATTTCATCATAATCTCTATTTATAGGCATAAGAAGTATAAAAAAATAGAAATCTAATTCTAATAACTATTAAAATTTAAAGTATACCAAAACTTTATTTTAATCATGATGGACATCTACTTAAAAAATATTCATAACAATTATAAATTTAATTTGAGTTTCTATATAATTTTATTAAAAGCTAGAATCACTCTGTTAAAATTTTTAGATCACATAGAAAAGATGTATTTTTAAAAATTATAACAATTTAAATTATAATAAAAGAGTGTATAAAATGTAATTCGACCTTGAATAGCAAGTTTTTTTATTTTTAAAAATATTAATAATTTTAGTAATACAACAAACAATAAAAAATGCTTTTACTTTTAAAGATTCTTGATATAATGTATTTATAAAAATTAGATTAAGATATTTATGTTATATTTATTTTATTTTATACCTACAACTTGATTTTAAAATTATCTTTAATCGATTAATTAATCATTGGTGTGGTGATGAATAATCTCCGTTGCTTAAGTTTTTAAAGCAAGGTAAAATTCAATCATTAGTAAAAGCTTTAATTTTGCTACTAGTCCGTTTACCATGTATAAGTTATGGACTTTGTTCTTATACTTCAATGCAGTCAAATTTATTTTATACTTTTGAATTAAGTTTAAAATTTCAATCTTGATCCTAACATTAACAATTAAATCGTTTTATTGAATTTTACTAATAGATTTTGTGTTGAAATAGCATAATCTCACATCTAAAAAATATAAAGTTGTGGAGATTTTATACTATTGTTCTTCATCTTTGAATCATCCCCTAACTTGTCATATTTTTCATAAGGAAATGTTTTCTCTCTCCTTGTTTCTAATATTTCGCTTATATCTTTTGCGCTGGAATATATTTGGTAGTGTTTGAGGAGGTATGCGTAATTTGCCGAACCTCATTAAATTTCTGGTGTTCTTTATCGCTTTTATTTATCTTTCAATATTTTGTAGCGTATATTGTAGTGATATATTATGCTATTAAATTAAATTATAGGGAGATTCTGCTTAGGAGGTTGGGTTTTAAGTGGGACCATTTATAACCCCTCCAATCTTTCCTGACAACTAAACCTAGTATGATTTTCTAGTATAGTAATTTACTCTCTTTTGCCATATTAGCACAACAAGTGGTATCAAAGCCAAAGGTTATTTGAAGTATGTTCTGTGGTTGCAATTTAAACTGATCTTCTACATCAAAAAAGATCATTGAGCATATTAAAAGATTATGGTAGAAATGGTGGACAATCCAAAAGGATCCACATCAACAACATCAACAGCTCCAACATCGCCCTTGTGGGTGAGACCGGCAGTGGAAAATACAAGATTAGCAATGGAGATCTTCGATGGCACAGGTCATTTCGATATGTGGCAAAGTGAGGTTCTAGATGTTCTCTTTCAATAAGGTCTAGCCATTGTTATTGATGAAAAGAAACCAGATGATGTGGAAGAGGAAGAGGAAGATTGGAAAACTATCAACCGTTTAGCATGTGGTACAATTCGATCGTGCCTTTTTCGAGAGCAGAGGTATGCTTTCTTAAAGAAGAATTTTGCAAATAAGCTGTGGTTGGCACTAGAAGAATTTAAAAAAAAAACAATCAGAATAAGTTCCACATGAAGAAAAGGTTGTTTCGCTTCACTTATGTTCCAAGTATCACTATGAATTATCACACTGCCAGTTTTAATCTATCAGTCATTGGTTTGGTGAATATAGATAAGACTTTCAAAGATGAGTATTTGACTTTGATGTTGTTGGGATCATTTCCTAAGGAGTTTGAGTTCCCTGAAGCTACTCTACTTCACAGGAAAACTGATGTATCTCTTAATGAAGTATGTACAACTTTATATAGTTAAGAAATGAGAAAGAAGGAAAAGCAGGGAAATTCAATCGAAGATGTAGAAGCATTGGTAATCTGAAGTCGTTTACACATTCGGAGTATAGTACAGAAAGAGAGATCTAAGTTAAAAGGGAAACTAAGTAAAGATGAGTGTGCTTTCTGTCAAAGCAAAATGACACTAGAAGAAAAATTGCCCAAAGTTAAAAAATAAAGGGAAAATTGTAACAGAATCAAATGTAGCTGAGTGTGATTATGAAGATTCAGATATCTTACTTGTTGTCACATCTTGAAAACTGGGTTAAAAGAATTGGATTGTGAAATTATGTTAAAGGAAATTAATTTGGTTCAGCGGTTAAGTGTTGTGCTTGTGTTTGTGAGGTTCTGGGTTCAAATTCTGTTCCATGAGTTTTGTTAATTTTTGCCCAAACTTCTATCTTTGAGCTTATAGCTTAAGTATTATTTCTGCTCAATAATGACAATAATGAGTCTGCTAGTTCAGTGGTAAGGTGTCAACTTATCCTTTGGCCTTGTGTTCAAAACTTTGCATATGCAAAGGAGGAATTATTTTTGTTTTAAACTCTAGGTAAATTATTATAAGGATAACTAATCAGATTTAGTAAGAGTTAGTGGGTGGTTTTTTTTAAAAAAAAAGAGAATTATCTCTTAATTTCTTTTCCATGTTCCCCACTTTTTCCTAGATTTTGTTTTTCAAGTTAGTTTTCTAGTGTTGTTGAAATTAATCTAACGTTTTCTTTTCCCAAAATATTCCTTCTTCTTTTCTCTATTTTGATCTCTGCAAAAATTCCTTCTCTTCTCTATTTTGTTTCCAATTCTTATTATAGAGACTCTATTTTTCTGCTAACCCTTGTGTTGTGTATTTTGGACGAGAGTTAGCGGGCTCATCATTGTGTAAGTGTCATTCATGTTCTTTTCTTTTTATTTTTCCCGTAGTATGTTATTTATTTTTCTGGTTTTATGTAAAATAAATGGTTCTAGTGCATCTTTAGTTCTGTTTTGATCATTAATGGCCTCTTGTAGGTGAGGATTATTTTAGCATTTACTTATTCAGCGTATATTAGGTTTTAGGACATACTACTACAAGCGTGGTAAACAATCGAATGCTTTGAAAGGATTATTATGTTTGGTGTTAAGGTTGAATTTAATGTTTGAATTTGATATATCATTGTTCATTGATTTTTTTTTTGGATGACGTTTTAGGGTGCTAGAATTGTGTTTGTTAAATCGGCATAAAAAAAATGACCAGGCATGTAATAAAAACCCGAGAAAACAACCAATAAAAAAAGCCAAAAATTGAGACTGTTGGCGCCACACGAGCTTGTGGGTCCAAAAACTGAAATTTTTCCCTAGAGCCGTATACGATGTATGAGTCGAATGTGGGCTTCCTGTAGGGTCCTTATGATACAAATTAGGCCATAAATCACGATTTTTAAAATTATGTTAACATAAAATATAAATTATGTACGCATGTTAATAAGATGTATGTTAAGTATGATACTGTAAGTAGTGTGGGTTTTAATAAGTAAAAAATGTGCATTAATTATTTATATTTAAACGTTAATAAATTATGATTAATAAATGTTTTGAATTGTGATTAAATGACAATTGAGAAGTACTAATATGCTTACCAATTCTGAAACTAAGGTAAGTGCTCTAACTTGTATTCTATGATTGTTTGATCGGTTGTGTGATAATGGAATATGTTATATTCTGACACTCATTTTTGTGATATTATGACATGATTCTATTTCTATTAATTTGATCTTTTAATACGAGATAAATTTTTGAAATCGCCATATTTGATTGCATGTTAAGCATGCCATTGTTCTGATTTTGTTCTGTGTGTCATATCACATGCATGGGTTTAGGATGATTTTATAATGAGGAAGTTCTGGCAGTTTAATGATCTGCCTCATCTTGTGGTTTATCCACATTTCTGTTCTGGCAACTTGGTTGTAATATAATGGATCGACCACATATGTTCTGATATGGTAGTTTTATCTGCAACTCTGGTAACAATGTCCCTAATTATCTGTTGGTGTGATTTGGTTGGACAAGTTTTGGGGAACTCTATTTTGGTGTGAAACGGAGTTAGGTAAGAAGTTTTCTGGAAAAAATATGCATTTTAGATTTCTATCAATTCAGCATTGGCATAATCATGCATTCTCAGTTCTGTTGCTTGTGCGTCTTGAAATTCTCTGTGAAACTCTAATCTGTATATTGTGTTATGTATGATCTCTGTTTGGGTTTAGTTATACATTGAGCTTTATAGCTCACCCCATTTGTTTTATTTCTGACGTTTTAGGTAATCGGTAAATTAGAATCAGATGGCATGTGGGAGCTCGGATGGTTTAATCAATTAAATTTTAAAAAATGGTAATTTTCGTAATTATTTATTTTGGTCTTTTAGGAACTGTAATTTGTTTTGGGCTTTGTTTTGGTTCCTGCTTAATTCATCGATATTGATATTTGTGAACGTGATACTGCAAAACCTCACAAGTTAAACTTAAAATTCGATTTTCATAATTAAAACTTTGAAAGTTTTCTGTTGCAAATTAGGTAATCCTTAAATAGTTTTTCTATTAATAAACAAACGACTTCAATGAGTATTTTCCTTAAAACTAGAAATGATTTGTCAAAATACTTATTTTCAAACACGATTTTAAACTTAAATTTTGGGATTAAGTTAAGTGTTTCTGAAATTAAGTTTTTCTAGACATTTGTGAAAGTTTTTGCCAAATTTTATATTTCCGAAACGCATTTTTAGTTTGATTGAAGCAAAGGCTTTTAAACAAGTTAACGTAATTCTTCAATATCCGGTCATGACTTCTAGGCTAGGTTTGAGGTGTTACATTTTATGGTATCAGAGTGAGGTTATAAAACTCGGGCTGTGATTTTTGGGTTTCAACTTTTCTTTTATGGAAAATGTTTTAATTCTAAATTTAGAATTTTGATAAAATTTTGATATTTGGTTTTGAAATGTGTATCCGAGTCTTCGACGCCGACCCAAGTAAGAAACTCTCTACTTCAGTTGCTTTAGTTTTATTTACTTTAGTACTTTAGCTAATTGGTAAACTTTAGAGACCGTAGAAATTAAACAATCTCTGCTTTAGATTAGTTAATTATGTTAAACTTTAGATTTAGAATCTAAAGACAACCTAAGCTAAAGAATTTTGAACTGTCAATAAGCAAAATGAGTTTACGTGGTATCTGTGGTCGTGGTGTGCAAGGACACGGTGGGCATTGTCAAGTGGCTCATGCCGAGCCCTTTTTTTGAGGTAACATGCCCAATCTAAAAATTGGAGAGGTTGTTAAGATGCTCAAATCTGAGGGCAGTAATCAGGAAGTTGTGGATGCTGATGTGTCCCAAGTTATGCTTAAGGATTTATAAAAGGTCGTTGGTGCTCAATTTGTGAGTCAAGGGTTTGTGACTGAGTGACTTCGTTGAATGAGACCAAGTTAGTGGATGAGATTAATCACTTTGAGAGTGAGAAAAAAGAAATGAATAAGTGCGGAATATGAGGAGTTTTGGTCATGCTGACTTGAATCTACGATTTAGAAATGGGCTATAATAGTTAGGCCTTAGCGAGTTAAGGTAGATGTAAGTGTATATTAGGTTTTGATCTGTGCTTTCTGTGATAGACGTCATTCAGACGAGTGTTAGAGGAAAATGAGAGTGTGCTTTAGATGTGGATTTGATGAGCATCGTGTCAAAGTTTGTTTACAACATTATCTTAATCGAATGCAAGTTTCGACTGAGAATGGGAATCGGAGACTGGTTTGTGCAACTAGGCGTCAAGAGGATCGAGATGTATTTGGCAGTAATACGGGCTTGGTATGTGAAACCAGGCTGACGGTCTAACCAGTGGCTAGATCGAATTGACCGGGTCGTCACTAGGCTCAAACCGAATCAACAACATTTGAACATGCTCGGGGTGCCGTAAATGTGTAATGCCCTAAATTTTGGGCCTAGAAGTTTTGGGTTTTGAGTGTAGGGATAGTGGGAGGGTTGCACACATAAGTTAATTTGTGTAGTTTAGTGGCAGAATGGGCTTGCTGTTCTAGTGGTTATGAGTGTGTTAGTTTGTCTCAGGGTTCTAAGTTCGAGTCCCTGTGTGGGTATTTTAGAAAACATTTTAGTTATTTCTGATTTCAGTTAAAATAATTATTTTATTTATTTGTCTTTAGTGTTATTATTAATTATTGTTATTGTTATTTTTATTTGTTTTTACTTGGCACGTTATTTTTTGTTCTGTTTCTTCTTGGTTTTTGTTTTTGTGTTCTTCTTTTTGCTTTTTGGAATCGATGGTGTTGTGGGCTCGAAGGACCTTGATTTTCTGCTCCTCTGTCGTCTTCTTCGTCATCGTGTGTGGGACTCAACTCTGACTAATCTACTTATCTTTTTTTTTACAAGTGTTGTTTCGACTTTTCGTGAGAATGCTTTGATTCTCTAGTTTCAGAGCTTTGAAGGCTGAAAGGGAGTGCGATACTCCATTTTCTGATGTGGTTTCGATAATACCAAAGTTGGAAGACAGTTTGGTAGCCAAAGTGGTGTTTTCGGGGCTATTCTGAGGTGGTTTCATGGCTTCCCCGACGGCTACACTGCCTTGTGAATTTGGGAAATTAGGGTTTCGGCCAATTTTGGTACCACACGACCTGGCCACACGGTCGACTGTTTTGGAGATTTTTGTCAAAAATCACACGGTCGTGTCCTTTGGTCCACACGAGCGTGTGAGTTTGAGAATTAGGGATTGAGATTTGGGGTCACACGGCCGTGTGACTGATTTGGGAATTAGGGATTCCACACGGGCGTGTGTTTTGGAACATACGGCTGTGTCTACTCTGCACTTAAGCTTAGTGAAATAGGACAGTATCTTACACGGCCTGATCACACGACTATGCCTCTATACAACACGAGCGTGTGCCTCTAACACACGACCGTGTGCTACCCTTCACACGGGCATTTGGACCCCCACACGGCATGGAATGCTTCACACGGCTAGAGCACACAGGCGTGTGGGCCTATCTCGCCAAGCTTTGGGTTTTAGGTCAAATGCAAGTGCAAATGCCACTCTGTATGTTCCAACCCCCGACTAAGCCTTATTGGGGGTAATTATGACTTTGATTTGGGCTTGATATGTGCGCATTTGTGATTATTTGTTAGATAAGTTGATACTGGATTCGAGATACGAAGGTACACATGTTTGATTCTGTAACTGATTGACCGGATGTGTGTGTCTCCTTTTGATTGACTATCTATCCTGAATTGTGTATATCTGACTGCATACATGCATACATATGCATAAATCTTTTTGGTGGGATGTTGAAGAGAAGGGAGATTTACGATTTGGCAGTTTGTCTACATTTTGAAAGCCCTTAATAATACCCAGAGGGTCATAGGCGGTCCCAATACCTTGAGGGTCGTGGACATTACTGATAACGGTATAGCGGTTTGCCGCCTTGTACTGTACTGCATGTACGTTAGCTATGCTACGTACCATTATCTGATCTAGAAGATATATTGCACGTCTGTACCGCGGTCTACTGCATTGCACAGTACAGCTTATACGCTAGCCTTGCTGCGTAGCACATCTGATCTGGCAGTTATATTGCATGTCTGTATCGCAGTCTTCCGCAGGGCATCATACAACTTACTGATAGCTCTAATACCCAGAGGGTTGTGGTCGGTCCCAATTCCTTGAGGGTCAAGGACAATATTGATGATCATCATTGCCGGGCAACCCGGGATGACGTTCTGTGGAGTATAAGGTTGGATGGACTTTTCGAAGTCCTACTCGGAATGCAGGGATGGGTGAGTTGATTAAATCCCCACAGGATGTGTCGGTTGGATGGAGATAGTGTGTTGGTTGGATGGGTGGGTTATTTTATAATTCATTTGCACTCATATGCGTCTGTGTGATTCTGTGACTGTAATATCTATTTGACTGTCTGACTGAATTATTTGACTGTCTGATTGACTGAGGAGTCGGATTGTACTATTTGACTGAAAGGCACTCGTGTCTAAAGAAACCTTGTGCGATGGGCTAAGCCCCAACCGATTCTGATTCTAGAAAGAGGGCTTAGGCCAGTTTGTGACTTCTGAGAATTTCTGATATTGTGTCTAACAGAGCCATATGACTGTAAAGTTACATATGGTATGTTTTGTTATAGTCGCTCTGCAAGTGTGTTCTGCTGCTGAACTATTTTCTGGTTTACTGTATCTATTTCTGTTTCGGTAGCTAGTTAGTTTGATCTCACACTAAGCTTGATAACTTACCCTCTCTTTTGTTTCCCCTTTCAGGTACATTTCAGGATTTTGGATGCTGGACTTGGTATGTGGAGGACTCAGATAGTTTTAAGGCTAATAAGTTATTAGTTTGTGGTTTCAAACTTTTATTGGTTATTCAGTTTTGAATATAAGGTTTTTAACACTATGGTATAATTCTGTTTTACGGTTTAATCATTTTATTATTCTGGTTTTTTTTAATACTCGATATTAATTATTTCAGGAATCGAATTAAGAATGACTAGTTTTGTAAGATTTTCCCACGATCACTTCGGTGGTCAATGTAGCATTCCAAATTCGGTCTAGACTTCTAGGCCGGGTTTGAGGTGTTACAAAATGTGTTGCACTTGCATTGGCACCACCAGACACGACGGTGCTGACGGCGGCAATGTCGATATTCCAGTGGCCTATAGGTGGTTCTTCGGTAGTTGAGTAGTAGAAGAATTACACTCCTACTAGAACTCTACTGGATAATTTGATTTCAAATTAACTATTCCAAAAATAATATTATTTTAACAAATTTAATATTAAATTTAATTTAATACTTATCTTGATAATATTTTATTACTTTAATATTAAAATGATTATCTTGATAAGTATTTTATTAATTTAATATTAGAGTGATTAAGTTTAATTATCTATTAGAGTGATTAAGTTTAATTATCGTTGAATTCTCTAAATTCTCCCTATATAAAAAGAGTCATGGGTCATTATTTTACACACACTTGAATTCAAAAGAAAGTTGTAGAGAAAATTTATTGAAGAAATTATTTTAGAAAATTTCTAAAGATATTTTTCTTATTTACGACTTGACTCAAAAGTTTAGAAAATTTGCAAAACTACCGCACTAGTAATTTTGTGGAATTTTTTTTGATTTAAAGCAAGCCCACACTGAGTAGACGTAAGCTTGAGGATAGGGGAGAAGACTACCTGGTCGAAGCATTCATCCTAGATGAATCGAAAAGGTACAATTTCAATTAAGTGTTTATTACTTTAGATATTGTTGTGGAGATTTTATACTATTATTCTTCATCTTTGAATCATCCCCTAACTTGTCATATTTTTCATAAGGAAATTTTCTCTCTCTCATTATTTCTAATATTTAGCTTCTATCTTTTGCGCTGGAATATATTTGGTAGTGCTTGAGGACGTATGCGTAATTTGCCGAACCTTATTAAATTTCTGGTGTTCTTTATCATTTTTATTTATCTTTCAATATTTTGTAGCGTATATTGTAGTGATATATTATGCTATTAAATTAAATTGTAAGGAGATTCTGTAGCACCCCAAACTCGGCCCAGAAGTTATGGCCAGATCCGGCATGCCACATCAAAAACGTAAAAAAATAATTTCCATTCTAAGTCCAGAAAATCGTACTTGATGTTCAAAAGATTAATTCATTAAGGGTTAAAGTGAATGGAAGTTGTGCACCGGTAGGAAACCGGAAAAGAGGTGGTGAGTCCATCTGATTGCTATACCAAGCTCCTTCGGATCCAATCCTAGACATGCATACCGCCATTGCCACACCTTAACGTCATGGATATTTCTAGAAACCGATTTGATTAAGTCATTTTAGGAAAAGTAATTAATTTTGGAAAATACTTTCATTGCGGAAGCTTTGCTTGTTGTCCTGTTATTTTGAAATCAATTGTTGTTTTTGAAAACGCGCCTAAAGCTATCCAATTTCAACATTTAAAATAAGTAATACCTATCTTAGTAATACATATTAAAACCATCAAAAATAATTAAGCGGCCTTATTACATTTAAAACCCAAAACTTCAAACGTAAATAAAAGGATGTTCAGTTCACGTAAGAAAATCAAACTTTCGAGCGGTGGCCACTCCAAATTCCCTCACGACTCCAAGCCCACTATGGTTGGGGATTTCTGCGTGGATGAAAATAAAAGGGTGAGTTTGGGGAAACTCAGTGTAAGGAAAACCCATTCAAAGCCCAAGTCACTCAAGCCTATTGGGCCTAAGCCCATTCAGTAATAAATGGTACTGGGTCGAGCCCTTTTCAGACATAATAAACCGGGCCTTAGCCCTTATTTAGATAAAAGATGGCCCATAGGCCCATTTCAAAATACATGCAACATCAATAACATATGCAAGCCCATTTGGGAGACTACTCAACCCACCAACCACTACACTCCACCCGTACCAGCCATACACTCCATGTGGGAATAGCTCAACCCACCCAAATTTCAACATTCTCTGATTGCTTGCCTTGCTCGCTTCATTATCAAAGAATTGAGGCAAGCCTCCAAGACGTGGACAAGCCACTTTCAGTACTTCCTCCGTCAATATCCCGGTCCCATGCATCGATAATAACATGGCATGCATAAATAACAACGATCAAACATGCATTTAGGTCAATTTAACCCTAAGGGTATTTCGGTAATTTATCTATTAGGGGTAAAACGTAAATTTTCCACTTTTAAAGGTATTTCAGTAATTTATCTATTTTAGGGTTTTTCATGCATATTCCTACTTTTCACGTACTAATAGAATCACGTACCGAGGGTTCTTACCGAATTGGGCCCATTGGCCCATCATTCCAATTTTGGCCCATTAAGCCCAAAAATATCGAGGCATAAAATCATGCACTTTGCGGTCCAAACATTGCACTTACCAAAAACATTAATCGATTTACCTCACGAGCATTCGTGACACTCGCAAATCTACAAAATACCACTTTTCTAAGCATTTCGCCGCTTTTGCCGATCTAGACTAAGAAAGAGGGTGTTAGTTACACACATTTGCGACGATATGTTGACGAGATCCACACACTAACGCCTACAATTGGATTACTAACACGTTAATCTAACTATTCAAATACAAACTACGATTAACCCCTTACAATATTCGGCCAACCACACCTACAGATCATAGTAAGCTTATAAGAAAACAATAAGCAACTCATTAACAAATCTTTGTCAATGTTTACCACATAATCATAATTTCACTGCAAGCTGTCTTCCTAAGCAATAGTCACTAAATCATTTATAACTAGAGCTACGAAACTCCAAATCAAGTGCCGTTAATTTTCCTTGAAAATAGACTCATATAACTTCTATCCATAAAATTTTCAGAATTTTTGGTTTAGCCAATCAATACCAGATTTTTCTCAAAGTTTCCCATGTTTCACTGTTTGACTAATCTGACCACTCTTCATTACGAATCAAATTTCTCATTGTACAGAATTCAAAATATGTTCTCGTTTATTTCATTTGAAACTAGACTTAACAAGCTTTAATTACATAATTTATGCAGCTTCTAACTCATCTCCCACAATTTATGGTGATTTTCCAAAGTCACATTACTGCTGCTGTCCCAAGCAGATTTATTACCAAATCACTCTTTCACATCTAACTTGCATGCTTGTTATTTAAACATGTATATCACCAATCAATCATCACATATCTATGATTTTACTTAAGAATAATCTCCATTTCATCATTTAAAAGCACAACATGTTAGCTGATTTTTCCCTTTAACATCTAAGGCACATGCATGCTCATTTGTTTGGCTCAACTTCACCTATCTTCCATTTTTCATCAAAAGAACATGAAACAACAACCATTTCCTTCATTTTAATTCATGACTAAATGCTCACAACACAACTAAAAATCAAAATATACTTCAAGAGTTAAGGTAGAATCAAGAAGAACTCATGAACCTTAAAATAAGAAGCAAGGTACCAAGAACTTACCTTCAATTTTCCTCCTCCTAGTGACCGAATACTCAAGAGCTTTCTCCTCTCCTTTCTCTTCTCTAACTTTCAGCTATGATGAACAAAGATGGACAAAACTTTGTTCTTTTCACCCCTTTTTCTTTTAATAAAACTTCATATTTCATCCATTTAATTCTTTAATACAAAAGACATGAAATTCTTATCATGAAACATTTACCTAACCTATTATCATGAAACATTTACCTAACCCAGTATCATGGAATATTTACCTAATCCATTGTCATGAAACATTTACCTAACCCATTATCAATTTGTATCAATTTGTACCATAAATTATGGATATCAAGTGTACATTTTGTCTACAACAACATGATGGCTGGCCACTTCATGTAAAATGGGAGGTTTATCATGCAAATCCTCCTATTTTGCACTCCTATTTTTTTGGCCACTTCAATTTAGCCTATAGCATTTTCAAACATTTTCACATAGGTCCTATTTCATAATTTCACTCACAAATGACAAAATCAAAGCATGAAATTTTGTCAACATTCACAGAATTCCCGAAAATTGGGGCGTTACAGATTCTGCTTAGGAGGTTGGGTTTTAAGTGGGACCATTTATAACTCCTCCAATCTTTCCTGGGAATTAAACCTAGTATGATTTTCTAGTATCGTAATTTACTCTCTTTTGCCCTATTGGCACAACAAGTGGTATCAAAGCCAAATGTTATTTGAAGTATGTTCTATGGTTGCAATTTAAACTAATCTTCCACATAAAAAAAGATTATTGAGCATATTGAAAGATTATGGTTGAAATGGTGGACGATCCAAAAGGATCCACATCAACAGCATCAACAGCTCCAACATCGCCCTTGTCGGTGAGACCGATAGTGGAAAATACAAGATTAGCAGTGGAGATCTTCGATGGCATAGGTCATTTTGATATGTGGCAAAGTGAAGTTCTAGATGTTCTTTTTCAACAAGGTCTAGCCACTGTTATTGATGAAAAGAAACTAGATGATGTAGAAGAGGAAGATTAGAAAACTATCAATTGTTTAGCATGTGGTACAATTTGGTCGAGCCTCTTTCGAGAGAAGAGGTATGCTTTTTTAAAGGTGGATTTTGCAAATAAGCTGTGGTTGACACTAGAAGAATTTTTGTTTTTTAAGAAAACAATCAAAATAAGCTCCACATGAAGAAAATGTTGTTTCACTTCACTTATGTTCCGAGTACCACTATAAATGATCACATTGCAAGTTTTAATCAATCAATCATTGATATGATAAATATGGATGAGACCTTCAAAGATAAGTATTTAACTTTGATGTTGTTGGGATTATTTTTTGAGGAGTTTAAGTTCCCCGAAACTACTCTACTTCACAAGAAAACTGATGTATCTCTTAATGAAGTATGTACAACTTTATATAGTTAAGAAATGAGAAAGAAGGAAAAGCAGGGAAATTCAATCTAAGATGTAGAAGTATTGGTAATTTGAAGTCGTTCACACATCCGAAGTGTAGTACAGAAGGGGTGATCTAAGTCAAAAGGGAAACTAAGTAAAGATGGGTGTGCTTTCTGTCAAAGCAAAAGGATACTAGAAGAAAAATTGCCCAAAGTTGAAAAATAAGGGTAAATGTGATAAAGGGGAAATTGTAGTAGAATCAAATATAGTTGAGTGTGATTATGAATATTCAAATCTTTCACTTGTTGTCACATCCTGAAAATCGGGTTAGAAAAAATTGGATTGTGAAATTATGTTAAAGAAAATTAATTTGGTTCAGTGGTTAAGTGTTGTGCTTGTGTGTACGAGGTTCTGGAATCAAATCCTATTCTATGAGTTTTTTTAATTTTTGCCCTAACTTCTATTTTTGAGCTTATCGCTTAAGTATTATTTTCACTCAACTGATGACAAGAATGAGTCTGCTGGTTCAGTGGTAAGGTGTCAACTTACCCTTTGGCTTTGTGTTCAAAACTTTGCATATGCAAAGTAGGAATTATTTTTGTTTTAAACTCTGGGCAAATTATGATAATGATAACTAATCAGATTTATTAGGAGTTATGGGTGGTTTTTTTTAAAAAAAAGAGAATTATCTCTTAATTTCTTTTTCATGTTCCTCACTTTTTCCCAGATTTTGTTTTTCACGTTAGTTTTCTAGTGTTGTTGAAATTAATCTAATGTTTTCTTTTCCCAAAATATTCCTTCTTCTTTTCTCTATTTTGATCTCTGCAAAAAATTCCCTCTCTTATCTATTTTGTTTCCAATTCTTATTATGGAGACTCTATTTTTCTGCTAACCCTTGTGTTATGCATTTTGGACGAGAGTTAGCGGGCTCATCATTATGTAAGTGTCATTCAAGTTCTTTTCTTTTTATTTTTCCCATAGTACGTTATTTATTTTTCTGGTTTTGTGTAAGATGGATGGTTCTAGTGCGTCTTTAGTTCTGCTTTGATCGTTAATGGCCTCTTGTAAGTAAGGATTGTTTTAGCATTTACTTATTCAATATATACTAGGCTTTAGGAAATGCTGCTACAAGCGTGGTAAACAATCAAATGCTTTGAAGGAATTGTTATGTTTGGTGTTAAGGTTGAATTTAATGTTAGAATTTGGTATATCATTGTTCATTGATTTGTTTTGGATGATGTTTTAGGGTGCTAGAATTGTGTTTGTTAAATCGGCGTCAAAAAACAACCAGGTGTGCAATGAAAACCTGAGAAAATAGTGAACAAAAAAAGCCAAAAATTGGGACTGTCGGCGCTACACGAACATATGGGTTTAAAAACTAGAATTTTTCCTTACAGCCATATTCGATGTATGAGTCGAATGTGGGCTTCTTGTAGGGTCGTATGATACAAATTAGGCCATAAATCACGATTTTTGAAATTATGTTAGCATAAAATATAAATTATGTACGCATGTTAATAAGATATATGTTAAGTATGATACTGTAAATAGTGTGGGTTTTTAACAAGTAAAAACTGTGCATTAATTATTTATGTTTAAACATTAATCAATTATGATTAGTATATGTTTTGAATAGTGATTAAATGACGATTGAGAAGTACTAATATGCTTACCAATTCTGAAACTAAGGTAAGTGCTCTAACTTGTATTGTATGATTGTTTGATCAGTTGTGTGATAATGGAATATGTTATATTCTGACACTTATGTTTTGTGATATTATGACACGGTTCTATTTCTATTAATTTGATCTTTTAATACGAGATAAATTTTTGAAATCGCCATATTTGATTACATGTTAAGCATGCCATTGTTTTGATTCTGTTCTGTGTGTCATATCGCATGCATGGGTTTGGGATGATTTTATAAGGAGGAAGTTCTGGTAGTTTAATTATCTGCCTCATCTGGTGGTTTATCCACATTTCTGTTCTAGCAGCTTAGCTGCAATATAGTGGCTCAACCACATATATTCTGATCTGGCAGTTTTAATTGCAACTCTGGTGAGAATGTCTACAATTATTTGTTAGTGTGATTTGGTTGGACGAGTTCTGAGGAGCTCTATTTTGGTGTGTAGCGGAGTTGGGTAAGAAGTTTTCTGGAAAAAATCTGCATTCTATTTTTCTGAAATTCCACATTGGCATAATCATGTATTCTTAATTTTGTTTACTTGTGCGTCATGAAATTCTCTGTGAAACTCTGATCTGTATATTGTGTTATGTATGATCTCTGTTTGGGTTTAGTTATACACTGATCTTTATAGCTCACCCCCTTTGTTTTATTTTTAACGTTTTAGGTAATCGATAAATTAGAATCGGAATGTGTGCGGGAGCTCGAATGGTTTAATCAGTGAAATTAAAAAAAATGGTTATTTTCGTAATTATTTATTTTGGTCATTTGGGAACTGTAGTTTGTTTTTGGGCTTTGTTTTGGTTTCTGTTTAATTCGTCAATATTGATATTTGCGAATGTGATACTGCAAAACCTCACAAGTTAAATTTAAAATTCGATTTTCAAAATTAAAACTTTGAAAATTTTCCGTTGCAAATTAGGTAATCCTTAAAGAGTTTTTCTGTAAATAAACAAACGACTTCAATGAGTATTTTCCTTAAAGCTAGAAATGATTTGTCAAAATACTAATTTTCAAACATGATTTTGAACTCAAATTTTGGGATTAAGTTAAGTGTTTCCGAAATTAAGTTTTTCTAGACATTTGTGAAAGTTTTTGCCAAATTTTATATTTCTAAAATGCGTTTTTAGTTTGATTAAAGTAAAGGCTTTTATACAAGTTATCGTAATTCTTCGGTATCCGATCATGACTTCTAGGCTGGGTTTGGGGTGTTACATTTTGTGATATTAGAGCGAGGTTGCAAAATTCAGGCTATGATTTTTGGGTTTCAATTTCTTTTATAGAAATTGTTTTAATTCTAAAATTAGAATTTTGATAAAATTTTGATATCTGGTTGTGAATTCGAGTCTCCGACGTCGACCCAAGTAAGAAACTCTTTGCTTTAGTTGCTTTAGCTTTATTTACTTTAGTACTTTAGCTAATTGGTAAACTTTAGAGACTGTAGAAATTAAACAATCTCTACTTCAGATTAGTTAATTATATTAAACTTTAGATTTAGAATCTAAAGACAACCTAAGCTAAAGAATTTTGAACTGTCAATAAGAAAAATGACTTTACGTGGTATCTGTGACCGCGGTATGTAAGGACACAGTGGGCGCTGTCAAGTGGCTCACGTCGAGTTCTTTTCTCCGGCAACATGCCCAATCTAGAAATTAGAGATGTTGTTAAGACGCTCGAATCTGAAGGTGGTAATCAGGAAGTTGTGGATGCTGATGTGTCCCAAGTTATGCTTAAGGATTTACAAAGGGTTGTCAGTGCCCAATCTGTGAGTCGAGGGGTTGTGACTGAGCGAATTCGTCTTATGAGACCAAGTTAGTGGATGAGATTAATCGCTTTTAAAGCGTGAAAAAAGAAAGGAATAAGTGTGGAATATGATGAGTTTTGGACTTGATGACTGGAATTTACGATCTAGAAACGGGCCATAATAGTTAGGCCTCAGCGGGTTGAGGTAGACGTAAGTGTATATTAGGTTTTGATTTGTGCTTTTTGTAATAAATGCCATTCGAGCGAGTGTTGGAGGAAAATGAGAGTGTGCTTTAGATGTAGGTTCGAAAAGCATCATGTCAGGCTTTGTTTACGACATCATTTTAATAGGATGCAAGCTTCTACTCAGAATTGGAATCGGAGAATAGTTTGTGCAACTAGGCGTTAAGAGGATCGAGATGTATCTGGCCGTAATACGGGCTTGGTGTGTGAAACCGAGCCGACGGTCTAATTGGTGGCTGGATCGAATCGGTCGGGTCATCATTAGGCTCAAACTGAATCAACAACATCTGAACCTACTCGGGGTTTCATGAGGGTGCCGCACTTGCATTGGCACCACCAGACATGAGGGTGCTGACGGCGACAACGACGACATTTCAGTGGCTGATGAGTGGTTTTTCTGTGGTTGAATAGTGGAAGAATTTCACTCTTACTGGAACTCTACTGGATAATTTGATTTTAAATTAACTATTCCAAAAATAATATTATTTTAACAAATTCAATATTAAATTTAATTTAATGCTTATCTTGATAAGTATTTTATTAATTTAATATCAAAGTGATTAAATTTAATAATCGTTGAATTCTCTAAATTCTCCCTATATAAAGAGAGTCATGGGTCATTATTTTACACACACTTGAATTCAATAGAAAGTTGTAGAGAAAATTCATTGAAGAAATTATTTTAGAAAATTTCTAAAGATATTTTTCTTATTTACAACTTGGCCCAGAAGTTTAGAAAATTTACAAAATTGCTGCACTAGTAATTTTGTGGAAAATTTTCTGATTTAAAACAAGCCCACACTCAATAGACATGAGCTTGAAGATAGGAGAGAAGACTACTTGGTCGAATTGTTCATCCTAGACGAATCAAAAAGGTACAATTCCCCTTTGGTTCTTTAACCAACCATTCCCAAACCCAGTTATAATTCTGGTACAATAAAAGTACGTGATTGGGTTGAAGGGATGGTGGTTGTTTGATATAACCTATAGAAAGTGCAAAATGGTTAAAAATAAATCTATTATTAAAACTAAAAATTCGTAGAATCAATTCTAGGACTCCTAATTTTTCGTGAGGCTCAAAACTATTTAGAACAAAGATAAAATTAATGTGTATAGGCTCAACAAAATAACTGTCATCTTGCACTATTATTTCATCTTTAACATTTTCCTTCGTGATTTTATCTTTTATTTTCTCTTTAACTTTATCAAAAGTGTCGAGAATTTTCTTCTTGTGCTCCTTGGTTTCAACAAACCTTTCTAGGAAAGGAGGTTCTATCACTGGGATGATTAATTAACTCCTTAAGAGCAACCACATCTTGTTTAGCTTCTTCTTTTTAAAATTCTAATCTACTCACTAAAATCATGAGTTGATTGATTTGATTTTCTATGTTCCAAAAATGGTTCTTCATTCATTTTTCTAGGTTTTCAATGCTTGAGTTTGTTTCCCGTAGTGATAGTTGAATGGTGCTGGAAAGAGATTCAACTATATCCTTAAGAGACTTACCTTGATTTGAATTGTAGGGAAGCATACAACCTTGGTTCATAACCAAATCTGGATAATTCATCTAATCATGATTGTAAGTATTGGCATAGGGATCATATCTTTGCTGTGGCCAACTGGGAAATCCTCTAATTTCATTGACATGCTTATAGGGAACTTATTGGAACATGGGAGATACATCATTATAGTGACCGTAATCAACATAAGTCTCATTCTCACAGGCTTGCACTTGTTCAGAATTTCTTATAGCCAATTTTTGAACAAGAGAGGTTAATCTATCAATTCGATTCTCAATGGAATACAAATTTACCTCATTTGATCTGTATGGGTGAATATGCAACCATGATTGAAGATTAAGGATAATAAAAAGAAATAAAATTATAAACACTAGTCCCTAACAACAACACTAAATTTGTATGGTTGTCGAAGCCGCTAAAAATAAAACCTACTTGAAAATATAAATTAGTAGAAAGTAGCAAGTACAATCGAATCCATAAAGACTAATGATAATTTTATTTCTTTAATAAACAAGTAAAATAAAAATAACATAAAAGGGGTTTAAAATTAAAACAAAGTAAAAAGAAATAGTAAAATAAAATATAAAAAAACCAATGTAATGAAACTAGAGCCAAAGGTAAAATCTCTGTTTGATTCAAGGGTTTGACTATTGGTGCAAAGATAAATTTCAATGTTTCTTAATAAATTGGTTATAGTTACTAACAATTGCCAAGTAACCTAATCTCTTTTTACTTTTTCAATGATTAAGAAAATCATCATTAATTACTTCCTTTATTGATAAATAACCCATAGCATTAGTATTCATACACCATGCATAGATTTAACACATATAGATTTAAAAGCGGTTTTAACTGTAAGTGTGACAAGTTAGTTGTAATATTTGTGTGTTACAAGGGAACACAGAATATTTCGAGGATCGAACCTAAGAGAGATCGAGTGATCAGGTGAATGGACAATGGTCAAGCATGCAGTTAGGAAGTCTAATTAAAGTCTAATTAACTAATGGCTAAGTGCTATATTATGACAATTCATAATTCAAGGTTGATTAAACTAAATTATACCTAAAAGGACTAAATTGAACAAAATTCAAAATTACAAAAGTATTAATTTGATGAAATAGAGTGATCAATTGATACCCATGTTGCTAATTCATTCTTGGGTTAGGGATCTAAATTGCTTAAACTCCTAATTAGCCCAATTTTACCTCTTGGTCATTATTTTACCCAATTAGACGATTTAGTCCAATTTATCTCTCGACCTCACTATACTTAATTAAGAAAATCAAATTTGTTCACAATAGAATATCCTTTTGGTCTTACTTATCTAAATGTTCCTCCAAAGTTGTCAATTCTAGGTTTTGAATTTTATTTGATTTAATCTAATTTTTATGATTTAATCCCTAACCTTAAAATTAATCATGCAATATTTCAATCAATCAGCTATTATAATGCTCAGTTCCTACTCATCATCAAAACACAAAGCCCAACCAATTTCATGCTTAAATGAATCATCAAATAACCAAAAAAGATGTAAGGGTTGAGAAATGCTTAGTGAATCTTGAATAGGTCCTTGATGAAACTGATGGCAAGTAAGAATATTTACAAATCCATAACCCAAATTAATACTATACACAATTGATAACTAAAAACATGTAGGTCTATTGAATACTTTGAAGGAAAAATCAAAATAACAATATAGGCCATTCTATCTTTTTGGGATAAAGATGAAAGTGTAGTAAAATAAAGAACAAAACAGCAAAAATAAAGACTAAGCTAGAAAAGGAAAAATAGATGAATCTTAAATGGTTGAAAGAATAAAAGATAATGATAAAAGGATGTCTAGCCTTTTGTATCATAAAGATGCCTTAAATACATCAGATTTCCTAACCTTAACATTGAAAAAACACCCTTAAAAAGTTGATGATTTGAGCTGAGTTTGACACAAAATTGCCCCTATAGTTTTTCACCTATAAAGCTTCAGTATTGCGACACACAGGCTTAGGTGTCACGACATGCAAGTAGTTTGCACAAAAGGGGGGCATGGGAGCACTCGGTGTCATGACACATCCTTACTAGCGTCACGACCTGGTTAACAAACCACTTGATTCCCTTTAATTTAACATTTGGCTTGGAGTTGTAACCTCAAAGACTTGAAGCCGCGATCTTGGGGCTTAATGTTGTGACACCCAATGCTTGGTGTCTCAACCTCAACGACATGCCACCATACAAGCATTAGTGTCATGACACGCACATTAATTGAATGTCTCCTTGACATTTGACCTTAATCATCTCCCTAAACAAGCTTAAATCAAATATTAGACTCCAAATGACATAATTTTGCCAATTTAGATCTCAATAGTGATAAAAGCTAGCATTGAAACTAACAACTAATAATTGATAAAAAGTATTAAAATGATATTAAACTACTTGAGAACAAGCTCCTTAAGCATACGAGAGAGGCTAATTTGACATATCAAATTACGATAGATCAATAGCTTAATAATTTAATTTATCAATAGCCTTAAAAACAAAATAGACCCAATTCTAACCAACAAACACACAATCAGAGTTTATTTAAGTTTGACCGTATGCGCATACTATAATAATAATCATGCAGTCGTCACAAATATTATAAATCAATTTATCAACTAATTATCTAATCGACAAAGCAATTATTCTAAGCTACCAACTACAACCAAATATTTAACAAAATTGAACAAATGTAATTAAACCAGGAGACATACAAATATTAAAGAGAAAAGAAAGATTAGAAGCAATTCGATCTCACAAACTTATAGAACCAAACTTCGAATATTATTTCAACTAGAAAAAAAGGTTTAGAAACCCAGAAAGAAAATAAAAGACAAAACCAAAATAAAACTAAGAACAGTTATCCCCATCCCCCCTAATAATGTCAATTTATAGGGCAAAAATAATATAATGGAGAAAATACAGAAGTCCCATTAAATACATAAAGTAGATTTTTTTTCTAGGTTTTTTAGTAATTTTCGCATCAAAAGTTGAGGACATTTTTGGGCTTCAGTCATAAAATAACTTTAGTTAGATCTTTCAATTCACTTCAAATCTCAAAATAGAGGTATATAACTTAAGTTATGGACAGAATACTGAAACTACACCATGTTAAAAGTCCAAACCGCAAAGACTTGCCAAAAATAAACTCTGAAATATAAATATATATAATTCAGTGGTTAAGTGCTTTGGATGTTTACTTGAGGTCCTATGTTTTATTTCATTTCTTAGAAATTTCTTTATTAATTTTGATACTATATCTGATTTGGTTTGTAAAGGTTATTTTTAATTTTTGTAAGTTTAAGTCAAGAATGAGTTTGTTGGTTTATTGGTAAGGTTTTAGCTTACTATTAGATTTCAAGTTTGAAACCTATTGTTTCCTTACATTTCACATTTTCTCTCATTCTATTTTATGTTGTATCTTTTTGTTTTCCTGAAAATTTCTTTGTCGATTTCCTTATGCTATTCTTTGTTTTTCTTCTCTCAATTTTCGTTCTTATTTAAACAATCCTATTCTTTCTTTCTTTCTCTTCTGTTGTTGCTATTTGTTGTCCTATTACTGTTTGAACCCTTTGTTGCTGTGTTGATTTTCTTCTGGACTTGTTATTCGTCGGGCATGTGGTAAGCGAATTGTAGTTTTCAATTGTTTTTTCCTTTTATTATTATTGTAAGTAAGGTCCATTCGTTGAAAAATGAGATGTTGTTGAGTTTCACTGAATGTGTTATTGTTGTGGATATTGATAATTCTTCTGTGTGGTTCTTGTAGGTGAGGAGTGTTAGGTGTACATTCCTCAGGCGAGATAAGTGCGTTGGGTATTTTTGTTTCTGAGGGTAAGTGTCGGATGCCCAATTTTGGTGGGCTGAATAGTGTTAATTTGGGTTTATGGTAGAATGTCTCTTGTTAATGGCCGAATATTTTAGGAAGCATGAGCCGAATCTTTGTAAGTGGTTAGTAATTATTCAAATTATGGATGTGTTTGCAAGATTTGATTGATGCTGTGGTGTGAGCATTTCGAAAAAATAGCCAGTTGTGTGACCCTAACTTGTAAACTCAAAAAACTGTACAAAAAATTGAAACTGTCAATGCTACACGATCATGTGTCAAGCCGTGTAAGCCACACGAGTGAATGCTAGGTTGTGCGCCAGCCGTGCGGGCCACACGGGTTGTGCTAGGTAGGGTGTATGGGCCCATTTTGAGTAAGTTTAGTTAAGGCCAGATTTTGATTGTGTATTCAAGGTCAACAATTTCGTAAGCTCTAATGAATGATATACATGTAGTTCGATAAATGAAATCTGATGTTTTTGTTGTGTGTGCATTTTTTTGAAAGCATGTTAAATGTATAAATTGTATATCTGGTTTATGAATTTGAAAGTACCGTTAGCATGTTTCTGATCTGAAATGTTTAAAATATGCACTTTTAATCTGAATGTTATGATATATGTATTATGACGTTGCATGTGCATTGGGGTGGAATATGATAATGTGACAGAGAAAGTTCTAGCAGAATACAATCTGCATTTCTGGCGGTAAAATTGCAATATCTATACCTGATAGTTACAGCAGTAATATTTGAATATGGTGGACTTCCGCATAACATTTGGCAGCATGACTGCATATTTCTGTATAATGACATATGATCACTATTTGGTATGTAGGGTTGGATGAGTATCATTTACCCTATTTGGTGTTTTGGGTGGGTCGGAGATGGTGTATAGTGGATGGAGGTAAGATCTGATTTGTTTGTTGATTTTACATCAAAAAGCATGTCATGCTTCTGTATATGTTTTCTTCTGTTGAAATTAGTGATTAAATTGTGTAATTTGTTATGTATGTGGGCCAAGTCCCACACTGGGCTTTCTAGCTCATTCAATTTATTAATCTTTTCAGGTAACCCTCAAACTTAGGATCGGGCAGCATTTGGGGCTCGGATTGGCCATCCTTACATTTAACAGTTTGAATTGATTTCATGATTATTTTTGAACTTTTTGAACTATTGGATAATTTTTTGGACATTATATATTTTTGGTTTTGGACTAGCTGTGAAACTTTAATAATTTGTTTTCTCTAAACTACAAATTTTGCATTTTCACATACTAAAATAACTATTTTCAAAAATTGACAACTCTGGAGTTTTTCGTTGCAAATCCAAATAATCAAAAATAAGTTTTTTGGATAATAAATAAGCTAACAATGTGGTTTTAAACCTATTCAAGTGAAAGTAAACGAACGATTCTAGAAACACATATGTACCATGGTTTAAATGAATTAATCTTGAATTTTAAAACGTATAGATGATGTATCCCACAACATTTGGTCATAATGTCTAGGTCGAGTTTGGGGTGTTTTACTTTTCAATGAATCAAGTTTTGACTAGCTAAATTTAGCAAAGTTATCAACCTTCCTTCCTCCACTCAAAGGGCCAGCTATGCATGAGAGAAAAAGGGAAGATTGACATGCTACTTTTAATAAACTCAAAGGGCTCCTCACAAGTATAAATACCCCTAACCATTTATTCATTTCGTTCATCCCTCATTCATCATCTCTTCTCTCTTTTCTCTCTTTTTTCATTCTCCATATGTTCGCATTCTTCAAAGAGTTTTGCAAGGCTTTGAGAGCAGTCTCATTCGACCACATTAGGAGCACTCAAGCTTGATAGTCACAACAAGAAGGAAAGAAAGAAGGAGTGAAGTGAGCTATGCTTAGGAGAACCACTGAAAATGACTTTGCATTCTTTACCCTTCAATCTTTTATTTTTGTTCAATTCAAGAAACATGATTGCAACTGAGTTTTTTTGCTTTTAATATAATCATGGTTGCTTAATTTTGTCAGTGTTAGAATGATTTAAATTCCGTTGCTTAGATTATTTATTTTTGTTAATGATGTTATGTGCCTTGCTTGCTTATTCATCCGAACATGTTATTTGTGCATTATAAATGTAGGGATGCAATTAAATTAATTATTAAATCAGAACCAAATTATAATTAATTGACACAATATCTGAATGGTGCATGTTTGATCTTTTTATTATGAAATTAGGTCAGATTAGTATAATATCGAAAGAACTTTATTACCTTGCATAACTCTAGGATTAATATAGTTAAACTATTTCAGTATAGAAATATTTTAATGTCACCTCACATGATCTGTTTTTTGCTTATTAAAAATACTAAGTTGTTTGACATACATATGCTAGAATTAATAATTTAATAAGTATGATTTCTTAGACGATACTTGAAAATGTAACCTTTAAGTAGGAATGAACATAGAAATATGCAAACTAAAAGGTTGAGCTTAAGGCTTCAAGAGGAGCCGAGCACTCATAAAAACAGGATTAATAAATAGGCGAGTTGCCATGGAATTTTCCGTAACATTATTAGTATTAAATATTTTTTAGTTAGGAAAGAAAATTATTCTAATGCATGCAATTGTGATTACTCTTAAAACTTGCACACTTATTTCTTTCTTTGTTTAATTTAATTTTAAGTATACTTAGTTTAATATAATTAGAAATCCATCACATTTTAATTTATTTTTATCACCAAACAATTTGATGAGTAATTAATTTCGCAATACTTGATTTGCATAAATAATTTCAGTGGAGACCGACAACTCTCGCTCACTACTTTATTACTTATTAACGATTGTGTATACTTGCACATCAATCAATTAATTTCGAGACAGAGAGGGAGAAAAAAAAGGGGACCTCAAATTTACATGCCAAGGCAAGAGGTTAAACAAGAAACAATAACCTTTTAGGCACCATTGCTAGCAGCCAAGCACCTTAGGGCCAAGGCTTTATGCTCCTTTAATGGTGGAACCATGATCGATTAACTTCAGAGATTTTTGAGCATCAATTCCTTTCCAATTAACAAAGTAAAACAATGTGGACTAGAGGCTGAAGAACGGAGCTAAAGTGAGTTTTGACTAGAATCAAACAGATAATATTGACAGAGAGTATTGTATGCTATGCGGCAGAAATTGCGGTATAGCCTTTCTCCTCAAGAACTTTGGCTAACGAGCTATCTCCTGTCTTCCTGAAAACATCAAATTATAACATGTTCTTATAAGAATGGAGACATATTTCTTATGATAGGATAGTTTATTAAAAAAGCTAGAAATGGTCAGTGAAAAGAAAAAGACCAAACGACATTGCAGAAATCTGGTTAAGACAAAAAGCAAGGAACTCTGTTAAGCTAAGCAGAACAAGTTCTTACTACATCCAATACTTTTTCCAAAATATCCACAAAGATTAATGGTACATAATCTAAGAATCAAGATAACATAGACTCATCCATTAGGGCATCATTTTACTACTCGGGAAAAAAAACAAATCATGAATGTGGGCCAACCTCCACATGGTTTACAGTTCAGACTAGATCTCTACTGCCTACTTTTATGTTTGTTACTGACTTAAGGCAGATGTTGACATCTTTCTAAAACTTTAAAGGATGACAAAAAGAACCAATCATGCATGTTACAGGGAAAAAGAGCTTTGTAAACAAGGTGAAAAGGAAATCAACATGCATGGAAGATCAACATGATCATGTTTTATAACAAAGCAGTAAAACATATGTTTTACTGATTTACAATGTTTCCTCACCCTCTACAACCAGCAACTTAAGATGTGGCTGTACTCTAAGAATAAAATAATCAATATTTGCGTTTTTTTTATTAGCAAAATAAAGGAAATGCACATAACTATTGCCGTTTCTGTTAAGGAAGTCAGTCTTCATGTTCACAAGATCGAGTTTAGGATATATGTAAGCATAGAACTGCATGAATAAAATGATGTAAGCATTGTAATCAATAACAAACAAGCATGATTATTGTGTGTTCCTTAACTATGAGCTTCTAAATTACAAGATATAACCGTATAGAAATAGCCTAGCCATGACAGAGTTTGACCTTTTCAGAAAAATATCGATATTGATTACAACAGGGAGAGCAAGAAGAATATGTTGACAACAGCAAGTTCTTATATGAGATAAAGGTGCAAAGGCCAAAGGGTAGTTCATGATCTATACCTCAAGTGGACCGAGCTCCGGCTCACCAAGTTTTTCCCTTCGAGCATTACGCACCATGTGCCAAAAGTCGATATGGTTCACACCCGCAATCTCAAGAGGGGACTAGAAACTCATAAAGAGTCCAGCAAGAGACCTTTCCTCTGGCTCCATGTCAAGCAAATTCTCTCCTTTAAACTCATAATAGTTTTTGTCCTTTAACCTGAGATATGTACTTTGCGTGCAGTGAAACTCCACCATTCAGAAGCAAAAACACAAGGAAGAGACATTGGGTATTGGATTCTTGAAAGGAATATTCAGTTTTTTGGTTACAAAAGAGAGAGCTAAACAAAGAAATTACATCTTAAGGAGGCGGTCCCAGATAAATCCTGCTGCAAAATGGTCGGAACAGCTAAATCCTCCGCAGCATTTGCTTCACGATACACATGGCACAGTCGCACCTCCCAGCTTCGATTCAGCGGCTCGTTGATTCTTCTAGCAAACGCCACATTTGATCTCTGCAATTCCGACTCCTTGATGACTTACAAGGCCTCTGAGCTGTCGCATTCAATTACAATGCGTCGAAGACCCTTGTTCCATAGGAGAAAGATCATCATAAATGGCCCGTAATTCAGCCTGAACTCCACTGCTTTCTCCTGTGCTTCTGCAATATCCCAACAACCATTCACCATGTTCATCCCTGGCTAAACCCCCTACAGATGTGCAACCAGCCGCACCTTTCTTTTCACCATCAATATTTAGTTTAGTCCAACACGCTCCAAAATATCAGAGGCATCCTTAATACCTTTCGCTCAGTACCAACTGATTTAATGATTTCCTCAGAGCAGGCATTCTCCTTATTGAACGCGACTAACATCCTTGATTTCCAGAGCCTCTGTATTATGATACCAAAAAGTCTATTTTCGCACGTTTTGAATGTTTGCCACCAACCAGTCCATGAACGATAAGGAAAAAAAAAGCTTGTAGTGTACTTTGACAGGATAACTTTCGACCAGGTCCGACAAGCAATAGGGCAACTCCACAACACATTCTCAAGATCTTCATAATGAGAGCACCAGATATAATTTCGAACAACTTTTTTAATTTCCTGTTAATCTCATCACAAATAGCAATCGAAATCATCGTAGATTGCATAAAATATTTGTATATGGACACAAGGACAAAGCAGGCTAAATTCACTTTCTCAGCTATTGCAAGAAGCTTCGCATCCCAATTATTAAGTTTTCACCTCACCTTTTCCACAACAAAAACAAAAATCCCATTAGTGACCCTCTGATGAAATAGGGGGCACTCCCAGACATACACCAAGATTAGAGACTTGTAGATATCCCAATCTAGCACAAATAGACCTTGCCATTCTCTCATCTATGTTTTAAAAGAAGTAGACCTCAGTCTTTTGAGCATTGACTCCATGTCTTGAAAAAAAAAAGGCCAAATCTATCTAGCAAACTTCTAACCCTATTAGCTTGGTCCATGTCAGCCCTACTGAAAAAGACCAAATTGTAGAAGAAGAGATGAGACAATTGAGGCACATTCCTTGCTAACAAAATCGATTTTCATTTATTTGCTGCTACAACATCATGAATACTATGTTCTAGTTATTCTATGCACAAAACAAACAGATATAGGAAAAGCAAGCAACCATGACAAGTGCCTCTCCAAGGGTCTAAATTCTGCAGTCATGCATTGCAACATAAAACATTTATAAAGGCACTTAAATTTGGACACTTTAGATGGTATTAATTTCTAATGTGTGGTTTTAAGTGTTTCATTTTTTTAATTGATTTTTAAATATTGTAATTAGTGTAAAATAATTAACATATATTAACTTTTTAAAATTCAAATAATATAATAAAAATTTTAAATTATAATTAAAATATTTTTAACTTATTTGTAAAGCTAACGTTGATAATGCACTAGAATGATCGCAAACATAAAGGAAAAAAAAGGAAAAATAGAACACAGATTTTTACGTGGAAACCCTCTCGGGAAAAAACCATAGGCAAAGAAGAAGAAATTTACTAATGTTGAAAAACGAATGATATAAAAGGAATTTCGACTATCAATGTCAAATAGACGAAGTGTAATTTTATACAGATTCCACTTGTGCGACAAGGAATTTCGGCCCTCAGCCTTAAGCTCTACACAAATCCCCTAGTTTTACCACTATATTTTCTTTAACAAGGATTAGGGACACACAACTTTAACACTATTTAATATTCATTAATTTCATGTAATTAAGGCAAATCAACATAATTCAAAATAATAATTAATTAACATTTATCAATTATTTTGATAATTCAAATATAGTTCTAACAAAAAAATTCTAATTGTTATTAAAGCATTTGTAAAAACTATAAAAATTGATATATTATAAATTAAATTCAGTAATTATAAAGTAGAAGGATTTGAAGTGCAATTTTTCCATTAAGTTAATGGACTTGATTTAATTAAGAAATAACAATTAAACCAGTAAAGGTACAATGGAGTGAATCAGTGATGTTCTACAATTAAATGATAATGATTTTGATTTAGTGTAAAGCTTGTATGGCACTTAGCAAGTCTAGGTGTCGAAGCATGATCATAGGTGAAGATAAATTTGGCTAGGTGTCAAACTGATGGAGGACAAATTTTTCACTAAGCATGAGCGTATAAGGTGGAGAGTAATAAAAATGGGACTAAATTGAAATTTTAAGGAAAATGGAAAGAGTAACATTTGGATTTATTTAACCATTGAATGGAATAATGCTTATAAGTTATAATGGATGAAAAGTAATTATAGAAGCTTTATAAATTGCATGAGACATGCCAAATACTAAGTGGTATTGACACTGCTAAATGGCATATGTTTAGACACATGCCAAATACTAAGGTGATTGAGTGGAAATTTAAGAATGTTGGCAAAATCAAGTGTTGCCAAACCAGCATGAGGAGGAAATAGGACTCATTTACAGCGCATTCGTGAGAAAGAGAAGGGGGGGAAATTAGTAGTTCAAGTACTTGATGCTAAAGGACTAAATTTTAGTTTTCAGTTGCTGAATTCTGTTTCAAATATTAGCTACTGATGCTGTTTATGGATCTGCCTCCTTGGTATCGTTCTCTGCTGCTACATGTTTTAAATTGTAGCTTGGTCATTCCTTGCTTCAATGATTTTACCGATTGCTTGAGGAATTGCTATTATACCGACAATAGCAGCTGGTTGCTGCTGCCTGCACCAATTCCAATAGCTACTAGCTGCTTTGTTTTGGAGTTAGTTTGCTGCCTTAAAAAAATTGCAGCTTCAATTTGGTGAATTAAGGCTGCCAATGGGGGACTTCTTTGATACAATCGGTCAGGAAGGGAGAAGCAAGAAAGAGACTAAAAATGGTTGATGCCTTCATAGTTGGCCTCAAGCTGCTACAAGACTTGTTGTTCCCACCACTTGTTGCTGTCACATGTTTGCAAATTGCTCCAAAATGGGTTGCAAATTGTTGAAATAATTGCATAGATTGTTTCAAATGTTACTTATTATAAACAAAATTTAGTCACAGTCATTTGAACTCAATTTATGATACTTAATTTGTTAGTGTCTTGTTTCAGATTGGAGCTTCCCAGAGCTGCTTTATAGTATTGAAAAAAATTGATGTCTCAATTTCTTGTCTCAATGGAGATCAAAGGAATTTTTTCATTAAAAGCGAAGGACAAGTATTTCATTAAACTCCACATTATATGGAAATCTTACTTGGGTCACTTCTATAATATAATATTCTCATTAATTATAGTCTGATAACCCTGCTTTAGTGTTCCCTATTGCTAAATCAATACTCCTTGATTTATCTTTATAATATAATTCCCATAAATTATAGTTTGACAACCTTGCTTTATTAAAGTAATTAATTAGTTTTTTATACTTGAGCAATGCACGAATTAGGAATGTTAGAACATTCCAAGCATTTGCAGGGGAAGAATTCACAATGAAATCGTACTAAGAAGCATTGATGAATTATGAATTGTCCAAATATAGCACTTAGCTATTAGTTTGTTAGACTTTTTAATTGCATGCTTGATCGTTGTCCATCTACCTTATTACTTGATTTTTTTTTTTTTGGTTCAATCCTTGGAATACTTTGTGTTCCCTTGTAACACACATAAATTACAATTGTCTTGTCACACTTGCAGTTAAAATTGCTTTTAAATATGTGTGTTAAGTCTATGCATGGAGTATGCATACTAACGTTATAGGGTTATTTGTTAATAAGAAAAGTAATTAATGACGATTGTCTTGATTATCGAGAAGGTAAGAAGAGATTAGGTTACTTGCAACCGTCAGTAACTATAACCAATTTATTAAGAAACATTGAAATTTATCTTTGAATCAATGATCAAACCCTTGAATCAAATAGAGATTTTACCTTGGTTCTAGTTTTATCACATTGATTTTCCTATATTTTATTTTACTATTTCTTTTTTACTTTGTTTTAATTTTAAACCCCCATAGGATATTTTTATTTTCCTTGTTTATTAAAGAAATAAAGTTATTGTTGGTCTCTATGAATTGGATCCTATTTGTCACTTTCTACTAATTTATATTTTCAAGTAGATTTTATTTTTAACAGTTTCGACAACCTTACAAATTTTAGTGTCGTTGTTGGGGACTAGTGTTAATAAATTTATTTCTTTCTCTTTTTTTTATTTATTTCTTTTTATCCTTTATCTTCATTAATGGTTGCATATTCACCCATGCAGATCAAATGAGGTAAATCTGTATTCCATTGATAATCAAATTGATAAACTAACCTCTCTTGTTCAACAATTGTTTGTAGGAAATTCTAAACAAGTGCAAGCCTGTGAGAATGAAACTTATGCTGATTATGGGCAATACAATGATGTGTTTCCCATGTTCCAAGAAGTTCCCTATGAGCATGTCAATGAAACTAGAGGATTTCCCAACAGGGATTTGATCCCTATGCCAATACTTACAATCATGAGTGTATAAATTATCCAGATTTTGGTTATGAATCGAGGTTGTAGGCTTCCCTACAATTGTCATCTTCAAAGTAAGGTAAGTCTCTTGAGGATATAGTTGAATCTCTTTCTAGCACCATTCAACTATCTCTACGAAAAACAAAGTCAAGCATTGAGAACCTAGAAAAACGAATGAAGAGCCATTTTCGGAACATAGAAAATCAAATTAGACTCATGATTTTAGTGAGTAGATTAGAATTTCAAAAAAAAGAAGTTGAACAAGAGGTGGTTGCACTAAAGGAGTTATCTGATCAGCCCAGTGATAGAACCTCCTTTCTTAGAAAGATTTGCCAAAACCAAAGAGCATAAGGAGGAAATTCTCGAGACTTTTGATTAAGTTGAAGAGAAAATAAAAGATGAAATCACGAAGGAAAAGGTTAAAGATGAAATAATAGTGCAAGATGATAGTTATTTTGTTGAGCCTATACACATCAATTTTATCTTTGCTCAAATAGTTTTGAGGCTCACGAAAATTAGGGAGCCCTAGAATTTCTTCTACGAATTTTTAGTTTTAATACTCATTTTATTTTTAACCATTTTGCACTTTCTACAAGTTACATCAAATTGTTAGAAAAATAGGTTTAGAAAGCGCAGCGAAAAATAAGTTCATGGAAAAACCAGAGTTTTAATTTTTTTTTTCAAAAATAAGAACTTGGTTGTGATATTTAAAATAATAAACACTTAATCAAAATTGTATCTTTTCGATTCGTTTAGGATGAATGCTTCGACTGAGTAGTCTTCTCCGCTATCCTCAAGCTCATGTCTGCCGAGTGTGGGCTCGTTTCGAATCAAAAATTTTTCCACAAAACTACTAGTAAGATAATTTCGTAATTTCTCTAAACTTCTAGATCAAGTTGTAAATAAGAAAAATATCACTAGAATTTTTTTGAAATAATTTGTTTAGAGAATTTTCTCTCAACAACTTTTTTTTTGAATTCAAGTGTGTGAAAAATAATAACCCATGACTCTCTTTATATAAGGAGAGTTAGAGAGTTCAACGATAATTAAACTTAATCACTTTAATATTAAATTAATGAAATACTTATCAAGATAAATATTTGATTGAATTTAATATTATATCTTGTGAAAAATAAAATAAAATAAAATAAAGAAAAATAAAATAACACACAAATTTTACATGGAAACCCTTTCGAGGAAAAAACCACGGGCAGAGGAGAAGAAAATTCACTATGTCGAAAATTTGAATCAATACAAGAGGAATAGACTATGTCTATTTATAGGCTTGTAAAGCCATATTCTAGTAGGACTGAAACACCTTATCCTAATCAATATAAAATAGATGGAGTTTAATAAGGTTTAAAAAACCTTATTCTAAAATAAAATAAAAGAAGTCTAGTTCTATACGGATTTTACTTTTATTTTATTTTCCATCGTATTTTATTTAAATAAGAATTTGGGTCACTTAATTCTAACAATCTCCACCTTGACACAAATTCTCAATGAACAAGTTCTTCATCGCGAACTTTCAATAAACAAGTTCTCCACCTCTTCCATAAAACCCCTTAAGGGTTTAACTTCAACAATGAACACCAACCAAGTCTAAGCAATGCTCAAACTTGGTTATAGGAAGTGACTTAGTCATCATATCTGCAGGATTTTCATGAGTTCTAATTTTGCTCACAATAATATCACCACGAGCAATAATATCACGAACAAAATGATACCGAACATCAATATGTTTTGTTCTCTCATGAAACATTTGATCTTTTGTAAGAAAGATCACACTCTGACTGTCACAAAATACTGTGCTGATTTGAAGGTCTTCATTAAGTTCACTAAAGAGTCCCTTAAACCAAACAGCTTCTTTACAAGCCTCAAGAATAGCCATGTACTCAACTTTGGTAGACAAAGCGATTGTAGTTTGCAAAGTGGCTTTCAACTGATTGCACAACCTCCGATTGTAAAGACATAACACGTGAGAGATCTTCTTCTATCAAGGTCTCCAGCAAAATCAGCATCAACATACCCAATGACTCCATCTCTAGTTCTTCCAAACTGTAAGCAAACATCGGTAGTACTCGTAAGTATCTTAAAATCCATTGAACGCTTTCCGTTGTTCTTTACCGAGATTCGCCATGTATCGCTAAACCGACCGATGCATATGATAAATCTAGACGTGAACAAACCATAGCATACATGAGAGATCCTCTCGCATTAGAGTATGGAACATGTGACATGTACTCAATCTCATCATCTGATTGTGGAGACAAAGCTGATGAAAGTCTGAAATGAGCTGCTAATGGAGTACTAACAGGCTTAGCACTCTGCATATTGAACCTGCAAAGAACTTTCTCAATGTACCCCTTCTGACTTAGGTACAATTTACTTACTTTTCTATCTCTAAGAATCTCCATACCAAGTATCTTCTTTGCTGGTCCTAAATCTTTCATCTCAAATTCTTCACTTAGTTGGGCTTTGACCTTTCTTATCTCTACTTTATCTTTTGTTGCTATCAACATGTCATCAACATAAAGAAGTAGATACACAAAAGAACCATCACTATTTTTCTTAAAGTAGACATAACTGTCAAAACTACTTCTTTTGAAATCATGAGAAGTCATAAAGGAATCAAACCTCTTGTACCACTGTCTTGGTGACTGTTTCAAACCTTAAAAGGACTTTTTCAAAGAAGCAAACATAGTCCTCTTTTTCGAGACTATAAAACCCTCGGTTGTTGCATGTAAATATCCTCCTCAAATTCTCCATGCGTAAATGCGCTTTTACATCTAACCGCTCAAGCTCCAAATCATGCATGGCTACAATACCAAGCAAAGCTCGAATCGAACTATGCTTAACAACCGGGAGAACACATCTGTGAAGTCCACTCCGAATTTGATCAGTAACCCTTTGCAACAAGCCTTGTTTTATATCCGGTTCTTCAACTCCTGAGTCCCTTCTTTCTTTTTAAACACCCATTTACAACGAATGCCTTTTTACCTTTAGGAAGTTTTACAAGATCCCATGTTTGCTTTTTGTGGAGTGATTCCATCTCCTCTTGCATAGCAAACATCCACTTTTCTCGAGTCTTCACGTTAATCGCCTCGAATAATTAAATGGCTCTTGATTCGCATCTATATCTTCAGCCACATTTAAAGCATAAACAACTAGATCAGCCTCGGCATACTTCTTTGGAGGTTTAATTTCTCTTCTTGTTCTATTTTTGGTGATAGAGTATTGCGGTGAAGAAGCAACTCTATTCTCAATTTTTGTACTGGCTTGAGGAGTTGATTCTGTATTAATCTGATGCTCCACCTGCTTTTGGTTTTCTTTATTGGAAAAGTCTTTAAGAGATAAGTTAGGTGGCATAGTAGTTTCATCAAAAACAACATCTCTGCTAATCACAACTTTTCTATTTTCAGGACACCATAACTTATAGCCTTTTACACCGGCTTTATAACCAAGAAAAATGCATTTAATGGATCTCGGTTCTAATTTTCCATTATCAACATGAGCATACGCAGGACACCCAAAAATCTTTAAATCAGAATAATTAGCAGGATTACCAGACCATACCTCTTGTGGAGTCTTTTTCTCAATGGCAACGGATGGAGATCGGTTGATCAAAAAACATGCAGTAGAGGCTGCTTCTACCCAAAATGACTTCGGTAAGTTGGCATTTGACAACATACATCGAACCTTCTCCATGATCGTTCTGTTCATTCATTCTGCAACGCCGTTTTGCTGTGGAGTATGACAAATTGTCAAGTGTCTCATGATCCCTTCTGACTTGCACAATCTATTAAACTCATCAGAACAGAACTCTAAGCCATTATCTGTACGGAGGTATTTTATCTGTTTTCCCGTCTGTTTTTCAATCATAATTTTCCAAGACTTAAATGCGAAAAACACATCGCTTTTCTGCTTCAGGAAGAACGCCCAAACTTTTCTGGAAAAATCATCAATAAAGGTTAGCATATAATTAGTTCCACCTCTCGAAGGCACTCTGGATGGCCCCCACAGATCAGAATGAATATACTCCAACATTTCCTTCGTGTTATGGATTCCTCTAGTGAATCGAACTCTCTTTTGCTTCCCAAAAACACAGTGCTCACAGAAATTCGGTTTGCCAATTCCTTGCCCATCAAGAAGTCCTCTTTTGCTCAATTCAGCCATGCCATTCTCACTCATATGCCCTAGGCGCATATGCCAAAGTTTAGTAATATCATCATCTGACAAGGAAGAGGAAGCGACAGCTGCATCACCAGTAACAGTAGAACCCTGCAAAACATATAACTTGGCAATTTTTCTCTGCCCTTTCATCACAACAAGAGACCCTTTGAAAATCTTTAAAACTCCACTTTCAGCTGTATATCTGTACCCTTTTGAATCAAGAGTACTTAACGAAATTAAATTTCTTTTCAATTCTGGAACATGCCGTATGTCGCTAAGTGTTCTGACAACTCCATCAAACATCTTAACTTTAATTGTTCCAATACCTGCGATTTTACACGAAGCATTATTTCCCATCAAAACAACACCTTCAGACACTGTTTTGTAAGTTGTAAACTAATCCCGATTGGGACTCATGTGGAAGGTGCAACCTGAATCAAGTATCCACTCCTCACTTACTTTAGAATCATTGACAGAAGCGACTAGAAGTTCACCATCGCTGTAGTCTTCTACAACATCAGCTTCACCGAAATTTTCTGGTTGTTTTCCCTTTTGATTCGCAGCCTCTCTTTTAATCTTATTTTGTAGCTTATAACACTCAGATTTAATGTGCCCTTTCTTCTTGCAGAAGTTACAAGTTTTACTTCTATTTGAAGACTTCGATCTACCCTTAGATTTACCATGAGGATTCCGTTCTTGTGTCCTACCACGATCATTATCAGCATTCCGATCTTGTCTCCCACGAACAATGAGACCCTCTCCCTGAGAGTCGGGTTTAACCACAAGATGTTTCATCTTATCATACGAGGTTAAAGAATCATAAACCTCATCAACTGTGAGAGACTTGCGGCTATATAAAATCGTGTCTTTAAAGGTTGAATAAGACGGGGGCAACGAACAAAGTAGAATCAACCCTAAATCTTCCTTATCATACTGAACCTCCATGGCCTCCAAGTTTGAGAGAATTTCTTTAAACACTGTTAAGTGTTCGTGTACAGACGCACCTTCCTCCAAACGATGAGCATAAAGATGCTGCTTCATATGCAACTTGCTTGTTAGAGTTTTCGATATACATATTTGTTCTAGCCTCTTCCATAATGTAGCGGCAGTCTTCTCTTTCATTACATCTTGCAAAATTTCGTTGGACAAATGCAGATGTAATTATGTTAACGCCTTTCGATCCTTACGCTTCTTCTCTTCATCTGTTAATATCGAAGGCATCTTATCTATCTCTAGCAGGGCATCCTCCAGATCCATCTGCGCAAGAACTGCTTGCATCTTAATCTGCCACAATGCAAATCTGGTGTTGCGATCCAACAGCGGAGTGTCATACTTCAAAGATGCCATTACTGTGATTGAGATGAACAAACCGGAAGCTCTGATACCAATTTGTGAATAAAATAAAATAAAATAAAATAAAATAACACACAAAATTTACGTGGACACTCTTTCGGGGAAAAAACCACGGGCAGAGGAGAAGAAAATTCACTATGTCGAAAATTTGAATTAATATAAGAGGAATAGACTATGTCTATTTATAGGCTTGTAAAGCCATATTCTAGTAGGATTGAAACACCTTATCCTAATCAATATAAAATAGATGGAGTTTAATAAGGTTTAAAAAACCTTATTCTAAAATAAAATAAAAGAAGTCTAGTTCTATATGGATTTTGCTTTTATTTTATTTTCCATCGTATTTTATTTAAATAAGAATTTGGGTCACTTAATTCTAACATATCTATTAAATTACTAGAATACTTATATACAAGATAAATATTAAATTAAATTAAATATTAAAATTATTAAAATAATATTATTTTTGGAATAGTTAATCTGAAATCAAATTATCCGATAGAGTCCCAGTAGGACTGTGATTCCTCCATTGCTCAACTGCTGAAGGACCACCCGCCGGCCACCGAAATGTCATCGTCGTCACCAGCACCGTTGTGTTTGGTGGTGCCATCACAAGTGCAACACCTTTATGACACCCCGAGCAGGTTTGACTATTGTCGGTTTGGTCCAGGCCTAATGATGGACCAACCGGTCAGATCCAACCACCGGTTGGATCGTCAGCCTGGTTTTACACACCAAGCCCGGTTCGACTAGTTTTTGGGTCTCGATCTCGATTTTCAATCCTCGAGCCCAATTTTTGATCTCAGGTTCAATTTTCAAGTTCAAATACCCATTGGGCCAATTGTCTGACTTGAAAATTAATTTCTAAATAATATTAATTTAAAGTTATTTGATTAATTTAATTTTACTTGATCAAAATTAATTTTTCCAAAAATCACTAAGATTTTCCAAATTAATTTTTTAAGAGAATTCTTTAATCAAATTCTCTAGTTGAACAATTATCAAAACTACCTAATTTAATTCCAAATCGAATAAATTAACTCAATTAAATTATTTCCAAAGTCGTAAAATTTTCTTATGATTCAAATGCAGTCTGATCGAGCTTTTGTTGAGCTAATGGAGGGACCAATTGGACATATACATTAGGCTCTAGTAATTGCAATTATGTCTAGAAGTATCGTTCCGATAATTCACAATTTACTTAATCATGGAGTTAGCCCACAAGAAGTAATATAATTGAAAACTCCTTATTGTATACTCTTTACGAAAGCAATTCATCCAATTATTTTATCCAATTACTTCGTCATGTGTGATTTACTCTTATATGATACCCTTGATTCCTTTGAGTTAAATTTGTTCACTCAATACAATCTTATTTTATCTCATTATCACCATTGTGTCTTCTTAATGATTAATATGATTACCGTCAACAAATGACTATGATAAATTGCTAGTTCGAGAATAAGCAACCCATAACAACGTTCCGTATTTATCAATCCACACAATACCAATGAGATGATCTCGTTAACTCTTTAGTTGAGCTATGAATTTTGTTGTTGCTAGTAAAGTCATGCCATACACAAGTCATGTACCCCAGCTATGGACTTAATCATCTTTAGAGTATAAGCCTCCACTTATATCAAAGCACATGAGTTACATACGCATGATTTGTGACTAACTCAGGATTCAGGTAAATCACACCATGAACATCACAAGTAAATTAATTCAAAAACGGATTCAGAATTAATTTATCTTGGATGCAGTCTAATGTATCATTCTTAGAGAAATGGCTTAATTTTAGAAAAATGAATTAATTTTAGTTTTGATCCCTCTATTATGACTAATTTCGATATTTAATCTCTATGATTTAATTTCTAACATGATTTGGTCCCTATATTTTTATAATGTTAGTAATTAGTTTAAACAGTTAATATCATTAAATTTTTAGTTAAAATATTACGTGGTTATATATAAATTGAATGTCTAAATGTTCTTAGAGATTGAGCATTGTTTTTTTTATATTATAAAACAATAGTCAAATTTTAATTTTGGCCCTAAACTCTCTTGAACCTTGAGATTTAATCTCTATTCTTATTTTTAACATAGTTTGGTCACTTTACTTTTATAATGTCATTAGTTAATCTAAACAGTTAATATTGTTAACTATTTCAATCAAAATGCTTATGCCAATTTTTCTGAAGAACACTATTCTGACATAAAAAATTATCTTGAAGAGTTCAAAAATCCTAATTAGTATTTTTAATGTTATTTTTTTTGTTACATGACTACTAGGTGGTTTTTTTAAATTTCAATCGTTGCACCAAAGAATTTAATAGAAGAATTTTAGTGGTGTAACAATTGGATCTAATATTTTAAATTTGAAAAGTAGAGGAATTAATTCTTGAAAATAAAAATAGCGGGACTAAATTATAAATGTACAAAGTGTATAACGCCTAGAGCATATTTTAACCTTCAAATTTTTACTCTATAATTTGACATACAAAAATATTTAACCTAATGCAAAGTGTGAACCAAGAAATATACTAGTTATTCTTAATATATTATTACTAGTTTTCTTTCTTGTGTGATGCATAGGTTTATCGTGTGTATTGTTTATTTTTTAAAAGAAATTATAATATATATAATATTTTCTGCTGATATTGTAATAAAAAATTAAAAATATTTTTGATTGTATTTATTTATAAACTCATATTTCAGAACATAACAATAATAAATTTATTTTTCTTTGATAAATATTTTCAACAAATTAAAATTTATAATTACTTAAATAATTTATTTGATTTTTGACTGAAAGGTCATTTTTAAACAAATAAAAAATGATAGTGTCTAACTTTGTAATTTTAATTAAGGATTTCTTAAATTTTAAAAGGTTGGAAACAATGATGATTTAAACTATAATTTAAGAATGTTAAGCACATTCAAATAATTTAACAAAACATTTATTGAAAAGGAACTTACCCATTCATAAAAGCTATAAATCTCTATTTTGTTTCATTAAGTTCATTTTACATAGTATTGATTATATTAATTGAATTTGAAGGAATTTTAAAAAAATATTATTTTAATTTTTAAAAATGTTAGAAGCTGCTTTATTCATTTAAATAAGTGAATACAATGCCTATGATTAAAAAAATTATATATAACAACTAATTTAAGAAAATAATCGTGTAATGATGATTATATGTGTTAATTGAGATTTGATTTTAATTATTATTATTTAAATCTTAGTTTTAATTTTATACTTAAATAATAGTTTTTATTGATATCTTTAACTACATAATTTTAATTAATAATAAAATTAATTATTTTAAAATTATAAATAATATATATATTTTTGAAATAATATTATTTAATAAATTTAATAAATTTATAAAATTAAATTTTGATTTATTAATATAATATTATTTTAAATTATTAAAATTTTATCAATTTTGTAAAATCTGTGCATACTAAAGTGTGTAATTTAATTATTTTAAATATCTAAATTTATAAATAATTGATATTATTCAAATGTAATTTTAAATTTATATTCTATTTTAATACCACAAAAATGAAAGTAAATAACACTATTATCACATTTTATCGAATAGGTATGTCACGTGTCAATAAATTAAACATTCATGTCATCTGAGATCTAAGACCTTGTATATATATATATATATATATATATATATATATATATATATATATATATATATATGATAAGATTTTAAAATATTTTTCCCATTTATTTTTGTTTTGAATATATAAAATTAATTATAAACAACTGTATTTTCAGAAATTAAATGTTACCAAATTAATATTTTTAAAATATTTCAAGAATTTTTTTTGTTAAATATTTTTACGTAAATGCAAACACTTTTCACGCGCTAACAATATTATGTTATGTCTAATGAGGCTTTGGCTCAGTTAACAAATGTAGAAGCCTTAGATATTGAGTACTTGAATTTGAGATTTATCGTGTACAATTATATGCGCAAGTCTTTAAATTTCATTGTATATAGAAGTTTTAGTCCAAATGCTAATTGAGTAATAGCTCAATTGGCATGAGTATTATTGTCAATGTAGGAGAATAATGGTTCGAGTATGCTAAAGTATATTATCCTCTTAATTATGGATTAGGAAGAGCTATGGGTAGTCCAATTAATTAATTTTAAGTTAGAATGTATGAATTCTTAGAGTAAGATTATTTTAGGGAGCTTCCCCCAATTTTCCGATAGTGGCAAAGGCAAATGTATAAAATTTCTCCTCAATAATGGCTTTTAAAGTGGTTTGATAAAATTTCAAAAAGGAAAAGTTAGATAAAGTAGATACGATAGGATTTGGAACTTTACACCTACACATTTTTCTAAAGAATAAAGTAATCCGGCATTTTCTTTAATAAAAGTTCGTTTTTAATATATTAACCATACTTCTCATTTTATTTTTTTTTCTTCATCATCTTAAATTAATATTAAATTATGAGTTAAAGCATATAAAAAAGAAGAAGAAGAGAAATTAGTTGTTATAAATGAACTTGTATGGTACAAGGTAAAGGAATAAAATCTTACGGCCAGGTGAAAGAAATCAATGTCTTTAAAGCACATTTTCCTCAGTTAGTGACATCCTTCATTAGAAGCAATTTTTCGTTCCTGTATTCCATGAATTTGACACCTTTGAGGAGTTCTTGCATGTCTTGCAATGCTAGTTTGAGTCGTCAGCTTGCACTTGTTTTACTTAGGATGATGGTGATGAATTTATGATCTTTTGACAGAAACCTACAAAAGATAATATTATAAGATTTTAGTAAAATAAGAGAAGAATGCAGAGTGAAGATCTTTGCTTGAAGCTATTGTCACTGTATATATAGATATATTACGTCCTTGACTGAGTTGGTGTTCAGTTTGTTAGACCTGATATCTTAAATGTAGTATTTTCTTTTATGTATATTTATAATTTTTTTGAACAAATTGATTAATAAAATAATTCATAGGTTACATTATTATACTTTGTATAATGTTGTCATGTGGTTTTTGCATGCAAAGAAAAATAGTAGTAAATATTGCTTATTGGTTGTCTAATATTTAAACTAATACTAAACGGTATTACGTGGTAGAATCGTAATACAGAAAGACAACTTATATTAGTATATGAACCTAAACATATTCTTAGCCTAATTGGAAATGAACAAATCGATTGAAAGACTAATATGTCGTCTATCAAGTTCAATTGGGGATATGTTTTGTCTTGAGTATTAGAGCGGATGACTCCCAGAAGATAGTGATATAGATGTGACTGACTGGACTGACAGTAGAAGAATAGATTTTGAATCCGTTTATGGATTTATTCATTTTTGATGTTCATAGCGTGACATACCTAAATCTTGAGTGGATGATGGACTATGTATGTGTGACTTATATACTTTAATGTAAGTAAAAGTCTAATTTTGAATACATAAGAAATCAAAAGCTAGTGCGTCAGGTATACAACTTCTGCAGTATGTAGCATCATTAACAACAGTAGAATTCATAACTCGACACATGGGTAAATGATTTCCTCTCATTAGCATTACATGATTGATGAAAAGTAAACGTGATCATAGATCATTCGTCTTTGTGATGAATGACTTGATTACTATTTAATAGTAATTGAGTTTTCATGAAGGAAGATACAATGATTACCATGAGATAAAATAGAACCATATTGGGAAAACGGATATTATCCCTAAAAGATTAAGGATATACTATGGAGGTAAAGCACTTGTGATAAGGTCATTAGATGAGCACTGATTGAATTGCTTTCATAATGGTATACCGTTGGGGAGAACTCAGTCATGATACTATAGTGGGATGATTTTGTGACTAAATAGGTTTATAATTAATTAATAGGCAAAAATCTGAATCTTAATTATAAATCATTTGAGCTCTAATCACATATGTTCAATTAGTCCCTCCGTAAGCTTGTTAAACCGGAAATGAATTGTATGTTGAATCAAATGAATAGAAATGGTGAAAATGAAGAAATGAGAAATATTTGGAAATGACTATGGTTTTCTCCAAAATAAAAATAAAAAAAGGAGAAAATGAATCATTTGAAAATTAATGTGTTTTTCTCTAAATCGAAAATGAAAATAAAAATGAAAAATGACTTGAAAATAAATTTATGTTTTTCGAATTAAATGAAGTTCGAAAATAGAAATAAATCATTTGGTTATAGTGAACCATTGAATGTAAAAATATTAAATATATTTTCTCATAGATTCTTTTACGGTAAATTCGTCATGATTTTAACGGGAGTAGAATTGGGTTGAGAATATTATCTAATTGGAAATTAATTGAGATGTTTATTTTGATAAATAGAAAAACAAATATCGAGTTGATTGAATTATAAAATATTGGGTTAAAAGTCCAAGAAATACTTAAAATTAGTCCAAGAAATACTTGCAATTGAACCTGATATGGGAAAAGCCCAAAAGCCCCTTATGTTAAAGGGAGGGACGACAAATCCTAGTATTATTAACTAGGGTTGCAGCCCCCTATGCTTCTAGTTAGACTAGAAATTCATTTTTCTAGTTGAAATAAACTCCTACAATTCAACAAGAGCTTTACTTCTTCTTATAAATAGATGACATCGGTAGAGTTAAATACTCAACTTTAAGATATTGTTACTCTGCCCCAAAAAAGTGAGATTTTTATTCTCTAAGTATTAAATCTGTTTTTCGGAATAATAATTCTGTCGATTTCTATTGAGAAGAGATTTTCGTTTTCACGCTAAAACAAATAAAATTATTTCTAGTTTTGTGTTTGATTCGAATCGTTCGAGCCCACACTCGAAGCAATTCATGGTACAAAAATAATGGAGAAGGTTGTTCGGTTGAAAGTTAGGAATGACAATGATCAATCTAGCCAAAAACACAAGTGTGAATTCGGTTAAGGGTTTATTATTATAAATATCACAAATCGGCTCGATTTTCAAAAAAAATATTTTTCGTTGTACAAGAAAACTATTTTCAAACCGGATTTTTTTCAATGCAGTTGACTCGTGACACCAACTTAGTTGAGAAATTACTAAAATGCTATTTATATACAAAGTAACAAATATAAATACGAAAGTGTTTTTGTCAATTCATGTTTTTTAATAAAATAATATTATAAGACTTGAACTTAAGACCCATGGATTTTAAACTTTTAACTTAACCATTTCAACTAAGATTTCACTTGGTTATAATATAAAATTTTTACACATTTTTTTCACCCATATCGTGAGTGTATTATAATCTAGTAGATTAAAAGTCAATCGAGTACCAACTTAGAATTGTCCATGTCATCATCTAATTCATTATAAAATTTATATTTTTTAAGTGATAACATGATTAGAATTGTCTATGGGTTGGACCCTAATAAAATTTTAGGCCTGATTGGTAGGATTGGCCCTGCTTGAAAAATGAGTCTAAATTTTTGCCCCAGCCTGATCCGGATAAAAATGCTAAAATTCGAGCTTGGCCTGTTGGTATTAAAATCTTTTATTTTATTTTTTATATTAAAAACATAATATATAAAAAAATATAAAAATATTATATAATATCCAAACAATAACAACAAAATAGTGAAACAATAGCAAAACAATGAGAAAACAATAATGTTTTTTTTTTTTTTGCAAAGTCGGTTCGGATCCAAAAAATCTTATCCGACGCTCAACCCATTTTCTAAACTGGTTTTAGTTTTTTGCTCAAGTTCATTTTTTGAGTTTATATTTTTGCCCAAACCCTTTCACTTTTCGAAAAAGCTAGATGGCCCAGCTCACAGACAAGTGACAAGCCTAGACATGATACAATATAAAAATGTCATGTTATCACATGGATCAAAATTAGAAAAATAATAATTAAATTTTAAGACAAAACTAAATTAAAAAATTACCAAATTTATGGGTATTTATTTTATATATATCTAATTTTATTCCGTATGCATAAAATAATAATCCTATGTTTAAATAATTAATACAAAATTAAAGTTTAAATTTTAATATAAATTTTCAAAGCATATATATAAAAATCTGATACACTTTATATAAGATAACACTTTATCTTTATCATAATGCTTGGGACTGGGGTCGTTCATTAGCTTTGATTATTGCAGTCCATCAAAGAGAGGAAGTTGAGCCAATTTGGAGTTTCCATCTCTCCTCTTCAACTCTACGAGGTATTAACGTATCCTTCCCACTTCAACAAACCTTTTGAGGTATTTCTCACTTCATCTAATCTCTTGTTTTGATTTGTTTGGTTTTTAGTCCTAATCTAGTATTATTTCCACAAGGTATTGGTTTTTTCTTCTTTTAATATCCCAAAGTTTTTCAAAATCTGTAATATTATTTATATTTTAAGTTTCTCACTTATATTTTCTGTTCTCTTACTTTTATTTTTCTCAATGATTTTTCAATTAGAAACACCTCAAAACCAAAGATAATAATTTTTTTATTTTTTTTATTCTTTTCTCTTGATACTTTTATTCTTCACCATTGGATTGAACTCTAAAGGTTGAATGATTCAATCTTTGTCGATTCAGTCTTTACCGGTTTCATAATATTTGTACTTGCATCGTTCAACATCAGGTCGACTAAGCTGTTTTTGCTATTGTTGTTGTTGTTATTACAATCTCTAATGAACACAGAGGACCTCACCACTCGTTTAATTAACCTACTAAATTTTAAAATTAAAACTAAATTTAAGCTATGTAAATCTTGAGAGTTAAAGTTGCTATTATACTAATTTTAAAACTTACAATTCATATATTTTGTAACTTTTCATAGATTGGTGAGAATAATTTACCCAAAAAATAATTATCTTATAGCCCGTTGACAACACCCCCTGCTATGAAGCTACAAAATATGCAGCACCCCATCTAGAGGTTGCTCAAGGACTACTAACTCATAATGAAAAACCACATTCTGCTGCAGTAACCGTCTGGATAAGCTGCGAGCCCAGGCAAGACTCAACACCAAAAGACCCTTGCTACTACCATGATCGTCACCAAACACTAGGTCATTCCGGTTCTTCCAAATCATCCAGCCTAGGATGGTAAAGAAGGAACACCAGTTTGCACCATCAACCACACAATCCCCTGCATTTTATGTTCTATAACAGCCACTGCTGCAACAACCGTCTAAAAAATCTCTCATGTAGACCGACCAGCACCACTATTTGCCAAATACTCTTAGCAAATCCACAATCCGTCAACACATGATTATATGAATTTGGCTCAGCAATACAATTTGGACACTGTCCTATATCATGCATGTATCTTCGAACCTTCTCTTCGTTAGTCAGTACATGTTCCTTGAAGACAAGCCAGAGAAATTGTCTCACTCTTTGAGGCAACTCACCTTCCAAATTACATCCCACGTTGAGTTTTTATCTCCTCGATTAGTGTTTGCAATCACCTTGTATATTTCTGAAAAAGAAATCCTCCGTGTTGTGACCAACTCCACACAAGGTCATCATCTCCTTTCTCCATTGTTAATAGTAGCATACCGACAACTTTTTAGACAATGTTACCAGGATGACATGACTCCAAGCTTTGCCTTGACCACTCCCCATACTGGTTCACCATGTTCACCACATACATATCCTCTTTTATTGGCTCATTACCAACAAACCACTGCTTTAAAGGCCCTACTCCTCTCACCTAGTTAATATTCCAAAAAATTCATCAACTTACCATTCCCGATTAACCACTGTACACCTTGGAGTACCTTGGACCACACATTCAACAAGGCACCCCGGATGTGAAAGCAGGAGCTTCGTCGAATTAACCGTGGACATAATCCCTGTACATTGTATTTTCTCTTTAAAACTTGGACCCAAAAGGCTCCACTATTAGAAATAATGGAGAAGCCTAAGTTTTAATAAGAATACCTCCACCCTAGGAGCCTTAAGTTGTTCCATGCCAAATAAAGCATGGAGAACTTCCTCTAAAGAGATATCAGTTGTCAAAGCAGAAATCTCATGTATTGAAAGCTGAGGGAAACAGTTTCTCACCCGAAAAGGCTTTGGTGAAACAAAGTTTTCTTGGTAGAGCATCGAATAGAAAACAACCACTAAATCTCTTAGAACATCTGGATTGAAACACGAAGACCCATCCTACAAGAGTAATGCATTAATTTGGTTACCTTTTTGTTAGTATAAATCTCCAATGAGGAAAGTCTCGAACACACAAACGGAACTCGAACAGAAAAAGAAGAAATAGGACAAGACTCTAAGGTGTGTATCAAGTCACTATCTTTAAGGTTATATTCGCCCCCACCTATCTTCGGTGTGCAAACGAGTTCCAAGCAAATTAATCTCGAGGAAACAATGAAGCCAATGGTTATTTACATTTTGCATTGACAAGAACGCACTGAACAATGTATAACAAGAAACTCAATTTCTACAAAAGATTTCTGTAAAGGAAAGAAAGAATATTAGAATTTATTGGTGTGTTTTTCAAATGAAATCTCATTCCTATTTATAGGAATTTTTATGTCTTTTGATAGAGATATTTTCAATAGGTGTCTTTCTGAATAATAATATCTTTAAAATAACCACATATTTATTCATTTAATATTATAACTATTTAAATAATATTATTTAAATAGTTATTATTCTTTTTCAAAAAATTAAATAAAATAACTTTTGATTAATTACACCCATTCATTTATATTTATTAGAACACTATAAATATTTGAAAATGCTCCAATGCTTTCTGCCTAACCTAAGTTTGGCTGTGAAAATATCTGGTATTACGATCTCGATTTCTTAACCACTTGCTCCTTGGTTTCTGCTGCTAGAGGAGCTCCTCTAGATTTAGTATCTCGTCAAGCTCAATTCTCACAACTACCTCCATTCTCCTTAAACTATCAGAGTCTTGAAGATCTAAAGCCTTCTAAATACCTCTCAACTAAGCTATAGCCTCCTTCTTCCGAGGAAACATATTCCCAAAAACCTCTGAGTTCCAGACCTTTAGGTAATCAACGAAAATATTCAAATTGTTCACCGAATCCCTTTTGGTGGCCAATTCTTTTGAACAAACTCATTAAAATTCGAATGTGATAACTAACTAGAAAGAAATTGAAACAGTCTATCACCTTTGTGTGTAATAGAATCTTCCTAGGAGAATAAAAATGGCCAGTGATCATAGGTAATCTTATGCAGATGTCAGATACAAGCGTGCAGAGCAAACATGTCCCATGCTATTGTTGGTGTAATTTTTTTTACAAAGAGAGGAAGTGAAGAAGAAAAACAAATTTTGAAAATAATGGAGAACGCTATCTTTTCACCTTTACACACAACTTTTTTATTAAAAAAATGTTTTTTAAAAATACAAATTAACCTAAATGATTTAGCTACCTAACACTAGAGTAAAAAAAAAAAAATTAAAACATAAAGTAAGAGAAAACTTACATAAAAAGAACAAAACTTAAAACAACTATTAGTTACTACTGAAGGCCTAAAACAATTGACACACAAAATGTATATCTAGTTTCCAATATCAAACTCAAAACACATAACACTCTACTTTTGTTGTTATTTTAGTAAAAAACATAAACACAGAAAATGTGAAAGAAAATTTATTGGAAGCACACAATAATCTGTTGCATTATTTAGATTATATAGCTAAAAAATGTAACAGAAAAGTTATTTTGCTGATATCCAGCCACATCCTAACTTACTCTTAAAATCGTGCCACAAACTAAAAAATCCCTAAAGACTTGGTCTTCAGACCTATTATTCAGCAAGTCAAAGGAACGTTCTCAACAACTTTGAGGTTGATATTGGACATACCAAGCTCATGCTTGAGAAAAGAAATTCTATTTCTTGAAAGAGATTTTGTCATCAAATTAGCAACCTACATCTCAGAAGAATAAAATTTCATCTTGATCAACAAAATTTTCTCAGCCTTACAAATAGCATGAAACATCAAATTGATGTGCTTTGTTCTACCATGCTGAATTGGATTTTCAGCAATTGCAATAGCTGACTTATTGTCACATAAAAGAACAGTGACACTTTCTTGCTCAAAACTAAGATCAAAAAGCAAATTTCTAAACCAAATTGCTTGGTTTGCAGCAGCAACAATATATTTTGCTTCTACAGTTGAGTGAGCCACAACTTGTTGCTTTTTGGAACTCCAACATATTTCACCTGAGCAAAGGTTAAAAACATACCCAGATGTACTCTTCATGTCATCCAAACTCCCTACCCAATCACTATCAGAAAACCCAATCAACTTTATACTTCCTACCTTTAAATAATTCAGCCCTTCACTTGTTGCACCCTTCACATACCTGAGAACCCTCTTGGCAACTCCGAAATGAACATTACTAGGTGAAATCATAAACCTTGATAATATAATGTTGCAGGGAACATTAAATCAAGTTGTGTTGCAGTCAAGGAAAGTAAGCTTCCAACTATGCTTCTCTAAATAGAAGGATCATAGAGTTTCTCACCATCATTCTTTGACAATTTCAAGTTTAGTGGGATTGGTGAGTCAACTCATTTGTAAAATTTCAACTTAAATTTCCTTAGAACACATAAGGTATACTTCAATTGTGAATGAAGATACCAACCTTCCTTTGATTAATTTTTATCCCAAGAAAGTAGCTCATCAAGCCAAGATCAGACATCAAATTCTTTTTGCATACTCAATTTGAATTCTAAGAGAGCTTCATCATTGCTTCCTATCACCAACAAATCATCAACATAAAGAGAAACAACAAGCAAGTCAGCATTTATACCTTTCTTAAGTTACAAAGTAGCTTCATTAATGCTCTTCTGAAAACTCAACTTTTGCAAATAAGAATAAATTCTGCAATACCAGGCCCTTGGTGCCTATTTTAGGCCATAAATAGCCTTCTTAAGCTTGTACACTTGATGTTCCTTTCCAACAACCACAAAACTTTCAGACTTACAAATGTAGATATCTTTTTCAAGCTCTCCATTCAAGAAAGTTGATTTTACATCCAAATGAAACAAGCTCTCCATTCAAGAAAGTTGATTTTACATCCAAATGAAACACACTCTAGACTATTTGACTTGCCATAACATTAAGTAATCTGATGGTATCGAGTCTAGCAACTGGTGCAAAAGTGTCACCATAGTCAACTCCACCTATCTTTGCATACCCTTTTACGACCAACCTAACCTTATGCTTGAACACAGTGCTATCAGGATTAAACTTAGTCTTATACACCCACTTCACACTTTCACACTTACAACATATTTACTGCTAGGCAAATTAGTCAATAACCATGTATCATTTTCTCAATTGCAAAAATTTTTGCCTTCATTACATCAATCCATTCAGGCACCTTTGCAGTTTCATCAATTCTTGTTACTTCAATAAAGACAAAATTGCACCTTTCATACACATTACTAAGATTTAGTTTTGATAACCTCAACATCAGTTGTATCAGCTACACCAAATTCATTACTAGTCACACCATGTTCAACATCATTAGTTATATCAACCTCTTTAGGCATTAACCCACAATCGTGTTTCTGCACATCATCCTTCTCCCAACTACATTAAGAATCTTCATAAAAAACGGCATCTCTTCTCACAATAATTTTCTTACTTTTCAGATTAATGACTCTATACCCCTTCGATTGAGAAGAATAACCAACAAAGATTCCTTTCCAAGCCTTTTCATCTAACTTGGTTATCATATTAGCAGGTATATGGCTGAAACAAGTAGAACCAAACACTTTAAGGTGTTTCATAGAAGGCTTAGACCCAAACCAGGCTTCAAGAGGAGTTTTTTCATCATAGCCTTAGTTGTTAACCTATTCAACAAGTACACAGATGTTGATACAATTTTTGCCCAAAACAAATTTGGAAGATTTTTTCCAAACAACATACATCTTGGCATCTAAAAAATAGTTCTATTTCTCCTTTCACAAACTCCATTCTATTGAAGAGTGTAAGGATCAGTGAGCCAATAATGAATCCTAGAGTCTCTGCAAAAATCATTGAACTCCGTGGACATAGACTCTCCACCATTATTTGTTCTTAAGACCTTCAACTTACAATCACACTGATTTTCAATGAGTTTCTTGAATTCTTTGAATGTTGACAATGCATTCATCTTGGACTTCAAGAAATGCACCCAACACATTCTTATCAAATCATCTATAAATAACACAAAATATTTGCTACCATTCATAGAAGAAGTTTGCATTGGACTACACAAATTAGCGTGAATTAACTCTAATTTCATAGTTTCTCTCTTCACACCATCATGATAAAATGACAGCCTATGTGACTTCCCAAGTTGACAACTATCACATTTATCATCACATACATTCAGTTCAGACAAATCTGTTACAAAACCATTTGACTGCATATACTTCAAGGTTCTAAGATTAAAATGCTCCATCCTTTTATGCTAAAGAGGACTGACATCATCCTTAGAAAAGCACACACGTTTACAATCAACATCCACCTTCAAATAAAAACCATTGTTTTTTTTTTAATTTCTAGATCAGCAAACTTAGAACCACAAACATCAAATATGTTACAAACATTTCCCTTAAATTGAACACTAAAATAATTTTTAATCATTTAAGGAATACTAAAAAACTTTGATCTAAATCAGGAATAAAATAACATTATAGATTATCCTTTTACCTTGTAGAGTATTCACAAAAATTGAACTTTTCCTTGAACCTAAACCGTAACACCATTTCTCAACTTCACATCAAGTGAGTTAAAGTATGCAACCGCATGTGTCATATGACCGATACACCCACTATCCATAAGCCAAATAGAGTTATGAGATGGTTTAACAACATGAGAAACCATAAACAGATGCTCACCTAGCTCTTGGTTCTCTTCAGTTGTATTTGTTTGCTTCTTCTTAGCCTAGAAAAATTTTTCAGTATATCCAGACTTTTTGCAAAAAATACATTGGAATTTGGACTTGTCTTTTTCCTTGAATCAGTAATCCTTTTTAGCATGATTTATCCTCTTACAAATAGGACATGGTGGAAACTTTTCATTTTGACCACTGGTGGAAGAAACAAGATCTTTGCCCTTGTTTGAGCTATCAAATTTCTTCCAAGAGTTGTTGAACTTTACTCCTTTGTGAGCAGCAAGGAAAGCACCTTCACTTACCTCATGAGCTCGCATAGAAACCCTTTGTTCTTACGCTTCTAACTTGCTAACAAGATCAACAATAGTTAGACTCGTCATGTCACAAGATTTCTTAATAGAAATTTTGGTTTCAAATCTTTGAGGAACACTTATCATGACTTTTTCAACCACATTTTCATCAGGTAGCTCTTCACCATAAAGTCTGATTTGGTTTACAATATTCATTAGCTTGATTGAGTAATCTTTAATCAACTCATCCCCCTTCATTTGCAACATCATAAACTCTCTTTTTAGTGTTAAAAGCTTTGTTTTTCTTCACACTATCACATCTCTCATAAGTTTCCTTGAGTTTATCCCAAACAACTATTGGTGTTTCAAGATCCATAATGCTTGTGAAAATGTGATCTACTAACTTAGAGTGAATACATGTTAAAGCTTTATCCTTTTTGAAGATTTCTTCATCATAAGTTTTGAGTTGAGCAATGGTGGGATTTTGTCTTAGTGTCGATAGATCTTCGTTAATTTCTACAACCTTCCATAAGCCAAGAAATCTCAAATAAAATTTTATCTTAACTACCCAAACATGATAATGAGTTCCTATGAAAATATGAACAAATGTTGAAAAAGCATTAGAAAAAGCCATTAAAATCACTCAAAAATAGCAATAGAACCTCACAACCCTCAAGAAGCAGCTTTGATAACCATTGTTGGTGTAATTTTTGTTATAAAAAGAGGAAGAGAAGAAGAAAAACAAATTTTGAAAATAATGGAGAAGGTTATCACCTCACCTTCACACACACAACCTTTTTATTAATTTTTTTAAAAAAAATATAAATTAACCTAAATGATACAACTACCTAACACTAGAGTAAAAAAAAACGTAAAACATAAAGTTAAAGAAAACTTATAGCAAAAAAACTAAACTTAAAACAACTAGTAGTTACTACTAAAGGCCTAAAACAATTGGCACACAAAACTTATATATGATTTCAAATATCATACTCAAAATACATCAACAACTATTACAAATAGCTCTCTCCAATCTTTCATAAAAATTATTGAGACACCAAGTAAACTATGGCCTATAATCCCCATGCCTTTTTACCCCTAGTTAAAGATGAACTCTTGGAATTGACTACAGCAAAGGTTTCAAACTAATGCCCCACCCTTCTATTCAGTGCTTGAAAGAATAGAATTGAAATCACCACTAAGAATCCAGGGTTCATTAATATCACCTGTAAAACAATATAAAGTATTCCACCATAATCTCTATCGTATTGGTTGAAGACTAGTATAAACAACTGCGCACATTAATTCAGGAGAACATTGACTTACACATTTTTTCCTAAAAGATCTAGATTCCTACAAATCCATTAGCTTCAATTCTATATGAATAGTCAATCAACTAGACTTTCACTAATCTGAGTCTCAAATAATACCACTATATCAAAATTATGCTCTTTATGATATTCCTGTAAAAATCTATAGAATTTAGTGGTCATACTCTTGACAATTCCAGAATAAAATGTTCATCTACATCAAAACAAATTAATAAATTTCGAACACATACCCATCTCAGGCAACAATTGCCACATCATGTAGCATTCCATCATCCTCATCCAAGACAAGGGACTCAATAGCAACACCTACATCCATGTCGTCTTCAACCATATCGACTTTAAGACTGGACACCAAGGTTTCCATATTTCATAAATCTCCTCATATAAGAGAATTTTGATCACATTGAAAATTCTTCATTATATCTTTTCTTGACTTATTATTCTATGAGATTCGATCTCGATAAAATACTGCTAAAAATCCTCAATCTATGTGATTTAAAGAGTTATGTTGGTGTTTTGAAAAGTTTAAAGAACATAAAAAGAGAGAAAACGAAGGAAAATACTTAGCAAATTTTGATAAACTGCTATTAAATTCTCATCATCACTCATTTCAAATGAATTACAATATATATAGGTGTAGTGGTTACAAATAATCAACAAATCCCATTAAGTCACCTTGAAAATGCAAAGTTAAAACTTACACACAAACTGATTAGGTAAATCAGTACCTAAAAACATCAAATCAATACTAGCTCTGCTTGTTTTAATACGTTAACCTTAACAAACAAATTTTAAACAAAACATTAATAACAGAATATGTGAACCCTGTTTACACTTCAATTTGGGGGTTCACCAAAAGCATAACTACTTACACTTTGATGTGCTCGCAACTTAAGTTGAGTTCATAGCTTTGATAAGCTTACGTCTTTGAGTGAGCTCATAACTTCAATTAAGCTCGACATGTAGAGCTGTTGCGTGTGAAATGATATGCAATTTGTGCACGTATACATGTCGATTCAAGTAATAAAGTGATGAGTGAGTATCATTCCCACGAGGATCAGATTAAAGCACAAAAGTGGCCAAGTTATTGTAATATGGTTAATGTTATGGCAAGACTGACGAATAAGATGCTATAGTAAACTAAGGTAAGTATGTGGTGATAATTCAAAGGAATGATGATGTATGTGATAGATGGAATTCATGAATAACTGGAAATGCTATGGAAAAAAGTGAGAGCATAAACGTAATGGTAATAACAAGAGTGTTTATCTGAATAGAATGTAAACAAAGAAATAAACAACTAAATATGCTGTGGCAAAGATTCTACGAAAAAGAATAAGGATAGAGTGATGTTGATTCGGAAGGTTGAGATTATCTAGAATCGACCCTTACTGTCAATAATGCATTGGTAAAATTGTATCTACTTTACAACAGAAAAGAGTTTTAAAATGGCATGCCTCTTGTGAGTGCAAAACCTCAAGTTACCTTGCCCGTGTCTATAGGATTTTTAGATATCTTGTATGGGCTCCTTTTGTATGATTGTGACTCTATGTCTAGAGTCGACTACAAGTCTCTATTGAATACTTGCTCATTTCATTTGATTTTAATCTAACCAATCCAACCCTTTTGGAATTAGAATCAATTTATAAGTATGCGAACAGTCTTTTATGTCTAGAGATCATTTGTATTTTAATTAAGAAATAAGAACAATCAAATGAAACAATAAAGTAAATTAGATATACACAACATCCATAAAAACAATTTAATGTTTCATTGAAAGAAATCCCAACCCTATGAGATTTCGCTCACGGGCTGGGAAATAAATTTTCAAACCAAAATATTATCCGACATTGTGTTCAACTACTTCAATTTAATCTTTTGAAGGACCACCAATGGAAATAAAAGAAGAACTTCGGGAAACAGCTTTCACTTGCCCAATCCACACTTCAGCAATACAGCATCCCGTGATGGCTAAGAAAGACTGCCTTCAACTTCCTTTTCTTTGTGCAACCAAACCCTTATTCACGCCTAAGGATATCTCCCTTTTCTTTTCTTTTTTTTTTTCGCCATTTATGAGGTCCCCTTCATCGGCTTTTATAGATAGATTAGGCTAGGGTCAGCTAACAGCTCGTGATTATCTTCTCCTCATTTAGGGGGATTTGTCTGGTACAAGTTTGAATTTGAACTAGGACTGTTGTACAAAAATGTTGATTTGGTCTTCTCAACATTGCCACAACCTCTATGCTGGCAAATTGTCTGTACTTTGCCCTAACAAAACTTCAGCCCTTTATTTCCTCATTCTAAAATCTGTTCCTACCACACCAACACACAAAAAACTCATCCACAAGCGATTAAAAGTACTTAATTCCAACATAGTCTAAGTCCTAATGCAATATTAGAATTGCTAATTAGAATCTCCTAAAATGTAACAAAATGTACTTAAGTACAAGCAATTAGCTAGGTCTAAAGGCATAAAATATAACTCTTTTCAAGAGTTATCAAGAGCTCTCATACTTGCTTGAGCTCGCAACTTCAAGTGAACTCGTGGCTTTGTAGGTTAAGTTCGCCACTGCATGAATGGCCATTTCGCAACACTCCTCATTGACCATAATATTGCAAAATCCAATATCATGTCTTAGTCTTTTGAACCTCATCTTTCCAAGAAGTTTAGTGAGAATATCAGCAAGTTGAACATTTGAATTGCAATGAACCAGCTTATTGCGGTTTGACCATTGTGGATACTTTTTCTTCTCACCATCTCTTTTTGTCCTCTCTTTTGTTTGATTCCATTTCTTCTTGCCCTTGTTTCTTGAAGAACATGGACTCTCCTTGTTTCTTGCTTGGTAAGCATATTCTGCATTCCCCTCTTCTCTGCTCGCTCTTCTTTGCTTCTGTGCATATAGAGCATTTATGAGCTTTGACAGAGAGATTGTTGTCAAGTCTCTCAAGTCCTCCAAGGATGAGATCTTGGACTCATACTTTTCTGGAAATGTTGTGATGACTTTTTCAACAACCTTTCTATCATTGAACTGATCGTCAAGGAGCCTTATGTTGTTGGAAATGGATATGATCCTATCTGCATATTGCTTGATCGTTTCGGTCTCCTTCATCTTCAGGTTTTCAAAATCTCTCCTCAAATTCAAAAGTTGTTGATGCATTGTCTTTTCAGTCCTCTAGAACTCCTCCTTCAACTTATCTAGGCTTTTTTGGGAGTTTCACAAGCCATGATTCTCGTGAAAATAACATTAGACACACCATTTTAAAGGCAAGACAAAGCCTTATACTACTTAGCAGCTTCATCACTATGCTATCTAATTTGAGCTATAGTTGGATTAGCTCCCAAAGGTGGTGGTTTGCTGTCTGAATCAACAAATTCCTACAAGCCATATGCCTGAAGATACGTCTTTATCTTCACTACCATATTATAGGAGGTGGAGGTGGTGTAAAACTTCCAAATGACATTGCAATACAAACAAGATATAATCAACACTCTTTTCAACAAGAAAAAAACACACAAAGCCCTAAAATACTTAATGTAACACCCCTTACCCGTATTCTGGGACTAGAATAGGGTACGAGGTATTACCGAACTTAATATGATCAATCATGTAAAAATTGGCCATAAATTTCTTCTAAATTAAAAACTTTTATACATATGTTTAACGTCCCTTATATGGGCCTACGGGGCCCAAAACATACATTCAAGGTGGTTCGGGACCAAATCATAAACATATGAAACTTTTGCAACACTTAGAAAATTTTCACACTTTGGAGAGTCACACGCCCATGTTTTCAACCCGTGTAACTTTCTGTTTATAACTTCATCACCCTTGTCAGTCGTACACTTCATATAAATAACAAGAAACATGTTTGGGCTCAATTCTCATTAAATTTCTCATATATATACACAATTTCACATTATGTAATCATACAACATATATCAGCCATATCTCGTAATCTAAATATATTTTCATAACAAATTATCTTGATTTCATACTATTTCATATTTAAGCTTAAATAACCAAAGTATTTGAAATATCATTTTTATGCAAATAGTACACATGAGGTATATAATTCCATAATTATGAATAAACACATTTATCAAACATTTTCCATATTCATATATCAATGTCTCATGTCTTCATATATCAATAACCGTCATTTTCATGAATTCCGAGTTCAATTTCATAATTATTTGTCTCGTGTTCAATTTATTCCATGTCGGAACTTTATTCATTAAAACATTTGAATTACTAATACATATGGACAGTACATTCAAGATGAACAATTATATAATCACAAATGAATTCATTTATCAACCAAGTTCTATACTCATATCTTATCAACTCGTACTTCCTTCTATCACATAATTCCATGTAACACTTACCAAACTTTGTCAAATTAGTGAACATCTTACGGAATTGAGTAGTCCGTTTTCTCGATGCCATAGTTCAACTATGGTCTTACACATCTTCACATAATGATGCCATAGCCCAGCTATGGTCTTACACATATTCATATATCGATGTCATAGCCCAACCATGGTCTTACACGTAATCACATATCACATATCGATGCCATAGCCCAGCTATGGTCTTACACGAATCACATATCTCACTGATGCCATACCCAGATATGGTCTTATACAGTAGCATATATCACACCGATGCCATATCCCAAATATGGTCTTATACGGAAATCACTTGTCACTTGTAGCCAAAGCTACCACTATTCACTGATTAGGTAGCCAGAGATACCATTTTTCACTAATCAGGTAGCCGGAGCTACCACTTTTCACTGATCAGGTAGCCAAAGCTACCACTTTTTATTTGTCATTTGTCCTTGATCAGATAAGTGTAGCCGAAGCTATCACTTATCACTTTCACTTGTCTTTGATCAGATAAGTGTAGCCGAAGCTATCACTTATCACTTGTTGCCATGGTCCAACCATGGTCTTTTCCTTCAATTCATCTTATCACTGAACTGAAATGCTCAATTTGATCATTTATTCAATTTTCATGCTTTTACATTATTCACGATTTTATCATCAATACATATGAAATAACACATCATGAAATTCATAAAATTAACAAAATACATATGAAATAACACATCATGAAATTCATAAAATTAACAAATAGTCACTAAAATTTAGCCATATAAACTCACAAGTTCAATTTTTGTATTATAACGATAATCATAATTTCATAATAAATATTCCAAATAAAACATTATATCATTTCTAATCCAACACTTATCGATTATAATCGGGCATGTGATCAATTTATATACGAGTCATTCATATATTTTTCCTCCTCCTCCTCTCCATCCACATCCTTGGTATAAATAACACACTTGTAAGTAACCTTATCCATAATTTTCACTATTTACTTATGTAAATATTCCAGCTATACACCGGTGTCATAGTCACTAAATTATTTATATCTGAAGCTACGGAACTCCAAATTAAGATTCGCTAATTTTTCTTGAAACTAGACTCATATATCTTCTTAACATAAAAATTTTATAATTTTTGGTTCAGCCAATTAATACAGTTTATTCATTGAAGTCACCCCTGTTCTGCTGTCTGATAGTTCCGATCCTTCTTCACTAAAAATTAATTATCTCCTCGTACAGGATTCGAATGATGTTCCTGTTTGTTTCTCTTAAAAATAGACTCATTCAGGATTCTAAACATATAAATTTAAGCCCCTAATTATTTTTATCCAATTTTTTATGATTTTACAAAGTCAGAACAGGGGAACCCGAAATCATTCTGATCTTGTCTCACAAAATTTATCATATCTCGTGATTTAAAATTCCATTGCTTACATCATTTCTTCTATAAGAAACTAGACTCAATAAGCTTTAATTTCATATTTTATTCATCCTCTAATTCCATTTATAAAATTTTTGGTGATTTTTAAAATTTAGACTACTACTACTGTCCAAAACAGTTTTAGTGCAAAATTTTGATTTCCATTTTGCCCCAAATTTCACAATTCATACAATTCAGTCCTTGCTCAATTAACCCCTCAATTAAGATAATTTTATCAATTAATACTTTTACTAGACATTATAAGTTATTTCATAACTATTGAAATTCATAATTTTCACATAAAACTCTAACTTCAAACTCTTTTACAATTAGGTCCCAAACATTCACTTTCTATTTAATTCTTTCAATAAAATCAGCATATAAACAATTTAAAGCTCTAATTCCATTCCAAATAATCATATACTTCCAGTACATATTCATAGAAACTTTCAATTTCTTTCATAGAATCAAAAACTAATGAATTCAACAAGTGGACCTAGTTGTAAAAGTCACAAAAACACAAAAAGTTTAAGAAATAATCAAGAATTGAACTTACTTGAAGTAAAAATATGAAAAACCAGCTTAAGAGAACTCTTCCATGGTGTTTTTGCTGATGAGAATGCAGAAAAATAAAGAGAAATATAGATAATTCCACTTTCCTAGCTTTATTAAGTAAATTTTACAATTTTCTAATTTTGCCCTTAATTCTCCTTATTTTCTTGCTGATTTCATGCCCTTGCCGTCCAGCCCAAAGAGACCTTGGGTCTATTTGCCTTGTAAACCCTCTTTATTTTATCATTTGAGCTATTTAATCATTTCCCACAATTTTACATTTGATACAATTTAGTCCTTTTTGTTCAATTAACTATCAGAACTTTAAAGTTTCTTGACGAAACTTTAATACTAACTTATTAACACTCCATAAATATTTATAAAAATATTTATGGCTCCATTTAAAATTCCCGAGTTCTCGATACCTCGTTTTTGATTCTAATTATTTTAATATTTATTTTTAGTACACTATTCACTATTTCAAAATTTTTCCTAACTTCAGATTTAACTTATACTCACTAAATTAATAATATTTTCTACTCATTTGTCAGATTTAGTGATCTCGAATCACTATTTTGACACCACTGAAAATTAGGCTGTTACACTTAAGCTCTTTATACTAATTGTTGGTATTTTGAGAAGTTGGAGAGAACATAAAAAGAGAGAAACACAAAGGAAAATACTTAGCAAATTTTGATGAGCTGCTATCAAATTCTCATCATCACTCATTTCACATGAATTACAATATATATATATATATATATATATATATATAGGTGTAGTGGTTATAAATAATCAACAAATCCCACTAAGTATGTAAAGTTAAAACTTACACACAAGTAAATCAGTACCTAAAAACATCAAATCAATACTAAATATGCTTGTTTCAATACGTTAACCTTAACAAGCAAATTTTAAGCAAAACATTAATAACAGAATATGTGAACCCTTGCACTTCAATTGGGGGGTTCACAAAAAATGTAACTGCTCACACTTTGATGTGTTTGCAACTTAAGTTGAGCTCCAACTTTGATGAGCTCATGTCTTTGGGTGAGCTCACAACTTTAATGAGCTCAAAACTTCAAATGAGCTCGCACATGTAGAGCTTGCATGCTTGTTTGAGCTCGCAACTTCAAGTGAACTCGTGGCTTTACAAGTTGAATTTGTCACTGTATGAATGACCACTTTGCATTCAATAATTTTGGTCAAAAGATACCAACTAAATATGCCAAGTTAAATTGGCCTGTCATATGCACATTAAATTGCAACTGGAGTTTGAATCTAGTCATGTAATTGATATTAAGAAGTGAAAATAAAAGATGGAATACTATTTGATATATTGTCAGTGGAGTTTTTGGACTCCATAATATAAAGATAGGCAAATTGATTATCTCTTAATTTGGCTAGTACTTCAGTTTTATGCTATACAGAAATGCATTTCAAAGTATTTTAACTGTTAAAGTAATAATGGTTTTTTTTTTTTTTGCTCGTAGGATTATACTGAGCAGCATAATAATTTTGGAAGGAAGATTCTTTTGAGGTCACCAAAAGAAGTAAAAAAAAGCATCAAAGAAAATGCTGAACTTAGTAGCTAATGTTGGTGGATTAGGATTGTCTAAACAACCTAAGAAAGAGATTCAACGGGCTAGCAAGGAGACTAGTTTAATGGACAATAAACAATCTGAGCTACAAGAGCCTCCAAATTCTCCTTCATGGATTGCTATGTATTTGCAAAGTCATTGTGATTTGGTGGCTATTCCCCCTTTATTCTTTCACAAACTTCAAGTGTTGGATTTGTCCCATACCAACATCAAAGCATTGCCACATTCTCTTCCGAACGACTTGTTTGCACTAAAGAAACTCTTGTTAAGAAAGTGTAAGCTCTTCATGAAACTGTCATCACATGTTGGGAAACTCGACAATCTTGAGAAGCTTGATCTTGATGAAACTGAGATAATCAGTATTCCCATTGGTATTGGAAAACTAGTGAAGTTAAGAGTCTTGAAGGTATGCATTTATGGACAGACAAACTTCAGCAAAAGAAAGCAGTTGCCATCAAACATGGTGCTTCATCCTGGGATGATATCGAAGCTCTCCCGCTTGATCGAATTAAGCATTGATGTCGATCCATCGGACAAGTGGTGGCATGATTCTGTTGAAGAAGTTGTAAAAGGAGTATGCAACCTAGAGGGGTTGAGGAGCCTTTGCTTGTATCTACCAAATTACCAACTTTTAGATTATACTTCATTCATATATCCTTCATTATCATGTTTCAGATTTACTGTTGGTCACCATAAAAGGAGAACCATCTCTCGTGTACCCCATGAAGTTGAAGCCCAATTCACAAAATGGGACAAATGTTTGAAGTTTGTGAATGGTGAAAACATCCCATTTCAAGTAAGAAAAGTACTTAAGTTTACTTCATCGTTTTTCTTGGACCGCCATGAAAATGCTTGGAGTTTATCTGAATTTGGGAATGAGAACATGGTAAAGCTGAAGTTTTGCTTGTTGGTCGATTGTAATAAGATGGAAACAATTATTGGTGGAGCTGAAGTTGAAACCATTCTCGAATCACTACAATATTTGAGCATTCATTACATGAAGAATTTGACAAGTATATGGAAAGGACCAACTCGTTCTGGTTGTATGTCTAAGTTAAAGTTCTTGGCATTGCACACATGCCCCAAGTTGATCAACATTTTCTCAAATGTTTTGCTCAAAAGTTTTGTCAACTTGGAGGAGATTATAGTGGAGGACTGTCCCCAAGTGACCAGCCTTGTAGGTCATATATCTGCCCGAGCAATGTCAGATGCTTTTCTCCCAAGTTTGAAAAGATTGTTTCTTCTTTATCTCCCTGAACTGGTCAGCATTTCAAATAGCCAATACATTGCACCAAAATTAGAGATAATAGGCTTCTATAATTGCCCAATGCTTAAAATCCTATCAAAAAGGGAGCTGTCAAGCAAAACTCTAAAAAAGATTAAAGGAGAAAACCAATGGTGGGAAGGTATAAAGTGGAAAGAAACAGATTGGGAAACTATGCCAGATTATCTAATGCATATTTTTTCTCCAATCAATATTGAAAAAGATGTGATGACACAATTGGTAGAAGATAGAGATGTATTTGAAGCTTTGACTCAAAATGAAGGCCAACAATCAGGTAATTTACCTTAGAAATCTTAAAGTTTTATATTCATTTTAACTAATAATGATGTCCTAAACCTCTTTAGCTTTAGATATTGTATCCATGACATTTGGCCAACGAAATGCAAGGATAGATGTAAAATGTGTTGAAGAATTTTCTGATTCTATTAAGAAAAGTTTTCAAATTATTGTTTACCGAGAGCTAATGGACTCACAATATATTTGAAATTGTCTTTTGGGAGGTTTTGTCTCCCAACTTTGCCACACAAAGATCTGCAAAATGCTGTCTAATGCTAAATAGTCCGTAGAGTAGGAGCAACTCATCCACTATGGAAACTAATGAGACATGGTGAGGCTTGAACCTATGACCTAGGCTATGGGCTCAATTCTCACCAAGCGCAAACCTGAGTTTCTTCGGTGAGAAAAGCACTCTCGCTCTGTGTACCTTGATAAGGATGCAGACGCATTTTGTAGACCTTTCTATTAGTGCAGTTGGGAGACAAAACTCCCAAGGATAATACTAGACCTATTGAGGGATCTGTCGGCTTTCAACGGATTACACTTCGGAAACTTCCCCGGAACGGGACCATCATCCCTCAATGTGTATCACTTTAAACATATAAGTTTGAACTTAGTACTGAGTCACCTATAAAGCAACTAGTTGTGTTGGTTTTTTTATTTTTGAAAAAATGATGAAATGAGAACAGACATCTTAATCCTATGATATATGGTAGGGAATATAACCAGAGTATTGGTTCTAAGCTTTTCTCATTCATCTCACTAGCAAATATTGGGATTAAACTCTCCATTACTTTTAACATTGCAGATACTGCCTTGTGCACTCGGAAATTGGTTGACAATTATGCACAACAGAAAGGCCAATGGGCAGGTAAATTTTTTTCTTAATTACGAGTGTTGTTGATGAGTTTATCGTTATTCGTTAACCCTGTTTATGCAGCAAGTATTGGTTATTATTTTCAGATTGTATGGTGAAGTCCGTGCCATCACCATGCTCGCCCATTCTTTCATCCTTGACTCGACCTTACTTACCCATCACTCCACCGTTAAATGTAAGCATATATGAACCACACTCAACATTAGCTTTCTCCTACTAATTGCGTACTCGACTTTAGCAGTAAAGATTTTCAATTTTTGTTTGTTTGTCTGTTTGATTGATTGATATTTGATGATCTAAATCTCATTGTAACAAATAGGTTAAACATACAAGAAGGTTTTCGAAAAGGCAGCTTTCGAATTTGGTAAGCTATCCAAGTCACAACGAGCAAAATAAAAGTTCAGAAAAGATGAGCCTTGGTCTCGGTTTCTCCTCACCACTTGTGAATAGGGTAATGACAGTTTGGCTCCTATTGGTTTTGAAATATAATATATGTTATGTTTATTTCAAGGTTTCATAATCGAATAGGTGGTTTTCAATTTAATTAATTAAATTATTAAAAATCATAAAAATAAAAATATATATTAAAAGATTTAGTTCAATTACGAGTTCAATTAAACCGCAACTATGTTAACTAAATCAGATTTTAATCCTATACCAAGTACTAAACCATTAGCTTGCGAATCTTCCAACGATATAAACAATTTAGCTAATTGTAGATAGAAAAACAATATAAAATACAGGGGCGAAACCAGGGGGGGCAGGCATGGGCCCCGACCCCCCCTAAAATGGGAAATTTTCATTTAGGCCCCTTAGATTTTTTTAAAATTTTAAATTAGTAAAGGTAAAATTGCACTTTGCCCCCCCAAAATTATAAAAATTCAATTTAATCCTTTAAAAGTTATAAATATATAGACTATAAAAATTAAAATTTCCTTCGCCCCCAAAATTTTTTTTTTCGCTTACCGATAAAATATATTAACATGAAGCATGACAATCTAAAATTAAATAAACTAAAAAAAACTTAATAATATAAAATCTCTGAAAGACTTGTTTCAATCCACAAACAAACTGAGAGTTTAATACTACTATAGCTATGACTATAAAAAGAAAAGAAAAGAAAAGAGAAGAAGCTTTAAATTTATTTCTAATCTAAAAAGTGTTTTTGGGCCAATTTTAGGCTTGAGAAAAGTATTTTTTTTCTCAAAAAGCAATTTGTATTTAGAAATATTTTTTCCTCAAAAGTGTTTTTTAAAAGTAATATTAAGCACACCCTTAAGGTCTTATTACATAAAAAGTGTATAAAAGTACTAAAAAACCTAAAACAATAAAAATAAATTAGAACTCATTTTACCACTAGTTTTAAAATCAACTAAAAGACTTAAAATTAATTAACAATCACTTAAAAAAACAATGCAAATGTGAGTGAATAAAACTTAAAATCTGTAATTTATATTGGTTCATCACCAACCCACCACAAAAAAAATAATTCCTAAAAATAAAACAAATTTAAATATTCTATCAATTTGGTCTTGATTTTTAAAAAAATTAAAAATATATACATAAAAATTTTATTAAAAATCAGAAAATATATAAATATATATTGGAATTCGATGCTAAAAAGAAGGAATGGCGAAGAAGAAAACAAAGAATTTTAGCAACTAAATTGTCTACAACTTTTGTTATTTTATAGGTATATATCTTTAAACAATGGAACAAAAGTATTTACCAAAAAAAAAAAACTTCTAACTATGAAAAGAAACAACAGAGATTTTATATTAATGAACATAAAAAATATATTATGCTAATGAATTCTAAATCTCTTAAATACCTGGAAAACATGACTTGCAATCAAGAATCCAGACACTATGTAGCTTCATCTAGCTCACATCTTTTCTGCGATCCCAGTTCGCATCCTAGTTCGCCAAAACTAGTTCGCCACTTGTTGAGGGTTCGCCAATTTCTAAGAGTATGCCAAACATAGAGGGTTCGCCATGTTCAGTCTTCCATATGTGTTCGCCTTGTGCTGTGAGTTTGCCACTCTCAAGGAGTTCACTATTCTTGGAGAGTTTGCCAAGTGTGCACACTTCATGAATGGTCATATCGCAACACTCCTCCTTGGCCTTCATGCTGCGAACACCAATTTCGTTTCTCAGCTTCTCAAACCTTAACTATTCAAGTGGTTTGGTCAGAATATATGCAAGTTGATTTTCAGTATTATAGTAAACCAGAGTCACTTCTTTGCTTTGGTCGACTTCTCTCACAAAATAGTACTTGATCTTGAAATGCTTCATTTTTCCATGACAGACTGGGTTTTTTGCAATTGCTATGATAGATTGGTTGTTGCAAAAAAATGGGTTGCTTCATCCTGCACAAGATTCAAGTTAGACAAAAGTTTTCCCAACCAAATTGCTTGGTTGACTACTGCTGCTACATACTCTACTTTAATTGTGGATTGGGAAATTGTTGATTGTTTCTTCGAACTCCAAGAGAGTACCCAAGATCCAAGTGAAAAGAAATATCTAGAGGTACTTTGCATATCATCCACCGATCCAACCCAGTCACTATAATTGTACCCAACAAGCTTCAAGGGGTACGCCTTTGAAAACCATACACCAAAATCGGTTGTTTCTTTGACATATCGCAGTACCCTCTTTGTAGTTTTGAAATAAAAGGTATCGTAACTGTGCATAAATCTTGACAACAAGCCAATTACGAACATAATATTAGGTTGTGTCGCTGTTAAATACAAAAAACAACCCATAAGGCTTCGATAGGTCTTCTCATCAATATTCTGAAAGTTTTCACTACTACTGAGTTTTTCTCCAAGTGCAGCAGGTGTGTTGATTGGTTTACATTTCTCTATGCAAAACCTCTTTAAAATATTTAGTGCAAAACTCTATTAACTTATGAAAATTTCTTCTTAATCTTGTCGCACTTCCATCCTAAGGAAATATCCTTTTGTCTCCAAGATCAGACATTCTGAACATTTTCTCTATTTGTAACTTAAACTCATTTACTAAACCATCACTACTCTCAATCACTAGCAAATTGTCAACATTTAATGAAACAATCAGCGAAGTGACTTCGCCATTCTTCTTCACATACAAGGTAGGTTCGTTAAGACACTTTTCAAATCCCAAGCTTGCAAAGTGCTCATCTATCCTCGCATACCAATCTCGCGAAGCCTATTTCAATCCATATAAGACCTTCTTAAGCCTATATAACTTTTCTTCTTTTCCTTTAACTGCGAACTCAGGAGGTTGCTCCATATAGATTTCTTCTTGCAAGTAGTCATTCATGAAGGTTGATTTGACATTTAGCTGATGAATTTTCCAACCCATCTATGCTGCCAAGGCCGATAATAGTTTGATCGTATCTAGCCTTGCTACTAGTGCAAAGGTCTCCCAATAATCAATGTCATATTGCTAACTAGAACTTTTCACAACCAACCTCGCCTTTAGCTTGTGAAATGAACCATCAACATTCAGTTTGGTTTTGAACACCCACTTAACACCAATGACCTTTTTGTGCAATGGTTTATCAACAAGCTCCCAAGTTTGGTTCTTGTGAATCATACTTATCTCTTGTCGCATGGCTTCTTTCCAGCCCTCTATAGTTCCAGCTTCTTCAAAGCTCATAGATTCAAGTAGAGCTACATCTGCTCACTGATAGGTCTCATCTATGGATCGTGTGCCCCTTATTGGAGTGTTGTCAAAGTTTGCTTCACTTAGCCCATCGCCAGACTGCGACCCCAACTGGCCACCATCATCATGATTTTTTGAACCCAGTTCACACAACCTTTGCTCAGCTTCAATAGCATCCCAGTTCCAAGTTCTACCTTCGTTGAACACAACATCCCTGTTTACCAAAACTTTCTTGAAGGAAAGATCATAAATTTTATAACTCTTCCTATTGCTACTATACCCAAGGAAGATACCTGGTTGTGACATCCTCTTTAACTTGCTTCGTTTCACCTGTAGCATATGAGTAAAACAAACACAACCAAAAACTTTTAAGTGAGAAACATAGATTTTATTTGCAAGAAAGAAGGAATTGTAGCAAGTATGTTATGCCAAAACTTAAACCCTTTCTCCAGACGGGTTATTCAATAGGTATTGCCTTTTAGCTACAGAGCCTTAATTCAAGAGACATATGCTATCCACAACAATATTGTTACCTTTGATCAGAATTTCAATATTTTTGATGTGCAGGATCCATTGTGTGGCAAGCACAGAGCATACTATATTGTAATTCTTATTCTTTGTAAACTCATCCAAAGTTTTTTAGGAAGAAGAAGATTTAGAGAAATAGAGAGAATTTAGAAAGCCATAGGTAAGGAAAACACACTGAGATTTTTATTTAGGAAATTCTTAATATCTTACAAAGAGGATACATCTTCCTTTTATAGCTGAAGGAGATGTAATACAACAAAATAGTAAATAGTACACTGGATAGATATCAGACATTAAAGCATAAAGTAAATAGTACATAAAGTAAAAATAGTACTGATATCAGACATTATTTGACATAAAGCAGAATGCTTTTAATTATTAAAGTAAGATTCTCGATAAGTGGTTTTCAGCTGTTTGCATTTGAATGAGGAAGTTGAGCACTATCCATAGAATCTTCATTGCAGCAGGTCATTTCTTCATTTTTTTCTTTTTCATCATGTAGCTCTATCTTAGCAAGACTGATTTGTCTGTATTGGCACGGGTAGTCCTGGGACCATTCTGTGGGATCAGGAATTCCTTCATGATATTCACGGAGAGCTTTTAGGACCTCTTTATGATAAGGTGTATATGCCCTTGGCCAGGTGTCCCATGGTGCATCAATATTTGGAGGTGGCTATATCTCAAATGGAATAATCCTATTGAGCTGGTAGAGAAACTTTTGTAACTCTCGATATTGAACATCATCTTTGAAAATATCATTTTCAAGAGTTTTGTGAATCCAGGAGGTAGGAAAGGAATTGAGCTGGGTTGCTTTTCCACATTTGACAAAATATTGAGGCTTGTAGAAGATTATAATCATATAACTTCTAGAATTACCTCTTGCTTGATTGCGCCATTGTGGGAGAGGATGAAACCAACTAAGGAAAGTAAAGAAATTTTGTTGTTCTGGTTCAATATTTCCTCTGATGGCCTTTTTCAAGTAATAAAGGAGGTCAAAAATATTGAACTGTATGGCAATATGGTAAAGATGAGTAAAATACCATAAAAACCATTTTAATTCATTTGGTTGTTCAACAAACTGAAACCTTATTCGGTGAATGAAAAGATAATCTGGATAGATACCCTAAGATTTAAGAATAAGTCCTCCAAAATTCTTGAAAACTTGGATTTGGTATTCGAACATCATGTCTCTAGCTTTTTGGTGAAAGCAATTCTTTTCCACAAGAGTATAAATTCTGGTGGATATTCAGGGTGAAGGTTGGGAGTGACGGTGTAAGGGGTAGGAGAGATGGATGATGAGGAATAAAGTCTGTACATTATGATTGGTCTAGGCCAAAAAATTCTCTTGTAAGCAAAGACTTCTGGGTTTTCTTTGGGTCTGGAAAGTAAATCAGCAAAAACATTTTGCTTTCTTGATATATGTCTGACGTCAAATTTAAACTGAGAAAACCATTCTGCCCATCTCAAGAGTTGTGGATGAGGAACTGTTTTCTGTTTAAACTTGAGCATTTGTGGAAATGAAGACATATCCATTTCTACCAGAAAATAGTATCCCAGAAGTTCAAATTTAAATTTTGCCATACCTTTCTTGACTGCAAGGATTTCTTTGAATGTGGAGTGGTAATGAATTTCTACTTCTGAAAATCTTCCACTTTTATATCCGCAGAGTTGTTTCTTGCCATTTCTTTTTTCAAACAAAATTGCTCCCCAATATTTGTCACTAGCATCTGCTTGTAGGATTATTTCTCCATCTGAGGGGATCTGGAGTGGAGGCAAATTCTGAGTAATTTCTTTCAACCTTTGAAGAGCTTTTGTCTGAAAAGAAGACCATGGAGAAGGGTCTTTTTTGAGCATCTTTTTTAGGGGGTTAATATACTTAGAAACTTTAGGAATAAAATATCTAAGATAATTAACAATCCCAATGAATTGTTGAACTTGTTTGACAGATAAATATTTTGATGGGAATTTGAGAAGTTCTTGAGCAATATGTGGTCTTAGAGAATATTTTTCTTCTTTGATGTCCATTCCTAGAAACTGGATCTCCGATTTGTTGATCTGCATTTTTTTTCTGATAACATTATCCAATATTTGAAAATAAATGATTTGAAATCACTAAGGAGTTGTGCATGAGAATCTTCATCCTTGCTGTAGAGTAGGATATCATCAATGTAAACTAAAGCATTTTCCATCAAAGGATGAAAAATCTTTATCATTGCTTTTTGGAACAAGGAAGAAGCAATGTAACGCCCCGTACCCGAGACCGTTGCCGGAGTCGAACACGAGGTGTTAATGGACTTAATTCATTACTTAAACAGCTCATACAATTCATTTTAAAATTTCAGACAAGTGGCTAACGCATCACATCGCTTTAAAATAATATCTCGAGTTCCAAAACTCGAAATCCAATTCTGTAAATTTTTCCTGAAACTAGACTCATATATCTATCTACTAATTTTTTTTCTAGAATTTTTGGTCGGTCCAATTAGTACAGTTTATTAGTTAAAGTCTCCCCTGTTTCAGGGTTTGACTACTCTAACCTCTGTGTATTACGAATCAGATATCTCCCTGTACAGAGCTTCAATGACTATGTCGTTTGTCTCTAATAAAACTAAACTCAATAAGGAATCTGTAAATATAAATCATGACTTCTAATTATCTTTGAACAATTTATGGTGAATTTACAAAGTCAGAACAGGGGATCCAGAAATCGCTCTGGCCCTGTTTCACAAAAATTTAAACATCTCATAAAATATAGCTCATATACCTGTTTTTCTTCTTCCATATGAAAATAGACTCATCAAGATTCGATTCCATAACTTATTCATTATTTAATTCCATTTATATTATTTTTAGTGATTTTTCAAATTCACGTCACTACTGCTGTCTGAATCTATTTTATGGTAAATTTTACCTATTTCATGGTTTCCATGGATTAGCTAGCAATTTGACATACATAACACCAAATATGATCATGATTAGCCATTCCAATGGCTAATCATTACCAAGCATTTCTATACCACTCAATAACCATATCATAAGACCATATCCATAAGTGAACTCGGACTCAACTCCACGAGCTCGGGCGTTCATATCCATAAGTGAACTCGGACTCAACTTAACGAGTTCGAATGCCTAGTTACATCTCACGAACTCGGACTCAACTCAACGAGTTCAGACATTTGCATCCATAAGTGAACTCGAACTCAACTCAACGAGTTCGGATGCTCAACCATCCTAGTGACATGTCACTTGTATCCTAATCTATGCCTAAGGTTCAAATGGGCGTTTTCCTTGATCACACATCTTTGCCATCTTCCACGGAACATCGAAATTGATACTTCGGTGATAGTTCATACTCATCAAGTAATTCACATAATTACATATTATTCAACAATAACCACAAAGCATAATATTTCATGATAATAATCAGCATCATATCATATAAACAACATTAAATTGCTTAAAATGACAATTATGTTACTACATTTACACATGAACTTACCTCGTATGCGAAAATGGCTACTTTTACCATTTCGTCCACAACTTGGTATTTTTTCCATTTTAGCCCGAATTTTAGTTTTCCTTGCTAATCGAGCTTGGAAGCTTGAAAAAACCTAGCCATGGTTTCTCCTTGCTATATTCGGCCATGGGATTGAAGATGAGCAAAATTGGCTTTTAATTTTGTATTTTAATTCATTTTACCCCTAAATGACCAAAATGCCCTTACTACTAAACTTTCCAAAATTCCATCCATGTCCAATTTTGTCCATAGACTTAGAAATTGGTAAAATTGCTATTTAAGACCTCCTAATTAATATTTCAAAACAATTTCATACTAGAAACTTCTAGAATACAAGTTTTGCAAATTATTCGATTTAGTCCCTAATTTCAATTTAAGCACTTTATGCATAAAATTTCTTCACGAAATTTTCACACAATCATGCAATCATATCATAGACCTCAAAATAATCATAAAATAATTATTTCTATCTCGAATTTTGTGGTCACGAAACCACTATTTCGACTAGGCCCAAAATCAAGATATTACAACTCTCCCCCATTTTAGGGATTTTCGTCCCCGAAAATCTTACCAGAAAAGTGGTCTTCACTTTTAATCTCATATTCGGTGCCGAAGAACTTTCACTTAGGCTGTACCTCCAATACATCTCTTTAATTTCTCATATGATCTAAAAGCTTACAGTCTCAACTCTCAACTGTTCTTAAATTTTCAACCCTTCTCAGTTTCCCATGATATCATGACATAAAACCCAGATCTCAACTTGATTTAATGGAGACCGGAATTCCAAGAAATCCAACAATCAAAGAGACCTGAAATTCCATGAATCTGATGAGTAGGAATTCATTCAATACATATATGATTTATAGATCTCGCCAAACATTTAACAATAGGATACATCACATTTTCCTCTTTCCGCCATGGAAATATTTCTGACATGGCCTCAAGAATAATCCTTCTCATTTCCATCCCAATATCAACACTGACAAGGATAATTTTGATAGATCCCAATGTTCGGCTTTAACCCTTTAACAACTCCGATTTTATGTAACATCGAATGCTCTAAACTATCACATTACCTCATTGTCTTGAAACACATCACAATTCATACAACAAGACATTACGAGAAAGTCGAAGTCTTTGCTCAATGTAGACTAGTCTAGTTCGACGCCTTGGTTACCAATATTCTCATCTATCCGAACTGTCAACATGTAATAAACTTTTCAGCTTTCACAAGATGGAAACCTTATCATTCATAGTGACTTAAACTAATATCCAACTCTTTTCTAATAAATATACACTTCTCGTTCAAACTATTTACTCTTTTATCCGTACAAAATGAAATTCTGTTATCAGACTTGGGAAAAATAATCTTGAGATAATTGTCACATGAAATCTTTCAAATAGATAATTCACCATACCGACTGAAACTCGCGCTTTTATCACTTATGCCTTTACTGATGTCAAATCCTTACACAGAAATTAGAAAAAAAACCCCAATACTAAAATCACCATATTACCAAGATCAAATTAGAAGTATAGTCATATTTGACATGATTATCACGAGCTGAAGAACCCACTTCGAACATGAGTCGTAATTGACAAATTATGGAACAAAGATAACAAGAAAACCGAATAAAGAAATCCAAGATAGAGAAACCCGGAATAAAGAAATCCAGAATAAAGAGATCCAGGATAAAGAAACCCAAGATATGATACTATGCCGGAGAATCGAAAACCAAACTCATAGAGAAAATACAGAATACCCCGATAATTCTTCAAAGAAAGAAAGTCCAGAAGAAAACATCATTTAATCCCACTGAAATCAAATATAACAAGAACACTATATCTTCCCATACATATATATCAGATGAAGCATCAAGTAGAAGAAACAGAATCATAATATCATATGTATCCTCTCATCAATTCTTATCAGACGAAATGAAATAGAATACCCGATGAAATAGAGCAATATAAATTATAAACCAGTCAGACTACCAATGCTTTCATCCAACACCAGAATTAGAAGACATTCCCATATAATAAGAATTTCTTCAGAAGATCAATAGCCATAGAAATATTTCTGAGAACGGGTAAACACATAGAACATCTCAAAAGAGACTGCTAAATCTGTCCAGTCATAACTGTCACACTCAGATAGTTCACATTTCAATTATCATTTCCCCAACTAGTTCTGCCGTCACAAATTTCATATTAAACCATTCACTAAAGAAGGCCAATTCTGAATAAATTTCGATTTACACTTTTCTCGACCTTGCACCTGTGTAATTCGGTTTACCAATGAGAATTCCTTCTCTAATTGGGATAGTGCATAACTCCAATAATCTTTAGGTCAATCCGATACTTTACTGGCTCTGACTTTACTTATCAGCTCATTTTCAATCTCTAATCATACTTATAATTATTCTCTCACTAAACTCTTTGGGTTCTCAACCGGAAACTTATTCAATACAAATCTCATGAAATTCCATTATAAGTACCACTTCGGTAAGGGGTAGGGGTTGTAGGACCTCTGACTCGACTTTCTTATACATATACATATGACACAACTTCCTTCATCATAGTAACATCTTCAAAATCATGTCATTCATTCAGGCAATGCAACATTCATGTTGGCTTACACAAATTTTCCTATTGTCCCATTTAGACAATATACTTATGCATACATTCTATGTTTTCTAGATAGCTTTACTTATCCATTCATTTAATTAAATTAAGTCATGCTCATAACATCATATAAGACCAAACAAACATAGATATTTGCATCACAATCACAACTTTCATTTCGTGCATCATCATGTACATATCATTACAATCATATAATTCAGTCCAACAATTTAACATAGATAAGTTCATTTCATTATAATCCTTTATCTCATAAAAATTATATATCATTAGCATTCATCAACATTCGATGTCCAAATCAAGACAAGGACATTTTCACTCGTATCATAATAATATGACCTTTATTCATACTTCTACTACTTTCTATTTATTCCGTTCATCTTATCAAGTAAGCCACATACACTACATCATATGAGCATTAAGCAAATATGAATATTTATCACATATGTATCCTAAACCTTTATTCATACTTTTCTGAACCGAGACTTATCATAATCATAATTTTACTCAAATACCTTCACATAACATTGAACATGGTCAACACAGCTCGGTTGGAGAGTACCCTGTCTAAATAAGACGGTACTCATATGCGTCGGAAGACATCACACTATCACAGATCAGTGGCATGTATAGCTAAACTTTTACACATGCTAGGTTAGTCCGAGAACCGACTAAACCTACTCTGATACCATTAAATGTAATGCCCCGTACCCGAGACAGTTTCCGTAGTCGAACACGAGGTGTTAACGGACTTAATTCATTACTTAAACAACTCATACAATTCATTTTAAAATTTCCAGACAAGCTGGCTAACTGCATCACAGTCGCTTTAAAAATCATATCTCGAGTTCCAAAACTCGAAATCCAATTCCGTAAATTTTTCCTGAAACTAGACTCATATATCTATCTACTAATTTTTTTTCTAGAATTTTTGGTCGGGCCAATTAGTGCAGTTTATTAGTTAAAGTCCCCTATTTTAGGGTTCAACTACTCTGACCTCTGTGTATTACGAATTGGATATCTCCCTGTACAGAGCTTCAATGACTATGCCGTTTGCCTCTAATAAAACTACACTAAATAAGGAATCTGTACATATAAATCATAACTTCTAATTATCTTTGAAAAATTTATGGTGAATTTCCAAAGTCAGAACAGGGGATCCAGAAATTGCTCTGGCCCTGTTTCACAAAAATTTAAACATCTCATAAAATATAGCTCATATACCTATTTCGCTTCTTCCATATGAAAATAGACTCATCAAGCTTCGATTCTATAACTTAGTCATTATTTAATTCCATTTATACTATTTTTAGTGATTTTTCAAATTCACGTCACTACTGCTGTCTGAATCTATTTTATGGTAAATTTTACCTATTTCATGGTTTCCATGGATTAGCTAGCAATTTGACATACATAACACCAAATATGATCATGATTAGCCCTTCCAATGGCTAATCATTACCAAGCATTTCCATACCACTCAATAACCATATCATAAGACCATATATACAAAATGATTATAATGCTATACATGCCATACTCAAAATATACAAGCCATTATGCCAAGATGGTATACGAATAGTGTGAGCGAGCCTCCGACCGTTCCCGATTTCTGAGCTGGCTTGTCAAAACTACAAGGAATGAAAAGGAGGGAGTAAGCATAAATACTTAATAAGTTCACATGCAAATAGCAAGTAACACAACTATATAAGCAAACATAAAACATCATTTGCATACTCATCACCGAGACATTCATATCACATTTTCATTTACCATCTTATCATATTGTTGTTATGTTGAGTTTTCAACCCGAAGGTTAAGTACATACCTGTTCAAAGTATTCATTTCACAACACTTACCAATATGTCCTTTTCATCTTGAGTATTCCTCCATTTGAGTAAAACTTTACCCGTTGAACACATCAGAATATAATTCGGATACATGAAAAGTTTGCACATAAGTGCCACATATGTAGCCAAGCTACTATGTAACCCGCCCATAAGCGAACTCGGACTCAACTCCACGAGCTCGGGCGTTCATATCCATAAGTGAACTCAGACTCAACTCATCGAGTTCGGATGCCTAGTTACATCTCACGAACTCGGACTCAACTCAATGAGTTCGGACATTTGCATCCATAAGTGAACTTGGACTCAACTCAACGAGTTCGGATGCTCAACCATCCTAGTGACATGTCACTTGTATCCTAATCTATTCCTAAGGTTCAAACGGGCGTTTTCCTCGATCACACATCTTTGCCATCTTCCACGGAATATCGAAATTGATACTTCGGTGATAGTTCATACTCATCAAGTAATTCACATAATTACATATTATTCAACAATAACCACAAAGCATAATATTTCATGATAATAATCAGCATCATATCATATAAACAACATTAAATTGCTTAAAATGACAATTATGTTACTACATTACACATGAACTTACCTCGTATGTGAAAATGGCTACTTTTACCATTTCGTCCACAACTTGGTATTTTCCCTATTTTAGCCCGAATTTTAGTTTTCCTTACTAATCGAGCTTGGAAGCTTGAAAAACCCTAGCTGGGTTTCTCCTTGCTATATTCGCCATGGGGTTGAAGATGAGCAAAATTGGCTTTTAATTTTGTATTTTAATTCATTTTACCCTAAATGACCAAAATGCCCTTACTACTAAACTTTCCAAAATTTCATCCATGTCCAATTTTGTCCATAGACTTAGAAATTGGTAAAATTTCTATTTAAGACCTCCTAATTAATATTTCAAAACAATTTCATACTAGAAACTTCTAGAATACAAGTTTTGCAAATTATTTGATTTAGTCCCTAATTTCAATTTAAGCATTTTATGCATAAAATTTCTTCACGAAAATTTCACACAACAATGCAATCATATCATAGACCTTAAAATAATCATAAAATAATTATTTCTATCTCGGATTTTGTGGTCAAGAAACCACTATTCCGACTAGGCCCAAAATCAAGATATTACAAGTCTTTAATCCAAATGGCATGATTTTCCATTGGAAATGTCCATTAGGAATACAAAATTCTGTTTTTGATCTGTCATCAAGATGGATTCCTAATTGCCAAAAACTTGCCTTGAGGTCAAATTTAGAGAAAATTCTTGCTTTGGCTAGACTTGAGAAGAGTAAATCTTTGTTTGGAAGAGGGAATTTGTCATTTTGGAGGAAATGATTAAGAGGTTGGTAATTAATTACCAATCTTAATTTTTCTCTGGTCTGTTCAGATCTTTTATTCACATAGAAAGCTTCACATCCCCATTGAGAATCTGAGGGCTCAATCAGATCTTGTTGCTATAGTTCTTTACATTCTTTTTCTACTAACAGCAGATGATTTGGATTCATTTCCTGGTGGCTGGCTTTTGTTGGGTTGATATCTTCATTTTTCTTGAAAGGCAAATTAATGAAGAAATCTGGGTTTTTCCACAAAGGACTTGGGTATTTATTCAGGAATTCAGAATGAGATTCTGCACATGATTGGACTTTTAATTCCTTGATAGTGTGAAGGATTTTTTCAGATTGAATGACAAAAAGTTTTGGAATTCTGATAAAGGGTTGGAAAAAATTTTTGTATCTTACTCCTTCAGGGAGTATTCTAAGGTGCTGGGTTTTTTTGTAGAGGTCAAAACCTATTACAATATCTTTTTCAGGAAGTTTCGATCCCAATACTGTAGTTTTTACACAACAGCCTGGGAAAAACTGAATAGTAATTGGTTTACTAGTCAGGTAGGTAGCAAAAGGGACATCAGCAGCAGAATCAAAATACCTTATATGAGGTTTCCACCATTCTGAAGGTAAAACATCTGGATTCATGATGGTTTCTGCTGCATCAGTATCTATGAAGGCAATTACAGTAATGGGTTTACTATATTTGTCTAGGTAGACTTTAACAGGTATATGAGGAACTGGGACTGTATCAACAGTTTTGTCAACAGATTGAGCTTTAGCTTGTATCATCTGTATATCAGAATAATCTGATTCTGATTTTTAAGAATCGCAAGCAGGAATAGCACAGATTGTTCTATCTGATGGCTCATCTTCAATAGAGCAAACAGATTCAATATCATTTTCTTCTTAGATCTTAACTCCTGATTGTCTCACTATCTGTGCAATCTTCTTGGCTTGTTTCTTATTTTTTGGACAATTCTTTGAAAAATGTCCTTTTTGATTATAGATGTAGCAATGATCAGATTTTGTTAACTTTCTCTTCTTCTTGTGATATCTCCATCGAGGCCTGATCTTTTTCTTTCTTTTTGAAGTTGGGAAAAAAGAATGTTTTTTAAAATGTTTCATCTTTTTTGTGCGGCAATCACACAGATGATCTTTTGGGCATTTATATTTCAAATAAGAATCATCACAGGCTCTGTCAATTCTTTTATCACCATGGAGATAATCTTTGAATATCATTCTTCTATTGCAAATGTCTTCTAAGGCAACAAACACCTCTTGTTGAAGTTCTCCCACTGTGATTTGGAGAATGTCTTTGTTCTGCGTTTGAAGAGCTTGATTAACCACAACTTGAATTGGGTTTGGGAGAGACGAGAGGATGACTGGCTTGATATTTGGATTAAGGCCTAAAGCATAAAATAACTTGGTCATTACTTTGAAACTCCTTTCCAAATCCTTCTTAACATACGAACAACATTTTCTTTTGTAGAATTCCCTTCTTTTTAACGTCAACAAATTTTCAGGGTTTCCTACAAAATGTTGATTTATGATTCTAATTGGTTGAGCCAGATCATGAAGAACTAGAAACTTTATTTGATTATGTTGATCGATGGGGCTCCACCAATCTCTCAACATTCCTGTAAATCTGGAGACAAACTCTATAAGAATGTTGTAATTGCTATCTTTAGTGAGCTTGCGAGTTTCTAACCAAGAATTGAATTCTTGGATTCTGTCTGGCCATTTTGCCGGTAGCAGATCATCTAGAGTGAAAGTGGTTCTTCCTATGGAAGATCTTTGCATTTGTTTCTGTTGAGCAGAAGATAATTCTGGCATATCTTACATTTCATCATCACTTGGCTCTTCAACTTTAGTTGTCTGAAATGTTTTTTGCAATTCTTGTAATTCTTCATCTTTTGATTCTGTCTGTTCGTCTTATGGGAATTCAGATTCTTCTGATGATCTTGAACTTTCTCCTAAATTAATTTCAGTATTTGATTCTAGATTTTGTACAGTTGAGACCTTAGGAATCATAGATTCTGTATAATCCTTTAAAAAATTAGTCAAAGGATTATGATCTTCTTGGATCATCAAGGATTTTGAGACTTGTTTTGGAGGAGGTAATCTTGGTGGAGATTCTTCAAAAACTGGTCTTTTTCCAAGTTTCTTCTCTATTTGATAAGCTTCACTTTCACTTTTTGCTTTGTTTTCTTTAGTGGATTTTTTCTTCTTTTTCTCAGCTTCTTGTTTTTGAATTTCCAGAAAAATTTCATACGTACTTGGTTTGGTACGTTTTGGAGTTTCTAGAAAAGTTATTTGGATTCCTTCTGCTGGGAGTAGATTTTTCTGTCTGATGGAGGGAAACAATTCAATTGTTTCTGCTCTCTGAGTAAGCTCAGAAATTTTTTCTGTATCTTGAAGAGTCTTTATTTGATCTTTCAATTTTTGGATTTCTTTTTCTCTTTGTGCAAGATGAGAAAAGAAAGCTTTCCCTGGTGCTACTGGTTGTTTTGCTACTGCATCCAATCTAATTTTGTAAAAGTTGGATTAGATCTTTGACCATCTTGGTATTGTCATCTATTTTGGCTTCAACTGTTGAGATCTTTGAATCAATTCTTTTCAAAGCATGGTTTTGAGCAATAGCATTTTCTGTTTGCCAGTTGAGGGTGGCCTTTGCAGCACTTATTTTGGCTGGTGCACCTGGAATATCGGTCTGAATATTTGAAGGAATTTTTTGTGCATGGGTATAACTCTTTTCAGAGTATTCTTCAAGAGGTGGGAAATCTTTGTCATATGATGTCGTGGGTTGCATCATACACACAGCAGGAATTAGTTTTTGTGGAGTAAGAAAATATGGGTTCTTCTTGACCCATTTGTTTATTTTCTTGTTACACGGCTGAGGAAAAGGTTTTGGTTTCTTGGGAATGTTAGAAGGGGGTAAAGTAGATGATTTTAGAGGAGGAGGAGAAGGAGATTTACAAGGTTCAGATGGAACCTGTGTATTTGGTAAAGATTTAGATGAGTAATCAACATGGTAAACAAATTTACCATTGTCTTCTTCAAGTGGTCCAATGTCTGGATCTCCTTCCATCCATCTTTTGTAAAACTTGTCCTAGGTAGAGTTTTTCTTTTTCTTCTTCTTTCCTGGATTTGATGTAGACATATTCATGCCATCAATCCAGGTAGTCATTCTGTCATCTGCACAGTTTAAAGCCCAAGGACAGTGTCCAGTTCTGGGTCTTTAAACATGTATAGAGGTTTTCCTTCTGCGGAAAAACTTTCTATCAGGCTTCTTTCTGGGCCTAATTCACATAATGGACAATAGCAGTCTGGATCTTCTTGGTCTTGGAGTTGTGTCGGTCTTTCGATTGGTTGCATCATTAACTGGGTCGGGAAAATATTGGGATTCTGTGGATTGTGAAGATGATTATGATCAAATTAGATCTCAGTTGTTCTGTCTCCCTTTGATATAATCTGACTTGAGGTTGATTGGATTGGTTGGATATGCTCATGGAGTCGTTCATAACTAGTAATCCATTTTTCTGGGAGAAGTTTGATAAGTTCCCTTTTTAGAATCTGTCTTGGAACATGAACACAATGAGGCTGGTCATTTGTGTTTACTGAGATAAGTAAGGAGTCATCTGTTCCATGCCTAGAAATATTAAAGGCATGATCCTGGATTTTGTAGAAGATCTGATAATGGAGAGTTGCAATAATAGCTGAAGCCACTTGTGGTGCTCCTGCTATTTGAATCTGAACCTTCAAAGCTTTAGTCAGATTAGGGTCTGCCAATGCCATTGTAAAATTTGGAAAAAGAGTAACCATAACAAGGCCTGAGTTTAATGTTGCTTCAACAGTAGCAATGCATGCATTTTGGTATTCCAAATATCTAGAATCCAAAAGTGCAATTCTTGCAACTACAGGCTTTCCAGCTGTACCATGGTAGTTTAGAGCAAGGCGTATGGCTCCAAAATAGATGTGTGTATATCCTGCACATTTCCATTCTGCTGGAAATTCTGTTGGAATTTCAAGGGTAACAAATTGTTCTGGAGAGGCTACATAAATGGGGAAACTATCAAATCGTCAGGCTTGAATATATTCCCTGACTTGTTTAGTAGAGCCTTTGATCAAGGTTCTAATAGATTTTACAGGGTAAAAGGCAGACTTTCTATAAGTAGCATAAGGATTTACTGTAGGAAGATCTATAGGATGTACTTTATCTTCTTCACTTAAGTGTTCTATTTTATACAAAGAAGAAATCTTCCTTGCAGAATGAGATTTCATAGGAAAATCAGGTAAAGAGATGGGGGTAGAAGAAGTTGAAGGTCGGGTTAACATGTTTTCTTCCATGATTAAAAAATTTTCTCTAAATCTATCTGTCTTCTAGATTACTAGAGACGAGTTATACTGAACCTTAGGCTCTGATACCAATACCGGTGTGGATAAACACAGGGATTGCAAGAAATAAGGAATTGTAGCAGGTATGCTATGCCAAAACTTAAACCCTTTCTCCAGACGAGTTATTCAACAGGTGTAAAACAAACACAACCAAAAACTTTTAAGTGAGAAACATAGAGTTTATTTCCAAACCATGTTTTGAAAGGAGTTTTTTCTTTTATTTTCAAACCATGTTTTGAATGGAGTTTTTTCTTTTACAGTTTTGGTTGGTAGTCTTTTCAGCAAATAAACTGATGTGTTCACTGCTTCAGCCTAAAACTCCTTTGGTAACTTACTTTCAAACAGTAGACACCCTGCCATGTCTATTGCTATTCTGTTCTTCCTCTCGCACACTCCATTCTACTGTGGAGTGTAAATGTTGGTGAGTTGGTGATGGATCCCAACTGTTTTACAATAGTTTTGGAAGGTGTACTAAATTTTTCATTATCATACCTGACCTTCTTTAGTTTGCAATCGATCTGGTTCTCAATCTATACTTTAAACTTCCAAAACGCTTTGCCTACATTAGATTTTTACTTCAAAAAATAAATCCAACAATACTTGGTACAGTCATCAATGAACAAGAAAAAGTTTCTACACCCATTCAATGAGGGTGTTTTATTGGTTTGCACACATCAGAGTGAATGGTAACCTTGCATGTTTCTCAAGTAGGCATACATGGCAGATGCCTTTATGCTCATCAATACTGATTGTTTCTTTGACCAAACCTGCTTCGTGCATTCGACTAACAGACTTATAGTTTGTATGTCTCAGTCTTTTGTGCTAAAGGTTCAAAACATCCACAAAATTAGAATAGGCTTTAGGGTTTACTAGATTCCAGTCTAACACAAAAATTCTATTTTTCATTGAGACTGTTATAACTTCCTGTCCCAATAAGTCAAATGTAATGCAACCATAATTCTTAAAGACAATATTGTAATTTTTCTCAAGCAGTTGACCAATGCTAAGGAGATTCTAATCTATCTCAGGTACTAAGAGGACATCTGAAATTACTTTAGTACCTGATGGCGAATTGATCACCAATTCGCCCTTACCCATAGCTTCTAGGAGTTTGTCGTTACCATCCCGCATCTTCATATCACAGCTTCTGTCAATCTTTCTGAAGATGTTTTCATCTAATTTCATATGGTTGGTGTATCCATTATCGATCAACTAACCTTTTGCGACTCTATTTTTCGATGCAGAAGACATTGCTATGAACATCTGCTCCTTCTGAATGTGATATCCCGTAACTGCTTGAGCTTGCATATGCTGTTGAGGGGTTTGCCCTTTGTTTTTGCATACTTTATCCATGTGACCCAACTGCATGCATTATTTGCATTTTATATCAGGTCTAAACCAATAATATTTTTCAAGGTGAGTGTTTTTCTTATAGTGCAAACATGGTGAATATTTCTTCTTTCCACCATCTTGCTTCACCCTCTTGTTCTTCTATGTCAAACCTTTCTTACCATTATATTTCTAGGGGTTCACACCATCAATACTCAGGGCTCGCAATGCTTCTTTTGCATGGTCCTCTCGCCTTAGTGCTCTTCTTTGCTCTTGAGCATATATGACATTTATCAATTCTAGAAGAGAGATCGCCAATAGGTCCCTTGAGTCTTCAAGTGATGAAATTTTAGATTCATGCCTTTCAGAAAGTGTTGTTATAATATTCTCAATGGCCTTGCTATTTGCAAGCTATTCCTCAAGCAACCTAATGTTATTAATTACCATCATGATTTTGTCTGCGTATTGTTTCACTGTTTCAGCCTCCTTCATTTTCAATTTCTCAAAATCTCTTCTAAGATTAATGAGTTGTTGTTATTTGGTCTTAACCTAACCTTGAAACTCCTCCTTTAGCTTATCTCAAGCTTCTTTTGGGGTCTCGCAAGCCATAATATGTGTGAATATAACATCCGAGACTTCATTCTATATACAGGACATCGCCTAATATATTTTAGCTCGCTCATTACTGTGGTGCTTGATTTTAATGACCGTAGTGTTGTCCCTCAATGATGCGAGCTCGACATCTGTATTCACAACCTCCCACAAGTAATAAGCTTACAGGTAGGTCTTCATCTTAACAACCCAAATATGATATTTTTCACCATTGAAAACACCAGTAAAGGTGGAGAAAAACTCAAGGAAGCCATGTATAACACAGAAAGAACAACAATGACCCTTAAGAAAGTTGCTATGATGCCAATTGTTGGAATTCGATGCTAAGAAAGAAAGAATGACAGAGAAGAAAACAAAGAATTTTAGCAATATATCTTTAAACAATGTAACAAGAGTATTTATAACCAAAAAAAAAAAAACTTTTAACTATGGAAAGAAATAACAAAGATTTTATACTAATAAACATTAAAAATATATTATACTAATAAATTCTAAATCTTCTAAAAATATGGAAAACGTGACTTGCACGCAAGAATCCATACACTATGCAACTTCATCCAGCTTGCATATCTTCTGCAATCCCAGTTCGCATCCTAATTCGCCAAAACTAGTTCACATCTTGCCGAAGGTTCGCCAGTTTTTAATAGTTCACCAAATATGAAGGGTTCGCCATGTTTAGTCTTCTATATGTGTTTGCCTTGTGCTGGGAGTTTGCCACTCTCGAAAGAGTTCACCATTATTGGAGAGTTCACTAAGTGTGCACAATACATGAATAGTCATCTCGCAACAAAAAAAAAGAAAGTTTAAAATTTTACTTTTAAAATTCAGGAAAACAAAAATCAATTCTTTTTCCCGTTAATTCCTAAGAATTGTTTTCCCCGTAGCGCTTTATTCACTACTTTCAAGGAAGACATGCAAATTTTAACTGAAATCAAATGAATTTCTTCCTCGGAGAAACAATAAACTAACAAAGCTCAAAAAGTGATTAAAAAAAAGTTAAAAATGAGTCAAACACAGCTCATCGGGAACAATACTGCGGTACTACTACTACATTGAACCAAACACACCGTAACAGGTTTTAGATTTAAATTCTTGGCAGTGTTGCCCCGCTGTTGTGTCGGGGAGCAGAGGCCGGCAACAAAAATTATTGGCCAGTGGCAAGAGAGAAAATAGTAACGATGATGATAAGAAAAAGTCTATGCATAGGGGCATTGGGAGGCAAAGAAGGCAAGAAATAGCCACCCTTTATGCTTCTCTTCGAAACCTTCTCCCTCCTAAGTACATCAGGGTAAAAAGTCTGTACACGAATCAATGGATAACCTCTTTTTTTTCAGGCTTTGGCATATTTCATGGGTTTTTTTTCAGGGAAAGTGTTCAATATCAGATGAAGTGGATGGAGCAGTTAGCTACATAAAGTACCTGCAGAAGAGGATCGATGGACTGAGTGGCAAGAGAGATGAGTTAAAGAAGGTATGGGGTAATTCGAGTGGTTTTCACCAGGGGATGAGCATGAGCTGTATCGAGGCCTTCCCTAGCAGTGCTGTAGTTCGCCAATCTTTGGATGGTGTAGAAATTGTGATCAGCGACAGTGTTGGAGCTCAAGCTTTGACCCTCTCAAAGGTGCTACAACAACTGCTTGAGGAAGGACTTGATGTTGTTAATTGTGTCTCTTCCAGAACTGATGGAGCACTAATTTACACAATAAATTATGAGGTATAATTTATTCTTTGATTACTTGATTAACTAATTAGGGGTTCTTGCAACGTTATCAGGCTACTAATTTACCAAGTGCAATTGTTTATTTGGCTGCTACAGGTTAGTGATATGAGAGGAGTCGACCCACCTTTTCTGCTGGAGAAATTAGTGTCTCCTGTTTCGCCCAAAATGATTTTTGAATAATAGATTGATTTTATAAAAAAAATTACTTTTTTTTATTTACTTTCTTTAATCTGAAGGTAGCATTACCATTCCTAATATTTAATTTTGGATACAATGTATAAAAATTACTTATAGTCCATTCCAACTCTTAAATAAAAGGATAATGCAGTCAAATTCACGCCCTCTTACGCTAGCAACAATGTCAATACCAATTAACTTAAGACTCAATCGACGAAAAACTAATACTTTTTTGTGTTTAGGCGTTGTGTGTAAAACATTTTAACCCATTAATAAATTTTCTTGAATTTAATTTTCGAAATATTTTTTAATAATAAATTTAAAAACTAAATTTGAATGTTAATTAATTTAGTAAAAACATTAATTTGAATATTTTTCATAATTTTAATCTAAAACTATAAATTTAATTAATAATACATTCGTGGCTTAAGTTAAAAATTTGTTTGGCAACAACATTATTATAATTAAAATAATTTGAAATGTTATTCTTTTGCTAAAAATATCATTGAAATATGTATATATATTTTAATTAAATAACTTAAATTTTATTTTTATTTTTATTTTTAGTGAAATAAGGCTCAATAGAAATTTTTCTTAAAAGAAAAATCATCATAATTACTCATTAAAACAGCCAACATAAACTAAAACTCAATAAGTTTATTTTGTACACCCCATCCTAAGTCCAAAAATCTGGATTAATCCAGAAGAATTCGCATATTCCTCCCAGTCAAAGTATCATCCTACATAAATTTAGCAAATACATAATGAAATAATGAACTGAATCATCAGGAACTGAGACTCCAATTAAACTCCACACTTCACCAGCTTTGCAGCCCCTTAACAACACATGTTCTAAATCTTCACTTTCCCCACAACGTGGACATCCAAAATTCAGATTGATGCCTTTCTCCAAAAGCCTCACTTTGCGAGGAATATTTTGGGCAATCCTCTCCAAATAAAACCCTTGTCATGTACCTGCCCTACCATATTTAAAACCTTTTCTCCCGAGTTTTGTTAACTTGGAGGAGATTATTGTGGAGAACTGTCCCCAAGTGAGCAGCCTTGTAAGTCATGCACCTGCTCTACCATATTTAAAGCCTTTACTCCCTAGTTTGAAAAGGTTGTTTCTTCTTTACCTCCCTGAACTGGTCAGTATTTCAAATGGCCTATCCATTGCACCAAAATTAGAGAGAATAGGCTTCTATGATTGCCCAAAGCTAAAAATCCTATTAAAAAGGGAGTTGTCAAGCAAAGGTCTTAAAACAATCAAAGGAGAAGAGCAGTGGTGGGAAGGTATAAAGTAGAATGAAACAGATTGGGAAACTCGGTCCCGTTATCTAATGCATATTTTCTCGCCAATCAATAATGAAAAAGATGTGATGGCACAGTTGTTAGAAGACAGAGATGTATTTGAAGCCTGTTAGAAGTTGGCTTACATGCAGCGCTTGAGATCGAGCCATGAAGTTAGCAGCTGAAGCACATGCAGCTGTCATTTTGATATTTTGATGATGTTTTGTTTTAGTTACAATTGAACTAAGTTTGTAATGAATTTGTTGCAATTTGGTGCTGATAGATTTGATAAATTAGCTTAACCAAGTGTGCAAGCAATGTTTTATAAGTTTGGTGCTGATAGATTTGATAAATTAGCTGTCATTATTTCCTATTCATTCTATTTTCACTTCTTATTTTGATATCTCAATTTCAATTCATAATTTCATTTTCTCATACTTTCAATAGTTCAATCGATTAAATTCATTCGATTTTCTCATTTAATTTATTCAACTGATTTCAATATCGATAATTCGATATTTAACAGTTTCATGAATCTTAAGTTCATGCTTCAAATCTCATGTTTCAATTCAATCCACAGTTCAACTCTTAATTTCTTTCTCATATTTTTAATAGTACGATTAATTAAATTTATTTAATTTTCTCATTTCAGTTATTCACCCTATTAACAAACCCGGACTTTGGCGGATACACGGATCCAACCAAACACACCAGAATGGCACCCAGTGTCTCATCGGATAGTTCGAAGCAAAGTTGATACCCAGTGTCTCATCGGCCTAGCCAAAGTAAAGTTGGTACCCAGTACCTCATCGAACCTATCCGAAGTAACAGTATGACACCCAGTGTCTCATCGACTCGAGGTCGAAGTATCCCTGAACACTTCCAATCCTATGGCATGCCAACTATATCCGACTCAGCCCGACTAGTTAATAGGGTATTCAATTTTCTTTGTTTCAATCAATATTCACATGAATTCCACTTAAATCACAATTTCACTTTCATTTCAAAAATCCAATTTCAAAATCAAATACACTTTCCATTCACCAATCAAAATACAATTCAATACTAACACATATTTCTCACTCAATTCAACTTCACTTTAAATCTCAAATTGTCTTTCAATTCAACAATTCAATCATAATCCAATACTAAAATTTATTTAACAACCATTTCAATTATCATTCAATTTCATAACAAAACTTACCTCATAATTTACTTACCAAATACATAATTTAATTTAACATTTAATGAATAAATAAATAATTTGAATTATAGTAATACAAACCCGAATTTATTCGATTACTCCTTGACAACTTTTTCTTTTCCTTTTGGTGCCAATGCCTCGGGTTCTTTGCTAGCTACGAAAATTAAAATAATTATACTATTAATTACAGCACTAATTATAATAAATAATTGAATTTCTAATCAATTCCTACCTTATTCCCAATTTAATCCTAACTAATTTTACTTACTTTTCTAATTCAATTCACACTCTATTTCTATTCAAATTTCATCCATACTCAAATTTAACTATTAATTTTTCAGCATATTTTCTTAATTTCGAATTTTCCTCAATTTAGTCCCTACAACATAAAACTTATAGCTTACTTCACAATTTAATCCCTTTACCAATTCTAACTAAAAATTTTATCAATTTAATCCCTAATTCAATCATTTGTTCAATATGAACTATACTAAAAAACCTAAGAACTTCCAAAATCTCAACTTAATTTCTACAAAACTTTGTTCTAAAACTTCTAAAACATCAAAATTAAAAGAAAAGGACTTAATTGACTTACCAATTTAAACTTCAAACTTCAAATCCCTAGTTTTTTCTTTTTCTTTTCTTTCTTTCTTTCTTTTCTCTTGTTTCAAATGCTCTCTGTTCTTTCTTATTTCTTTTCTTTTGTTTTATTCTTTTATACCTATATATATATATATATATATATATATATATATACTTTATTTTATTTATTTACTTAACATATATTATAATATATTTATTCTAAATATCTATTAAGTATTTAATCATATATATACAAATGTACACCATCAATTCCATACAATTGTCATCATTTATTTTATTTTTCACACATCAATCTTATAATTTAATTATTTAATTAACAATAATATAATTTAATCTAATTGTCGTAACCATTTTTTTGAAAAAAAGGGGATCGACTTGTATTTGAAAATGAAAACGAATAGAGGGAGTCACCACCAATCCTTTTTGGTGAGGTGTGATCGAGTCACCTTAAATTAATCATTTTAATAAAAGTTAAGATTTACTAAAACGATAATTTTTAGTCTACGAAAATCAAGAAAACAGGTTCGGGAGTCGGTTACGCACGAGGAAGGATTAGCACCCTCGATACGCCCAAAATTGGTACCTAGTTGATTAATTAGTGTCTCAGTGTCAAAAATTTGAAAACTTGAAAGAATTTAAAATATGATCCCACTTTGTATTAATGCCAAAAATGATTGAATAAATTAAAACGGATGTTAAGGACTCTCTCATCTCGAAGTAATAAAATATCATGCCCAGTAAGTTAGGACACGACATCTCGAACTTTGAGGCTGAGCTTGCCTTTTATTTAAAATTAATGTATTTTAACTCCTTTTAAAAAGGATATTCGGTTAGTGAGGGCGAACGAGGAAAATTGAAACCCAGTAAGTTAGGGTACATTTTCTCGAATTCCCGAACACCGAATATTGCGTTTATTTGTGAAAAATCTTATTTCGAGGTAACAAAATGTCATACCCCGTAAGTTAGGGCACCACACCTCGCATCTCCGAAAATAGGCATTTTTTAAACTCGTATTGTGATTTAAAAGAATATTCCGTTATTTTGGTAAAATGAGAAGAATCGAAACCCAATAAGTTAGGGCACGATTTTCTCAAAATTCCAAACATGGAGTATCGCTTTTTATGAAAAAAAAATTGTTTTCTTCAGGGCAAGGTTAATAACATAAAACAAATGCATAAGGGAAATGAAATAAACGAATACATAAGTAAATAAAAGAAATATAAAACATGACAACAGGAAATTAACAATAATGATGAAAACGATGATAATAATAATGTTGATAATAATAGTGGTGGTAAAACAATAATATTATTAATAATAATAAAAGTAGTAATAAGAATATCAATATTTATATTAATAATAATAATAGTAGTAGAAAATAATAAAGAAATGATAATAGTAATAGTAATAAAAGTGAAAATAATAGTAATAATAATGGTAAATACAAATAGTAATAACAATAATACAAATAATAAGTAATCTAAAATTTAAAATTATTTAAAAGGATATAAATAAAATAAATGATGAAATACTAATAATAAGGGTAATGACATATAAATAAAATAAGTGTGCTAAAATATATGTATTAAATTAGTTAATATAAAAAAATAATAACGCATAAGTAAATAAAAAAAGGAAATATAATAACAATAATAGTAAGAATACAATAATAATAATAGTGAAATAATAAGTAACAATAATAAAGTATAATAATAGTGATGAGTATAATAACAAGTGATAATAATAAAAGTAACAATGGTAGTAATAATATATTGGTAATACATAATAGAGGAGTAAAAAATATAGTAGTTATAGTAGTAATAATATAAACAGAGCGTATATACGTATGAAAAATAATGGTAGTAAAATATAATAATAGTAATAACAATAGAAGTGGTAATAAATAAATAAAAATACAATAGTAATAATATATTAAACAACAAATAATAATTATAATAATAATTAAAAATGATGATAGTAAAAAATAAAAATAAAAATAATAGTAATGATAATACATTAAGAATAATAATATGTTAATAACAGTAAATTAATGAACTAATAACCAAACTGTAACACCCCAAACCCGGCCCAGACGTTATGACCGGATCCGACATGCCACATCGAAGCGTTCAAAACATTTTATATTGTTGATCCAGAAAAACTTACTTAGTGTTTTAAAAGATAATTTCATTATAGGTTAAAATGAATGGAAGTCGTGCACCGGTAGGAAACCGAAAAGAGGTGGTGAGTCCATCGGATCGCTAAGTACCAAGCTCCTTCGGATCTAATCCTAGACATGCATACCGCCATTGCCACACCTTAACGTCATGGATATTTCTAGGAAACCGATTTGATTAAGTCATTTTAGGAAAAGTGATTAATTTTGGAAAATACTTTCATTGCGGAAGCTTTGCTTGTTGTCGTGTTATTTTGAAATCAATTGTTGTTTTTGAAAACGCTACTAAAGCTATCCAATGTCAACAGTTAAAATAAGTAATACCTATCTTAGTAATACATATTAAAACTATCAAAAATAATTAAGCTGCCTTATTACATTTAAAACCCAAAACTTCAAACGTAAATAAAAGGATGTCCAGTTCACGGAAGAAAATCAAACTTTCGAGCGGTGGCCACTCCGAATTCCCTCACAGCTCCAAGCCTGTAGCACCCCAAACCCGGCCCAAAAGTTATGGCCGGATCCGGCATGCCACATCAAAAACGTTAAAAAAAATTTCCATTCTAAGTCTAGAAAATCGTACTTGATGTTCAAAAGATTAATTCATTAAGGGTTAAAGTGAATGGAAGCTGTGCACCAGGTAGGAAACCGAAAAAGAGGTGGTGAGTCCATCGAACTGCTTAAGTACCAAGCTCCCTTCGGATCCAATCCTAGACATACATACCGCCATTGCCACACCTTAACGTCATGGATATTTTTAGGAAACCGATTTGATTAAGTCATTTTTAGGAAAAGTGATTAATTTTGGAAAATACTTTCATTGCGGAAGCTTTGCTTATTGTCGTGTTATTTTGAAATCAACTGTTGTTTTTGAAAACGCGCCCTAAAGCTATCCAATTTCAACAGTTAAAATAAGTATTACCTACCTTAGTAATACATATTAAAAACCATCAAAAATAAATAAGCGGCCTTATTACATTTAAAAGCCCAAAACCTCAAACGTAATTAAAAGGATGTCCAGTTCACGGAAGAAAATCAAACTTTCGAGCGGGTGGCCACCCGAATTCCCTCACGACTCCAAGCCCACTATGGTTGGGGATTTCTGCGTGGATGAAAATAAAAGGGTGAGTTTGGGGAAACTCAGTGTGTAAGGAAAACCCATTCAAAGCCCAAGTCAGCTCAAGCCTATTGGGCCTAAGCCTATTCAGGTAATAGTGGTACTGGGCCAGAGCCCTTTTCAGATTACAATAAGCTGGGCCTTAGCCCCTTATTCAGATAACAGTATGGCCCATAGGCCCATTTCAAAATACATGCAACATCAGTAAACATATGCAAGCCCATTTGGGGAGACTACTCAACCCACCAACCACTACACTCCACCCGTACCAGCCATACACTCCATGTGGGATAGCTCAACCCACCCATTTAACACTCCACAGTTGCGACATTCTTTGCTCGATTAACGATAAATTGAGGCAAAGCCTCCGATCGTGGACAAGCCACTTTCAGTACTTCCTCCGTCAATATCCTAGTCCCATGCATCGATAATAACAACATGGCATGCAGTAAATAACCACAGTCAAACATGCATTTAGGTCAATTTAACCCTAGGGGTATTTTGGTAATTTATCTCCTAGGGGTAAAGCGTAAATTTTCCACTTTTAAAGGTATTTCAGTAATTTATCTATTTTAGGGTTTTCATGCATATTCCTACTTTTCACGTACTAACAGAATCACGTCGAGGGTTCTTACCGAATTGGGCCGTTGGCCCATCATTCCAATTTTGACCCATTAAGCCCAAAAATATCGAGGCACGTAAATCATGCACTTTACGGTCAAATTTTGCAGCTTACCAAAAACATTAATCGATTTATCTCACGAGCATTCGCACACTCGCAAATCTACAAAATACCGGTTTTCGGCATTTCGGTTTTTCGACTTTTACCGATCCAGACTAAGAAAGAGGGTGTTAGTTACACACCTATTTGCGATGATATGCTGACAAGATCCACACACGAACCGCCTACAATTGGATTACTAACACGTTAATCTAACTATTCAAATACGAACTACGTATTAACCCCTTACAATATTCGGCCAACCACACCTACAGACCATAGTAAGCTTATAAGAAATCAATAAGCAACTCATTAACAAATTTTTGTCAATGTTTACCACATAATCATAATTTCACTGCAAGCTATCTTCCTGAGCAACAGTCACTAAATCATTTATAAATGGAGCTACGAAACTCCAAATCAAGTTCCATTAATTTTCCTTGAAAATAGACTCATATATCTTCTATCCATAAAATTTTCAGAATTTTTGGTTTAGCCAATCAATACCAGATTTTTCTCAAAGTTTCCCATGTTTCACTGTTTGACTAATCTGACCACTCTTCATTACGAATCAAATTTCTCATTGTACAGAATTCAAAATATGTTCTTGTTTATTTCATTAGAAACTAGACTCAATAAGATTTAATTATATAATTTATTCAGCTTCTAATTCATCTCCCACAATTTATGGTGATTTTCCAAAGTCACGTTACTGCTGCTGTCCCAAGCAGATTTATTACCAAATCACTCTTTCACACCTAACTTGCATGCATGTTATTTAAACATGTATATCACCAATCAATCATCACATATCTATGATTTTACTTAAGTATAATCTCCATTTCATCATTTTAAAGCACAACATGTTAGCCGATTTTTCCCTATTTCTGCATATATCATTCATAACACATTTTAGTTAGGAGCATTGGATTCATTTCAATCATAGCATCCTAATTATTTTGCATAAGCATTCGCATATAAAATGGAGTCTACAGGATAGGTTCCCCAGAGGACAGTGTAGCGACATTGGTAAAGATTGAAGATTTTATCTCCCTGAAGTTGTAGTGAAGTAGATCGAAAATGGTGAATCTTATCCCCATGTATCGACAATGGAGCAAATTTTACCACCAGCCTCATCTCTCTGAGGTAGCAAGAGAGCAGGTTGAAGAATAAGTCTTATCTTTCTGAGGTAGCAAGAAAGCAGACTGAAGATTGAAGATCTTATCTCCCTGAAGTTGCAATGGAGCAGATAAAAAATGGTGATTCTTATCTCCATGTATCCCCAATAGAGCAGATTTTACCACCAGCCTCATCTCTTTGAGGTAGCAAGAGAGCAGGTTGAAGAATAAGTCTTATCTTTCTGAGGTAGCAAGAAAGCAGACTGAAGATTGAAGATCTTATCTCCCTAAAGTTACAGTGGAGTAGATCGAAAATGGTGAATCTTATCTTCATGTATCAGCAATGGAGCAGATTTTACCACCAGCCTCATCTCTCTGAGGTAGCAAGAGAGCAGGTTGAAGAATAAGTCTTATCTTTTTGAGGTGGCAAGAAAGCAAACTGAAGATTGAAGATCTTATCTCCCTGAAGTTGTAGTAGAGCAGATCGAAAATGGTGAATCTCATCTCCATGTATCAACAATGGAGTAGATTTTACCACCCACCTCATCTCTCTGAGGTAGCAAGAGAGCAGGTTGAAGAATGAGTCTTATCTTTCTGAGGTAGCAAGAAAGCCGATTGAAGATTGAAGATTTTATCTCCCTGAAGTTACAGTGGAGCAGATTGAAAATGGTGAATCTTATCTCCATGTATCGGCAATGGAGCAGATTTTACCACTAGCCTTATCTTTCTGAGGTAGCAAGAGAACAGGTTGAAGAATGAGTCTTATCTTCCTGAGGTAACAAGGGAGCAGACTGAAGATTGAAGATCTTATTTCCCTGAAGTTGCAGCAGATCGAAGAGGGCAAATCTTAGCTCTATGTACAGGCAATGGAGCAGATTTAAACCAGTCCTATTTCCCTAAAGAAGTCGAGATTTAGCAAAACCGGGCAAAATTGGTCCTTTTAAAGTCTTTGCTCTATTCTCATTACATGACAATGAGCAACGAGGGGCAGCTGTAATAAGCCCATTTCGCCCGTGCCCATAAAAAAAAAATCAAAAATAAAAATATATTTATAAAACCAAACAAAAATAAATAACAGACCAAATTGTTTATAGGGCCAAAGTCCATTTACAAAGCCAAAACCTAAAATGAAAAAATAAAAAACAATACAATAAAAGTCCATTAAACTAAAATAACCTATGACCCAATTGAATAAACCCTAAAATCCAATTCCAATAGCCCAAACTCGAGGCCCAATACACCTAAAAAGAATCTCAGTAGCCTGAGAATGCCAGAAACTTCTGGAATAAACTAGAATAGTACCAGAGGGTCTGCTTCCCACAGGGATTCTCATGCACGACTGCCTCCGTACATCCCAGGTGCACCTCCGTACATCCACGTCAACGGAACCTGCGAGAAGGAAAAATAAACAGCAAAGGAATGCACGAGAAAGAGGCTAACAGAATTTATAGCGATTAAATGTAATTTTATTTTTTATTTACTCTGTAAATCCGGCTATAAAAAGCCATCGAATGTACCTACGCATCTTACGCACACCAGATATTAAAAATCAAGCCAAAAGTTTGAAAGGTGATTTCCAAATCTATTTTTTTATTTCCTTTGATTGGTTTGCAAATTTAGCACGAACACATGAAGGGGAACCCAAATCGACGCCGATGAAAGCTCAAACATCTCAAATATGCATAGATGTGGGTGAGGGTCGAGCGGTGTTAAAGTTTTGTTTAAATCTTCAAAATTTATTTTCGTTTTTTGAAAGAATAGCATAAGATTCACGTTTCTTTTTTTTTAAAAAAAAAAAAGAGAAAAAGGGAGCGAGGTTACCAGATTTCCAGGGTCGTGGCCTCCGTTGGCATGATCTGGCCATTATCCGCGCCATTGGCCATCAAATTGATGGAGGTTAGTGGCTGCGCGATGAAATAAGCCCTTACAGAGCAAGGGTTTTGTCTTTCATCTGCGTTTTGAAAGGAAAACAAATGAAAATAGGGATTTAGCATCAAAATAAAAAAACGGCGCCGTTTAAGGAAGGGGGTCCGTGCGTCAACCCGCTTGGAGACCCGAATCTGCGCTTTTGCGCCTAAAATGGATTATTTGTGAAGCAGGCCCTTCCCATTCGCACCGCATTATGATTAGCTCCCATTTGCGCCTGATTTGTTTTGTTTTCTTAAAAATCTTCCCTAAAGTTTGTATGACGTTGCATTTTAGCCCATGTCTCAACGCAATGTTTCAGGATTAGGGATAATTTCAATCTTAGTCCCTGTGAATTCACGCGTGTTATACATGGATCCTTATTTTATTATTAGTAGTCTATTTTAGTTGTAAATTATCCCTTTTTTTTTATTTTACTTTGATTTCAATTAGGTAATTTGTTTGGATTCATTTTATAGTTTTAAATTGGGCTTATTTACTCGTATATTTTGAGTTACTTTATTAATTATTTTTAATTTATTTTATCATATCATTTATATTATTTGTAATGTTTATATTAATTGTATCATTTGTATTATTGGTTTACTTATTTGTTGTAATTTGGGTAATTGTATTTCCACATGTTGTATACTATTTTATGTAATGTTTTATACATTATTATACATGTATATATATACCTTATAATAAAATTAGCTTTATTTCATGAATATTATTAACATTAAATTACTACATACATTTAAATGTTTTTGAATTTGCTAACATAATTATAATTATATATATATTTGTTGTTTAAAAGGAAATTACATGATATATATATTACTTAAATATTATACGTATTCGGAAACATTGGTACATAAATATAATCTATATACATTATCCATACATTTTATGCATATAGTCTTGTTGGTACATATAAGTATATTTTAAGTCTATTATATATATAATTTATAATAAAATTAATTAAATCTTAAAGGCATTATTAAGTGCATATTTTTACAAGTAATTATTTCTAAAGTTATTTAGGTATATGTATATTTTTGTGAACCTATTGTATGTATTTCTAAAGATTATATTTTATATTTTTGTTATCCTTTTATATCTCATACATTATTTAAATTTTCCTTTATATATTTTAATAAATATTTTTTAGCCCTTTAAATATTTCTTGGTTTAAAATCTTCGTCCTATTATACATATTTTAATGACTACATGTATATCTCTATTTTGCTTTCACAAGTAATTTCAAAATCATTAATTCCTCAATTCATATATATTGTGTGATCATTATTATTTTAAACTTGTCTTATATCATATCGTTTTTTTTTAATTTTCATTTTATTTTGTATATCTTGTATTGATTGTGCTATATTAGATTATGTATATTGTTATTGTATATTATTTATTCATGGTTTTATTTGTTATATCAATTGTTCTCCATTCATGATTAAGAATTTGGTTATATTTGCCTAGAATAGTTGTATTTAGTTGTATTTGGTTTTAAAATGGTTTATCCTTTTCTATACAAATATTTCTTTGTGATACATTAAGTATTCTATCTTATTTCTTTTAAAAACGAGTAAACATGTTTTAAGCTAATTTCCAATTTTCATTATTATTCAAAACTTTTGAAATAAGGCAATATTCAATATTTGGGAATTTAGGAAATCGTGCCCTACCGTGCTGGGTATGATTTTTCGGTGAACTAAATATTTGGATATCCTTTTATAATTTTACGAGTTTTTGAAGATCAAAAATCAATCGTATTTTTGAAGGTATAAAGGATCGTGTCCAACCATGCTAGATATAATGCTGCATATCTTTGAAACAAGAGAATTTTGACCGTTAATTTGAACTAGTCAAACATTTTAAAAAGAATTATACTTCGAAAGATAGTTTTAAAAAAACCTTTGATATAAGGATAGGATCGAATCAGTTTGGTACCAATTTTTTGGGCATAATGAGGATGTTTACCCTTCCTCGTGCGTAACCGACTCCCGAACCCATGTTTTTGATTTTACGTGAACCAAAATTGTCTTTAATGGAGCAAAACGTTTTAGTAGGTGGTCCAATCACACCTAAACTGAGAGATTGGTGGCGACTCCACATTTGATTTTTAAAAGTAGATTTCGGTTTTTTCTTTCAAATAGAAAAATGGTTTCGACATAAATCAGAAGTGGCTTCAGTGTATTGGAAGTTCAAGGCTATAGCAGAAGCTCAGTTAGGTTGCAAACTTAAGACGCTAAGGTCAGACAATGGGACAGAGTACACCTCAGTTGTGTTTTAGACCTTTTGTGAGGAATCTGGCATTGAATACCACTTCAGCAGAATGGTGTTAGTGAGAGAAAGAATCGAACTCTGATGTATATGGCTAGATGCTTGATGTTTAAAAGGAATTTGCCTAAATTTTTTTGGGCTGAGGCAGTTAATACTGCAATATACTTTCAAAACAGGCTACCAACTAAAGCACTGCTTGAAAAAACACCATTTGAAGCTTTGTTTAGGTTCAAACCATCAGTTGCTCATCAAAAGGTCTTTGGTTGCATATGCTATGTACATATTCCTGTAGTCAAGATGGACAAATTGGCAAAAAAGGCTTAGCCTGGCATTCTAGTGGGCCATAGCAGTGTCAAGAAGGGCTACATGATTCTGGATCCTACAACTTACAAAGTCTTTGTGAGCAGAGATGTTGTATTTGATGAGATATTAAGCTAAAATTGGAATAAAAGTGAACCAGAATGTACTACTGAAGACTTGGTGATAGAGCAAACTGAAGCTGATCAAAATGATCCTGAGATGGACATTGATCATGGGCCTGTTAAGGGAGCCAGACCACTAAGTGAAATATATGAGAGGGAAAATGTGGCTACTACTGAACCAACCTATTTTGAAGAAGCTCAAGCTCAAGAAGGTTGGAGGTAAGCCATGCTTGATGAAATGAGCATGATTCACAAAAACCAAACCTGGGAGTTAGTTGCAAGATCAGTTCACATGAAGGTCATAGGAGTAAAATGTGTGTTTTGAACCAAGCACAATGCTGATGGAACCTTGAACAAGCTAAAGGCAAGGTTAGCAGTGAAGGGATTCAGTCAGAAGTATAGAATTGATTACTTTGAGACATTTGCACCAGTGGTTAGGCTTGTAACACCCTAATTTTGGGCCTAGTCGGAACAGTGGTTTCGGGACCACAAATTTGATGATGAAAATTTTATTTTTATTATATTTTTATGGTCTACGATTTCACTAAATAATTTCGTGAAAAATTCATTTGAAAATTTTGACATTCGGGCACTTAATTTATTCAAAAGGACTAAATCGTAAAAAGTGACAAAGTTGAGTTCTACATGCTAGAAGTGTCAAATTGTTATGAGTTTATAAATTAAATGTCCTTAAATGGAATTATACCATTGGTTAATTTTTGGACAAAAATGGACATGAAATGGGTGTAATAAAATATTTTTAAGTTAGGGGTATTTTGGTAAACTAATAATTAAAAGAATTAAAAAGGGAAATAAGCCAAATTAGCTATCATCTTCTTCATTCAACCATTTCTACCAGCAGTAGCCATGGTTAGGGTTTGTTAAAACTCCCAAGCTCGCTTGTAAGTGCTCCCTAGCCCCGTTTTTAAAGTTCTTTACATTTTTGAAATCCCGGTAACTTGGTTAAGCTTATTCTAGCAATAATTTAACCTAGGGTTTATATTTGGAAAAATACCCATAGGTGAAATGTGTTTATTTTTATGTTTTATGGTAGAATATGAAGCTTGAAATTGTGTTAAACAACTTTTGCTAAGTGATTTTACGTGAAAACGAGTAAAACGATATAATCGATAAAAATACCTAATGTTTATAAGTACATGTTAGAGTGCGAATTTGATGTTGCTACAGAAGGGAAAAATGACCAGCATGTCATAAAACATAAGGAAATAGGATGAAGTTTGATTTATGAGCCTAGGGGCAAAAATGTAATTTTGACAAAGTATAGGGGAAAAAGTGTAATTTTACCAAAATATGATTTTGGGTTAATTTGAATAATTTGAGTCCTAATTAGGCTATATTTGAAATTATAAAGAAAGGAAAATTGAAATTTAGGCTAAAATCGGAAAAAATCAGGTTGTGGACAAAATGGTAAAAATGGCCATTTTCGCATACGAGGTAAGTTCATATGATTTTTAATAATGCAATGTGTAATTTAATTTTATTGCCTTTATATTAAATGAGATGTAAGTTCATGTGTAAATGTGGTAACATAATTGTCGTTTTAAATAATTTAATGTTATTTATATCATGAAATATTATGCTTTGTGGTTATTGTTGAGTAATATGCAAAATTATGTGAATTACTTGATAACTATGAAATGCTACCAAGTATCGATTTCGGTATCCCGTGGAAGATGGCAGAGACTTATGATCGAGGAAAATCCCGTTTGAACCTTGGGAATAGATTAGGATACAAGTGACATGTCACTAGGATATTTGAGTCCGAACTCGTTGAGTTGCAGGCCGAGTTCATGATAATGTAACTAGGCATCCGAGCTCATTGAGTTGCAGGCCGAGTTTACTTATGGGCGGGTTACATGGTAGCATGAGCTATATAAACCGCAGGCTATTGATTTTGTCTAGCTACGATCATGGCACTTATATGCATGTATTCTGTGTATCCGATTATATTCCGAGTGTTCAACGAGTAATTTGGCAAAGTATTCATTGATGATCCCAATGAGATAAGCCATTGGTGAGTATGTCTTTGAGTTATGTTTCAAGTTGTATAGGTATGTACACTAAACTTATGTGTGATACCTTGACATGTGATGATCTATGATGTATATAGTATTTGGTGAATACTATAAAAATGACATGATTTGGAATAAGTTCTTGATATTTGATGACATTGAGATCATGTATTTATGCTTATGAAGCATAATTATGTGTTCTTACCATTATGAATGAAATGATGTTGTATGGATTTGGTGAATAATAGTAATGATTGAGTAAATTTAGCCTTGGCAGTTTTAGGTTACTGCAGTGGTGCAACTTTGGAAATTCACCATAAATTGTGGAAATTGAATTATGGATTGAAATATGAGGTTAAAGCCCAATGAGTCTAGTTTCACATAAAAGAAACGGTATATACAATCGAAATTTATATTATGAGATATTTAAATTGTTGTGAGACAGAGTCTTAATGACTTCGTAATTCCCTGTTCCGATTTGAAAAAATTATTAAAAATTGTATAAAAATAATTATGGGTTGTAATTTATATTATTAAAATCCTTATTGAATCTATTCTCTAGAAAGATAGATGAGAGAATTATCTGAATTCTTTACTATGAGAAAAATAATTTTTAGTGAAGAAAGGTCAGAATAGTTGGACAGCGGAATAGGGGAAACTTTAATGAATAAACTGTACTAATTGGATAAACCAAAAATTCTAGAAATTTTATGGGAGAAAGGTATATGAGTCTAGTTTTAAGGAAAATTAATGAAACTTAATTTGGAGTCTCGTAGCTCCATATATAAATGAATTAGTAACTGTAACTCGGTAAAACAGCTTAACCTAAACAAGAGTAAATTGTACAATTATAATGTTTTACCTTTAAAAAAAATATATGGGTAATTGCTTATTAATTTCATATGGACTTACTAAGCGTAAATCTTACCCCTCCTCTCTACTTCTTCAGTTTTGGCAGGTCGGCTCAAGGTTGGAGATCGTCGGAGGAAAAATCACACTATCAAGCTATCATTTTTGGGAGAATTAATTCAAAATTTTAGAAATATCAAGTGAGTGGCATGTATAGGAAGTTGGTTTGTGATATGTATTATTATTATTATGACTTTGGCCATACGTACCGGTCTGCATTGCATTATCGTATATGATCATGAGATGTGGTCCTTATCTATTATGGTTTGTAAGTTTAATTAACCATGCCATGTCCTATGTTTCGATGTGATGATATAGTTAGCTTTGTTTGTTATGCATGATTGGTAATACATCAGGTAAGTTAAATGCAGGCCTGTGAATCATGAATTAAATGGAAATGAGTAATGTTGCCTTGAATATGGATGTTTAATGGACAAATTGGTAATTACATTATGATGGTATAAAATGAGAATAAGATTTAGCATGTCTAGTTCTAGTTAATGTAAGAATGTATATTATATATAGGGTGGTAAGCAAATATGTTTAAAGTGAATGACATGTTATTGTATGATTATGGATGTGTAAGTGCTCATTTATGCCATGTTATATGTCTTTAATTATGAGTCTATGCATGTGTTCGAAAAGTTTTGAATTAAATGAAATTTTATGGCTCAGTTTTCGTCTATGTGTATGGTTAAGTCTGGTAATGCCTCGTACCCTGTTCCGGCCTTGGATACGGGTAAGGGGTGTTACAAGGCTTGATACAATCAGATTACTAGTTGTATTGGCTGCTCAAAAGCAGTGGAAAATACATCAACTCGATGTAAAATATGCCTTCCTCAATGGTTTTTCTGATGAGGAGATATTTGTTAAACAACCAGAGGGTTTTAAGGTTACTAGTGAAAATGACAAAGTGTTCAAGCTGAGAAAAGCCTTGTATAGCTTAAAACAGGCACCAAGGGCTTGGTATGACAGAATCGACACCTACCTAGTAAGCTTGGTGTTCGAGAGAAGCATTAGTGAGCCAACACTATATGTGTAAAAGGAAGGTGATGAAACACAGCTCATAGTCTCCTTGTATGTGGATGACTTACTGGTAACAAGAGGAAACAATGCTATGGTGACTGCTGAATAAATTCTCTATGCAAAATTACAAGGCAACTAGCATCCCAGTTGCTGCTGGAGAAAAACTATCAAGCCAAGGTGATTTTGAGAAAGTGAATGAATTAACTATAGGAGTCTAGTGGGATGTCTGCTCTACTTGACAGCCACAAGACCAGACATAATGTTTGCAGTTAGCCCTTTATCCAGGTTGATGCACTGCTGCAATATGGTCCATTTTCAAGCTACAAAGAGAGCCCTCAGGTATACTAAAAGCACTCTAAGCTTTGGGGTGATGTTTACCAAGGTTGACAGCATAAAGCTCATTGGTTTTGCTGACAGTGACTGGGTAGGATCGATAGATGACATGAAAAGCACTTCAGGGTATCTGTTTACCCTTGGTTCAGTTGTTTTCTGCTGGAGCTCAAAGAAATAGTATGTTGTAGCTTAATCAATAGCTAAAGCAGAATATGTAGCAGGTTCAGGAGCTATTAACCAAGCAATTTGGTTAAGGAAAATCATGGCAGACTTGAATTCACACCAAAGAGAAGCAATAGAGATCAGAAGTGATAATCAATCTGCTGTTGCAATTGCAAAGAATCCAGTGTTTCATGGGAAAATAAAGCATTTTAAAATCAAGTTTCATTTTGTTAGGGAAATGGAACAATCTCAAGAAATCAAACTGGTTTATTACAGTTCTGAAGATCAGTTAGCAGATATCTTGACAAAGCCTCTTTATGTGTCAAGGTTCAATAATTTGAAAGCCAAGTTAGGAGTTTGCAGCATGGAGGCCTATGAGGAGTGTTAGAAGTTGGCTTACATGCAACCCTTGAGATCGAGCCATGAAGTTTGCAGCTGAAGCACATGCAGCTGTCATTTTGATATTTTGATGATGTCTTGTTTTAGTTACAATTGGACTAAGTTTTTAATGAATTTGTTGTAATTTGGTGCTGATAGATTTGATAAATCAGCTTAACCAAGTGTGCAAGCAATGTTTTATAAGTTTCAAGACATTGTTAGTGGAGTTAAGTGTGCTTAGGTAATACTTTCGTGATTTTGACAAGTTAATTACTTGTTATATGTAATGTTTTATTTTTCAGATCATCTATGAATCATTCATCATCAAATTTTCTTCTTGTTTCTGCTTCAAACTAAGTTATCTTTTCTAGTTCTGTTAGCTCGAGTTTCTTGTTTGTTCAGCAAGTCACTATTGCTTAAAGCTTAAGACTTTGCTGTAATTGCTTTGTTTCAAGTCTCAACTCCTACAAAGCCCAACAATCAGGTAATTTATCTTACTTAGAGTTGTATATTCATTTCAATTAATAATTATGTTCTACACCTGTGTAGCTTTAGAAATGCAAGGATGGATGTAAAATACATCAGTTTTAGGACGTAAAAAAGTTGGATATCTTATTTGTTGTCTTAACTAGTAGTTTTTATTTTCAGATTGTATGGTGAAGTTAATGCCATTGAAGGGCTTACACATTCCTTCATCCCTGACTCTACCTTGCTTAACCGGCACTCGAAAGTTGAATATAAGTAAATATATGAACCGCACTAACTTTAGCAGTAAAGGTTTTCATTTTGTTTGTTTGTTTGATTGCAATTTAATCATCTCAAGCTCATGCTCAGATACAGGTTGAACATACAAGAGGGTTCTTGAAAACATCAGGGCAGCTTTCAGATTTGGTAAACAATCCAGGTTACTACGAACAAAAGATTAGTTCAGTGGGCGGCTCAAACAGCAAAGCAATCATCAGAGGTGCAATGCCCTCCATTCTAACTCGTTACCAAAGTCAAAAGCGTAGAGATTGGCTCATATTTTCCCAGTATTTGAACAACCATAGGCCTCCGATCTCTGTTTTAATTTGTAATGCTGCACATGTCCTTGAATTCCTTCAGTATCTTGATCAATTTGGCAAAACCAAAGTCCACATCTTAGCTTGCTCTTTCTTTGGCCAATCTGACTCGCCTGGTCCTTGCGGGTGTTCCCTCAGACAGGCCTGAGGAACTATTGATGCACTTGTTGGTCCACTCTCCAGCGCTTATGAGGACCATGGAGGGAACCCGGAGGTGAATCCTTTTCGAGCTGGAGTTGTAAGGATTTACTTGAGCAAGGGCGTAGCCAGGGGGGCTGGCATGGGCCTCGGCCCCCCCTGAAATGAAAAATTTCATTTTAGGGCCTTAAAATTTTTTAAAAATTTTAAATTAGTAAAGGTAAAATTACACTTTGGCCCCTCTAAAATTATAAAATTCAATTTAATCTTTTACAAATTATAAAAATATAAACTATAAAAAATTAAAATTTCATCCGGCCCCCCCTAAAAAAATTTTCTGGCTTCGCCCATGTACTTGAGGGAGGACAACGATGCTCAGAATAAAGCTAGAGGAATTAGCAATAAAAAAGAGGAAGAAACTTGAGATAAAGGTAGCATACACCACCACCACCACCAACACTAACATTTTCAGATGCCAGCACAAGCGATTAAAACTTTGTTTGACCTAAACAACTATATTTTATTTTCTCCATTGTTTAACTTTGCTGTCGGTATGCATTAAGGATTTGTTCTTTTGGTAGGGAATTAAGAAAAGCTATCACCAAAGAGTAAAGGAAGAAAAGGAAACACGAACAATCTAAACAAGTTGGAATGAGGAGATAATTGATGCAAAAGAAGTCCATATCAAGGAACGTTACTAGCAAATAAGATCTAATTCCCACAAGCTCCACTACAACATCAAATAGTTTACCATTCTAATGTTTTTTTTTAGTTTGAGATACCCTTTATATTTTTGCTTTAGGTTGGTTATAAATTTGTGTGCTTGGAGTACATTGAGTTTTAGATCGATTGGCATTGGCATTGTTGTTAATGTAAGAGGAGGTGGGTTCAAGTGTGGTAAATAGTTCTAGGCATTGTATCAAAAAGTTTGAATTAAAATTTTAGCTAAAGGGTCAAAAAACAATTCAGTAAAAAATCAAAAAATCAATTAAGCCCTAATGAAAAAAGTACATCCAATTGAGTCATCAATAATAAATAAAAAAAGAAAAATCAATCGGTCCCTTTCATTAACGGAAACTGTTAATTAGCCATATTAACAAAAGCTACCAGAAGTTGTCCATCAGTAAAAAAAATAAAAATATATCTTTTACAAAAATAAATTTTTTAAAAAAATTAATTAAAATGTACATATAAAATAAATTTAGAAAATTGTCCACATTCATTTTGGATGAGTGCAAAGCTAAAAAAACTTTAAAATTATAAAAAATAATAATTAAAATTTACTTAAAATTTATAATAAAAAACTATAAAAATGATTACTAAATTATTGTCTTCGTCCTATTTTGGTCATTAAACTATTAATTTTTCCGTTTTAGTTACTAAAACTTTTTGAAATCAAATATTTTGGTCACTCAAAGTTGATGTGGGCTTTTTTATTGGTCTAATAACAAATCTAGAACCTCCAATGTTTACACATTATATCAATTTGGTCCCAAATATAAAATATTCAACAAATTTAGCCCTCAGTGTTTACAAAATTTGTCATTTTAGTTTGAATTCTAAAAATCAATAAATTTAACTCTCAAAATTTACAAAAGTTTTCAATTTAGTTCTAATTCTAAAAAGTCAATAAATTAATTTTGGTTATTTACAAAATTAGTAATTTAAGCTTCTTAACCTAGAAATCTTAGCTTTAGGTTTCAAAATTTTATAATTTTATCCTACTCCAATATAAAATTTCTAACATCATTTTTGACATAAACTATTTTTATACACCCTGTTTGCCAATCCAACACATGGAAGAGAGGAAAAAAGTGACAGCAAAGAACACTATATAGTAACAATATTTAAAACCTTACAATTGATGAAGCAAAGTTGATTATAAAATCTCTAGCAGAGGCTGCAACAACCAACCAGCCAACTTATATAACCAAAAACAAAATGCAATACTCGAAATAGAAAAAAAAAAGTGAGCTTAAGTTGCCATCTCCAACTTTAAAATAGAGGATAAAATTATGAGAAATGGATTGTTTTTAGTTATAGATAAAGTTATATGACTTTTTTTAGAATTCGAGCTAAAATGATAAATTTTGTAAACATTGAATGTTAAGTTGAATATTCTATATTTAGGATCAAATTGATATAATATGTAAAATTTGAGAGCTAAATTTATTATTACACAATAAAGAAACCGAAATCAGCTTTGAATGACCAAAATAGAATGAAGGAAATAATTTAGTGATGGTTTTGTAGTTTACCCAAATTCTAATATATATATATATATATATAGATATAGAAACGCATCCAGAATGAACTAAATCATAAGTTCATAATTATTACCAACGACTCATTTTTGCTTTCATTTTCAGCATCATAATAGGTAACTAAACTGATAATCCATGTTTCGTATTGAGTTCAAGTAGTTGTTATTGACTAGAAATTTCAGTCCCATATTAGATCCATTCAACTTATGCAAATTTAGGCTATAATATATAAGGTTTATTGAGAGTTGACATATGGAATTCAAGCTCAAATGTACTGCAAGGCATGCAGTTATCTTAATAATTTCCACCAGTATGTTCGTGGTTTTGTAACAGTTTGTAATGACAGCCTAAATAAAAGTAAACAGAGCCAAGGATGACTTCCGATGGGAACAGAGCAGCCATATTTTCATCGGAGCACCAAATACGGACTGCGCAGATGAGAATCTGTTCGCTCGTCTATTGGAAGTGAGAGGAATGGTGATGGAGGTTCCCATCACCATGGATATTGCCAGCATGACACGGCATGGCTTCACCAGTATGATCGGGAGGATAGCTAGAGAACCCGAAATCTGGCTGCTGAAGCATTTCATCACTGTTGGAGGCACTTCTGACATCGGAGCAAGAGGTAGCCGAACCTGAATCTTTGAAATTTTTCGGCTGATGTACATCTGTTTCGGAGATGTTTGCAAACAAATGCAGCTGAGGAGACCTGGACATGTCTGGTCCGTGGCTTGTCGGAGTGCTCTTGGATTGTTGGAGTTTCTTTGTGTTGAGAAATTGCCCACCATTTCCTATAGCTCGTTTTAACGAATGAAGATGTTGAGACTCATGCATATACGGCTGCGAAACATATTTATAAAATAGCTTCTTAGAGAATACCATCGTAAGGCCACGTTACAGTTCTCGTGCACATACCTTTCGAACTTTTATGAGTTTGTTCTGTGCCTCGAGCTTTTCACGATATTGTCTTCGCCTGAGAATAGCATGAGGAATTACATGAGGAGAACAAATCCTTAATGCATATCGACAGCAAAGTTGAACAATAGAGAAGTTACATGAGGAGAAAATATAGTTTTTTAGGTCAAACAAAGTTTTACTCACTTGTTCTGGCATCTTAAAATGTTAGTGTTGGTGATGGTGGTGGTTGTGGTGGTGGTGGTGGTTGTGGTGGTGGTGGTGGTGGTGGTGGTGGTGGTGTTTGCTACCTTTATCTCAGATTTCTTTCTCTTTTTATAGCTAATGCCTCTAGCTTTATTTTGAGCATCCCTGACCTCCCTCAAGTAAATCCTCACAACTCCAGCTCGAAAAGGATTCACCTCCGGCTTCCCTCCAAGGTCCTCATAAGAGCTGGAGAGTCGACCAACAAGTGCATCAACGCTTCCCCAGGCCTGTCTGAGGGGACACCCGCAAGGACCAGGCGGGTTAGATTGGCCAAAGAAAGAGCAAGCCGAGATGTGGACTTTGGTTTTGCCAAATTGATCAAGATACTTAAGGAATTCAAGGACATGTGCAGCATTGCACATTGGAACAGAGATTGGAGGCTTGTGGTTGTTCAAATACTGGCAAAACGTTTTCCAATCTCTATGCTTTTTACTCTGGTGACGAGATGGAGTGGAGGGCATTGCACCGCTGATGATGGCTTTGCTGTTTGAGCCGCCCACTGAACTAATCTTTTGCTCGTTGTAACCTGGATTGTTTACCAAATCTGAAAGCTGCCCTGATGTTTTCAAGAACCCTCTTGTATGTTCAACCTGTATCTGAGCATGAGCTTGAGATGATCAAATTGCAATTAAACAAACAAACAAAATGAAAATCTTTACTGCTACAGTGGAGTGCTGTTCATATATATACTTACATTCAACCGTCGAGTGACGGTTAAGCAAGGTAGAGTCATGGATGAAGGAATGCGTAAGCCCTTCAATGGCATTGACTTCACCATACAATCTGAAAATAAAAAAACCAATAGTTGAGACAACAGCTAAGATATCCAACTTTTTTATGTCCTAGAACTGATGCATTTTACATGTATCCTTGCATTTCTAAAGCTACAGAGGTGTAGAACATAATTATTAATTGAAATGAATATACAACTCTAAGTAAGATAAATTACCTGATTGTTGGGCTTCGAATACATTTCTGTCTTCTAACAACTGTGCCATCACATCTTTTTCATTATTGATTGGAGAGAAAATATGCATTAGATAACGTGGCCCAGTTTTCCAATCTATTTTATTCCACTTTATACCTTCCCACCACTGCTTTTCTGCTTTGATTGTTTTAAGAGCTTTGCTTGACAACTCACTTTTTGATAGGACTTTTAGCTTTGGGCAATCATAGAAGCCTATTCTCTCTAATTTTGGTGCAATGGATACCAGTTCAGGGAGGTAGAGAAGAAACAACCTTTTCAAACTCGGGAGAAAAGGTTTTAAAGATGGTAGGGCATGTACATGACTTACAAGGCTGCTCACTTGGGGACAATCCTCCACAATAATCTCCTCCAAGTTGACAAAATTTCTGAGCAAAACTTGTGAGAAAATGTTGCTCAGCTTGGGGCATGTATGCAATGCCAAGAACTTTAACTTAGACATAAAACCAAAACGACTTGGTCCTTTCCATATGCTTATCAAATTCTTCATGTAATGAATGCTCAAATATTGCAGTGATTCAAGAACGGTTTCAACTTCAGCTCCATCAATAATTGTTTCCATCTTATTACAATCGACCAACAAGCAATACTTCAGCATTACCATGTTCTCATTCCCAAATTCAGATAGACTCGAAGCATTTTCATGGCGGTCCAAGAAAAACGATGAAGTAAATTTAAGTACTTTTCTTACTTGAAATGGGATGTTTTCACCATTCACAAACTTCAAACATTTGTCCCATTTTGTGAATTGGGCTTCAACTTCATCGGGTACACGAGAGATGGTTCTCCTTTTATGATGACCAACAGTAAATCTGAAACATGATAATGAAGGATATATGAATGAAGTATAATCTAAAAGTTGGTAATTGGTAGATACAAGCAAAGGCTCCTCAACCCCTCTAAGTTGCATACTCCTTTTACAACTTCTTCCACAGAATCATGCCACCACTTGTCCGATGGATCGACATCAATGCTTAACTCGATCAAGCGGGAGAGCTTCGATATCATCCCAGGATGAAGCACCATGTTTGATGGCAACTGCTTTCTTTTGCTGAAGTTTGTCCATAAATGCAAACCTTCAAGACTCTTAACTTCATTAGTTTTCCAATACCAATGGGAATACTGATTATCTCAGTGTCATCAAGATCAAGCTCCTCGAGGTTGTCGAGTTTCCCAACATGTGGTGACAGTTCCATGAAGAGCTTACACCTTCTTAACAAGAGTTTCTTTAGTGCAAAAAAGCTGTTGGGAAGAGAATGTGGCAATGCTTTGATGTTGGTATGGGACAAATCCAACACTTGAAGATTGTGAAAGAACAAAGGAGGAATAGCTGCCAAATCACAAGTACTTTGCAAATACATAGCAATCCATGAAGGAGAATTTGAAGACTCTTGTAGCTCAGATTGTTTATTGTCCATTGCCTTGGCATCCCATTGAAGCTCTTTCTTAGGTTGCTTAGAAAATCCTAATCCACCAACATTAGCAACTAAGTTGGCCATTTTCTTTTAACTTCTTTACTTCTGTTGGTGATCTCAAAAGAATCTTCCTTCCAAAATTATTATCCTGCTGAGTATGGAATCCTATGAGCAAGAAATCAAAATTATTTTACCAGTTCAAATACTTTGAACTGCATTTCTGTACATATATAGCATAAAACTAAAGCATAAGCTGAATTAAGAAGACTAAAATTCTGATTTGACCTCTCAAATATTTAAACCCAAATTGAGCATAAATCAATTGAAGATGAAATCAAACTTGTCTGTCTTTATAGTGCTCATATACTATTTCACATAGACTAGTCTCCTTACTACAGATTTTGCATTTTAATATATTTTAAAGGTTTTATTTACACATTTTATAATACAAAAGTTATAAAATACGACAAAAAATACTAGCTGATTATCATCAATCATGTATGTGATTTCTAAAACGGATTTTATCCAAAATACAAGGCACTTCTATTACAATAATCGAAACATTTCCAATATATATAGTTACAGATGAAAAATTATAAGTAATTAAAAGTTATGTAGTTGGTTATTAATAAGTAGTCATAATTATTCAAGTAGATGTTTATTGAATAATTATGTTTATTGTTAAAGATATGACTATCCATTTGGGTAGTTTTGCCCTTACGAAGAGACATGATTTTCCTATAAATTGTACGACATACAAGAAAAACACATCAAAAGTTTCTTTTTATTTTCCTACCATCTTTTATATTCTTAGATTATTCTATAGAGAATTACTGCAGAAATTCTTTATAGAAATTGATATCCTTACTAGATTCCGCTCAGTGTTCAGTGGACTATTTTCATTGAAGCAAATGTAAACAGTCATTGGACTTCATTGTATCCTCGAGGTTTATTTGCCAGTAACTTTTTTGCACACCATTATAGGTGTGGCGAATAGAACATTAAAGAAAATAGTATTTGATGCACTCCTTGAAGCCTTATTTAATTTCTCATAAATTTATTTTATCACCACAAACCAACAATTATAAATATTTATAATTAAAAACACATAATAGAAAATAGTTTAATGTTTTATATATTAGTGTATATATATATATGGCTTAGAGCTAGATGTGATCATTGGTCGGGTCAGGCCGGGCCGGGTTCAGGTTCAGGTCGTGCCTCAATAGAATTTTAGGCCCATTTTTTAGGTCCGAGTTTGGCCCGAAAAATAGGTCTAAAATTTTATCCAAGTCTGGCCTAAATAAAAATGCTATAACTCGAGCTCGGCCCGTCCAGTATTAAAATTTCTTTATATTATCATTTTTATATAAAAACAAATTTAAAAATATAATACATCAAATACACTAAAAACATTAAAATAAATGTTTCCCAACAAATTGAAAATAAATTAAACAAAGTCTTTATACTTAAATAACATTAAGATACGTGCAACTTAACAAGCAAATGTCTCTAAAATAGTCGTAAAAGTAACAATAAAATAAGATTTATACAATATCTAAATAATAACAATAAAATAGCAGTAATATAATAGTGAAACGACACCAAAACAGTGATAAAATAACAGTAAAAATAGTGAAATCAGCAACAAAAAGCAACAAGTTCTTTTTCTTTTCTTTTTTTACAAAGCCAAAATAAGCTTACCCGAGACTAAACAGGCCTCTTTTTTAACCCAAACTCATTTTTCGAATCAATACTTTTACTCAAATCCTATTACTTTTTAGACAGATCTCATGATCAAATTTATTTAGAGTGAACCCGTTTAAACTTTAGATAAGTGATATATAAGAACAGTTTTTCTTTGTATTAGTACAATTATAAACAGTAACTTGACCGCTAACTGGATAAAGCCTACGGAACATAATTGGATCATTACATATAAATACTCTTTTTAATTAAATCAAAAAAATTATGCAAAATATGAAATTAATTGGAATATCACACAAATATATTATATATTCTAAATTAAATCACCTAATAAACTATACAAAATATAGAATGAACTGAGATAGAACATAAACATAACATGAGATGAACAATTAAAGTAAAATACGAAAAAAAAAACCAAACAATTCAAAACAAGAGATTTGGAGAAGTGAGAGAAGTAGGAAACAATTACCTCAAAAGGTTTGTTGAAGTGGGAACAATTCCTCACAGGTATTAATAAGAGACTTAAAAGAGGGCATGTAATGTCCAAATTGGCTCAAGTCAATGGTTTTAGACATAAAAAAGAAAAAAAATTGTTTTATATGAAGTGGGGGGAATTTCTAAATAGTCCTAAATATGTCGTTGTCATATGATCTATTTATCAAATTTTTTAAAACCTATTTTTGTCTACTTCTTGAGGGAAATTTCGAGGAAGCTTTTTGAAATAATGTTTGAAAACTAAAGGGTAAACGAAAAAGATAATCACTTTTATTTGTCTCAGATTATATTTTTGCCACTTATATTTGAAATATTACTTTTTAGTCACTTACGTTATCGTTTTGTTACGAAGTGGTCACTCTATCATTAAGCTCCGTTACCTCCCTAATAACAATCCTACGTGACAATCCAAATGGGTTTTAAATGCCAACTTGGATGTCCTATGTGGCAATCAGGGGCGAATCTAGAGGGGCTGGCAGGGGCTCTGACCCCCCTAAAATGTAAAATTACTATTAAGCCCTTGAGAGTTTTTAAAAGTTTTAAATTAGTAAAAGTAAAATTACACTTTGGCCCCCCTAAAATTATAAAAATTCAATTTAATCCTTTAAAAATTATAAAGATATAGACTATAAAAAATTAAAATTTCATCCGACTCCCCTACAAAATTGTTCTGGCTTCGCCCCTAGTGGCAATCCAAATTAAATTTATTTAGTTCAAGACCTATTTTTCACCCTAGCAACTGGATATCTAAGTTGGCATTTAAAACTTATTTGGACTGCCACATAAGACTGTCATTAAGGAGATAACGAAGTTTAACGGTAGAATGACCACTTCGTAACAAAACAATAACGTAAGTGACTAAAACGTAACATTTCAAACATAAGTAACTAAAACGTAATCTGAGGCAAACAAAAGTGACTATTTTTTGTAATTTTACCAAAAACAAAAGTAGAAAAATAGAAATTATAAGTAAAAATTTAAAAATGTAGATAATATTGAAGATTTTGCTTTAAAAACTTTGAGATATTAAATTAAGAACAGGTTGAATAGCACGCTTTGAGGTCTTAAGTTTGAATCTCACAAATGTACGAGTTCTCTTTCAAATTTATTTAGATTAATTAATTAGTTAAAATTAATTATTGAATTAATAATGTTGTGGTCATATATGAGTATTGTTTTGTAGTTGTCAGTTAGTATAACGACTCATTTCTAAAGTTTTGGTAAGGTTAAGAATGTGGGACGTGGGGAGCCCAATTTCGAGACCTATTTTGAACAAATCATAGGTGGATTCTATTAACATTTATTTTGACTTAAATCTCGTGAGGTGTAAGTACTATTTTTACAGCTGTCAATTAATATAACAATTGAGTTCTCTAATTTATAATGTCACATGTATTACATATAATTTTTATATTTAAATAAATTAATTTATATAATTAATATCATAAAATAATAATAAGAATAATTAAAACAATTATTTTGATAATTTAAATATTATAATATAATGATTCAAGAATTCTAAGTCATTAATAAAGTATTTGTAAAAATTAACTTATTAAACATGTATTGGATAATTTATACCAACTCTTTTTGTTTTATGTTGGTCATAAGTTGATGTTGACGATTGACTAACCTTTTAAATTGTTTTGTTTCCTATTTATATATGTTGTTGGCCATTGCTTTTAATAAAGATAAAAGTGCCATTGCTTTTAATAAAGATAAAAGTGCAAGGGTTGTCCAAGATTAAACTAGGGTAGAAATTAAATTTTAATTTTTAATAGTTTATATTTTATAATTTTAAAGGATTAAATTAAATTTTATTATTTTTAGGAAGGGTAAAGTATAATTTTATCTTTACTAATTTAAAATTTTAAAATTTTTAAAAGGCCTAAATAGATAATTTTATATTTTAGAAGGGGGTCAAGGCCCTTGCCAACCCCTTAAATATGCCATTAGTTTAAACCAAGGTTTACTATCAATTAGAATTTAAAAACAACGTAAATCCTTTATCACTACACTAGTGAGCTTACTTACAATAACATTTATTGTATCAAAAGCTTTTTGCAATGGTCTTTATTTAGACATATTTGTCTAGAGTTCACACTTATTGATAATTTAAATTTTATCGTATACGACCTGTATTATGTTTTTTAGAGTGTATTTTTGACACAATATCTAGAACAACCCTCCCTAACTCATAAATAGGAAGATAATGCGTTTTAGCGTACTCGAAGCCATATCCTCCTGCATTAACAACAATATTCATGTCAATCGAGTTAATACTCAATCAGCAATTCAATATAATTATTTTTTTACCTCATCTAACTTAAAATAAAGAAAAACATATCAAGCTTACGTTAAACTAAAAAAAAAAAAAGTAATGAATATTTCAATAGGCGACTTTAATTTCCTTTAAGCAATATATATAGATGTGATTTTTTTTCCCTTTAAAATAATTCAAGCAAAAAAATGAGAAATAATTGTTTTGTAATTGAAAAGTTTCATCAATATTTTGGTATCATTGTATTGGAAGTATTATTATTATAACTATTAGAAGAACATAAATTTAACCACGCATGAATACATATTTTCTCCTATTTAAATCTAATGAGCTTAAAATTTTATTTTGTAAAAATAAAATTTTGATATTTCTATGATCACCGAAATGTAACTTTTAGAATGTATAAAAACATTTAAAAATTGTGGAAATCATTAAAATTTATAAGAATTTTTAAAAATTAAAATTATTATAATAAAGAGAGCAATATTGATCAAATAAAGAGCTTGCAGATTCATCCCTGTGCCCATGGGTTGGCATTCACAAATTTCATGCATTATTAGGTTAATTGGGCGTTATTGTTTAATGAAAAATTTTCAAAAAAAAGTTGGGAAAATTTTAGCAAATGAACTAAACTTTGAATTAGAAAACAAGAATCAAATTCGAATATTGGAAGCTAGTTTTAAGAAATATTCTTTTGATTTTCACAAATTTTAAATAATCTTTACAATTTTAAAGAATTTTCAATGATTTTCACAAAGGGGGAATAGCTGCCAAATCACAAGTACTTTGCAAATATATAGCTATCCATGAAGGAGAATTTGAAGACTCTTGTAGCTCAGATTGTTTATTGTCCATTGCCTTGGCATCCCATTGAAGCTCTTTCTTAGGTTGCTTAGAAAATCCTAATCCACCAACATTAGTAACTAAGTTGGCCATTTTCTTTCAACTTCTTTACTTCTGTTGGTGATCTCAAAAGAATCTTTCCTTCCAAAATTATTATCCTGCTGAGTATGGAATCCTATGAGCAAGAAATCAAAATTAATTTACCAGTTAAAATACTTTGAAATGTATTTCTATACATATATAGCATAAAACTAAAGCATAAGCTGAATTAAGAAGACTAAAATTCTGATTTGGCCTCTCAAATATGTAAACCCAAATTGAGCATAAGTCAATTGAAGATGGAGTCTCACTTGTCTGTATTATATTTTCATTTTAATGTACTTAATTATTTTCATTTTCAACAATTTATGTAAGAATGAATTAAGAAAAAACTTATGAATCTATCAGCTACATAAATAGTCAATATAGGGCCTCACCACCCATCAATGGTGTTCTTAGTCACGTTAAAGTTTATTATAAGTCACAATATTGTGTCATTAAATTTAGCTCAATCCTTCTATTATTAAAAAGAATATTTTAATCACTACGCGTTAACGTTAATATTAACGGAATGATGATATTTAATCGTGATTGATGTGACATTAAATCAAATTAAAAAATTAACCAACAATTTAGAAGGAGTAGAGGTAAGAAATTGCTTTTGATTTTACCCCAAATTGTTTTCAATTACTTTTTTCTTGTACATAATTGTTGTGTTTAAATTATTTGTAGTTTGATCCACATCAATCATCATTAAGACATGGTATTCCATTTGTTTTTAAGATCAGTAAATTTTTAATTTGATTTGATATTTTATTTAATATAATGTTAATCACCGTTAAACAATGCATTTAATTAACAATAAAGTTAACATATAAAAATAAAATATTAGTTTTTAAATGTTCAAGGATTAAAATATTCATTCTAATAGTAGAGCGACTAAAATAAATTATTTAATATAATACAATGAATTCAAACCAAATCTTAAAAGATGCAAATGGATTGAGTGACAATATAAACACATAAAAAGCTAAAATATAGCAGAAACCAAAATGATATATAAACACATAAACTACTCAAAATATAAAGATATGAATTATTAATGTGAAGTTGAAATTTTGAGTTGTACCTAAAATTTTTATATAAATTTTGTTATGATATTAAATGACAATTAATTATATTAAAAAAATAGTTACACCTCAACCAGTTTGCTCAAATGGAAACAATACATGTACATAGCGTTGATGCAATTATTGTGGGACACTTAAATGGGATGAAAAGTCCAAATTGGCAGAACATTTTTCTTCTTTGATGGATCACTTCAATAGTCCAAAGTATTATGAAAATGACAATTATCTAATTATATAAGTGGGTGAGATTTTTATATCCATAATCTATAACTTAACTTTATTAGATAGCTGCACATCAGTCTTGATTCAATACGAGAACATTTTATGTAAATACGTGAGTTTTTATAAAATAATATAAGATTTAGATTAATTATAAAACAGTGTATTTAAGTGTCATTAATATACCAGACAGTATTATCCTAAATCAGACCAAATTATATGTTAATCAGATCCTAAAAATCATTTTTTTTTTATTTTGTGGTTAATGAAAATAATAACTTAAATATAAAGTAATTTAGTATAATTTTAACATTTTTTATAAGTTAAACAAATAATAAATTTTCAACACATAAGCCCCTACCACTAGCTCTCCACTTATCCCACTCAACTAAGGGCGTTCAATCAGTTAACCAATTTAAGCTAGTATTAACTGAATTAATCGAATTTTTTAAACCCTTAACTATTAACCGAATTGAAATTTTTCCAAAAAAATAATCAAATTTAAATTTTCAATTAATTCGGTCGGTTAACCAAATTAACTAAAATTTATATGTATTTTTTTGTTAAAACAAGTATAAAACATATCAAAAATTAACCAATTTAACCGAATTTAATATATGTAAAATGTATATAAAAATATAAATTTTTGGTTAATTCAGTTAATTAACCGATTTCGAACCGAATTATCCGTCAACCAAACTTCTAAAAAATTATTAACCAACCCAAATCGAAATAATTCAATTAATCAACCAATTAACCGAATTAATTCGGTTCGGTCGGTTAAATTAATTTTACCCGAAATTTGCACACCCTACACTCGCCAACATTGACCCTTCACCCACGTACCATTATCACACAACAACCATCATACCAGCAAGCAATAACAAAAAGAAAACCGGCGAACAAGGAAGAAGAATTCCCAACCAAGTCCAACAACCTACAACAGAAAAGAAAAAGAAAAAAAGAGAGAAGTCATCATTCAAAAGAAAAAATAAAAAAGAACCCATATTGAAATATTCCTGGTCTCTAGCCTTGGATGGTTTCGAGGTATCTTCTTCGAAATTTAATCATCTTAATAAAAGATTAGATTTTACTAGAACAATAATTTTTACCCTACAAAATCCAAGAATATGAATTCGGGAGTCGGTTACATATGAGGAAGGATTAGCACCCTCATAACGCCCAAAATTGGTACCTAGTTGGTTACTTGATGTTTTGATGTCGAAAATTAAAAATTCAAAGAGAATTTAAAATACGATCTCTCTTTGCATGATTTTTTTATTAAAATATCACTTCATTCAATTAAATTTTACGAAAATACCTTATTTCAAGTTAATCGAGAAGAAAAGATCATGCCCCGTAAGTTAGGACACGATGCTTTGAATTCTCGAAAACAAGAAAAATCACCATTTGACCATTACTTAAATCTCGTTTTTTTTTAAATAGGATAATCAATTACTTCGGTTTTAGAAAGAGGCGATACTCCGTAAGCTAGGAGCACGACTCCCCAAATTCCAAAAATAATGAACCTTGCCTTAATTTTAATTATTTCCTATGCGTCGAGTAAAATGAAAATAACATTTAAAGCGATGTACATTTGATTTATTTGGGCATAGTATAAAAATGGATAAATATATTTAAACATAATATGCGGCATGATGGTAGCAAAATAAAATAAAATGGTAATGTGTAAAAATGAAACGATGATATTAGAATAATAAAAAATAAAAATAAAAATAGTAAAAATAACATCAATTCATAGTAATAGTACCAATAATCATGTCATAATTACTACCCTAATACTAATATAAATAATAAAAGAAAAATAAATATAATAATAATAATAACAAGGATAAAAATAAGAATGCATAGTAAAAATATATATATATAAATAACATAAATTTCAAGTGTTAAAAGAAATAGTAAATCAAGTGGAAAAATTAAATAAATGAGGGATTAAATTGAAATTTAAACAAAACTTAAAGCATGAATTGAGAAATAAATGAAGAAATGGGAAATAAAAGACTAAATTGAAAACATAACAAAATCTAGTGCCTAAATTATAAGAATACAAAACATAAAAGATTAAATTAAAATGGAATATAAAAGTTTGGGGCTCAGAGAGCAATTAATCCAATTCGTGTCATTCCCTTAGGTTGATAGTAGGTCAAAGGACCAAATTGCAAGGGAATCAAAATAACGGGGTAAAAATGAAATAAAATAAACAATGTGCAGGACTAATTTAAAAATATGCTAAAGAGCGAAAGGGCCAAAATGACAAATAACCCATTCATTCAAAACACGCAGATCTAAAGGAGTTCGGGTCGGGTCATTGGGTTATGCGTTAAAACAACGCCATTTTAGACATTTATGCTACACCCCAAAACGACGTCGTATTGTCCCCTTATATAAGCTAAGAAACCTAAAAAAAAAAATAATTTCTCTTCTGTGTTAAAAAAAACTTTCCCTTTTCTTTTTTTCTCTCAACTCACTCTCCGTCTGGCCAAGGGTCGTCGCACCTCCGCTGCGGCCATCGGTCATCAACGACAGCGACCGTTGCCTCCGGTAGCCGGAGTTGTAAAAAAAAATTATTTTTTTTAGCCCTTTTGACTCCCAAAGCCCAGATCTGAAGGCTAATGCCTTCTAACCTCAAAAAAAGAAGGGAAAATAAAAAACTCTCAGCCTTACCACATTCGTTGAACCCTCGGCAGAACCTTAGTGGGCTTTGAGGTATTCGGGGGTCGAAGATAGTCCCCGACGGCGGCAGAAGGCGAAACGACAGGTAAAAAAGGAACTTTTATTTTTTATTTATTATGTTTTTTTTAAATAAACTACCTTTTTTTTGTTTTCTTTGTTCTTTCTATTTCAACTCTTGTGTCAAAAAATACAACCTTGTTGTTATGGCTTTTATAGCCGATTACATTTTTTTTCTTTTCTTTTTCGCTATTTCTACTATTTCTATGATCTTTCTTGTTTAGTTTTTCTTTGCAAGCATTTCTGGCAAGGTCAACGGCGCTGAGGAGCCGTGCCTTGTCATTTTGGTGAAAGAGAGAGGCAGGCCTCTGGCGACGCTCCTACTGATGTGGCCAAGGAGAGGAGCGGCGGCAGCCGGAGGCTTAGAGGTGGCTAGGCTTTCTTGTTTAGTTTTTAGGTTTTGGGTTTTTAAGGTTTTTAAGTTAGCAGATTTGGGTTAGGGTAAATTGGGCTCGTAATTTGGACTCCAGTTATTATTTTGTTTATTTTGTTGTTTTATTTATTGGGCCGGACGGATTTGGGCCCTTACAATTGAAGTTGAAAGCGGCGAAGAGAGTTTCGTTTCGGTGGTCAAATATGTTGATCAGGCATAAGCAATGGTGTCGGGGATGTGAAGAAAAGATGGAGAAGAAGTAAGGATCGAAAAAAGAAGCAATGGAGAATAAAGTAATTAAAAAATTTTGTATGGTTAATTAATTAAAAATATTTTTAATTAATAAAATAAATAGAAAATGAAAATGAATTTAAATGAATTTAATTTAAATCATTTTTCCTTTTATATACATGGCACAATATTATTGGTTCACTAATATATGTGGCATGATATGATTGGATTGGATAAAAAATTAACCGCCATCAATCACGTAGTTTTAAGTCCAAAAGTAATTTTATATACCAAATAGATATAAATTATTAAGTTCAAGTACCTGTTTAGATATTAACCTATTTTTCTTATATTCATAACAGTAATGATTGATTTTCAATTTTAGCCCTCTACTTTTTATCTATACTGAAGGCCCTAAGCCCCTAAGCCCCTAAGTCCTGGTTATTTTCTTTTATATTTTTAACAATAATGGTTAAGTTGCAATTTTGGTTTCTCTACTTTTTAACTATATAAAATAGTCAAATTTCAATTCTAATCGCTATATTATGTTAAAATTTAAATTTTGATTTTATAATTGAATTTTATATAATGTGGTACCTCAACGTTTATAATATAGATTAAAGAATTGTTAACATTGCCAATTTTTAAATAAAATGCTGATGTAGATTAAAGAATTGTTAACATTGTCAATTTTTTGTTACATTCAAATCCATTGTATTGTCATTTTTGTGACATGATTATCAAGTGGCTATTTTTTTTAATGTTAGAATGTCACACAAAAAATTTTAATGAAGAATCTTAACAAGATAACAATCGACCTAAATTTGTTTATGATATGATATGTTCATGTGAAATTCAGTTTTGATGATATATATATCATACATATTATACTTTAAAATTTAATTCGATTTACGGAGCGTGTAAATAATAACTTATTTAGATTCAGTTGGCTAAATTTTTAAAAATAATCAGAAATAATGATAAATATAAGAAGAAAAGGATATGTTAAATATTAGGTAATTAAATAAAGTAAAAAATATCATTTTAATTTATCAAATTTAAATAAAAATAAAAGATAAATTTAATTTATCAAACTTAAACAAAAGAAAAGTCTCATAAATATGCTAAAAGATACAAAAGAAATTAAAAAGAAGTGTTATCCACATCACAACTTCAATTTTGGTTTTCTAAAATTTAAACACTAAATTATTAAAAATAATTTGAATAAAAATCAATTTAAAATATAATTGTAATATTTAATTAAGTGATATATATTCAACAATTCTCATTATAAGTTCTATAACTAGTAATAACTCCTCTTCAACTCATAAATAAGAAGATAATGTGTTTCAAAGGCACTCGAACTCATATCCTCTTACATTGACAACAATGCTCATGTCAATCGAGTTAAGACTCAATCAACAATTAAATGATAATTAATTTAAAATAACAAGTGTAATTTAATATTGATACAAAATCTAACTAAGTGATCATAATTATAACACTAATAACAAAAATATTAATATATTTAATATAATTGTAATTAATTTTTGTATGTGTTTGTGTCTTAGTTCATCTCATATTTTTGTTTAAATTATTATATTGATTAAATATTCAATTTTAACATAAAGTTCATTCAATTAAGAATTACATTATTTACTGAAAAAATTAAAAGATTACAAAAAATATTATTGGAACTAATATTATATTAAACTTTAATTTAAGCGTAGAGAGAGTATATTCTAGTATTATTTTTAGGCTTAAGGGTATAAAAATCTTTAAACTTTTTAAATAAAAATAATTAAGACCCTTTTTTTCACTCAATTGGGTATTTGAACCGCCAAAATACATTAAAAAGACATTTTAACCGTTAACTTTAACAGTTGACAGTTAAAATTAATTGCCTCTAATTCTTTTTAGTTAAAGTCATCACGTGTCACAACCACGATGTGATATGTGGCAAAAATAATAAAATTAAAAATTATTAAGTTTTAATAATAAAATTAGGAAAAAATAGAAAAATTATAAAGATCGTAAAAATTATGAAATCGATAGAAATATAACAAATTTAATAAAGTCATAAGAAATTATAAATAAATGTAAATAAATATAAAATTAAGTAAAAAATTATAAAAATTATCGTATCAAAAGAATCATGTTATAATTTTTCTATAACTTTAATAATTTTATTTTTATCATTTTTCGCCACATGTCACACTCTGTTACTACACATGATGGCTTTAACTAAAAAAAATTAGGATAGTTAACTTTAATGGTCAACAGTTAAAGTTAATAGTTAGAGGGCCTTTTATGCATTTTATAATTTTTTATGATTTTTATAAAATCTTACAGTTTTTTATTTTCTTTTTACAATTTTCATAATTTTTTCTAATTTTTAATAAATAATTATAAATATTTGTTATTATAAATTAATAGTTAAAGGGCTTTTTCATGTATTTTGACAATTTAAATACACAATTAAGTGCAAAAAAAGGCTTAATTGCTTTATTTGAAAAAATTTGAGGTCTTTTTATACATTTTAAAAGTTTAAGTATCTAATTGAGTGCAGAAAAATGTAGAGGCTTAATTTTTTTTTTTGAAAAAGTTTAAAGTTGTTTACACCATTAAATCTTATTTTTACTATACTAGTAATGAAAAGTGATTAGAGTTTTCACCATGCAACTAAATAACTTGTGAACCCTCTTCTAATATTATAATAAAAAATTATGATATGTAGATTTTTAATATTATCTTACGTTATATTATCATAATATTTTATATAACCATTGGCTTAGCTTTAATTGGACGGTTGTTGTTGCAATAATTTTAAAAAAACTCAAATTTAAAATGCATTTAAATAAAAAAAGAATATGAACACAATCAACAAAGAAACATGTAATCAACAGTCATCATATATTATCATTTAGACATTTGCACAGCCACATAAAAAAGAAACAATACAAACTTATCATAGCTGTGGGTTATGGGCTCACCACGCGCATGATTTATGAATATAAAATTTTAATAATTATGCCAAATTTTTGGACTTTGAAGCAAATGTTTCTGCTACCAGCAGAGGGAAAGCAATAGTTGCATCACAATGTACCTGATTCCATATAATCATGGAAGGAGTCAAGAACTTATTGAAGTTGAAAAGGGAGTATCTAACAATGGAAGATGGAAAAGCATACCTTAACTGTTTTAGCAGAGCCTCGTATTTTCCCCCATGAAACAGCTTCGTCTGGGCGAGCCCCGGAATCACTCCCATCATACTCTTGAGCTGTATTTATGTAAACAGCATAATCGGCACCATTACGCATCATATTAGCATTACAGATATGATGCTTCGGCAATCCGCCTCCTAAGATTATCATTCCTGTTTTCCTAGGACTTGCACGGACTGCTTCACCATTCATGGCCCTAATATCTGCTCAAAAAGTAATCAAGTTAGATATGCATA